>NC_072431.2:77075000-77700000 GCF_028878055.3 Symphalangus syndactylus
TCTTACTCCCTCCTAACCACCCCCCACCAAGTCCCCAAAGTCCATTGTATAACTCTGCATGCTTTTGCATCCTCCTAGCTTAGCTTAGCTTAGCTTGCACTTATAAGAGGAAACATACTGTATTTGGTTTTTTCATTCTTGAGTTACTTAGAATAATGGCCTCCAGCTTCATCTAAGTTTCTGCAAAAGACATTATTTTGTCCCTTTTATAGCTGAGTAGTATTCCATGTTGTATATATACCACATTTTTTCAACCACTCGTTGGTCAATGGACGCTAAGTTTGGTTCCATATATTTATGATTACAAATTGTGCTGCTATAAACATACCTATGCATGAGTCTTTTTCATATAATGACTCCTTTTCCTTTGGTTAGAGACCCAGTACTGTGATTGCTGGGTCAAATAGTAGATCTACTTTTAATTCTTTAAGGAATCTCCATACTGTTTTCCATAGTAGTTGTACTAATTTACATTCCAGCCAGCAGTGTAAAAGTATTCTTTTCCCCATATCCATGTCAACATGTATAGTTTTTTGACTTTTTAATTATGACCATTCTTGCAGGGGTAAGGTGATGTCTCTTTGTGGTTTTAATTGGCATTTCCCTGATGATTAGTGATGTTGATCATTTTTTCATATGCTTGTAGGCTGTTTGTATATCTTCTTTTGAGAATTGTCTATTCGTGTCCTTTGCCTACTTTTTGAGGAGACTATTTGTTTCCTGCTGATTTGTTTGAGTTCCTTGTAGATTCTGGAAACTTGTTTTTTGTTGGATGCATAATTTGTGAATATATTCTCCCACTCACTTGATTGCCTGTTTACTCTTTCTTTCCCTCCCTCCCTCCCTCCCTCACTTCCTCCCTTCCTTCCTGCCTCCCTTTCCTTCCTTCCTTCCTTTCTCTTTTTCTTTCCCTTCTTCCCTCCCTCTCTCCTTCCCTCCCTCCCTCCCCTCCCTCCCTCCCCTCCCTCCCTCCTTCTTACCTTAGCTTACCTTATCTTTCCTTGCTTCCTGTCTTCCTTTATCTTTTTTCCTTTTCTTTTTTTTTTTTTTTTTTTTTTTTTTTTTTTTTTTTTTTTTTTTTTTTGCTGTGCAGAAGCTTTTTTAGTTTAATTAGGTCCCATTTATCTATTCTTGTTTTTGTTGTATTTGCTCATGGGGTCTTAGTCATAAATTCTCTGCCTAAGCCAATGTACAGAAGAGTTTTTCTAATGTTGTCTTCTAGAATTTTTACAGTTTCATCTTGAGTGGATTTTTGTATAAGCTGAGAGATGGGGATTCAGTTTTATTCTTCTACATGTGGCTTGACAGTTTTCCCAGCACCATTTATTGAATAGGGTGTCTTTTTCCCAGTTTATGTTTTTGTATGCTTTGTCAAAGATCTGTTGGCTGTAAGGGTATTTGGATTTATTTTTGGGTTCTCCATTCTGTTCCACTGGTCTAAGTGCCTATTTTTATACTAGTATTATGCTGTTTTGGTAACCATAGCCTTGTAGCATAATTTGAAGTCTGGTATTGTTATGTCTCCAGATTTGTTCTTTTTGCTTAGTAGTGCTTTGGCTATGTGGGCTCTTTTTTGGTTTCACATAAATTTTAGATTGTTTTTTCTAGTTCTTTGAAAAATGATGATAGTATTTTGATGGGAATTGCATTGAATCTGTAGATTGCTTTAGGCAGTATGTTCATTTTCACAATATTGATTCTTCCCATCTATGAGCATGGAATTTGTTTCCATTTGTTTGTGTCATCTATGAATTATTTCAACAGTGTTTTGCAGTTTTCCTTTTAAGAGCTTTCACCTCTTTGGTTAAGTATATTTCTAGGTTTTTTGTTGTTGTTGCTGTTGTTGTCTTTTTTTTTTTCAGCTATTGTAAAAGGGATTGAGTTCTTGATTTGATTCTCTCTTGGTCATTGTTGCTTTATAGTAGTTCTACTTATTTATGTGCATTGATTTTGGAAGCCAGGACTTTGCTGAATTTGTTTTTCAGATGTAGGAGAGTTTTTGATGAGTCTTTAGGATTTCTAGGTATACAATCATATCATCAGCAAATAGCGACAGTTTAATTTCCTCTTTTCCAATTCGGATGCCGTTTATTTCTTTCTCTTGACTGATTCTTCCAGCTAGGGCTTCTAGTAACATGTTGAATAGAAGAGGTGAAAGTGGACATCCTTGTCCTATTCCATTTCTCAGGGGGAATACTTTCAACTTTTTCCTAGTCAGTCTGATGTTAGTTGTATGTTTGTCATAGATGGCTTTTATTACTTTGAAGCAGGTCCTTTCTGTGCCTATTTTGTTGAGGATTTATATCATAAAATGATGCTGGATTTTATCAAGTGCTTTTTTGTGTCTATTGAGATAATCATATGATTTTATTTTTAATTCAGTTAATGTGATGTATCACATTAATTGACTTGCATAGGTTAAATCATCCCTGCATCCCTGGAATGAAACCCACTTGATCATAACGTATTCTCTTTTTGATATGCTGTGGGATTCAGTTAGTTAGTATTTTGTTGAGGATTTTTGCATCTATGTTCATCAGAGATATTGGTCTGCAGTGTTTTTTGTTTGTTTGTTTGTTTCTTCTGTGTTTTTCCTGGTTTGGGTATTAGGATGATATTGTTTTCATGGAATGATACAGGGAGGATTCCCACTTTCTCTATCTTTTGGAATATTTTCAGTAGAATTGGTATTACTTCTTCTTTGAATGTCTGGTAGAATTCAGCTGTAAATCCATCTGGTTCTAAACTGTTTTGTTTGACTTTTTTTTATATTACCGATTCAGTCATGCTCCTTGTTATTAGTCTGTTCAGGGCTTCTTTTTATTTCTGATTTAATCTAGCAGGGTGTATTTTTCAAGGAAAATTTTCATTTCCTCTAGATTTTCTAGTCTGCACATGTAAAGGTGTTCATAGTAGCCTATGATCTTTTGTATTTCTGTGGTATTTGTTGTAATATCTCCAGTTTCATTTCTAATTGAGTTTATTTGGATCTTCTCTCTTCTTATGATGTGATTCTTAGAGAAAGAAGAAATAAATTTGACCAAAGGCCTAGAAAGGAAACAAAGGAAAGCTTGATCACTCTGTCTTAGCAGTGACCAGTTATAATTCCGGAGGCTGAAAGATCTCTGAATCGCTGTCCCAGTTTCAAATACAACATCCCATATCAGCATTTACTCTCATGATAGAAGGCTATTCTGTCTTTCCTAACTACCTACTAGTTAAACTGTATCTTACATACTCAACTCTCTTTTTAAATTTTAATATGGCTAGTTCTTATTTTCATAGTTAGAACAGTGAAACATGTCTCCTCATCCTTTATTAAAGATAATGCAAGATATAACACGTGGTATTTGCCCGATGCAGTGCTGAGTACAAACACTCTCCAGTATCTTACACATTCATCTGTTTCACTTTCTAGGCATTATATGAAGTGTCTTCAACTTGTTTGGAGGAATTGCCAGAGGAGGTGCAGCTACTCATATATCCTTGACTGAAGAACAATCTTCCTCTATCAGGGAAGGTGTCCTCTCTTCCACCAAGTGCTGGGCTTTGGGAAGAGTGAGGGCGGGGAAGGGGACAGCCTGCCTAGCCAGTCAGATCAGCCAAATCAACCCTGGCGACCAATGGGGTGACAGCTGTTGAAGCCAGATTGACCGCACACCTTATACCAAGTATCTGTGAGAACAAGAACACCCAATTCTTTGCTGCCCCATTCCCCTGTATGCTTTGCCTAGTGGCCACAGCCTTTACCTCAGATACAGCTTGACTAAGAATCCTCTGACCTCTCAGTCTAATGAGTTTTTAAATTTATATGAAACATTTTCAATTTCCTATGTTTACTATCTTTTGCTGTTTAAACTTCTATTACTATTAACTCACATTCTCTTGTATCTGTTTTTTTTAAAATTCCTTGTCTCAGCTTTATCTTTTCAAAGACACTTTTCATCTCATGAAATTTTTTCTGAGATTGCAGAGTCATTCCTGAGGCTACTTCTTGGTATGCATATAAATCAGGATGCTTATTTATTTGCATAAATAAAGGCCCCTATTTCATGCTGTTGGGGCACAGAATGTTAGTTTGACCACAAATACTTTTTGTGTAGCATCTGGGGAGGGTATGAGTGAAGGGGTGTGTGACATTTGCTGCAGGTCATCCTACCACCAACATGTTTCTAGGCAAGAAGGAAAGCTTCTTCATAAAGTCCCTGCAACGAACCCCAAATTCAGGGTGGCCTCTTTCTGGAAGCTATGGATTGATAGAGTCTTGTCAAACTCCAACTGTTGGCCAGCAAAACATCAGATGCCCTGTTCAGCAGGACAGCCTTCCCTGCCTAGGATTAGTTCTTTGACAATATGGACAGTGTCATGTGGTTAAGTTGACTGCTGGGTCTTGATAAAGACCTGTGTGGCTGACTCTGCAGCTCTGCCTGGCCATGGAATGGAGGAGAAGAAATATGGACAGGCACATGTGAACATTTCTAACATTCATGTTAGAAATTGGTGCCAGAACCAACAGCAGGCATCGGAATCAGTGCATACTCAAGTCCTGCACCCAGTCCTGTGGAACACAGCCCTGTATAAAAAGTAGGCCTTTTGTATGCCTGGTTTTCCCATCCCATGATTTCTGAAGAACCTTCAGAATGAAATATATTCTTTGTTAAATTTGCAGGCATTTGTACATCATAATTTTCCTGACATTTTGAAATTTTAGCTAATAATTCATCTTGATTAGGATCTTCCTGCGTGTGTGTCTGTGCTTTTTACACTTTCTATAGGCTCAGACTCTCCTACCTAATATTTCCAATTCCACAGCAGATTTCTGCTGACTCTGCTGATGCAGGACTACGCTAGTGGAGATACAAGGAATCTGGTTTTTAAGTCACTGGGCGACTTGGCATAGATTGCTGTTGCTTGGCTGTTTCCTTTTCCTCTTTCTACCTTAGGTGGTAGCTGGATAAGTGTGGTTCATGGCTCTTGCTGCAGAAAGTGACTGCAACTTTATTTTCCCTGTGTTTAAATATGGGCAAACTGGGAGGTGAGTAGAAGTTTTCGCCTAGGAGTTTTCTTGTTATCCACTGATACCTGAAGTTTCCAGGTATGAATGTTTCGGTATTTATACTACTTGGGTAACAGTCAGCTTCTTAGACTCATAAAGTTTTTCATTGAATTTGAATAGGTTTTGGCCTTTATTCTTCTAAAAATTGTGCCCCTTTCTCTGACTTCTGTTACAAATTGTCCCACAGATGTCTGAGGCTCTGTTGTTTTTTTTTTTATTTCATTATTTCTTCATTCTGTATTTTTAGGTTAGATTATTTTTCTTGATCTATCTAAAATTTTATGATTCATTTCCTTACCATCTTAAATCTTTTATTGACACTTCTAGAATTTCTTTATTTCAATTACTCGTTAACACCAGAATTTCCATTTGATTCTTTTTTCTCAATACATTTATAATTTCTGTAACTTTTCTCACAATTTCTGTTTGTTAATTCACTTTGTCATACCTTCTTTTAATCCTTTAAATGTTGTTTCCTTTAGTTTTTGAACATATTTTTAGTAGCTGCTTTGAAGCCTTTGCTAAATACAATGTATAGGGATACTCAGACAATTTCTATTTATTATTATTTTTATTAACAGCTTTATTGGGATACAGCTCATGTACCATAAAATTTGCTGATTTAAAGTGCACATTTATTTTCAATATATATGCAGTAATATAGTTTGAGTTGTGTACCCTAAAATTCATATGATAAAGTGTTCACCTCCAGTATTGCAGAATATTACCTTATTTGGAGACAGGATCTTGATGGAAGCAATCTTCAAAGAAGGTTATTAGGATGGACCCTAATTTAATAAGATCAGTGTCCTTTAAAAGATGGAAAGTTGAAGACACATTGTAAGAAGGACGTTGTGTGCAGAGGAAGGCAGAGATTGGGGAATGCTTCTGCAAGCCAAGGAAAGCAAAGATTGGCAGCAAAGCAACAGAAGCCAGGTGAGAGGCATAAAACCTCTTCTCCCACAGCCCTCAGGAGGAAGCAAATCTGCCAACACCTTGATCTCAGACATCCAGCTGAGGGACAAATAGCTATTGTTTAAGTCACTTCGTCCATGATATTTTGTATAGCAGCCCTTGTAAACTCTAAGGTACAGATATAGATACGCATAAGAATCACCACGGTTTCAGACCATTTTTGTCATCTAAATGGAATCCCTGAACCCTTTTGTATTGCCCCTTATTCCCCCTCCAGCCCTGTGAAACCACTAACCTACTTCCTGTCTCTACATTTTGCCTGTTTTGACCATTTCATGTGCAGTCACCCCTCAGTATATGCAGGGTATTGGTTCCAGGATCAACAGCAGACATCAGAAGCAGCCCATACTCAAGTCCCACAGTCAGCCCTATGGAACCCAGCCGAGTATGAAAAGCAGCCTTTTGTACACCTGTTTCTCCCATTCCATGATCTGTATTTGGTTGTGAATGTGCAACCTGTGAATACTTAGCACCATCTGTATTTATTGAAAACATCAGCATATAGGTGGACCTGCCAAGTTTAAACCTATGTTGTTCAAGGGTCAACTGTAAATGGAATCATAAAAGGCATTGTTTTTGTGACTGGCTCCTCTCACTTGGCAGGCCTTTTTCGTGGCTCATTCACATTATAAAATGTGTCAGAACTTCATTCCGTTTTAGGGATGAGAATTACACATACTACATTTTGTTCTTCCATTAGTCAGTGGGTGGACATTGGGGTTGTTTACTCTTTCGGCTACTGAGACTAATGCTGCTGTAAACATTTAAATATACATTTTTGTGTGGACATACATTTTCATTTCTCATGGGTATATGCCTGAGAGGAGAATTGTAAGTTCATATGTCAAAAAGTGTTTAACCATCTGAAGATTTTTCAGAGTGTTTTCCACAGTGGCTGCATCATTTTACATTCTCATCACTAGTATCTGAGGGCTATGATTACATCTACTCACCAACACTTATTATTATGTGATTTTTTGATTTTAGCTATCCTAGTGGGTTTGAAATAGTTTTCTTATGTGGTTTCAATTTGCATTTCCCTAATGACTAATGATTTTGAACATCTTTTCATGTGCTTATTGCTCTTTTGTATGTCTTGTTTGAAGAAATGCTTATTCATATTCTTTGTCCATTTTCAACTGTGATATTTGTTTATGTTATTAACTTATATTAGTTCTATTTAAATTCTATGTACAAGTATTATATCAGGTATATTATTAACAATTATTTTCTCCTGTTCCGTGGGCCTCTTTTTCACTTCCTTTTTTCCTTATTTAAAAGTATTTCATTCTCAAATAATGATTGAATATATTTAAGGTGCATAACATGATGGTTTGATATATGTATATATTGTATGATGCTTACCACAATTAAATTGTATCACCACCCATGCTGTACAGAGCCTCCCAGAACTTGCTGGTCTTATAACTGAAAGTTTGTACACTTTGACTAATATCTTCCCATTTCTTCTACTCCCTGAACCCTGACAATCACTAGTCTACTCTGCTTCCAAGAGGTCAACTTTTTAAGATTCTACATATAAGTGACATCATATCGCATTTGTCTTTTTTTGTCTGGGTTATTTTACTTAGCTTAATGTCCTTTAGGTTCATACATATTGTTGCAAATGGCAGCATTTCCTTTTTTGTAGATGAATAATATTTCTTTGCCTATATGTACCACAATTTCTTTATCTATTCATCAAATTATGGACACATAGATTGTTTCCATACATTGGTTATTGTGAATAATGCTATAATGAACATGGGGGTTACAACTATCTCTTCAAGATACTGATTTCATTTCCTTTAGATATATACCCTAAAGTAGAATTGATAGATCATATGGTAGTTCTATTTTTAGTTTTATGAGGAGTTCTGTACTGTTTTCCATAATGACTGCACCAATTAACATTCCCACCAATAGGAAGTACAAAGGACATCCTTTGTCCACATGCTCACCAACACATTACCTCTTCTCTTTTTGATACTAGCCATCCTAACAGGTGTAAGGTAAATAGCTCACATGGTTGTGATTTGCATTTTTCTAATAATTGGTAATGTTTAACAATTTTTCATATACATGTTGGTTACTTTTATGTTTTCTTAGAAAAAATGTCTATTCAGGTTATTTGATCATTTTTAATTGGGCTATTATTATTATTATTTGCTTTTGAGTTGTTCGAGTTGCTTATATATTTTGGCTATTGCTTATTATTAGATGCATGATCTGCAAATATTTTCTCCCGTTCTATTGGTTGTCTTTTCATTTTGTTGACTATTTCCTTTGCTATGCGGAAAATTTCAGTTTGGTGCAGTCCCACTTGTTTATTTTTGTTTTTGTTGCTTGTGCTTTGGTTCATATCTAAAAAGTTATTGCAAAGAGTAATGTCAAGAAGATTTTTCCCTAATTTTTCTTCTAAGAGTTTTATAATTTCAGATCTTACATCTTTTTAGTTTAGTAGTGCCCTATTAAAAACACATTTTTAAAAATTTTGATGAAGTCTGATTTATCTATTTTTTTCCTGTTGCTCTTGAATTTGTGCCATACCTAAAAATCAGTTGCCAAATACAAAGTTATAAAACGTACTATACGTTTAATTCTAAGAGTTATTGTTTTAGCTCTCACATGTAAGGTGTTGATACATTTTTAGTTAATTTTTGTATATGGTGTGAGAAAAGAATTGACTTCGTCCTTTCCAATATGGCTATCCAGTTGTCCCAGCACCAGTTGTTGAAAAGACTTATTCTTTCCTCATTGATAGGTGTTAGCACCCTTCTCAAAAATCATTTGACCATCCACGTATGCATTTATCTCTAGACTCTCAATTCTGTTCAATATGTATGTGTGCACATGCGTGTGTGTATGTGCGTGTGTGTGTGTGTGGTTGTGTGTACATGTTAAGTTTGAGCCGCCTACTTGTTCTTCTTTTTCAAGATTGTTTTGGCTATTCTGGGTTCCTTCCAAATTCACATGAATTTTTATATTCTATTTGTCAATTTCTACAAAACATAAGCTGGAATTCTAATATGAATTGAGTTGTAACTGTAGATCAATGTGGAGAGTATTACCATCTTAATAATATTAAGCTTTCTGAAACATGGGATATTTTTACATTTACTTAGATCCTCTTCAATTATGCTCAACAAGGCTTTTATAGTTTTTAAAGTACATTTTATACCTTTTGTTACATTTATTTCTAAGTATTTTATTATCTTTTGAAGCTATTGTAAATGAGATTTGTTTCTTCTTAGTTTCATTTTCATGTTATTCGCTGCTGCTGTATACAAACATAACTGATTTTTAATATTGATCTTCTATTTCACAACCTTCATGATCATGTCTGTTAGTTCTAGTAGCTTGTTTTAGTGTGTTCCTTAGGATATTTTACATGCAATATCATGTCATCTATGAATAGAAATAGTTGCACTTCTTCCTTTCCAATTGGAACATTTATTTTATGTTACTTGCTTAATGCCTTGACTAGAACATCTAGTACAAGGCTGAGTAGAAGTGGCAAGAGCAGGCATTCTTGTTTTGTTCTTCGTTATAAGGAAAAAGCATTCAGTCTTTTTACCTTTAAGTACAATGTTAAATGGGGTGTTTCATGATACCCTATAAAGTTGAGGAAATTTCCTTCTGTTCCTAGTTTGTTGCACATTTTATCATGAAATGGTGTTGCAATTTGTCAAATGCCCTTTTTGCAGTGATAGAGATAATAAGTTTGGTATTTATTCTATTGATATGCTATAATATATTAATTAATTTTTGGCTGTTAAACAAAATTTGCCTCCTGGGATGAATCCCACTTGGCCAAGATGTATAATTATTTCAACATGCTGATCAATTAGGTTTGCAAGTAATTTGTGAAGCATTTATTTGCATTCAAATTCATAAGCGATATTTGTCGGTAGTATTGTTTTTGTGAGAAATTTGTCTTGTTTAGTATATGAGTAATATTGGCATCATATAATGAATTGGCATGTTTTCTCTTATCTCCGTTTTTTGGTAATGTTTCGTAAAGCATGGGTATTAATTCTTTTTTAAATGATTGGTAGAATTCAGTCGTTAAGCAATCTAAGTCGGGTTTTTTGTGGGTAATTTTTGGATCACTAATTTAATCTCGTCTTGTAATGAGTCTATTCACAGTGTATATTTCTTCTTGAGTCATTAGTTTTTGCTTTTCTGGACATTTATCCATTTCAACTAAGTGACTTAATTTGCTGGCGTGCAATTGTTCATAGTATTGTTATAACCCTTTCTGGTTTTGTAAGGTCCCACGCAATATCTTTCTTTCATTTCTTTGATTCCAGTAATTTGAATCTTCTCTATGTTTATTTTCTTGGTTGGCCTATGTAAATGGTTTGCCAATTTTGTTAATAATCTCAATAACTTCCTTAAGCATTTCATGTAAGGTGGGTCTGAAGACCACAAATTCTGTAGTTTTCATTTATTTGGAAATCTCTATATTTTACTTTAATTTTAAAAACAAATATCCTATTGATATGCTAAAATATATTAACTGATAACTTTGCTGGGTGTAGGATTTTTGGTTGACATTATTTTATTTGAGCACTTTGAATATATTATACTACTACATTCTAGTTCTACAATTTCTGATGACCAATGAGTTGTTAACTTAATTGGGATTCTTTTTTAAATAAGTTATGTTTTTCTTCCCGATATAAATATTTTCTCTTTGTCTTTAACTTTCAACATTTTTAAAATGTGTCTGTTTGAAGATCTATTTGTATTTCCTACTTGGAGTTTGTTTGGTTTCCTGGATGTGTGGGTTAATAACTTTTAATAAAATTGGGAAGTTTTTAGCATTTAATTTTTTAAAAATAATTTTTTATCTCCCTTTTTTTCTGATATTCCCTTTATGTGTGTATTGGTATGCTTAATGGTATTCTATATTTCTTTGAGGCTTTGTTTATTTCTCTTTAGTATTTTTCTTCTGTGATCCAGATTGCATTCTCTATTACTCTTCAAGTTTGCAGGGCTCCCTGGCACGACCTTCTTTGTTTCCTTTGCTGACCACACCTAAATTTTAAGCTCCACCAGCTTTTGGTGGATTACTCTATTGCTTTTAACAACGCCCAGTGGCATATATTGCTCTCCAGGTTAATAAAATTGAAATTGATATCCTTTGAATGAACAGTTCTGAGATATGTTTGACATTTGTTCTGACTTCGAGAGAGCTTCTTTTAACTCTCTTTCCCTGATTCCCTTTAGAAAACTACACAGTGTGTAGTTTAACCTCTATCTTCATTGAATCTACCAATTTCTTCTATTGGTATTCCACTATAATCTCCACTAACTTTGAGAATGCTCTTAGACTTGGCCGGGTGCAGTGGCTCATGCCCATAATTCCAGCACTTTGGGAGGCAGAATCGGGTGAATCACCTGAGGTCAGGAGTTCGAGACCAGCCTGGCCAACATGACGAAACCCCCATCTCCACAAAAAATACAAAAATTAGCCGGGCATGGTGGCATGCACCTGTAATCCTAGCTACTTGGGAGGCTGAGGCAGGAGAATCACTTGAACCTGAGAGGTGGAGGTTGCAGTGAGCCGAGATCATGCCACTGCACTCCAACCTGGGCAACAGAGTGAGACTCTGTCAAAAAAAAAAAAAAAAAAAGAATTCTCTTAGACTTGAACTTCTCCATATTCAGTGGCAAATAAAGTTCCTTTCTTGGGAAAGGATTGAGAACTATCTGTTTTACAGTTTATTTCTCTTCCCAGGCAAATTCTCTGAACCAGAGCTCTGGAAATGAGAGTGGGGACAATGGCAAACTTCTCTTAGTGTCATGCCCACATTAGGACCTGAGTTTTTTGGTGGTGTGGGGAGTAGTAGCCTGAGGTCTTCTCAGCTTGCCTCTCCAGATATTAACACCTCTGCCTCACCAGTCAGTGTTAGGACAAATGGGGCCCAAGTGTTCTCAGTGGTACTCATGTAAGATAGAGCCTCCATCTCACAAGTACGGGCTTGCCAGAAGAAGAGTCCTGTCACCTCTTGGGTGTACTTGTTCAAACAGGCAGCTGGGGGAAGGATGAGAAATGCAAATGCTCTGCTCCTCTGAACAAGTCAACCCTGGAAGAGGAGCTGACTGTTGGCTGCACCAGTCTGGAATGAAGTTTTCATTTCACTGAGCTTGGAGGGCAGAGAGAGGGTACATACATTCTTGCATCCAATATTGTAGATCTTGCTCTTATATGAAACTTTAAAAGATTTCTTGAATAGATGTTTCTTCATTTGCTGTATCACCTACGACCATTTCCAGAGGCTTAACATTAAAAAAAATAATAATTTTCACTAGCTTCACTGGGGATCAGGTAAACAAAAATCTTCAAGCCATCATACTGAAAATCAAAATAATAATGATTTTTGTTTTTCCTTACATATATGTCACATGGATAACATTTTTCTATTTCTTTGCATGTATCGCTATTTTTGGTTGAGAATTAATCATTTTACATATTGTGAGTAGATATCAGCAATTTGGTTTTTATGATTATCAAGTAGATTTTTATTTTCCTTTTTTTGTATTGAATAGTTTTGGGGGAACAGATGTTTGGTTACATCAGTAAGTTATTTAGTGGTGATTTCTGAGATTTTTTTGATGCACCCATCACTCGAGCAGTGTACACTGTACCCACCGTATTGTCTTTTATCCTTCTCCTCCTCCCAGTCTTCCCCCTGAGTCCCCAAAGTCCATTATGTCATTCTTATGCCTTTGCATCCTCATAGCTTAGCTCTCACTTATCAGTGAGAACATACAATATTTGTTTTTCTATTCCTGAGTTAGCAGCTTTGGACTGTTTAGTAACTTGTTTAGGCTCTGTCTGAAATTTGTCTGTCTTACAAGTGCAGCCATCAATATATCTCTTCAGTTTTTCTTTTTCTACTTCTTTTTATTTTTAGCCTGGCTTTCTAGAGGTTTCTATTTTCTCAGCCCAGCTTAGTGCTCAGCCAGTGATTGGCAGAGTTTTCCTCAGACTCCTCGGGTCCAGCCTCCATCCTGACCCGTGATGCTTCTGCTGATTCTGATGATCCTCCGTGTTGCTGGATTTGTGTGAGGGTGGGTGAGTGTGTGAGAAGTGCAGGCCTTTCAAGTGTGCCCTGGCTTTTCTTTTTGGTGGGGCCTTTCTTCTCTATGTTTGCAGCTTCAGTGTTGCCTGGGATACGTGGACACCGTGAACCCTCTCTGGTCTCTGGAGTAAGACTAGTAAAATCATTGCTGCCTCCATTCAGAAGACACCCATATTTGATTTCCAGGCTGCTAAGTGATTGCGTTTGTCAATGCTATATTCAGCTTTATTATTCTTCTTGGCAACTTTCTTCACTATAGGCAGAAATCCTGATCTTGATTCTATTTTGACTTGACTTTTGTATTTCTTTTTAAAATTCTATAAAAGACTATTCATTTCTGTAAAAGTTTTATTAATCCATGCATATAAATGTGCATGACTTTCTGATATAAAGTCATTATTTGAATGTTATTATATAAAACTTACACTTAATAGATTTTAAAATCTTTTTCTCAGTATTGGTTATATTTTGCAGTCTTGAGATTTGTTATCAGTATTTAAAAATTATAATGATAATAATAACAAATATCATAACAATGGACGTATATGAATCATGTGCACCTAAGGTCAATTAAAAAATATGTAATGAGAAGTGATATTACATACAGACAACATTTGCATAAGAGATGATACGGTATCAATTTCACAAACTTTATTTTAATAAAGACAAATTATTTGATATTGCCTTAGTTTTCTACTGTTGTTGCAAAGAATTACCACAAACTTAAGCTGTCTGAAATGATGCAAATTTATTTTATTGTACTTCTGTATGCCAGAAATCTGGATAGGTGCAGCTGATTTCTCTGCTCATGATCTCCCAAGGCTGGAGTCTGGGTGCCAGCAGGGCATTTCTTGAGAGACTCTGGATAAAATCTGCTTCCCTGTGAATGAGGCTATTGGCAGAACTTGGGTTCTTGTCTTCGTAGGATAAGGGATTTTGGCCCCCTCCATTCTCAGGCCAACAGGCTGCGTCAAGTCATTGGGTTTCAAATTTTTGATTTCTTGTTCTGCCATGTCTATTCCATCTCTAGCTGGAGAAAGTTCTCTTTTAAGGGTTGATGTGATTGGGTCCGCCTGGATACTTTTGGCTGCTCTGTCTTAAAATAGCCTTAATCCTGCCTGCAAAGTTCTTTTTTCTGTGTAATGCACATGCTCAGATTCCAGGAATTAGGGCATTAACTCCACTGAGGAAGGCTGAGATCATGTGTGATCAAGGACACATAGCTGATCACCTCCAAATCAAGAACTCAAGCCCAGGGCTTTCTGTTTCCAAGCCAATTGTGTTGCATTGTTATTGTCAGTTTTACATGCATTTGTGTTACTATTTTCTTATATTTATCTTTAAATATCTTTTTGCTTGCAGAACCTTAAATATTCCATTTTTATCTTTTTTGTTACAAATACAAACCCCTTGCACTAGTGAAAATTTAAAAACCATAGAAATTTTTATTAAAATATGGAAATGATAGGTAATCCTACAATGAGATTACCAGAGTGAAGACTTGTGTGTATGGGTGTGTGTGTGTGTTTGTGCATGTGTTTGTGTGTATAAATATATATCTATGTGTATATATATATTTCCATTGCTTCTATATGTGTAAATACAAATATACTTGCATTAAATTTTAGGTTAATGTAACCTTAGTTATAAATAATTTTTTTTTTTTTTTTTGAGACAAGACCTTGCTCTGTTGCCCAGGCTGGAGTGCAGTGGCACAAACTTGGCTCACTGCAACCTGCACCTCCTGGGTTCAAGTGATTGTCATGCCTCAGCCTCCAGAGTAGGTGGGATTACAGGCGTGCACCACCATGCCCAGCTAATTTTTGTATTTTTAGTAGTGATGAAATTTCGCCATGTTGGCCAGGCTGGTCTCGAACTCCTGGCCTCCAGTGACCTGCCCGCCTCAGCCTCCCAAAGTGTTGGGATTATAGCCCTGGGCCGCCGTGCCTGGCCAATATTATTACATTAATTTCTGTTATCCTTAAATGTACTTCAAAAATACTGATTGTTTAGTAAACTTCACCAGAAAACCCACAGCATTTTTGTCAACCATTTTCTTAGTTTGATTATTTGGGCTATTTCAAAATGTTTTCTATTTTATAAAAATTACAATAAATACTGTTGTAAAGAAAAAACACTTTCTTTTCCTATGAAGAACAATTGTCTGGATTATTTAATAATGAAAACAAGAATGAATAACTTAAAATTCTGCCAAAGTTGGCAAAGTATGGTAAACTGGATTGTTCCAGCATGTCGGACTATTTTCTTTGGGTGGAGTAGGAGTTGTGAAAGCATTTAAACAGTTTCAAAGTGTTTCCCAGGTACTCCCAATTCACCACCCATACAAGTCATAACCAGGTTAATCCTTACCAGCTGGAATATATGGTACTTATTTCTAGTTGTTTTGAGGAAAGAATATTTTTTATAAATTCTAGGAATTAAATCTATTACATTGTTAGTTTTTTCCTTCTTGTTTTTCGTTTTGTTTTTTGTTTTTGTGGGGTTTCTTTCTTTTCCCTTGCCCAGGCTAGAGTGCAGTAGCACAATCTCGGCTCACTGCAACCTCCACCTCTTGGGTTCCAGTGATTCTCCTGCTTCAGCCTCCTGAGTAGCTGGTACTACAGGCGCCCACCACCACACGCAGCTAATTTTTGTATTTTTTAGTAGAGACAGGGTTTCACCATACTGGCCAGGCTGGTCTGGAACTCCTGACCTCATGATCTGCCCGCCTCGGCCTCCCAAGGTGCTGGGATTACAGGCATGAGCCACTGCGCCCGGCCAGTTTTTTTTCTTTTTAGCTTCAAATCCACGTGCAATTTTAATACCTGCACTGCATTCCTGAGCTTCTTCATCTCTAAAACTCCTGTGCTTGGCCAGACTCTAGCAAGGCAGAGATCCACAGGGCAGACTAGAAGGTCTGAAGTCCTCATATGAGTTTATGTTGCAGTCATGAGTTCAGATTCCACAGGGCAGGCCAGACAGGCTGGAAACTCAAGCAGGGTTTCTATGTTACAGTCTTGAGGCTGAAATTGTTGTTCTTTGGGAAACCTCAGGCTTTTCTCTTAAGGCCTTCCACTGACTGGATGAGGCCCACCCACATTACGGAGAGTAAATGGCTTTACGTAAAGTCCACTGATGTAAGTGCTAAACATATCTAAAAAATACCTCCACAGCAACAATTAGACCAGTATTGACCAAAAACTGAGCACCATAATATAGCCAAATTGACATAAAATCCACCATCACAGTGATTTTTATTTTTTCTGAACGCATTTAGGTCTCCAATTTTCTTTCATTCGGTAATTGTCAATTCCATTGATTCCTAGTTACGGGTCTCTTGCATAATTAGACTATTTCAGGAATCGGCTCCTGCATGACAGCTAGATGACAGGACATGAGTCACATATGTCTGTACTCCTGACGGTAAGGGTCAGTGACTACACACTTCCCCAATGTGTACCACGGCACTTAATCAGAAACCATCAGATGGTCCCTGTTGCTTAATAATTATTGATGTCCTTTATTAGTTCTGTTCAACAAACTGTGGCCTACAAGCCAAATCTCATCTCTTTTCATAAATAAAGTTCCATTAGAACATATCGCAGCAATTCATTTCATAGTGTCTATGGCAACGTTATGCTATAACTTTAGTGTTGATTCGTGGCAAAAGATACCATAAGGTCTACAAAGCCAAAAATATTTACTATCTGTGCCTTTGCAAGACAAGTTTGCCAACTCTGTTGTACACTATAGCACTAATCCCTTATGTCAGAACTCTGCTTCATAAACACACTCCGACCTTTACCTTCCCGCATTTGCCCTTTCCCTCAGTTTCCACTGCAGGGATGTCTTTTCCCTCCTCATGTGTCGGAGAATAAAAGGCTACTTTTTATCAGTTTCCATGTCAAGTAATATCTCAATCCCAAATGCCTTTCCTAATGTCTCTAGATATAAACCGATCTTTTTAAATAATCATTTTACCAATGGCTCATTACATGTATCTGTTTTTGTCATATAGATCATGACTTTATGATTATTATGGTTCCATTTGTCCCATTTTCCCCTTCTTAATGGTATACTTTGCAAATGCAGTATTCTTACCTTACTATTTAATATAGTTTCCAGGCTTTCTGAGTACCTTGCAAATTGTAAGTAACCAAAACCAACTTATTGCATTGAATTAAACTATGTTGAACTGTACTGAGTTAAATTTTGTATGTGTTAGTAATTTTCATGCCCCCTTTTCTAAAAAAAAAACTTTTACATAGACAATGGGAAAGCATTGTCCTCATTTAAAGTACAAATTAAGAAACGTTTTTCTGTAAACAGAAAGTAAATATTTTGGACTTTGCATACTGTAAAGTCTTAATGTCTCTGTCACATATTCTATTTTTATTTATTTTTAACTTTAAAATGTTTCCAAAAATTCTCAAGTCTTGAAGAGTACAAAAAAAATTATAGGATTCTGTTCAGGATTTGGCCTGTTGGAAGCAAAACTTTATGTCCTTCCTTCCCATGGGCATCCAGTGTTGAGAACCACTACTGCAGAGGAGTGGCCCCAAGACCAAAGAACAAAATTTAGTAGTTGAAAAGTGGTGTGTCTACAACAGAATTAAAATATTGCTTTGTACCTGGTGTCTTTTATTAAGAATTTACTCCCCCCATTTCTCACAGAGAATAACAGTCAGGAGTCATTGTCACAATATAATAGAAATATTAGCAACCAGATTCATGTAAGGACTAAGTGGTCCTCATGAATTGCATGAAGACTCTGTATTGCTCATATTACACTCCATCCTCTCTGTAGTTTGCTGGGTAGTGGAGGGGGTAAGCTAAATCATAGTTTCTGACCATAACTGGGAAGGCTTTTTCTTAAGTAACAATGGAATTGGTTTAATTGGGATTGAAAATTAAAACTTGGAACTAAGATAGAGAAGATGGAGTGTATGTAGAAGGGCTGTTAAAAATGTAAAACTTGGTTGCATTATTTGTGGAGGCTCAAACTTGTGAAGGTTAAATACCATAATTTTTCCATTTGTTCTGCATTTTGGTTCTGAAGAGAAAGCTGGCTTTGCCTATTTCTTATTAAAAAAACTTGTTGTAAATCCAAAAAAAAAAAAAAAAAGTTGTGTGTCTATAGAACTGTTCTTTACATTCTTACAGTTCTTTCAAGTATTCTAAATAGACTGCTAGGGCTTAAACCTGCCTCTCTTCCTTTACAATACCATACACAAAAATATTTCTAACACATAGTGTTTGACATACATACACACACTTATTTATAAACCTATGAAGTGGACTTGCACCTTTTAAGGACTATTTTCTTTCTGGGCATTTCCACTGAGAGTGTAAGTAATAAACATTTATACTGCCTTTTGGAAATAGAGCAAGATTTGATTGTGAGAAGTGTACTTCTGTGGATACTTGGTTCATGCAAAGGGGAATATTGTTCCTCAAATACCACCGTAGACTGATCTCTATGTAAAGGCAACACATTTGTCCCTACAATGTTAAGTCTATTCTTTATAATTTGTAGCCACAACCCTTTGATTTGCTGACTGTTTTTATGAAAAGGATAATTGATGCATTTTACTGGAGACTTTCTGAGGATCACTCAGAAAGAAATGACAAAGTCTCTAGTATTTTCTCTCTCGAGTTAATTGAGGTAATTACATTACTTGTAAATATTTGTTTGGCATTCAGACAGGTTGTTTTTTTTTTGCTAGTCATTAAGCATTAATTATCAGTTTACATTATCAGTACATAAATAAACTCTTAGAAAAATTACTACACCAAAAATTTAAACAGTAAAGATATGAAAGTGACAGAAATAACTATCATATGCACGAACAATACTGAGAAATTACATTGCTTAGATGTCCTACTGTTACAAAGATTCTGCATATTTTTATTCTTTCTTCATCATTCTCACTGTACCTTAATCATAGCATATTATTTGGCTAAGATATGACTTCATTCTTTAGAAAACGTTGAATTTTGAATTGTGCAAGGTACTCATGATTTTAGGAGTTTTGCATTTTCCATGGCCAGTAATTTTGAGAAAAATACACTGAAAAGATGTTGTACTATAAATTGGTAGAAGCAGTTGTGAGACTATAAAATATTCTGAGTTACACAATGAGTCAGATAAACATAGAAAAGTATGATCAACAGCATTCAAAGTAAACTTATTTTATAAGAAAGTATTGATACGACCAGAACAATAGAATAAATATTTTATCCACGCTACACACTGTATACATTTGAGTCATATTCATAAGCCAATTGTGTGTTGAGTTGAACAGCCTAATTAAAGTTTCATTACATCTATTAGAAAAACAATGAGAGAAAACATTTAACAAAGAATGAAATAAATGAAATAATATCAGAAAAATTCAAATTCTCATATGGCCAAAACAAACGAAAAGTAATGATAAAGTAGAAGGGATAACAAATTAATAGCATTCACAAACTTACTCACACATTATCAAAGTCTTCATCATCAGCCTAAATTATTATTAAAATATTATACTAATTGTAGGCCAATTTTAGAGGGCTTTCTATGATCATGCAAATCTCACCCTTCCTTAAAGACCGTGTAATAAACAGCTTATTTACAGTAATATAAGTTCTGTTAAGGAATGGAGGTTTTTCTTTGGTCTTATTAACTTTTATATCACCAGTATCTACAAAGATGCTTATCAACAAAAGGTGCTCAAGCTCAATTAATTCTGAGTACATGCTACTCATTTCCTATATTTAAAACACCTTTAACATTTGTTCAGGTCAATTAGTACACACACACAAACAGATATTTATGTACACGTGTGTGTATATTTATATAAAATACATATATTTATATATATATGCACATATACATACATGCATATTATAACACAAATGTATAGTCTTTGGTATATGGATTTTACCTTTGGAAAATATTTTGTACTACTGTTGTGGCAGGGACATTTAGTGCTCACTAAGTAGCCATTTAATGTCCTCTATTTCCTGGCTTCCCTTGCAGAGCTTTGAGCAAACGTGTAATGTATACTTTTCAGGCCAAGGCTGTTGAGACACTGTATATCTCATTGGTTCTTCTTGTCTAATAATGTGGAATCCTTGAAGGAACCCTATTCTTAATTACAGTAACAGAGAGGGACAGTGCAAGCATTATTTGTCTTTAATACTAAACCCTTGAGATCCTGAATTTACATGTTATATCAACAGAGGCTATCCTCCTATGATTAATGCAGTTATTTGGTATTACCAGCTAACTAATTTTTATTATTTCACCTTTCCAGATGGCATTCCTTTTAGATGATAAATACTGATAAAACAATGGTCTATGGGAAGCATGCGTTTCTTTTTTTTTTTTTTTTTTTTTTTTTTTGACACGGAGTCTCGCTCTGTCGCCCAGGCTGGAGTGCAGTGGCGCGATCTCGGCTCACTGCAAGCTCCGCCTCCAGGGTTCACGCCATTCTCCTGCCTCAGCCTCTCCGAGTAGCTGGGACTACAGGCGCCCGCCACCGCGCCCGGCTAATTTTTTGTATTTTTAGTAGAGACGGGGTTTCACCGTGGTCTCGATCTCCTGACCTCGTGATCCACCCGCCTCGGCCTCCCAAAGTGCTAGGATTACAAGCGTGAGCCACCGCGCACGGCCGGAAGCATGCGTTTCTAAAACTCAATGTTCGTTGATAAGATCTACACACAGAGTAGACATTCAGGGAATATGAGTTGAATGGCTTAACATTGATTTCTTTCCCTTCCTTATGTTCTCTGTTCTCTTCTTTCCATTTGATGATCTATCTAGACGTAGAACCTCCAGCCTGTAATCTCAATCCTAATCTTTCTTACTTTCACTTTTTTGGGGATTCATCTTCATAATCCAGCAAAATCTCATCTTTGCTGATGTTGGTTTTCTTAATTTTAAAGAATACAGAGGTGTATATTATTAGAATTCTGGATGAAGTGACTTTCTGGGCAACATACAGATATATAGACAAGAAAGGTGCTCTTGTGGCCCTTTAAAGTTTACGTATTCCATATATCTGGGTGCCTTTTTTGTATCTCTTTTCCACTTAGTTGAATATTTCTGTGACAAATGAAGTTATTGCTGAATCCTGTGCTGTTTGGTTACAAACACCCTGATCAAGACTAAGCCCTTGTCCACTTCACGTCTGAATGGCCCACTCACCATCTCATCTGTTCTATGTTAGCAATGCTTTTTTCCATAGTGCAGTAATTCACTTTTCACCTTTTACATAATTTTTTATTAACTCTTAGGCTGTTTCAGAGATGAAGTTAGGCAATACTGCTCCTTCAAAATGAGGTTTGCCATTTTCCCGCCTTTGCTTTTCATTTCTTTGCTGGACTCCCTGACTTAGTCATTCTATTCAATCCTTCATCTAATTATGCCCTACAAGAAAATGACTCTTACATCAATCTGCCCAACACTGAAGTCTCTCTAGGAAAAGAGCTTTATGTTTTAGGTATTCTTGATGCTCCAGGCATTTTATTTATGAGACTTGCATTAAACTATAGCCTCTTACACAGCACACACCCGCTTCACTTACACAGCGGTATGCGGTTGCTAATGGAGACAGTTTGTAGGCTTCCTAACTAGATTTCCTATGAGTTCTGCTGATTCATTAGGAATAGACATTTCTGTGTAATATATGGCCTTTGTTATAGTTTATGAGAATAACATTTTAAGTTTCAGAGAAAGGCTGATGATCTAAAATGACTTCAAGAAGCCACCACAACTTAGTAGAAAACACAAAAAGTAGGTGTCTTACTTATTGAATTTAATGTTATTTGGGATAGTTTCTGTTAGAGTTAGACTTTTGTTCTCATGTGCATGTAAGTGGGAGGTTTCATTATGGAGAGTGACATTAAAATAAAGGAGTGCAATCTCTGTATAATCTTGATGTGTTAACCCATGTTTTATGAACTCAAACTTATAAATTGCATTTGTTCAATCTTGTATAGGCACAAGGGTGCATTTAATATCTCTTCCACAACTAATTAATTCTCTTGGAAGTTTTTTATGTAAAGATAGACATATGACCAAGGCATGAATTTAATATTTGGCTGGAACATAGCATTGCAAATTCCATACCAGAATCTGGCTGTCATCATTTATTCTCAGTTATTATACACCCAGTAATGCTCTGGCGCTTTCATTTAGCAGATATTCGTATGAAGTTTTCCATGTGCCAGGTACTGCTTTAGCACTGGGGAATTCATAAACAGGAGAAATATTTTTTATAATATGTATTCTGAATGATATCTTACATCTTAAACCAAGGGCATCTCCGGCAGAGAGCATATCAATTGCAAAGTTTCTTAGATGAGAGATAGCTTAATTTAGGAGAGAAAGGAAAGGAAACCATTGTGGCTGGAGCTTCCTTACCAAGTGGTGGGGGCTCAGTGTCAAAACAGGAAGAGCAGGACCAGGAAGGGTCCTATGAAAAGTAGAAAACACTAAGGGGTTTTCAAAGGGAATTTTATAATAGGTAGGAATTGGAGTTTAATAGGGATTACTATGGCTTATAATGGAAAACAGATTACATGAAGTAGGAATTGAAGCAGAGTGGCCAGTTAATGTAACAGTTGAGAAATATGCATAATTCTTAGGATAACTCAGCTGTGGTTCCCACTACCCTGTGGATCTTTCATTGAGATAAGGCTCCAAAGACTCTTTTCTCCTATATCCTTTATTAATAATAAAAATAGCCTGACTGATCCCCTCCACTCTAATGATGAAGTGAAGCAAAGAGATAAACAAGAAAAGCATTTTTTTTTAAAAGTCTATTACCAATCTTATTTCTGTTCCTCCCATTAAGGTTTTGTCTTTAGCAATGTGATATACTTTTGTTCTCTTTCTTGAAATGCTAAATTCTGGCATCTCCAGTGCGATTGGGACACTTTCGCAGAAAATTGCCTGGGTTCCCCCAGGAGATCAACTATCGGCTTCAGAAAAGTGGTTTCCAAACGTTTACATGTATGAGGTTCTTACATGTGAGAGGGCTCCATGCATCTGTCTTGCTGGACCTTACATGTAGAATTTCTAATCCACGAGGCATGCAAAGGGGCCCATGAATCTGCATTTCTTTTCTCGGTTTTTTTTTTTTTGGAGACGGAGTCTCGCTTTGTCATCCAGGTTGGAGTGCAGTGGCACAATCTCGGCTCACTGCAACCTCTGCCTCCCGGGTTCAAGCGATTCTCCTGCCTCAGCCTCCCGAGTAGCTGGGACTACAGGTGCATGCCACCACGCCCTGCTACATTTTTGTATTTTAATAGAGACGGGGTTTCACCATTGTTGCCCAGGCTGGTGTCGAACTCCTGAGCTCAGGCAATCCACCTGCCTCGGCCTCCCAACATGCTGGGATTACAGGCATGAGCCACCGTGCCCGGCCATGAATCTGCATTTCTAAGAAGTTCCCAGATGAGGCTGATGCTCCTGCTCAGGAGACCACGTGTCAGAGCCACAGTTTGAAAGTCTTGTGAATCCATCTGAAGCTTTAGTCTGGGAAGGACTGCCTAATGAGGGTCTTTATGTCTTGTTATTAATATACAAACAAATAATCAAAGACATGGTATTTTGGACCCAAAAATTATATTTGGCCTTCATTCTAGCTTTATCACTTCTAGGTTCCTTCTAATAATATAATATTATATTATAATATTATAATATATTACAACAATAATGTAATACAATATACAAATAACACAATAATCTAAATACAGTTTAATATGTTATTAATATAATATAGCTAATAGTTAATTTTTAATATATGGTATTAAAGATATATGTGTTTGGACACTTTCTGAAGTCCAGACAGAAAAAATAAAGGAAGGAGGAAAATGAAGGAAGAGGAGAAGAAAACGAAAAGGAGGAGAACGGAGAAGCAGAGGAGGAGGGAGGGAGGAGGAGAAAGAAAAAGAGAGAGGAAGTGGTTTTACTAATTCTTTGGAGGCAGATGAATATCGCATTCTGTTCTATTCCACAAGGTATGCTTTTTTCCCCACTGAGAACTTGTCTCCATGACATTTTCCATTGATAATTTCATACATTTTTAAACTATGTTAAATTCAATATGTTGATATTGATGTTTAGTATATTGATAATTTAATATATTTTGGCCAAAATCGACCATGTATTATAGAAACGAGAGTTGTAATTTAGTATTTCCTTGTTATTTTTTAAAATGTCTTGCTCCTAAATCACAGTAAGATCATTAGCTTCAATTTTTCAACTATAAAATGGAAAAAATTACCTACCTCATTGAGTTTCTGTGAGGGCAAAACTAGATAAGGTATGCAAAGTGTTTAACCCACTATGCAACCCTCAGCACTTTTTAATCTTTCTTATATGTAGGTACTTTTGAATAAACAAAACAAACATATACTCTAATGGGTTGACTACTGTCTCCCCAAAATCCACATCCATGTGAAATCTCAGATTATGGCCCTATTTGGAAATAGGATCTTTGAGAATGTAATAAATGAATGATCCTGAAGATGATATTATTCATTCACTTGACCCTTCTTATATAGGGCAGCCCCTTATGAGAAGAGGAGAGGATGTGGTGTTACATAGAGAAGGGGGTGTTGTGAAGATGGACACTGAGATTGGAATGATTTCTCTATAAGCCAAAGAAATCTGTGGACACAAGAAGCTGGAAGAGGCAAGGAAGGATTTTTTCCTAAATCCTTCAGTGGAAGCACTGCCCTGCTGGCACTTTGATTTCAGATTTCTAACCTTTGGAACTACAAGAGAATAAATTTCTGTTGTTTTGAGACACTAAATTTGTGGTAATTTATTAGGGCTGCCCTAAGAAACTGATGCACACACCATTCACTTCTGCTATTGTCAGTTTTACATTTTTAGTTTGTGTCATATTCCTTTCTTGCCTTCATTTCCTGACCTGATGTGGATGGTATTAGATTCCCATGGCTATTACAATAAATCACTATATGCTTGGTGGATTAAAACAATGTTCATTTATTCTTACAGGTTTTGGGGCCAAAAGTCTGAAATCAAATTTACTGGGCCAAAATCCAGGTGTTTCCAGGACTGTATTTCTTCTGGAGGCTGTAGGGGAAAATCTCTTCCCTTTTCTTTCTCAACTTCTAGAGGTCACCTACTTTCCTTAGCTCATGGCCCCTTCCTTCCTTCACTCCAGTCTCTCACTTCTGTCATCACATCTCCTACTTTCGTATCAAATTTTCCTCTGTGTCTGTCTTACAAGAATGCTTGTGATTTGGGTTCAAGCAAATAATCAGGATAATTTCTCCATCTCAAAATCCTTAACTTGGTCACACTACAAGGTCCACAGGTTCTAGGTCTTAGGACATGGATGTCTTTGGGGGCCACTATTCAGTCTACCACAGAAGACCCAAACTTTAATTTGGGTTCTGTTTCAGATTCTTATCTACATTCATTCTATTCTCTTAGTTATATGAAATCCCGATACCCTGACCTGTTGACTTGAAAAAACTGATAGAGAAACCGAATCAACGAAATAGATAATAAACAGTATTTAAATACATATACAAGGCACTGTGCTTACTAAGCTCCACTTACTTCAAGCCCAGGTTAAACACAGAGTCCATGGGACATGAGCCCATTTGACTCCCCAGGGCCTTAAGACAAAGAGACAAAGATAAATATTCTTACCAAAAGCGTCCCACGGTAATGGTATAGGTGTTCCCTATGGGCTAATCCAAAAACTGTTTTGGAAAATGATGAGTGCTAACATCAAGGTATTCAATTAAATTAATTTAGGAATAAAATTTAAAGGGTGAAATAGGAATGTATTTGGAATTAAGAAGCAAAAATGTAATCCACTATGTCAGACTGTGTGAGGAAGTGTAGGTAAAGAGAAGAAGGAAGATAAGCTTAGAGTTTTGAAATGCAAACCCAAAGATCTTGGGGAAAGGGACCTTTTCAGGGTTATGACTTCCAATTTTTTGCTTATTGATAGTAACCCACTAGAGTATTTTTTTTGAAGAAGAACACATGAGATTTTCAAAGCCTAATGCTATTAAGTATACAAACTACATAATAAACCACTACGCATGTTTAACTACTACCATAATAAACTACTACCCTAATAAACTAGTTTATTATGATAAACTACTACCCATGTTGTTGGTTTTTTTTGTCGGAGTCTCGCTCAGTCTCCAGGCTGGAGTGCAGTGGCACAATCTCGGCTCACTGCAACCTCCGCCTCCCAGGTTCAAGTGATTCTCCTGCCTCAGCCTCCCGAGCAGCTGGGACTACAAGCACATGCCACTACGCCCACTTAATTTTTTTTTTTTTTTTTTAAGTAGAGACGGAGTTTCACAGTGTTAGCCAGAATGGTCTCAATCTCCTGACCTCGTGATCCACCTTCCTCGGCATCCTAAGTATTGGGATTATAGGCATGAGCCACCACCCCCGGCAGGTTTGAGTTTTATACCAGCAAGTTAGTCTTTAACAGTGTGGGGTCCCTTTCTTGACCTTGTATATCAGAGATAAAATACTGACCAGTCTGACAGAGTTCAGCCCTTGCACCACCTATAGAAATTAAATGAGCTGCAAACATGTCTGTGTGAATCCAAAGTGATGGCTTGAGAGTTTAGGTTTTGTTTGTTTTCAAACTTTATTGTATGGATAAGTTAAAATTAGCATGCATTATTTCCGTAAATAGTTATAAACCATTACATATTTTATGTAGAATAAAAGGCAGGAAACTTGCAAAGAGGCCTGGGCGACGGCTGGCATGTGCTTCTTAATAATGGCCTTGGCCTTTCCACAAGACAGTTTTTTATTTTGCTTTCTTGTTTGCTTTTCCTTGGGTTGCTTCCCTTTCTCTGTTTTCAAAGTTTTCTCTGCATGTACTAAAGTATTTCATATTAGTTTGCGTATCTGGAGAAAGAGATTAAACACACTATGTTCAACTCAAAGTTATTGTAAAGTTACTGAGATGAACATCCTCTATGCACTATCTATTCTCGTGGTTTCAGTGAATTTTTCTTCTATTGTTGCTCCTTGAAGTGCAAAGTGATTATGGTGTTGTCAATATTTTAGCGATAGGATTTCACAAGACCATATCCATGAATGATAACTGAGTGATAATGAGCCATCCAAGTGACCACTTAGAAGAGTGGCTTCTTGGCCTAAATGAGGAGAATGGAGTGTTCCAGGCAGGTGGGGCCATCTTACTCATGTTCAGGGGGCCTAGTAGACTCCCATTAAGGATGAGAGCACTTCTCTGTCACTACTCTGCTGAACAGGAGCACATTTACATAAAACGGAGGTGTAAAGCTTATGCCAACCTGGACACTTTTTGCCAGTGTTGAAGCTAAGAGCCTATATAAATCATGAAGGAAGCAGAAGAAAACAGTGCTTCATTTCTTCTGCTATCAATAGGTCTCTAGTGAACACTTCATAGGATTGTTTTTAGACAACTTGGTAAGAAACATGGTTAGAATGCCAAGTTAGAGGGGATGTCTGGTGATAATCACCTATGAAACACAGATTTCTGTTGTGTTGATCCACAGTTTGTAGAATTGCATACACTGTATCATGCTTGTCATACAAAAATAAGAAAATATTGAAGAATATATATCAAAATTACATAAATTATGTCTTTTACTGGTATGAATAAGAGATTTTCTTTTGCTCTCTGTTTCCGTGTTTTCCAAAGTTTCAATTAAATAAGAAAATTGGTGGAATAAATTATTTTTAATGAGTAAAAATAGCAGATAAATGGAAAATCCTAGAGAGCTTTAACATTGATAGTGCTTGCCAAATAAAGATGATATTGACCTGATGAGTATTAATCTTGACTTTAAAGATTTCCAAACATCTGACTTGCCACTTGACACATTTGTATTTTTCAGGTATTTGTGAGCCATTAGAAGAAGGTTGATGGATCTATTTGACTAGAAAGCTCAAACATCACTTCCTGGGCTAAACTTCAACTCTTGACCCACAAAGATATGCCCCTTCTCTGCTCCCTGTCACCCCATCTCATTAAATGGCACCACTGCTACCAGAATTTGCCAGCCATGCTGAATACTTCATCCCTCTATTATTCCTTTTCTCTGTTACTTTCCTCTTGAAGCAATTTTATCTATAAAATATCCCTCATCTATCATTTTATCTCCATCTCTATTGCCATCTTGTTAGTATAGACACAATCATCTTTCTTCTGGACTGCTGATCTTCTGGTTCCCACTAATTTTCTCCTCTCTGTGCAGAAGCAAGAGTGATCTTTAAAATTAGATGGGTCATGCCACATTTATTTAAGATATTTCAACGACTTCTTTTTCTGTGCACTTGAATTAAATTTTGGCACTTTAGGAATACATAGCAAACCCTGCATACGATTGTCCTCCTGCATTTTCAATCTCAGCTTATATCATTATGCCCTTTGCTCATATCACTTCAACCATGAGAAATGTTAAGGAGAAATAATGCAAGATACGTTAAAAAGAGGAGCTTCTATCATGAAGAAGACAAGCTGGAGTTGATTGTGTAGAGGTATATACAGAGATCTGTTTTTTTTTTTTTTTTTTTTCCAGGCAGCTAACAGTTCTTGGGAATAGTCGCCATGCAAAATATCCAAAGAGTGGACATCTATTTACACACTTTCATGCCAATAAATGGGCTGTCCCAACTTGCCCAAACTCAGTTGACTGTTGAGATAACAGTGATCAGGGTTTGTCATCTCAGGTCACAACTAGCAAGAGACAGAAATGTCTTAGAAGCATAGGTGCCCATGGATGGGCTTTGCTTGCAGTAGGTTGCTGGCAATTGGAGGCAGACCAGCTGGGAATGTCAGTTACAGCTTGCCTCTGCCTCCCATCCTTAGTCAGATGTATGGAAACAGTGGCCTATACTTACACCACGGAACTGGAAACTCATTAGCATTTCCTAGTGCAAGAGAAGCCTGGAACTTGGAGAGGAAATTGGAAAAAACTCATATAACACCTTCATTGAATATCATAGAATGAAGTAAACTATTTTTGGAATTACTTTAATACATCTTTCAATTTATGCTTAACATTTATTTCTGTCATTAAGTATCTTTGATTGTTTATTGCTGTTTGCTGCTAATTCAAAACACAATGTACACTTTGGGAGGCCGAGGCGGGCGGATCACGAGGTCAGGAGATCGAGACCACGGTGAAACCCCGTCTCTACTAAAAATACAAAAAATGAGCCAGGCGTGGTGGCGGGCACCTGTAGTCCCAGCTACTCGGAGAGGCTGAGGCAGGAGAATGGCGTGAACCCGGGAGGCGGAGCTTGCAGTGAGCCAAGATCGCGCCACTGCACTCCAGCCTGGGCGACAGAGCGAGACTCCGTCTCAAAAAAAAAAAAAAAAAAAAAAAAAAAACACAATGTAAACCTAATTGAAGGAACTCCAGGAGAAAATAAGTAACCTTCAGCAGCTACGGAAAAAAACTGCAGGAGATTGATTATGATTGATTTAGAATAAGTTAGAAGAAAAATATTTTAAATGATATATAAGAAGGAAGAAATCTGGGAAAAATAACAAATAAGCCTGGAGAATTAATGTCACAGATAAAACTGTTTCTGTGGTGCCAATCTTAATCTATGCATTTGTTAGCAAAGCACCATTCTTTTTTCTTGCTGGGGCATGTGGAGAGAATGAGTCAATTGTATCATCCTTATTTTATTAATAACAATTGGAATGTTAGGTCATTATCAACACAAAAGTTCTTAGAAGCCTACACTGCACATGTGGAATATTTTTATTTGTAAAACAGTTACTTAATGAAAGCAGATTTTGCAAAACAGAAATAAAATATATATAAGGTAAACTGCAATTTTCCAATTTTCCCATAGACCAACAGAAATAAAATATATATAAGGTAAACTACAATTTTCCAAATTTCCCATAGACCAAAGGTACATAACTACTTGCTTACTGCAAATATGTTCATTACTTTTCATTTGCAACACAGTAGCACAGATAAGAATGGAACCTATGAATAAGCAGGTTTGATTTACAATCTTTTGGATATACATACTCCCAACTGGATTAACCCATGTCCCCCAGTACAACCAAGAAGCCATCAGGGGAGATGACATGAATTTAAAGTATGCTAATTTCTCTAGAGTCTTCAGTTCCCTTCTATTTAATGAGCTTAACTTTAACTGGATGTTCCTAATCTTACATTACGTTTTAATCTTTAACAGCAAATTAGCAAACTCTTAAGTTTTTTCTTGTCTTCATTTTATTTTGTTTGCTTGAGATGCATGCATAGGTTTTAAGTGCAATAGCAAGTGTTGGGTCCCTTTACAGGGTTTTAAATTGTATTATGTGATGACAACCATCTGCTCAGAGTCTCATTTATCTTTTCCATGGAAACAACTTGAAATTAAAATTGACAGTAATGCTGTTCTGCAGGCACTTACACAGAAAGCAAAGTGGTGTACATCTCTGCTGATGGAAAACAGAGTATTTTAATACTTAATAGTTTTGTATTTAATTAGAATGTTATATAGTATACTCTGTAAAAGTAAAGTGATGCTGCAAAGCACAGATCTAATGAAGGAAATGGTATGGGTAGTTCAGCAAACCTCTCCATCATACAATAGAAAATAGAAAATGTGTGTTTCTGGAGTTCTTGGACGAATAGAGAAGCCACTTAGGATTGCAATGGTGGAATAACAAATTAACTAATTTAATTAATTACTTTTATTAGTAAGGGAATTCAAATAAATGACTTCTTTCAACATCACTAAAAGCTGTGTGATAACAACAACACTGTATTTGAATTTAGAATGACGGGCTTTCAACTCCTACCCTGTGGCCTCTTAGCCTATATAATTGAGAAAATATATTTAACCTCCTTGTATCCATCTGGTGCTCTGTCAAATGGGGATTGTTTAGAAAATCAGATAATTCAGTGTGTTAAAGTTTGTTTAGCAAAAAATAACAAATTAGACAACATTTTAAGAACATTTTCTGGGGTGGGAATGCACAACATCTCCCACTTGGTCCTGCAGTACTCCCTTGGTAGTGACCTTGGAGTCACCTTTTTTTTTTTTGGAGACAGAGTCTTGCTCTGTCGCCCAAGCTGGGGTGCAGTGGCGCAATCTTGGCTCACTGCAAGCTCCGTCTCCCAGGTTCACGCCATTCTCCTGCCTCAGCCTCTCGAGTAGCTGGGACTACAGGCGCCCGCCACCATGCCCGGCTAATTTTTTTGTATTTTTTTTTTAGTAGAGGCGGGGTTTCACCGTGTTAACCAGGATGGTCTCTATCTCCTGACCTTGTGATCCGCCCTCCTCAGCCTCCCAAAGTGCTAGGATTACAGGTGTGAGCCACTGTGCCCGGCCCCGGAGTCACCTTTAAGGAAGCTCAAAGCTGGGTAGAAGTTGACCAAAAAAAAAAAAAAAAAATCTGAAATGTGATATGGAAAAGGGCTTTGAAAAAATATGAATCATCATGCAATTACTATATGTTGTTAAAATTAAGTGCTGTTACTTATTAATGTCTGTTTGTAAAGTTCACTTTTAGAAGAAGAGCAAATGCCTCTGGTGTGGATTAGTAGACGGATGCTGTGCTTGGCCACACAGGCGCCCTCTGAATGATCAACGTTCTTTGACCTACTGCTGCCAGACAGATAAACTCCAAGGTTACAGCTGCCTTCCTCTCTGGGAACTTGCCTAATAATTTGACTTGCTTGTAAGTCACTTCTTCTCCAGTGACTAGTCAATGTGGGGTATGACGTCTGGTCCTTGCACCTCAGTCCTGGACATATTTAAAGTGTGATTCCTGCCACAGAATTTTCCATATAATCAGCTGTTTCCTCCTTTGCAGCATAATCCCACTTTTATTTATCCCTCTGCTCAGTGCTGCTTTCCTCAACCCACATAAGTTTGTTTCCCGGAGATCTCTCCCAGTGAACCTCCTGTATGCCACCCTCTGTCTCAGAGTCTAGTTCCAGGTGATGATTCTAAAACATTTTGTTCCAAGAGCAGCCATAGGAATAAAACTCCAAAATAAGATTTGAGAGTTGTATCACCCACTTTCTAACTGGTCCTCCTTGCTGGTAATACACAAAGTACTGATAGCCCTTGAGATGTTGCAATAGCACAATTGATGAGATGGTCACTGGTGTTGGACCATGTGATAAGATGCCTGTGGCTGGTATAATATCACAGACATTTGAGAAACTCGGGGAAGTAGTTATTGTAAATATGGAATCAGATATCTGTTGTTGTGTGCTATTGACATGGGAGAAATGAATAAGGCTGAGGGTAATTAGTCACAATTTAAGTCCTCCTTGGAATCTTAAAAAGGCATTTTTATCTTCAGCAAGAATAAAAAATAAGCAGAATGTCAAATGCAGGACTTAATTAAAAGGGTAGGTGAGCTCAAAAGAAGGTTGAACTCTCACCCCAGCAAATTCCCTACGTGGAATTGAAGGCGGTGAGTTGAAAGGAATATGACCCAACAATTGTGAGTGTGGTATCCAGATTGATATACTTGAAGACTTTCAAATTCTCAATATGCTCTGAAATTGTAGGTCCTGCAGAAATAGCCCACTCCTCTACATTAAATGCTGGTGCTTCTGTTTCCTTGCAGACAATGAGACTTCTGCCTTACAAGACATCAAGTATCCCATGCAGCATCTACTGCCAACTCAGCTTCTGCCCATTAGATCAATAACTAATTCAGCCAGGGAAGTGTTGTGTTTGCTAAGGGAATAAAAAGCGTTTATACACTATAGGAGACAGGATCCAGCTAATATGTACCATCAATAGTCGCACAATTATGCAACTCGATCTTGATGATGGTGTAATGAAAGCAGACAATACACATTTAGATGAAGGAGAATTTATTGAAAGAGGAGGACAAATATGATTCGTTAACATCTTTACCAAGAATCCTAGGTATTCGTATGTGCTAGGGTGGCTCTTGGAATCTTGTACAAATAAGAACTCTACTTAAATGAAGTGGAAATGTTAAGAACTTCCAAGAAAAAATGCAGAGGAAAAGAATCAAAAGACTTAGGGAGATTTCCCTGCTAGATAATCTTTATTACGTAAGTTTGAAAATCCTCCCAGTTGACTATGCTCCATGGGAGATTCTAGAGAACATACTGTTTGTAAGAAATGCTGTGCTGAGAACAGTACAATTCATTTTGAGAGGTTTCATTGTTACTGATCTCCTTAGGCTGGTATAATGGAGGGAGATAGTATTACAGGACTGAGCTCTCTATAAAGTTAGGCACAACACCACCTTGAAATAATAGGGGCCAGGGTGCAGAGCTTAACTGTAGGTAGCAAGGTGGAAGCAATTACCATAGTGAATGACAAGGTCTGAGTGACAGCCAGGGGTTGCTGACCTAAAGAAAATTACAGAGATATTTAATAAAACATGGTGCAGTTAAGGGTAAGATGGATGGGCAGTCAAGTGGAGTAACGCTTAATTCATACAATAAAAATTAAATCAAAGAATGGCATTTTCAGCCTAAACATTTAGAGTTTGGAAGTTGTCTCTCTTATCTTCCCAACATCAACAACAACAACAACAAACAGAAAAAAGTCAACAGCTTCCCTTAGTTCCATTAGATAATTAAAGTCACTGGGCAAGTTGCCACTTGCAAAATTCAAGACACAGTTAAATGCAAAGAATCACAGCTGTAATCTCAGCTTGCCAGGAGCAGAAGCTGCTGGAGCTACTGACTGACTGCTAAGAATACTTAAGTGACAATTTTGATAAATTCTGGAGGCTGAGTGTGGGCTAGTTTGATAATTACTATTTCTTGAGAGTTCAGTGTTGGAGAGGGACACACTTTCATGGGTTTTACCTCCAAGGGTTCCATTAGATTCTCATGGTAAAAATCAGAAAAAAATCCCCTGCTCTTCTAGGAAGCAGTAGGAGGAAGATAACCATTAGAATTATTCCCAGGGCTTTCTTCATAACACAGCACCATCCTCTAGAGAAAACCATTCTCTGCCAGAACATTTTCTGCTGTGAATACAAATAGTAATAAATTCGATAAATTCAATCCTTCTAGTCTTTTAGTCTCATATAAGAAGAGAAAAAAATGGCTAAGAAATGTTTTTAAAAGTCACAGCCCCAGGGACTGAGGCCCACTTTAAAAATGTGATTTAATCCGTGGGTGACAGAGTGAGACTCCATCTCAAAAAATAATAGTAATAATAATAATAATGATGATCTTATAAAACACTTCCTCTTGCAGCACCTTACCACCACATCGAATTGGCTATTGCACAATAACAGTGTTGTCTTTGCGTTTCCCTATGAACTACTTCTTAAATAGAGTAGGCTGGAGGGCAGTGGTGGGCAGGCTGGAGGGCAGTGGTGCAATCTTGGCTCACTGCAAGCTCCGCCTCCTGGGTTCACGCCATTCTCCTGCCTCAGCCTCCCCAGCAGCTGGGACTACAGGCACATGCCGCCATGCCTGGCTAATTTTTGTATTTTTAGTAGAGACGGGATTTCACCGTGTTAGCCAGGATGGTCTCTATCTCCTGACCTCATGATCCACCCACCTCAGCCTCCCAAAGTGCTGGGATTACAGGCATGAGCCACCGTGCCTGTCCAGTGTCTGCTACTTCTTAAATAGAGTCCCTTAGCTGTAGCTAAGAGAACTGCAAGACACAGACTCTATTTAAGATGTAGTTCATAGAAAAATTCAAAGACAACACTGGAGAAAAAAACAAATTAAACCAGGAAACTGGGATAACCTAAAGCCTCTGGTATCTGGAATTACAGCAAATGTTAAACAATGAAACTCCCAGCCAGATTAACATAAAACCTTTCACTATAATTCTACATACCTAAGACCAAATTTCCTGATACATCATAGGTACTTTCAAAAAAGAATTACAAAGAATGCAACAGCCAGGAAAAAAAAAAAAACAGTCTGAAGTAACAAAGGATATATCATAAATGGATTCAAACATGATCAGATAGGGAAATTAAAATTACTATGATTAATATATTAAATGCTCTAATGCAAAAAATAGACAACACACAAGAACAGATAGGCAATTTAACCACGGATCCAGGACGCTCAGAGAAAATCAAACAGGATAAACACCAAAAAATAATTCTACGTAGTCATATGTTTAAACATAGAAGACCAAAGTGTACTTTGGCTACTTGGGGTCTTTTGTAATTCCATATAGATTTTAGAATTTTTTTAAATTTCTGTGAAAAATATAATTGTAATTTTGGTAGAGATTGTATTGAATTTAGACAACTTTTTGAGTAGTATGGATATTTTGACATTAATTCTTCCAATCTATAAAACATGGGACATGTTTCTATTTATTCTTCTTTAATTTTTTCATCAATGCTTCACAATTTTCAGTGTATGGATCTTTCATGTCCTTGGTTAAATTTATTCCTAAATATTTATTCTTTTTGAAGTTACTGTAAATGGGGTTGCTTTCCTGATTTCTTTTTTAATAGACTGTTATTGGTGCAAAGAAATGCAACTGATTTTTGTATGTTTATTTGGTATCTTGTAACTAAGTGTACTGAATTCACTAATTAGTTCTAACAGGTATTTTTATTTACGTGTGTGTGTGCGCGCGCGTGTGTGTGTGTGTGTGTGTGTGTAGTCTTTAAGATCATGTCTGCCAACCAGGGTCATTTTACATCTTCCTTTCTGATTTAGATGTCTTTTATTTGCTTTTCTCATCTAATTTCTCTTGCTAGTACTTCCAGTGCTATCTTTTAACAGAAGTGTCAAGAGTGGATATGTTTGCTTTGTACCAGATATTAGAAGAAAAACTTTGTTTTTCTTCGTTGATTATGAGGTTAGCTGTGTGCTTTTTAATAAATTATGTTGAGAAAATTTATTTCTGTACCAATTTTTGAGAGATTTTACTATAAAAGAATGTTGAACTTTGATCAAATGCCTTTTCTCTAGCTAATAAAATATTCATATAATTTTTGTTTTTATTCTGTTAATATGGTATATCACATTAATCAATTTGTATATGCTAAACAAACCTTGCATCCCAGGTATAAATTTTACTTGGTCATGGTGTGTAATATTTTTGATGAATAAAGTTTACTAGTATTTTATTGAAGGTTTTTGCTCTTACCTCTATCAGAGATGTTGGCCTTAAGTTTTCTCTTTTTGTGGTGTCTTTGTCTTGCTTTGGTATCAGGGTAATGCTGGCCTCATAAAATGAGTTTGAAAGTATTCCTTCTAATTTTATTTTTTGGAGGAGATTAAGAAAGGTTGGTGTCAGTTTCTCTTTGAATATTTAGTATAATTCACCAATGAAGCAATCTGGTCCTGGGCTTTTCTTCCTTGAAAGGTTTTGTTTGTTTGTCTGTTTGTTTGTTTGTTTGTTTGAGATGGAGTCTCACTCTGCCGCCCAGGCTGGAGTGCAGTGGCACGATCTTGGCTCACTGCAACTTCTGCCAACCGGGTTCAAGCTATTCTCCTGCCTCAGACTCCTGAGTAGCTAGGACTACAGGCGCCCACCACTATACCTGGCTAATTTTTTGTGTTTGTAGTAGAGACGGGTTTTCACCATGTTAGACAGGATGGTCTTCATCCCCTGACCTCGTGATCCACCTGCCTTGGCCTCCCAAAGTGCTGGGATTACAGGCAAAAGGTTTTCAAATTACTACTTCAATCATCTTATTTGTTATTGCTCTGTTCAGGCTTTCTGTTTTATCTTTATTCAATTTTGGTAGGTTGTGTTTTTCTAAAAATTTATTCATTTTCTGTAGTTTATCTAATTTACTGTCATATAATTGTTTATGATAGTCTCATATATTCCACTTTATTTCTGAGGCATCCATTGTAAAGTGTTCTATTTCATTTTTGATTTGAGTCTTCTTTCTTTTCTTCTTAATATAGCTAAATATTTGTCAATTTTTCTTATTTTTAAGAAACTCAATTGTATTCATTTTTAATATATTTTATATTCTCTTTTTTCACTTTTTCTGCTCTGATTTTTCTTATGGCCGTCCTTTTGCTAACTTTGGGGTTAGTTCATTCTTTTCATTTTAGTTTCCTGAGATATAAAGTTATGTTGTTTATATGAGACCTTCTTTTTGATGTAGGTATTTATTGCTAAAAACTTCATTCTTAGAACAGCTTTTGCTGCATCTCATACGTTTTGCAAGTTGTGAGGAAAATTCTGCAAAAAGCCAAAACAGAAAACCTTACCTCTAGAGGAACAAGGAAAAGAATGACATTGGTCTGTATGTTGGACTTCAAAAACCCATGGTAAATGGCTGAGTGGAGTCAGACTTTTAAAGTTTAACAACAACAACAACAACAAACTCACTGCTCTGCCTCCAGTGAAATTATCTTTCAAAGGCATAAAATATATAAACACTTTCTCAGATGAACAAAATCTGGGGGAATTTGTTGCCTTAGAAATATGTTAATAGAATTTCTTTAGAGAGAAAGAAAATGACATAGATTATAAACTTGGCTATACAGTAAGAAAAAACAATCAGAGAAGAAATAAAAAATGAAAGATTTAATTAATTAATCTAATAGCTGGGAAAAATAGTAGCAGCAATATATTGGGTGATTATAGCACGTAGATAAGTTAAATGAATGACAGCAGTGTCATAAGTGATAGGAGGAAAGACTGAGAGATATTCCGTTATGTGGTACCTACATTACGTAGTGTAGAACGGTTCTCCCAGTTGCCTTAGATTAACTCAGGTATTCCCCGTTTCTCACTTGTAGTTCTCAAGAATAACTGTAGAATGTGCGGGGAATGCAAAATCCTGAGTTGAGGGACTGGTCAGAACAGCTTAGGCTCTGCTCTTGGCTCCTCTAGAAAAAGGAGGTTTTTCAACACTTTAGTTAGTGCAGTGTATCCTGTGTCCTCTGGGGTATAAAAGTCAAGGAAGGCTGCTTCCTGAGGCCGCTCAGCATCAGCGCAAGTGGGGCATGCATAGAAAAGATACCATCTGCCCCGAGCAGCTTTACTGAGCCTTAGGGGACAGGTTGACACTGAACTGTAGGCTTCTACTGTCCTTTGTTACCTATCTGTAAGTACCAAACCCACTTCATGTTGTGTGTGTGAGTGCTCTGTTTCACAGGACTTAGGTGAGTAGTAGACATCACAACCCAGGATGCAGAGGACTCAAGTGGTAACTCAGGCATGGTTGACCGGCTTTGTACACATGAAGGGTATAGAAAGTAAATTTAGATTTTTTTTTTTTTTTTTCCTAGACGGAGTCTTGCTCTGTCGCCCAGGCTGGAGTGCAGTGGCGCGACCTCGGCTCACTAAAAGCTCCGCCTCCCAGTTTCACGCCATTCTCCTGCCCCAGCCTCCTGAGTAGCCGGGACTACAGAAGCCCGCCACCACGCCTGGCTAATTTTTTTGTATTTTTAGTAGAGACGAGGTTTCACTGTGTTAGCCAGGATGGTCTCGATCTCCTGACCTCGTGATCTGCCCATCTCGGCCTCCCAAAGTGCTGGGATTACAGTCGTGAGCCACCGCGCCCAGCCAATTTAGATTCATTCTAAGTGCACATTGCAACATCTAAACAGACACTTTAAAAAAAAGAAATATATTTGATATTAAAGAAAAAATGAATAGAAACAAAATGCTCCCTTAAAGCCAGGTAATGCATATATACATACAATGGAATATTCGACCTTAAAAAAGGAAGGGAATTCTGACACGTGCTACACCATGGATGAACTTTGAGGAATTTATGCTAAGTAAAATAATATAGCACAATCAGACAAATATTTTATGATTTCATCTCTTTGAGGTACTTATATTTGTCACATTCATGGGGACAGAAAGTAGAATGGTGATTGCCAGGGACTGGGGCAAGTAATGCAAGGAAGATTATTGTATGGTAGGTTAGAAGTTTCAGTATTTCAAAGTGAAAAGAATCCTGGTGATGCATGGAGGTGATGGCTGTCAACAGTGGGAATGTACTTAACACCACGGAACTGTGCACTTAAAAATGGCTAAAATGGTAAATTTTATGTAATGTGTATTTTTTAAACAACCAAAAAGAAAAGCATATAAGAGTGAAAAAGAGAGGAGTAAAAAATATTTAAATCTATATCTAAATAGATTATAGAGATATGGCTGAAAATATATAATATAAATATATTATATTTTATATATGGCTGAAAAAAAGAGAAGAAAAAAGTAAAAAATTGCATCAAATACACCACATTTATAAACATCAGAAAAACCAATCCATTTTTAATCACTTTATGTGTGAATGGCCCAAATAAACAAAATAAGACACAGACTGTCAGAGCTGACAAAAAATCAAGACCTAACTCTATGTTGTCTACAAAAGACCCACTTTCGATATAAACACCCAAGTATATCAAAAGTAAAGGGATGGTGAAAGATATGCCTTGTTAATCTTAAAATAAAGATGGAGTTACAGAAGTTATATAATTTGGGGGGATTGAGTTGTTTAAAATAGTCCTGTAGTATCCTCTTGATTACCACAATATCACTCATGATGACCCTCATGTATCGTGAGTTAATTCTTTCTATTTCTGACTGGTGCTCTGTTTTATGGACGGATAGCAAATTCTGCAACAATGCAATAGACCTTTTCATATAGTTTACAATTACATTCAAAACTGTTCAATGAAATCCACATAGCTTATAAAATAAATGGTGCCAAATTCCCAAAACTCAAAAATGTCAATCTTAGATATATTAAAACAATGGTAATCTAATAAAAATTTTAATTTTTATGCATGTTAACTATAATTTTATACACTTTAAGAAGTACATAAATGCTACAACAACTATGGTCATTATTGTGATAAAAACCTGATATTTACTCATGGAAGTGATCATCAGAATGTTTGCAGCTTATGAGTTACTGTGAAGTGGTTGAACAAGGGTAATCTGAAATCATATGGAGAATTGTAACACCAGACCAGGAAGGGTACAGTTCATAAAATATGTGGTGAACTGAGGCAGCAGTTCTTATTTTTTATGCTGTTCTGAATTTTTCTTAATTTCTTCTATTTATTTTGGTTTTAATTTATTCTTTTTCTAAATTAATTTCTTAAGGTAGAATCTGAGTTAGTTGAATTAATATATCTTCCTTTCTAATTACACAAGTAATGCTACAAAGTTCTCCAAATGCTGCTTTGGCCATATTCTACAGATTATGGTAATTTTTGTTTTCATTTTAGTTCAGTTAGAAATACTTTCTAATTACCTTTGATGTCTTCTTTTATCCAGAGTTATTTAAGAATGTCCTATTTAGTTTCAAATATTTGAAGATTTGCCAAAATTTTTTAATTATAAATTTCTCATTTAATTCAACTGTGATCAAAGAATGCATTTCTATTACTTAAATGTATTTAAATTTAAAGATATATATTATTCATAAATAATACTTGTGCCTAGTTATGGGATACATGTGATATTTTGGTATGCATGCATACAATGTGTAATAATTAAATAAGGATATTTATCCACTATCTCAAACATTTATCATTTCTTTGTGTTGGGAACATTTCAAATCTTCTTTTCTAGCTATTTTGAAATATATAATAAATTATTGTTAGCGATACGTGCCCCACTGTGCTATTAAACACTAGAATTTTTTCCTGTTAGCTAACTGTATTTTTGTGCACATTAACCATTTGCTCTTCATTCCCTCCTCCTCGCTAACCTTCCCAGCCTCTAGTAACCACCAATCTAATCTCTACCTCCATGAAATCCACTTTTTTTAGCTCCCACATATCAGTGAGAACATGTGATACCTGTTTATCTGTGCCAGGTTTATTTCATGTAACCTAACTTCTAGCTCCATCCATGTTGCTGCAGATGACAGGATTTTATTCCATTTTATGTCAGAATAGTATTTTATTATATATATAGATATATGATATTTATATTATAAATATATAACTATATATTATAAATATTAAATATAATATAAATGTATATACTATTTTCCTTATCCATTCGTCCGTTGATGGGCACTAAGGCTGATTCCATATGTTGGCTATTATGAATAGTACTGCAATAAACATGGGAGTGCAGATATCTCTTCAATATAGTGATTTATTTTCTCTTGGGTATATCTTCAACAGTGGGATTGCTGCCCCATATGGTAGTTCTATTTTCCATTTTTTGAGGAACTTCCATACCATTTTCAGTAGTAGCTGTACTAATTTACTGTCGCACTGACAGTGCACAAGTGTTCCGCCTTTCCACATCCTCTCTGGCATTTTTTATTTTCTGTCTTTTTGCTAATAGCCATTTTAACTAGGGTGGGTGAGTTGATTATTGTGGTTTTGATTTGCATTTCCCTGATGATTAGTGATGTGGAGCATTTTTTAATATGCCGGTTGGACATTTTTATGTCTTCCTTTGATAAAGGTCTATTCAGATCATTTGCCCATTTTTAAAATCAGATATTTGTTTTTGGAATTGAGTTGTTTGAGTTCCTTATATATTCTGGTTATTAATTTTGTGTCAGATGAATAGATTTCAAATATTTTCTCCCATTTTATAGGTTACCTCTTCACATTGTTGATTGTTTCCTTTGCTTGCTAATGATATCTATTTTATGGCATAGAATTTGTTCTGTCTTTGTAAATATTTCATGTTCATAATATTTAAAAAGTATTTTGGTCTGATTTGAATCAAATGTTTTAGTTATGTCTATTGGACCAAAATAATTGTATTTTATTTCCATGTTCATTTTTTTAAATCTATTATACATACCCCTTTAACTACTGAGAGAGTGGTATTAAAATTGCCAGTTGCAATTGTAGGTTTCTCTAATTCTATTTTTAATTCTGTCAGTTTTTATCACATATATTTTGAAAATGTTATTAGGCACACAAACAGTGTCTTCTTGATGAAAAGCCCCCTTGTCATAATGAGATGCCCTTTCTTATTCCTGATGGTTGCTGTTTTCCTAAAAGTATTTTGGTAGATATTAATATAGCAACTGCTGATTTCTTTTTTATTGTTGTGGTAAAATACTCATAACATAGAATTCACAATTTTAAGCATTTATAAATGTGCAATTCTGTGGCATGAATCACATTCACATTGTGTGACCATCACTTCCCTCCATTCCCAGAAACCTCCATCTCCCCCAGCTGAGATTCTTTATCCATTAAAAATAACTTTCTACTTCACTCTGACATCAACACTGGGCAACCACCATAATTTCTGTCTTCATGAATTTGACTACTGTATTATTGTGTATTGCACTATTTAATATCATATAAGTGAAATCATACAATATTTTTCCTTGTCTTACTGGTTTATTTCATTTAGCATATCTTCAGGGTTTATCCATGTTGTTACATATATTACAGTTTTCTTCATTTTCAAGGCTAATATTCCGTGGAATGTACATAACAAATTTAGTTGATTTATCCATCAATGGACATTGTGTTGCTTCCCCCTTTTGACTATTATAAATAATGGTGCTGAAGGTAGTCAAATATGCTATCCCCAAATTCCCTTTAGCATAAAGATTATTTTAAGCTGAAGGCAATTGAAGAAGCAGATACAAAATAAGCTCTCCAGCCTTTCTCCAACCTTTGCCTAAAAGCAAGACGTAAATTTACAAGGCTGTCCCTCCTTCCCTCTTTACTGGGAAGGACAAACTTTCAGGGGAGATTGTTATGCATTGATATCAGCCTGGAGGCAGCACCAGGGGAATCTATGTAACAAACTTTACTATCTTTCAAGTACTATTGGATTCTCATATATTTACCTCCCCCTAAAATTTGCTGCTTCTAGAGACTCAAAGTCTTTTTCCTTTGTCTTGTCCCTTATCGAAAATGTATTCTTCTTTGTTAAAAATGCCATATATACCGGAGTTCTAAGCCACTTATTTGAGAACTACTCATTTCTTTGGTATCTCCTGTATAGCCTGTATATGAGATTCATATGTTAATTAACTTGTTTGTTTTTCGCTTGTAAATCTGTTTTTGTTACAGGAAGCTCAACTAAAAATTCAGAAGGTAGAGGAAAAATTATTCTTCCTCCCCTACACTATTACGAACATGGGTGTACGAATATCTGTTCAAGTCCTTGCTTATATTTATTTGGGTATATAGTCAGAAATAAAATTGCTGGATGATATAGTAATGCTTTGTTTAATTTTTTGAGGAATTGCCCTACTGTTTCTCACAGTGGCTCCATCATTTTACATTTTCACCAGCAATGCTCAAAGACTTCAATATTTTTCTCTCCCCAAAAACACTTGCTATTTTTTCTTTTTTTTTTTTTTTTTTTGGATGATAGCCATCCTAATAGATATGACCTGCTCTCTTTTTATGAGTGTTAACATGGTATATATTATTGTAACCTTTTATTTTAACCCATTTGTGTCTTTACATTAAATGTAAAGACATTACGTCTCATAAGCTTACGTTTCATAAGCAGGACAATTTGGGCTTCGCTTTTTATCCAATCTGACTATCTTGTAATTCTGGCAATTCTGTGATTTATATTTTATGTCATTAATTGAACGATCAGGTTTTTCTATTATCTTTTTATTAGCTTTATATTTTCTCTATGTGTTTTTCATACCAAATGTTCTCTTTTCTGTTTTGTTTTGGATTAATTTAAATTTTTTTATGATTTTAGTTTTCTATTTTGCTAATTATCTGTAGCTCTTTTAAGAATGTTTGCTAGTGTTCATCCAAGCAATATATCCATTTCATGCATTGTATGAGAACTGAACAATACTGCACTTCAATTTCTCCCATTCCAAGCTTCATGTTGTTATTTTTATATGATTTATTTATAAGTTACAAATGCCACAACATATATATAATTTTAATCAATCAATCATTTATCAAAATATTTAAATTTTAGAAAGAATCTATTTATTTCCCAATTTGGATACTTTTTAAAATCTTTATTTCTTTGCATAGTTCTCTGCTTTCGTCTGGCAGATGGAATCTTTTTTCTTTTCTTTTGCCTGAGGAGTTTCTTGTAGTGCTGTTGTGCTGATCATAGATTCTTTTACAATTTTATGCCTAGAAAAGTCTTTATTTCATCTTCATTTTGAAAGATAATGTCTTCATGTGTGGAGTTCTAGGCTCACAGCTGTTTTACTTATGATGCTGACGACTTTTCTCACTGTGTTTTTTCCAGTGAGAATTATTTTCTCTTGCGTACCTCTGTTCCCCTATATGTAATGTGCTCCCCTCCCCTCAAAGCCTGGCTACTTTTAAGATTGTTTTTCTCATCACTTTTTGTGCATTTTTATTATAATACACTTTTGTGTTGTATTTGTATTTCTTTGGCTTAGGTTTTGTGGAACTTTTTAAGTCTTGGTTTATGGTTTTAATAAAATTTGGAAAATTTTCCTTCACAATTTATAAAAGTATTTGCCTGCCCCCCAACCCTAGAGATTCAAATCACCGCAATACTGGACCCTTTCAAGTCATCTCACAGCTCACCAAAGAGCTTTTCATTTTGTTTATGGTCTGTTTCTTTGTAGTTGTTGTTGTTGTTTTTCTTTTTTTTGATAGTTTGTCCATGTGCCTCAGGCTCACTTTTAGAGTCTCCTGCCATGTAAATCTGCCATTAATTTCACCCAGTATAATTTTTTACCTCAGATGGTGTAGTTTTCTTCTCTAAGTTTGATTGGCTCTTCTATCTTCCAAGTTTCTTTTTTGCTTTCTGAAATATATGTTTATAATAACGGTTTGAACGTCCCTCTCTGCCCACTCTCACACTTGTGTCAGATTTGATTGAGTAACTTCTCTTTTATGTGTTATATGTTCCTACTCTTTTGCAGGCCTAGTAATGTGTAATTTGATGACAGCATTGTAAATTTCACCATTTTAGTGCTGTACAATTTTGTTTCTTTACGAATGTTCTTAAACTTTCGTCCTAGAACACTGTTAAATTAGAAACAGTTCTATCCTTTTGGGTCTACTTTTAAGATTTTCAGGTAGGCTCAGTTTGGCATTGAGGTCAGGGCTAATTTTTCCCCATTACAGAGGCAAGAACCTTCTGAACGCTCCACGCAGTGCACTATGTTGGAATCCCAATGAGGTTTCCGGATGACAATATTTTAATATAGCAAGAGAAGAGTGTTCGGTTCTCATGCCACAGAGCTGCGTGTGCACGCCTGGGAAGATGAGGAGGCTGCTCCCAAGTGGCCTCACATAGCAACATTCATTATGTTTTAAAAATTTTAAAATTCAGACCTCTAAGAACAAAGGCCTTATGTTGTCAGCAGTTTGAGTGTGGATCACGAAAGAGTTGTGTGGGCCGCTATACTGATTTATTAATTTACAATGAAAAATTTACTTGATAAAAGAGCCAGGATATTCACATTGTCAAGATCAGGCCATTCTCTCCCTGTAGCCAAGGTTTAGGGTAGGTTAAATGACAGTTTACTCATTTTCAATAAGAAATATCTGTGAAGCTTTTATGACCAGTGAATTATCTCCTCCCATGGGAAGGCGAGTGAGCTCTAGGTGAATATATATCCATATATATGTTTTGTGATCATCTCATTATATAAAATTTGAATGTGTATAACATACAGTTCTAAGACCGCAGATAAATGGATTCCTTTTCTTTTCATTCTATAGAGAGGTGAATACTTTTAAGTTTATAGCCAAAACTCGCTTTTCCCTGGACATAGACACTACCAGATTGTTTCTTCTAATCTTTGCCTTTTGCGTTTTTCAAAATTCTTTTTTTATTATTATTAGTATACTTTAAGTTTTAGGATACACGTGCACAACGTGCAGGTTTGTTACATATGTATACATGTGCCATGTTGGTGTGCTGCACCCATTAACTCGTCATTTAGCATTAGGTATATCTCCTAATGCTATCCCTCCCCCCTCCCCCCACCCCACAAAAGACCCCAGTGTGTGATGTTCCCCTTCCTGTGTTCAAGTGTTCTCATTGTTCAATTCCCACCTATGAGTGAGAACATGTGGTGTTTGGATTTTTGTCCTTGTGATAGTTTGCTGAGAATGATGGTTTCCAGCTTCATCCATGTCCCTACAAAGGACATGAACTCATCATTTTTTATGGCTGCATAGTATTCCATGGTGTATATGTGCCACATTTTCTTAATCCAGTCTATCATTGTTGGACATTTGGGTTGGTTCCAAGTCTTTGCTATTGTGAATAGTGCTGCAATAAACATATGTGTGCATGTGTCTTTATAGCAGCATGATTTATAATCCTTTGGGTATATACCCAGTAATGGGATGGCTGGGTCAAATGGTATTTCTAGTTCTAGATCCCTGAGGAATCCCCACACTGACTTCCACAATGGTTGAACTAGTTTACAGTCCCACCAATGGTGTAAAAGTGTTCCTATTTCTCCACATCCTCTCCAGCACCTGTAGTTTCCTGACTTTTTAATGACGGCCATTCTGAATGGTGTAAGATGGTATCTCATTGTGGTTTTGATTTGCATTTCTCTAATGGCCGGTGATGATGAGCATTTTTTCATGTGTTTTTTGGCTGCATAAATGTCTTCTTTGAGAAGTGTCTGTTCATGTCCTTCGCCCACTTTTTGATGGGGTTGTTTGTTTTTTTCTTGTAAATGTGTTTGAGTTCATTGTAGATTCTGGGTATCAGCCCCTTGTGAGATGAGTAGGTTGCAAAAATGTTCTCCCATTCTGTAGGTTGCCTGTTCACTCTGATGGTGGTTTCTTTTGCTGTGCAGAAGCTCTTTAGTTTAATTAGATCCAATTTGTCAATTTTGGCTTTTGTTGCCATTGCTTTTGGTGTTTTAGACATGAAGTCCTTGCCCATGCCTATGTCCTGAATGGTATTGCCTAGGTTTTCTTCTAGGGTTTTTATGGTTTTAGGTCTCAGATTTAAGTCTTTAATCCATCTTGAATTAATTTTTGTACAAAGTGTAAGGAAGGGATCCAGTTTGAGCTTTCTGCATATGGCTAGCCAGTTTTCCCAGCACCATTTATTAAATAGGGAATCCTTTTCCCATTGCTTGTTTTTGTCAGGTTTCTCAAAGATTAGATAGTTGTAGATATGCGGCATTATTTCTGAGGGCTCTGTTCTGTTCCATTGGTCTATATCTCTGTTGTGGTACCAATACCATGCTGTTTTGGTTACTGTAGCCTTGTAGTATAATTTGAAGTCAGGTAGCATGATGCCTCCAGCTTTGCTCTTCTGGCTTAGGACTGACTTGGCAATGCAGGCTCTTTTTTGGTTCCATATGAACTTTAAAGTAGTTTTTTCCAATTCTGTGAAGAAAGTCATTGGTAGCTTGATGGGGATGGCATTGAATCTATAAATTAGCTTGGGCAGTATGGCCATTTTCACAATATTGATTCTTCCAACCCATGAGCATGAAATGTTCTTCCATTTGTTTGTATCCTCTTTTATTTCATTGAGCAGTGGTTTGTAGTTCTCCTTGAAGAGGTCCTTCACATCCCTTGTAAGTTGGATTCCTAGGTATTTTATTCTCTTTGAAGCAATTGTGAATGGGAGTTCACTCATGATTTGGCTCTCTGTTTGTCTGTTATTGGTGTATAAGAAAGCTTGTGATTTTTGCACATTGATTTTGTATCCTGAGACATTGCTGAAGTTGCTTATCAGCTTAAGGAGAGTTTGAGCTGAGACAATGGGGTTTTCTAGATATACAATCATGTCATCTGTAAACAGGGACAATTTGACTTCCTCTTTTCCTAATTGAATACCCTTTATTTCCTTCTCCTGCCTGATTGCCCTGGCCAGAACTTCCAACACTATATTGAATAGGAGTGGTGAGAGAGGGCATCCCTGTCTTGTGCCAGTTTTCAAAGGGAATGCTTCCAGTTTTTGTCAATCCAGTATGATATTGGCTGTGGGTTTGTCATAGATAGATCTTATAATTTTGAGATACGTCCCATCAATATCTAATTTATTGAGAGTTTTTAGCATGAAGGGTTGTTGAATTTTGTCAAAGGCCTTTTCTGCATCTATTGAGATAATCATGTGGTTTTTGTCTTTTGTTCTGTTTATATGCTGGATTGCATTTATTGATTTGAGTATGTTGAATCAGCCTTGCATCCCAGGGATGAAGCCCACTTGATCATGGTGGATAAGCTTTTGGATGCGTTGCTGGATTCGGTTTGCCAGTATTTTATTGAGGATTTTTGCATTGGTGCTCATCAGGGATATTGGTCTAAAATTCTCTTTTTTTGTTGTGTCTCTGCCAGGCTTTGGTATCCGGATGATGCTGGCCTCATAAAATGTGTTGGGGAGGATTCCCTCTTTTTCTATCGATTGGAATAGTTTCAGAAGGAATGGTACCAGCTCCTCCTTTTACCTCTGGTAGAATTCAGCTGTGAATCCATCTGGCCCTGGACTTTTTTTGGTTGGTAAGCTATTAATTATTTCCTCAATTTCAGAGCCTGTTATTGGTCTATTCAGCAATTCAACTTCTTCCTGGGAGAGTGTATGTGCTGAGGAATTTGTCCATTTCTTCTAGATTTTCTAGTTTATTTGCATAGAGGTGTTTATAGTATTTTCTGATGGTAGTTTGTATTTCTGTGGGATCAGTGGTGATATCCCCTTTGTCGTTTTTTATTGCATCTATTTGATTCTTCTCTCTTTTCTTCTTTATTAGTCTTGCTGGCAGTCTATCAGTATCGGTTTTGTTGATCTTTTCAAAAACCACCTCCTGGATTCATTGATTTTTTGAAGGGTTTTCTGTGTCTTTATTTCCTTTAGTTCTGCTCTGATCTTAGTTATTTCTTGCCTTCTGCTAGCTTTTGAATGTGTTTGCTCTTGCTTCTCCAGTTGTTTTAATTGTGATGTTAGGGTGTCAATTTTAGATCTTTCCTGCTTTCTCTTAGACTCCCACACAATAATAATGGGAGACTTTAACACCCTGCTGTCAACATTAGACAGATCAACGAGACAGAAAATTAGCAAGGATATCCAGGAATTGAACTCAGCTCTGCACCAGGCAGACCTAATAGACATCTACAGAACTCTCCACCACAAATCAACAGAATATACATCTTTTCAGCACCACACCACACCTATTCCAAAATTGACCACATAGTTGAAAGTAAAGCTCTCCTCAGCAAATGTAAAAGAACAGAAACTATAACAAACTGTCTCTCAGGCGACAGTGCAATCAAACTAGAACTCAGGATTAAGAAACTCACTCAAAACCGCTCAACTACATGGAAACTGAACAACCTGCTCCTGAATGACTACTGGGTATATAAGGAAATGAAGGCAGAAATAAAGATGTCCTCTGAATCCAATGAGAACAAAGACACAACCTACCAGAATCTCTGGGACATATTCAAAGCAGTGTGTAGAGGGAAATTTATAGCACTAAATGCCCACAAGAGAATGCTTTTTTCAGAATTCTAAAGTTAACCAATCTCCTACCTTTCTGATGCATGTATCCTTGCCTTAGATAGGTTTATGGATTAATTCTTTATGTATTCAATTTGTAAATCATTTAACCCTTCAAAGATTTACTAATTTTTGTCTGCTAATCTACTTTGTCTAAAATTTGTGATTTAACACAGCAGGGCAATTATTTTTCTGCTCTTTAAAGTTCTTGAAAAACATACACATTCTATCTTGGAATTAGTGACAAGAAGGACCTATACTGTGTTATGCACTTCCTTCACCATTGCCTATTTTAAGACTGATTACCATTCAAAATACCATTGAATAATCTGAAGTGATTGAATCACGTGAACAAACCACACCTGCATTTCAAAATTTAATTTCAGCAGCCTTTCGAAAGAGCAGCAGTGACATTCAAAATGCTCTTACTTGGAATTGCATGAACACACCTCTATCAGAATGGACATAAGCCCCAATGGCAGAAGCAAGTCCTTGCAGGATCCTGGCTGAAAAACATGGCATGTCAGTTTTTGAGTTGCTGCGTCTTTGAAAGACACAGAGTAGTCTTAGGGAAATAGCTGGGGAAGAGTTCAGCAACCACTTATTCAGTAGGACATTATTTCAACACTTTAACTGCTATGGCCTTTACAAGGGGTGTTTACTAGCTATCAGCCCATTGGAGGGGGATGGGGGAGAGACCAATGTCTAAGTGTGACTTAACAAAAACAAAACAACAAAACGAGATTAAGAGTCTTGAGAAAATGTTTTTTCATTCTACATCATCTTTGAAGTACATTTATACAATGTAATAAGGTCTTTTCCTATCTCCCACTTCATATAAAACTAATGCCTTTCATGATATTATTGGATTATTTAAGCTACACTACATTCGTCATTATGCAGAGCCTAAAGTCTTACATCAGAATGTTCCAATTTGATCACTTTGTTGGAAGTCTCAGTAGGGAAGATGAAAAACAAGAAAGCTGACCTTGTATAGTTTGTCTACTTCATGAATGCAAAGAGCATTTCTTTCCTGGGTTTTAGGAAAAATGAAGGCCAGCACCTTGTACAGTTGATCATGTCAGTCACAACTCTGCCTAGTTTTAATTAAAATTTTGTTAAATGATAAAGGTTGTCTCATGCAGATTCATCATAATAAAAGGCTGTTTTAGGAGTTCATGACATTCAAAATCTATTAAAATTTCATCCAAAAACTGTCAAAGTCGTTTACATCATATTTTGTGATCTTGATGGCAAATTCCCAGTGTACTATAAGATTTGTTAATTGCCAGGATCTGTGGGGTTGAATTAAAAAAAATTTCTGTTACTCTAAACAATTCTGTAGGGTATGCACCAAATAGTCCTGTGATGTATATAGGGCCAAGCTATGAAGTCCCCTGGTCCGTCTCTGAAGATCTGCCCTTTAAGGTAAATGACAACCACATAAACACAAGAAGCATCTCCCACAGAACCATTTGAGGCCAGATCTTCACCGTGCTTCATCAGCCATCTCATCTCCGACCTAAAATATAAAAGAGGACAATTACTTCTAAGATCACCAAAATTACTACAGTAGAGATACCTCGGCCTTCTAAAAGCACCTCAAAAATCACTCTCCACACTTACAACACATTGCTTATATAAACTACTATATTTATAGATTGTATTATGGAGATGCTGTGCTAGGACACATTGTGCTTTTTCTTAATTTTCTTTTTGCTTTATCTGGGAGTGTGTGTTACATAAAACTAAAAGATTTACAAATGTTTGTGTATATCTGCTCAAAACTTCCTATTAAGTTCTTATAAATAACTTAAAAGTTATAAAATCAATCAGAATTTTGAGAATTTGGAGATGACCATGATCTCCGTAGACCAGGGCTGGGTAGGAGTGTTTAAAAAGTTAGGAAAAGAGCCCCTGGACAGATATACCCTTGAGCTGGTCCCTTAGCATTCAGCCTTTGCATTGATGGAGAGGAGTGATGGAGAGGCATTAAGGGTAGAGTTTTGAAGTGGAAAAAAGAAAGGACATAGTGTGAATGTGTCAAGATCTGAGAAGAAGCATTTAACAGTGATTAAAATTGTTAAAAATTGGTTGCCACCAGTCTGTAGGGGATTTTCACTGACAGTATAAAGAATTATGACTTTATACTATGGGGTTTGCGGCACTCATGGCATTTTTGAGTAGGGAAGTGTCAAGCTGAAAATACAGTTTATTCATATTTTTAATGTACTGAAATACAAAAAACTTTGTGCCATTTCCTCAAGTTACTTGTTTGTTAGTTCCACTGATTGCCCTTAAGGCCAAGATTTTGAGCATTATATCTGCATGCAGCTTGAAACACACACACAGAAACACACACACTCACATACACACACAGAAACCATCTTTGTACCTATGACATCAAAATTTGTATCTTCCCATCCAATTTTTCTGTGCTACAAATATACACTTCTAATTGTTTATTCAACATTTTGACAACATATTTCAAAAACTTTAAAAATTATATGTCTAAAGAGAAAGCCATGATTTTCCACTCAAGTCTGGCTCTCACTCAGTGATTCTTATCTCAGCAAAGGTCCCATCATCCATTCATTGTGGAAAGCTCATCTCTGGGGCTCCACCTTGCTACTTGTCCCTTCCTTACCTGCCCTCATCATATTCAAACAAGTCCTTTAGATTTTATTTACCACGATTTCTTAATTCTGCTTACTTCCTTACATATCCTAGTCTAAATTGCCCCTGACTCTACCCCAGATACTGCCATTCTCTCTACAGTTTTCTCCACGTCCATTTCTGGCCTTTCAGTCTGCTCAAAGCAAAAGTGAATTTTAAGCAACATACCTGTGAGCATTCTCCTTAGAACTTTCTGGTGGTTTACCAGTTGATTAAATGTAGAGGTCAAAATGATTCACAGCAGGCTTCAAGTTCTACAGTCTAGCTATAAATGTACATGTAGCTTAACTCGACACATGCCTGTGTGTCTTTTTTGGTTATTCATGTGCTACCTTAATTATTTGTTTTTTCTACCTGTTGTGGACATTATGACCTCCTCCTTTTTTCTAATGGCACCATTATCATCTTTTAATAAATATTTCGTACCTTAGCTTACGCCATTTCCTTAAGAAGCCACCCTTAAAACATCCCTAAACCACTCAAAACTGATCAGAATTCCGTTTGTGCTCCCATAAATCTTATTTCAATGTGTAGTTATCCATTTACTATGATAACCTCAGTATCTTGTGGATTTTTTTCCGTATCTTCCTCTTTTGTTTGAAGTTATTTTGTTTTCTTCACCAGGCAGACCAGTGAGCACAGTAACACCCATATAGTAAATGCTCAGTAGCTATGGTTGGAAGGAAAAATAAATGGTGAGACCAGTGAAAAGCAGAAAGAAAGATGAAATATGTCTGATGAAATATTGGTTCTTTGGGGAACTAGGGAAGTCAAATCCATTTTGATTTCTGGCCTAACATATTCAATAGTATAATTTACTGCACATAAGGCAAATTATAGTCATGCATGAAGGACTACTCAGCCCTTATTAATAATGCTCAACGACATTACAACAGCTTGTGAAGTTTTAGAAAATCCATGGAGTATTCAAACTCTGAATTTTATATGTTTACAATCCATAGAGACTTACATCAAGTGATTAAATATTTCCAAATATAAATCATATTTTGATCCAAAGAACTGTTAAGCTGTATTCAGGAGCTAGTACCAGTAGCACAAGTCCTAACCTAGGTAAGGAAATCCCTCAATAGATGAATAAGTAACACATGCGTTCATTTTAAATACTCATAGAAAGGGATCACAGATGCGCTACTTAACTAAATATGTAATGAATTTTCAGTGGAATCTTCAATACTCGATTGCTGTTTAAAAAATTCTTGGTCTTATAACTTAAAATTAGATTAATCAGATATATGGTAAGCATTGTATATATCACTTTGAATTTGGGTTTCATGTTAAGTACCACAAAGGCAGAGATTATTGTAGGTTTTGTTCATTGCTGTTTCACCAGTACCTTGAAGGATGTCAGCTACATCCTGTTTAGGTCAATTCAATAAACAGGTCACTGTTTATTGAATTAAACTATTTAAATTAACGCTCTTGTATGTACGGACATTTATCCATATAGAATATATTTATTAAGTACCTGCCATGTGCAAAGATTTTCAGTGCTGATGATGAGACAGAGAACCCCACATTTTCTACCCTCAAGGACCCTGAGTTCAGTGGAGAGATTAATAACACATTAATATTGCAGAGGCAGATACATAGGATTGTGTGAGAGGAGTTGAGGGGGGTTCATTGGGTAAGAAAACAACTGAGTCGCATGTTGTGGAGAGAAACAAGTCAAGGAATGAGAAAATATACCCCAAGGAGAACAGCACCAGACAAGAAAAGTTGACTCAAGCAAGTTGGTCATTAGAGGACACATGAGACATCTGTTCTGGAGATCCATATCTCAAAGACTTTAAGAGTCCTGGTCAGATTAGGGATTTTGAACACCACTCTCTGAGGTGGTTCAGAGAATGACCTTGTGGGGCAAGATGTGGAGGTAGAGATAGCAGTGACAGTAGGACCGAAATATGCCAGGTGAGAAAGAATGCAGTCATACTTGGGGCAAAAGTGAATGGACTCAATTTAAGCAAAGTCTGGGAGCATAATTGGTTTGGTTTGGTGACAGTTTGTATATAAGTATCAAGGAGAAGAAGTAGGGGAAGTTATGAAAGATTTATCTCATCAGCTGCATGGATAGTAGTGCTGATAACCAAAACTAAGAATATAAATAGGGACAGATTATAAGGGGGACAGGTGAGTGTCCCGTCGTAGAAATCTTATTTTGGAGGCTGAATATTGGGAGAGAAATCTAGGCTTCAGTATAGATTGCACAATCGGGATAGAGATTGATGACAGTAAACTCAGAGGCTGAACCTTGGAAATACAAAGATTTAGGCCACACATAAAACTTGTAAGATGGAAAGGCCAGCGTAAGATAAACATACTAAATTTGACATTACAGGAACCAAGAAGAATGTTCAGAAAGCAGAAATTTTCACGTAAAGCTAAATTCAAGTAACTCACAGTAAAAATAAAATAGGTATTATTTTTAATGTTTTCTAGATTAAGAAAATGAAAGATCATAGAATGTACACGTTTGTATAAAGTTATGCTAATATACAGGAAATGAGCTTTTAGAGTAACCTATTTTAAACTGTAATATGTTGGCATTATCTTAGATTAAGTTCTAATTTTCTGGAATGAGAATTCACCCAGATTTGGTCTTACTAGGATACAAACTTTAATGATTGGGCAACTAAAAATGAAGTAGCCCTTAAGAAAACAGTGATTTTCGTATAAATTTTTAAAATTTCAAAGACCTTTAATAGAGTGAAATTGACTCACACACAGCAAAATTGATTACTTTCTTGTGACTCTTTTTAAACTTTCATTTATTTTGAGGCTAGAGGGAGATCAATGTCAAATTATATAATTGTATGATGTAATAATGTCATCTCAGCACTCCTCAACTACTTGTCTGCCCAAAATTTTGTTAATTACTCATGCTGACCTTTAACTTAGTATTTAATAAATGAACTATAATTTAGTAGCCTTAGCTTTGTCCAGCTTCATGCCGTCAGCCACTAAATATGTCTTAAACATCTGCTGTTTGTGAGAAAGTACTAGGTGTCAAGGTACAAAAAAAAAATACACAGTCTTGGAACATAAGGGGCTCATAGTGTAGTGCAAGACATAAATGGAAAAGTGAATTAAAAAGCAATAATAAGTATATTTTCATAGGAAAAATGATAAAAGTAAATAAAACAGCAAAGCCTAAGAGAAAATTATGAAGACTACCGTTTTTAAAAGGAGAAGCCTTTATAGTGATGATAATTTTGGGGTTGCAGAGTTAACCTAAAATGTTAGCAGGTATCCACCCGGCACATGTGAGGGTGGTAGTGGAGGGTGTTGGGCAGTCCAGCATTCCAGGCAAACAAGTGGAGTAAGTAAGTCAAGGCAGAAACAGGAGCCACCAACACTGTCCAGGTGGTCTGCCCATCAACTATGGCATCTGAGAGAGTCACCAAAGAATTCAGAAGACAGGAAGAAGATTCACTTTCTTCATTTTCAGACATTTGCACTGTTAGTTTTGAACGAACTTTCTGTTTATTATTATGTCCTGTTATATTCTGAATGAATAAGACATAAATCTGCACTGCTTAGTACATCATGCTTGTTTTGCAAAGAATATGAAAAATGCTGATTAAAGAACTTTTGGGAATATTAGAGAAAAGCATAGCAAAATTCATATGTGTATATTTCAGTTCTTTAATCTACTCATGATTATTTCATCCTTACTAAAATCTTTCTTTCCCTGTTTAGAATACATGATAACTAATATATTAAGGACATCATTAAAATTTTATTTAGTTTAATAAAAAAGTAAGAAAACCTTTTTTGATATTATCTTTATTTACTCAGATATTTGCTTTCTGAAGAAATTATTATTAGCCTAGTAATTATATTCACAAACAACAATTTTTTGTAGTACTGATTTCATTGTACTACTAAATGGTAAATCTTTTTGGTTTTAATTAGGTGATTGCAGTGCAAATATAAGGCTTCAGGAGTATAATCCTTAAAGAAAATATCATACAAGAGCACCGATGTTTTAGTGTTGAACTAGGAGTTTTCCTGGTTGCAATGGTAAGTGAATAGTAACGTCCTGATGCCTTGATCTGTAAGTTAGCAAATTTTCCAAATCTGATTTTGGCACATGCCATTACCAAATTTACTTAGACATGTTTTAAACCATGCCTAACAAGAGTGCAGAAAAGAAAAGTAGTTTGAACTTTGCTTCTGGTGCCAATAGCATTATATAATGTGGTAAACACTGGTAATTGTGTTTAGTTCAATAACACTTTTAATTATGATTGAGCTCTCCCTCAGAGTCTATGGATTTTACTGATGCAAAATAAACAGCAGAAAGCCAAGTGAAGGCAGCCTCATGGATTTCCATGGCCTAATTAAAGTACAGATACGTTGCTTCCCCATGGTGGCCTTAAACAAAATAAGCTACGTGCTTGTAATTTCATAGTCAGATCCCTTTTTGCTTTAAATATGAAACTAATACAATGATATCTTTAGTCTCTGTATACCCGGTGAACTTATCTTTGTGTCTGAAATATATTTTTATTGGCCAAAAGAAGAAAAATATAGTAAAATAAACATATAATGCAGAGAAAATAGAATGTGTTGACTTGGGGTGATTTGACTACTTATGAGGTATAGACAATGATAGTTAATTACTCAAATATTTAGAACTAATTTCCTCCATGTCTTTCCACTTTTAACTCATTAGATTTCCCCACACCCTCTCGTATGTTCATTCTGAAATGAGAAATGGAGAGTAGTATTAATAGCCCTGGGTCTGCGGATCTCCTCCTTTCTGGCAACGTTTATTTCCTTTGGAACGTTTTGTCCATATTTGCTAAATACATGGTGACAAAGTAAATCAATGACACAATTAATTGGCATCAATCTTGAGCTTTTTTTAGTTCATCCTCCAGGACCCCTTCTACTTCCTGTGAAAAGGGCCATTTCACAGGGAAAGACATCTGTCATGTGGGCTTATGTTCTCGCTTCAGTATTGCTGAATGAAACATGACAAAAGAAATGATGTCAAATCAATTAAAAGATAATAGTTGCACTTTTGTGTCCTTGTCTTGCTTCAGGTTTGGGTTTAAGCATCTCTGGCCAAGAGATATAGGCTAATTTATAGAACCTTAGCTAATGAAGTCAGTTAATGGAATAAGGATCTATATAAATTAGATGAAAAAGAATCAAGTGTCTGCACTTTCTGAAGAATTGAGAGATGCAGAACATTTAATTTTGTATCGCTGATGGGATCTTCTTTCTTGAGTTCCTCCCATTTATACACAAATGAACATTTCGATTGTCAGAATATCCCCCCAGAACATAACATGCCCTGAATCTGCAACACTCTTTACTCAATAGGAAATTACAAATAAAAACCCACAGCAGCATGACAGAAAACACCCAGATAATGCTGGTGGAAATAACACTGGAATCAATAACTTTATTTTTTGTAAACTCAGAAATTGCATAATCCCATCAGCTGCCGGGTGTCTCCTTTCAGTGCAGCTGCTGAGAACCGTCTGCTCTCAGGTTCAGGGAGAAGCTCGTATTTGCTCTGTTCTTTGATATCTATTTTCTCAGAAATCAGCCTGGAGACTATGTGTATACTAGCAGATGTCATTCTTAAATGAATCAGAGCACATCCTATTTTGTATTTAAAACATTTAAGCATCAAAACTCAGAGTTTTGTCTACATCAGAGGAGGGTTAGGCAAAATATTTACTATAGATTTATAGATGAAATTATATTATCCCAGTGGCTGTTTAAAGTTAAGAGGCTTTCTACTTGCATCACAGATTAACATTCTAAGGATTTGTAACTGAATAGCAACAATAAAAATTGCAAATGAAAATACTGCTTTTTATATTCTAATTTGAGAAATTCAAGAAATGTATCATTTTGATGGTGTTTGCTTTTGCGTAAAATGAGCTTTATTTAAAAATAAATGTCATTTTTATTCTACTGTTTAGGTGAATTATATGTACTCTTCTTTTTCTTGCTAAAATTCAGCAAGATTTTACAGTGTTCTAATGTAATAAATATTGTACTCAACATGTGGCTCAGAATACAATCTGTTAAACAGTCTGTGAGATGGAAAAACTGTGAAATGAAGAGAATACACACCAGACATTTAAAAAATGCCTTACAAGAATCTTTTCTATCTCAATGAAGTGATAGCAGAGCACAGATGATTTCGCTTTGGGCGAAGTAAATCAGCAACAGAGAAAAAGTCGCTCATTTGACCTGAGTCCAATTTTGTCATGTATACATATATCACTACTGACTTCTACGTTTCTATATTAGCAGAATGGCAGTCGAGAATAAAAGGATGTGATGCTTGCCTCACAAGATTAGTCTGAAGGAAGAATTCGTATGTCAACTATATTTTAGAGTCAAAATTTAATGAATTCCTATAAGATTATGTTCAGGAATGGATGAAAGAAATCAAAATTGTATGAATCTAAAACTGCCGGTTACAGGTGGTTTGCAGGGATTCCGTGAAGGCGCACCTTACTCAACATTGAAGGTGATATCAAAAGTAAAATGTTTGCAGGTAGGAGCTGCACCAAGAGCAAGGAGGGGAGAAGAATTTTGCGCTAATTCCTGAAAAGCGGATTTAAAAGTTTCAAGAGCAATCCTTGAATCTTGGCCCACTGTGGCCCAAAACTCAATGCTATAAAATTTCAAGAATCCATAAAGAACAATGTGTTCATGCTCAATCAGAGTAGTACCTGGTAAATATATTCACTTTTCTTCTGGACAATAAAAAGTGAAATATGGAAAATGTTTAGCTAGAAAGGTTATAAGAAGATGTGTGTGTGTGTGCATATGCGTGTGTGTATGTATGTGTTTGTGTGTGTGTGTGTGACAGAGACAGAATGAAGGCAAGGAAGGATCCAATAAGTAGCCAAAAGAGTAGAACTCAAAACTGAGTAAAACAGGAGGAAAAACCTTAAGAGATCCAAAATGTTGGTGCAAATGGAGTTGGAAGAACTAGAACCTACCATCATAGCTCACGCAGGTTGAGAAGAAAAGGACCGGGGGAATCACCAAGTAAAAATAAGTCTTTAAAAGAAAGAACAGAACACATGTCAGACATATACAAAGCCAATAAGAATATTTTGTTCATTTTTGTCTGCAGAAGACAGAGGAGCTGAATGGTGCTTTGAATAGAAAACCGTTTTCCTCCAAGATGGTATTTAAACCCAGGATTGAAGAAACACTTGAGTCAACCTCAATGTTTCCAAATATATGTCATAACTAAGAAAGTCAGGTTCTCAGTTAAGCTCAGACTCTTCATGATTTTGACACCTGGCTTTGATGCAGTATACATCTGAAGCCAGTGCAATTATGTAGGAGGGAGAACAGTAAATTTCAATATATTTTCTTTTCCTTATGAAACTTCAGTAGATAAAGGCAGATAGTTATTTTAAAATACATGCTCGTATCCCCAAGAGAGAAATATTTTCAAGCCTTTTAATTTATCTTAAATGTTTCAGATATTGTTTATGATTCTACCATATAACCATTTTTAAGTATAATAATTTATCATGCAGTGCACTGGGCACCCCAGGAAGGTGTGTCGTGAATATAGTGTGGTTCAAAGGCACAGCTCAATACCCCATGTGCCTAGGGAAATTCTGATCCAATCGGAGACAGAAGATGTTTGTCTGTAATTAATAAAAAGTAAGTTCCTACACTATCATTGAAGAGATATTGATTAGAAAGCAAGTGTCCTAATTTGACTCTTCCTAGCTATTTAGCTAATCTAACATGAATTAATCTTTCTAGGTCATGGTTACTTTGTTTTACCTATAATAAGATTTACCTATAGTACAATTTACTTGTTTAAGGCCTTCTGACATACAGGGCACATATTTTCTCTTTTGTAGTGGCTACAGGTACAGCCGTGCACCGTAATGCCTTCTGCCATTATTACCTCAATCAGCAAGGCTTCCACAGAGCAAGCAAGTCTATCCTTCAGACCAGTGGGACTTAAACCAGGTGTTCACCTTAATGACATCTATTTTATACCAGTTTTGCTGATGAGCTCACTAGACTGCAAGTGGTGGGACGTGCAATGAGATTTCACGCAAGCAGGGGGATTCCAGAGCTCTCAATCGAAAACACTAGCTCTACTGAGATCTCCAAGGTGCTTGAAAAAAAAAAAAAAAAAAACAACCAAAAAAACCTCTATACAGTAAGCATCCACTCCCCCAGAAAGATCTGGTCCCTCAAAGTCCAAGGCTCTACTTTTAGCAGTGTGTGTGAGTGCTTGAAGTCATTTCAAAGTCCACAAGTGTGACTGACAGAGAGGACTTGCATGGCTCTGCCAAAAGCCTCACTGGCGTTGCTGAGCGAGAGCACGTGCACACTCCGTATACCACCGACAGCCTGCTCCTTGTCTTCCTGTGAAGAGACTTCCTCTCACCTCCCATCCAAGTTGGTGTGTTCTGTAGACAGATTTCAAAATGTCTTATCAGTTAGGAGATCACAGAGTTAGAATTCAAGGTGAAATTCACAGATGCCTGGTTATGGAAAACAGTGTGGGTTGTGAAGGCAGGAAAAAGCTGAAAGTTTGGCTTTCTAACTGCAGATGAGTCTCACAGGTGTTCTGTGACCTTATCCTGGCGTGAGAGGGGAGCAGTGAAGGGCAAGTTTTTTGTCCTTTGCCAGACATTGAGTATTGAAAATCAGGACAGATGAATTTTTTTCAAAACAAAGATTTTTAGAACTCTAGAGTTTTATTCCAGAGTTTTGCAATTTGGGAAGGCAAGGTTGGAAAACATTAAAACAATTTTTTAAACATCAGGTTTTCTTTACACAAAGGATAACAGATCTGACATCAAATATTTTCATTACAGGCATTTTATTGTGCATCTGAGATACTGTATTTGTTTACAAATTGAAGGTTTGTGTCAATCCGTGTTGAGCAACTGTATTGGCACCATTTTCCCAACAGCATGAGCTCACTTTATTTCTCTGTTAATTTTGGTTATTCTTGCAATATTTTGTTACTTTTTCATGATTACTATATATATTATGGCATTCTGTGATCAGTATTTGTTGATGTTAATTTTAACTGTTTAGGGGGGTCACGACCCACACCCACATAGGACAGTTAACTTAATACATTAATGTCATGTGTGTTCTGACTGCCTCACCAACCATCTGTTCTCCCATCTCTCCCTCTCCTTGGGCCTCCCTATTCCCTGAGACACAATAATATTGCAATTAGGCCAACTGTTGACCTCTAAGTATTCAAGTGAAAGGAAGAGTCCAACATCTCTTACTTTAAATCAAAAGCTAGAAATGATTAAGCTTAATGAGAAGGCATGTTGAAAGCTCAGACTGGCCAAACACTTAGCATCGTGTATCAGATAGTTAACTAAGTTGTGAAGTCAAGGGAAAAGTTCTTGAAGGAAATTAAAAGTGCTGCACTAAAGAAGGCATGGATGATAAGAAAGCAAAACAGCCTTATTGCTGATAAGGAGAAAATTTTAGTAGTCTGGATAGAAAATCAAACCAGCCACAACATTACCTTAAGCCAAAAACTAATCCAGAGCAAGGTCCCAACTCTCTTCAATTATGTGAAGGCTGAGAGAGGATAGAAAGCTGCAGAAGAAAAGTTGGAAGCTAGCAGAGGTTGGTTGATGAGGTTTTTAAGGAAAGAAGACATCTTTATAACATAAATGTGCAAAGTGAAGCAGCAAATGGTGATGTAGAAGCTGCAGCAAGTTAACTAGAAGCTCTAGCTAAGGTCATTGATGGTGGCAGCTACACTAGATAAGACAGTGTGAATGTAGATGTAATAGCCTATAATGGAAGACGTTGACATGTGGAGCTTTCACAGCTAGAGAGGAAAAGCCAATGCCTGACTTCAGGGCTTCAAAGAACAAACTTATAGCATGATGTGCTGATTATTTTAAGACAGCTGCTGAGACATACTGCTCAGAAAAAAATTTCTTCCAAAATATTATTTCTTATTAACAATGCACCTGGTCACCCAAGAGCTCTGATGGAGATTTATAAGAAGATTATTGTTATTTTCATGCCTGCTAACGAAATGTCCATTCTATAGCCCATTGATTAAGGAGTCACTTTAACTTTAAAGTCTTATTAAGGCATACATTTATTATTTAAGACATACATTTCATGAGGCTATAGCTGTCATAGACAGTGATTTCTTTGATGGATCTGAAGAAAGTAAATTGAAAATCTTCTGGAAAGGATTCACCATTCTAGAGGCCCTTAAGTACACTTGTGATTCATAAGAGAAAGTCAGAATATCGACATTAACAGGAGACTGGATGATGTTGATTCTAACCTTCATAGATGACTTGATGGGGCTCAAGACTTCAGTGGTGGAAGTATCTAGACCACCAGAAATAGAAGCGGATCCTGAAGATGTGACTGAATTGCTGCAATCTATGATAGAACTTGAATGGATAAGGAGTTGCTTCTTATAAATGAGCAAAGAAAACGAATTATTGAGATGGAATCTACTCTGAGTGAAGAGACTATGATCATTGTTCAAATGATAACAAATGATTTAGACTATTTTATAAACTGAATTGATAAAGCAGCAGCAGGGATAAGATTGACTCCATCTTTGAAAGAAGTTCTGTGGGTCAAGTGCTATCAAACAATATCTCATGCCACAGAGAAATATTCTGTGAAAGAAACAGTCAACTGATGCAGCAAATTATACTGTTGTCTAATTTTTAAAAGTTGTCGTGGACACTCTAATCTTCCGCAACCATTATCCTAATCTTTCAGCAGTCATAAACACCAAGCAAGACCCTCCATCAGCAAAACATTACAACTTGCTGGAGGTTCAGATGATCGTTAGTATTTTTTAACAATAAATTGTTTTTCAATTAAGGTGTGTACATTGGGGATTTTTTAGGCTTCATAGAATATAGTGTAAACCTATCTTTTATACATTGGAAACCCAAAGCATTGTGTGACCTGCTTTATTGTGGTAGTTGTTTTACGGCCGTGGTCTCAAACCAAGCCCATAGTATCTTTGAGTGGTGCCTGTGTATGATATTTATGATGCTAATGAGACTTATATTTTCATCATTATTCTTTTAAATGTCATAATTGCAGGATAAATATTATCTAATACTTTTTAAATTAAATACCAGTTAATGAAATAATAATAAAGAAATAAACGTGGTCATGAAAAGACAATAAGCAATTTCTGTAAACTAAAACTTTTAAATGTCTGCAGGGTTGTGTTGGGGAGAGTAGAGTCATTTCAGCTTAAAACACTGAAAGTCTGTATTTAATACTTTAATTTCTCAAATTTTTTTTTTCTAGGGCAATTGAGGTGATTTTAGAGTGCTCTATTATCAATTAAAAGTAATGGCAAAAACCGCAATTACTTTTGCACCAACTTAATAGTAAGGAAGTGAATAAATAACAAAAAAAAAAAGTCCATTGGTTTTGGGGTTAGAAATTGTGTCTTTCACCCTGGCTCTAATTCACAATGTGGCCGGGGACAAGGCAATTATCCACCTTGTGCAGGGCTCCATCTCCATCTGAGAGCCGCTGATCTAGGCCAGCTTACTCAGGTTAAGTTCTGCGGCTGGTTCACAGCTCTTCCATCCGACCATGGTGCAATAAGAAGCATTGCCTTCTTTGCCTTATTCCAATTCTCCTATTTCCTTTCCTTTACAGTTCACTGCTATAGCTGGTATCTGTGGAATGAAACTGCCCAGCTATTCAGTCCCCATATCAGCTAATGCTGCAATTAGTTCTCTGATGACAATGCTATCAAAAATCAACAAACACTGAGTATTGCATTTGAGTAACACAAAATGAGCCAGGACTTCCCCTCAGATTAAATGATGGTTTCAAACTCAGAGGACTTTATTCTTCTTCTCCTAGTGCTTTTTTTGTACTTCTCTTCATTATGTTTCTTATTAAATATTAAGGGACATGCCAGCGTACTCTGATTTGTCTGCTCATTATGTTAATGCCACAGAGAATTTCAAAACCTTTGCCTGTATAGTTCAATGAATAAGCATTTAAACTAAACTACTTGATAACTGAAAAATAATGGCCAGGCAAGACCAAACTAAAAGAATGAGCAAAGAAATAGTCACACTAGAACAGAAAGCAAAGATATTTGCTGGGAAGATAATATTGGCAAGTACTATAAAAATCCTCTGAAGATATTTATTGTACTGATATCTCATTTATATAGATAACAACTCCAATAGACAAATGTGTAAATTATATGTATGAAATTAACTCGTGATTATTAAATACTTTTCATCAAAACATGTTCAAATATGCTCTTGATTCTTAAACTGCATATATAATGATTATGTGCTATTTTAATTCTTTAAAAATATTTTTGGAAAGGAGATCTTGCTTTGTTACCCAGGCTGGAGTGCAGTGGTGTGATCATAACTCACTATAGCCTCCAACATCTGGACTCAAATGATCCTCCCACCTCACCCTCCTGAGTAACTGGGACTATGGGCACATGTCCCTGCAGCTAGCTAATTATATTTTTGTTATTATTTCTTATGGAGATGGGGTCTTGCCAGGTTGCCCAGTCTCGTCTTGAACTCCTGACTTCTAGTGACCCTCCCGCCTTGTCCTCCCAAAGTGCTGGGATTATATGCATGAGCCACAGTGGCTGGCCCCATTTGCTATTTTCCTTTTGTAAGTATACAAAAAATGATTTGAGCTTATGCATTGCATCTGTACATTGACATCAGGTGGACTGCTGGGCTGGACTTCCAAGACTCTGTTTAATGATGTGGTGATCAATCAGCTAGTTATTCCCTTGAGAAAACACTTCTACTCAGCAAACATGTTTGTTTTCATCACAAAGGATCTGTGTAAGAAGCTCCCTCTCTGAGGTTTTCTTGGAGCATTGCAAGTGAATGAAGCCTTACTTTTAAAGAGAGGATTGAAAGAGATGTGATAATATGCAAAATGTATTGCACTAATTTTTAAGATATTGAAAGAACAAGGCTAAGTCATTTAAATAGCAGTGATTAATAAAAGGAAAGGGTGAAGGTTTGAGGGAGAAACTGTCAGTGTTGGATGGATCACGTGAAGTGTTCCTCTGGGCAGAAGCAGATATGTAAACAACAACATCACAGTGCAGGGGGTGTTGGCGATATGTTGACTGTGCTGAGCTTGTTTCCAGCTTATGGCTATATTACAAACAGTGATGCTATTACAATATTTGTCCAGGTTTTCTGGTGAAAACATACATGCATTTCTAGGGTGTGTACTTAGGAGTAGGATTTCTGGGCCGGAGAGTATATGCACATACTAAGCTTCAGTAGACACTGCAGAACAGTTTTTCAAAGTAGTTGTATCAATTCGAACTCTCACTAACATAAAACTCCTTCCTCCAGACCCTCACTAAGACTGGTGTTTACGTTTCTAGCCTTCTACATGGGTAGATAGCCGTATCAGCTGCTAATTTAAGTTTGGGTTTCCATGAGTAACTAGAGCTGTTGAGAACATCTGCCTTTATCTGCCACTTGGATATCTTCTTTTTCTTCTTCTGTTGGATCCTTTGCCTTTCTCTTATTCATGTGAAAAGGGTAGCTACACATTCCGAATTTGAGTCATTTGACAAATACCTTTATTGCAAATGTCTTCTTCAATCCTGTGTCTTGAAACTGTCAAACTTAATCCTATGATCCATCTCATGTGAATGTTACCTGTAGTGTGAGGTAGGGGTCAATACTCACTTTTCATTTTCCTCTGGATAGCTGACTGTTCCAGCACATCTTCTGAACATTTATTCTCACTGTAATGAAGTGAAACCCCCGCATGTTTTTTCTGTCGTTATTGTTTATTAAATTAGGTGAAATCATATGTGTAAGCTTATTTCTAAAATCTCTATTTAATTTTATTTCATACCAATACCTCATTGTTTTAATTACATTCCATTTCAATAGCTATGATAAAAAATGTATAAGTCCTCTAAATTTCTTCCTCAAGATTTACTTAACCATTCTTAGCTATTTTTTATTTCCACAGCATTTCCAGTATTAGTTTTTCAATTTCTACAAAACTGGATATCTTGCCTTTAACTTTTACCTATTGTTTGAAAAATAAAACTTTAATTTTATATTTGTTACGGTCTACAAATCTTAGTCTTAAAATGCCCTCTCATGATATTAGACAGGCTATATAAGTATTAGAGAAAATATTTAATAACTTAGGGTTTCTTTATTTGCTTTATTTATAAATCCAACCTTGTACATTATCTCTAATTCATTTTGGCTTTCATGGATAATAGAGTAATTAATTTATGATTTTCTAAGTTTTTATTCCATTTTCCAAACAAATTATTAAATAAGTTTTTAAAATTACCTATATTACATATTCTGTAATACTGTGAGGATAGGAATTTTTTGGAGAAAGAAATGAGAGATGATTTTTTCGTAAGGGATTATATGTTAGAGCCAGCGAGATGACTGTTGTGGTCACTCCTAAATCTAATCTTCTATCACTATTAGTTTAATGTGTTACAAAATTAAGAAAGTAAGGAATATTTGGCTTATTCAAGGTCATAGAGATTGTAAATGCTGAAGAAAAAATGTCCTATGGCTGTAATTCAGAAACTTTTTACATATACATATATGTGTGTGTGTGTGTGTCATTAAAATAAAGTTTCAGGTAAATTTGTCCATCTCTTCATTGCAACTGATAGCTTACTGTCCTAGAATGCCTTAAAAATAAGAAAAGTAGAATGATGTTAGTATTTGAACAATTTAAAATGAATAATTTCATGTAACCCATTTAGATAAATGGACACTTTAAAAAATCATGTGTCAGAGTTCTTGTGCCTGATTTTGAGTGATTTTTTTCTAATAACTGTTCACTGTACTAGTACGTAGTAAATAGTTACAACTGAAATTTCTTATTTTCACATTCCATAACCCCTACTATCGTGGAGAAGACCCAAAGAGGGCTGTTTGTTTTTTTTAATAGCAAGATGCTTGTAATTCAGATTCAGAATTCCTTTTTCAGGAGACTTCCACTAGATAGAGAAATAAAATTAGAACCTTATGAGAATTTATTTTATCAACAAGTAAGGAGATGGAAAAAATAAGTTTTCAGAAATGAGAATGATACCTGTTTTGAGAGTGTTACATAAGCTTTGTGGGATCTACATTTTTTGTATTTATTAAAGTTAAATTTGTTTCTTGCAAGAATGTAACAGACAAAGTCTTTGAGACCTTTTGCTCTAAGGCATAACTTCTGGGCTGATCCTGGTCTTCTGCTGTCACACGAATGGCCTGCGATTCACTCCCTGAGGAAAATGTTCACTTCAGAAAAACCTTTGATTAACCTGCTCAGGTCAGAAATATCAAAAGAATGAAGAGCAGCAGAGAAAATCAATGTTTCTGTGGGAATAATACAGGGGCAAAGATCAAATTGACAGGACCTTAGATTCTCAGATTTATCAGGCTTAGGAAAGTTGAAAGTCATGAACTTCTCAGAATTGTGTGGCTGAAAGTGGAAGGCATAGTCTCACAGGAACTGTTGAGACTTCAGGCACTGCAGTTTGTCACTCAGGTCCATGAGGAGCACGTGAGTTCTCCATAAGCCATGACTGGGTGATATCATGCCTCTTTTCAATTTGTAAAGCACTGACATATTTTATTAACATGCGTCTTACTCTTCACCCAAGATATTATTAACAAATGAGAAACTCAGACATGGTAGTGATCCCTGCTGCACCCAGCTTGATGAACTAATGCAATGTGGGCTATAAACAGTCTTTTAGATAATGTTTAAAGCTCTTCTTCTAAGGCTTATTTTTGGGACAACATGTGATTTTTTTTTTAATCCGAAGACACCATCCCAAGTGCTACACTGAAATATATGTGCTTCTGTTCTCTTTATTTTCTAAATGTGCTCATTATATTGCTAAAACAAATGCGAGGAGATAAAAATAAAATAAAATAAATTAAAAAAGTAAATGTGCTTATTATAATTAAGAAATGAAAAAAACTATAATACTAACTCATTGACTTGCTACTGTTGGCATGCTATTCCATCTTATAGACACCCTCACTCAGCAAACAAGGGTAAAGTAAGTTTAATAAAAAGAGCAGGCTCACATTTTAGAAAAGTTGCATTAGGGGATAAATTAAAAGCCATTGAAGAATATGCCCATTATTTACTCTCAACACTAATATAATCATATATCATGGTAATATGAAATCATTTATAATTATTTTGATTGTTATCTGATGAATCACTATGTGACAACTTAACTATTTAATGTAAAAGAGAAACGTGTAGCTCAATAAACAGTCATAATTACCCCCAGATAATCTTATATAAACTAGAAAACCCAGTGATATGAAAATCTGTCTGGATACACTAAGGGTTGGTTCTTTCACTAGGTAGATTATAAAATACAATTAATTATGAAATTACAACTGCCTTCATCAGTGCATACTATGCAATTCAACTTAACTTATTTATTGGGTATATTTTAAGTCTCTCGATGTGCGAGTTACATAACACATTCCCTTTAAAGGTTATATGTGTCGTTTACACACATTAAGACAAGAGCATCTAAGCTGATTTTTCAATTTGGGGTTTGAACATGATAATGTATCGGCTTAGTTATCATTAGTCTTTTAGGAGATAAAAAGCCGTAGTTTAATTTATCATAACCAAATCAAACTTCTTATTAATAAATTTTGCTGCTCTGTAGCTTAGTTTTCATATATGGAGTTAAAATCCATGTTTCCAAAATCAGCAAACATTCTCTTCAGCGACTAATAACAGTAAAATCACATTGTTAACTCACATCTGTCATATCCATTCAACTATTTGCTTGTTGATTTTTCTTTCCTGACAGCCAAGGTCACTGTTGCACTTACTTATGCATGAAGCCCCCAAACTGCCTCTACAGCATGCCTTGACTTTACTGGTAGATGGGTGGCTTCTCATTTTAGGAGCATATATTAAATGCCCAAGCTTCTCAAATTTTAGCCAGTTTTACCTTTAACCTGTGACCATATTGCTTAAAAGAAAATCTAATTGATTCTTTATTGTTTTCATCTAGGATGTTGAGAATCTTTAAAAGATACAAGTACTTACTACTCCATTTATTGACTTTATTGTTACCTTGAAAGAACCAACTTCTATTTTAAAATTTTAGGCTTGCGGCTGAACCATGTCTACCTAATGGTAAATATTTCTAAAACTGCCTGCCTGATTATTCTTTTTAAATTGTTTTTTTTTACCTGTTTTTTTTTTCTTCCACTTACAGTAGAGTGTGAAAATAGTAAAATGCAATATACTACATAATGCCTGCCTTCTTCTAACATCTTCTCTAGCTTGAAGAAACACTGTAAAATAAGTCAACCCTAATTTTATATCTGTGTATTTGTCTTGTTTATATAATCAGAACTTTCACAGCTACAGCTGTCAATTAAACACTGGCTATTTCAAAACACCAACTGTGTGTCCTCACCAAGACATATCCAGAAATTGATTTCAGAGATACATTAGCTCCTCTACGTACATGCTCCACCTACATGCAAACATACAAAAAAAGGATGTTCTATTTGGTGCTACTTTTAAGCAGGCATCAAATAAATAACATTGCTGCAAAATAAAGCAGATTGTTAGTAAAGTCCATATCTGAAATCTGAACAATTTTTCCATAGGCATTAAATGTATAGACTGAAATATCTAAAAACATCACTAGGTACAAACCTATCTTTTACAATTGATTGTGGCAGTGCCATTAGCATTATTCCGTGCTGGTGTGTGACACCATATAGAAGAGAAGAGAAGAAAGTAAAACTATAATATATCTCCAGTTCAGTCAAACTCTGACACTAAGGTAGCACACTGCTATTTTACACTTTGTGCTGTTAGTCTGGAAGATGCTTAGTCTGCACTGGGAAATTATATCGCAAATATCACTTGCTAGGGGGTTTTTGTATGGATGCTAATGAAATCATTACAAAGTACCTGCACAAGGGGCTGACTTCATGAACTTTGTTTCCATGAAAACCTCACAACATTGCCATGTGAGAATAATAGCAAATGATTTTTTTCCAGCCATAGAAAAAGGATAGTTGGCAAAGAAAACTACTCAGTGAGGCTTGGAGAGACTCAGTCACTAAGACAAAGCAAGTAGAAAAATCAAGAAAAAAAATTAGTGTCAAATGTGTTCACTTTTTGTTACACCCTTTATTTTCCTCAAGGCCAGTCGCAAAATGCAAAAGGAAATGTAGGTAATGCACACAAAACTGCCGGACCAGAGTAGCAGATCATAAAAGGACAGATTCCTTTCTCCTCTTAGCCACTGATTTTTGGATTTTCTGATCTTCTCCCAAACATCATATTGGTTGTATCAGTAATCAGAAGAGAACCCTTAAAAGAAATGTGAAAGCTACCTCTTCAATACAAAAATATTGCTGTGACTTTATCCAGTCCTCTTTGGTTTCCACTGAATCTTCTGATTTGCAGAGAAAACACATGGCATTGGTTTAATGCATAATGCAGACCCCTGACATCTCTTTCAGCACTCAAAACAGGTTAGAACAATTGTGTAGATGATACCTTAGCCAACCACTGCTCCACCATCCTGTCTAATGCGTTCAAGCCTTCATAACTGCATTATTAAATGGCCCAGTCTCTGGAAAAACGACTGCTTCCAGATTTAGAACATCCCATGTGTGCCAACCCTAAATATCTGTATTAATCTCAACACAAGCAGATGGGAGAAGAATACTTTATGAAGAAACTTTTAAGGTTTCATGCTCAGGGAAATATTTTGAAAATATAAAAATAAGTTTGTTCCTCACCAGAAAAGCTTAGGCAAAATAAATTTCCCAATATAAATTGCAGAAGAGAAATACAATAATTAGTGGTTTAAATAGAATTTTCCCTATTCTATACATTAATATTAATGGATGCTTAATTACAATTATCTAAAGGAATAAAGAATAAAAGACAAACTATGTTTTCGTATATTCGTAGATATGATCAGACCCAGAAAATAGTTATATATTTTAATAGATAATATCCCTTTAGAATTTGTCTATGTGAATATATATTGTCCCCATGAATGTGTTTTAAGAGTCAGGTTGATCTCCAGTCATGTTTATTTTTCAACCATCTTATGAATAGTACTATTATTTATGCCTTCTATTCTATGCCAATAATGCAGTTAATGGGAATTACGTCATAAATACTAAAAAATGAGGCCCATCAAACTCATCTCACTGAGTTTTTGACAGGATTAAATGATGTAAAGAAGAGAACAAACACAATACATACAGTCTCAGTTAATATTATTATTATATGCATGGTAAATTTAAAAGCCAATAGCAAGTAAACCACTAAAGGTTAACATTAGAAAACTGAAGAGTCAAGTATAAAATACAGAACTTTCTAATATCAGATTATATGACTTCAATGATTTGAGATAGCAAAGTTTTTTTCTCCTACCTACACTATTTGAACTCATAGCCAATGTGGGTTATAGGATATTGGGACACCACTTACTATGCAATGGGAGATAGAATAATGTGGCAGGAGAAAAAGGCAGCAGGTTTTTATGTTTGAAGCTCCAAACTACGATGTTATTAGTAAAGTGAAGCAATTTAAGAACTAGCAGTGACAGCAAATGAGAGAAGTCAATCATTCTCTTTCAAATTATTTGAACTAAACGAAGACTGTGTCTACTAGGGAAGGAAGCAGGAAAATATGAGAAAAGAAGCTCAATGTACTAGCAGAATGAGATCCTGGGCATTTGCTAGCTTTCATGGTGAGTACCGGTGCCAGGCACCCCAGAAATGGCTCTGATTTTCGGGATGTGTGAGAAACCTTACTCCCTGGATTCCCCCAGATGAACAGGCAAGAGAGGACATTCCTTGTGCATACGGCCTTTCAGACAGAGTGTGAGGCCTGGAGGCAGCCAGCTCATTTAGTTGTGGCCAAGAGTTAGTGCAGTAAGGTATTGGAAGCTTCCTTCCTTTAGCTTCTAACTCCAAGATTGGCAAAGTCACAGGACACAGTTGTGTACATGGTCTGTTGACATGGGCAAGGAAGGATATTATAGATTACTTCAGTTACTCAATTATCTCTCAAGAGATCCTGGTGATACATGTAAGGACCATATAGGACAAGTTCTACATGGAGGAATAAGGTAGCAGAGGATTAAGAGATCATACACAGGGAAGGACTAGATCAATCCTACAAATGAGGAAGTGGCATGCAGCCACGCACCTGGAGAGTGGGGAGGTGCAGGAAAATGTCCTCTGATGATCAAAATAGCAGAGGAATCCGAGTTTGAATCAATTTACTTAGAAAAGACTAAGTACAATTTTAGGACTAATCCAAAATGGAAGTTCATGACAATCATTCTGGTTATAGAGATAAATGTATCCTGCTGCATAATTGAGTTATAACTATGAACCACGTATACACTTTTTTCACTTATTATTTCTTTTTCTTTTCCTCCTTTTTTTTTCTTTTGTAACTGTGACTAAAGTTAATTCAATAGGATTTATCAATAATAATCAATAAAAATCACAATATTTAAGGCTTCACTTTAAAGTTTCTTCTCTATCCTCAGGCAGGAGAAAAATAATTCTACAATTTGTTTTTTAATATTTTTGATATGGTAATTCACAGCTGTCAGCTTGGAATATCTCACCTCTTCAAAGCTTTGAAGCATGGAGGATCTTTGAATATTTCAATATTTTGTCTCTTGCAATACAGAAGAGGAGAATCTGATTCCAGGAATCAAGAAAAAGAGTTCCTTCAACTCTCAGCCAAAATTTAATGTCACAGAAACTAAAAGAAATATTTATAGCCCTTGGAGAAAGTATCATAAGGTTCACAAAACTCTACCTCATGATCAGTCAAATATAATGGCTTTTTGGCATATGCAGTTGATAAAAGCCAACCTCTTTGTTGATGAAAATGCTGACACTAATTATAAACTCTTATATTAATTAAAACTTCAATTAATACTTCGGCCTTCTAATTTTTAAGGTCAAATAATTGGGAAACTTTTTCTATTTTCATGTTTATTTTTGCTTGTATTATGAGTTTTTGTATGAAATATCACACTGACATGAAGAAACATCTGTATTTTGAGATAGAAAAATAGGGGAGCTAGAAGGAAGTGAAACTCTTAGAAGTTGAGACCTAAAACTGATTTTCAGCTTACTATGGATTTTCCAGGACCCTGGTAGAGAATGTATTGATAATCAATACTCAATAAGTGGATTTCAAATAACTAACTAAAGGCTCCACATAGCTGTGCTTTGAAAGGAAGCACTCTGTGTTCACAACACTTTAAGAAAGGCTATCTTAAATAAAGTTAAGCAAAAGCTTTCATTAGAGGACTTCTAGAATTACCAACCAGGGTATTATAAACCTGTCAGCATTAGAATTTCACATATTTTTTTAACAATAAATTATTTTTTTTTTTGGTTTTTGAGTAACAGCATTTTTTGAAATATAATTTGGGGCAATACTTGCTTGGAGGAAATTGTAAAAATGTACTCTGAGAAAATGACTTGTCACAAATACTATTTCATTTTTCACAATTTTTCTCTAATGAGTGAAAAAAGAGTGAATATGTTATTCTTGCAATATATATCATTGTTAGTAAATAAAAGCTAAATGGAACAAAAGACAGCTACAAAATGAAATTTCCATTCCCAGCAGGAGTTCTTAAGAATCTACCTCTAGTCTCCTAGGATAATTCTTAACATTTACAAATGAGAAAATGCTTTACAGAAAGATATGAAAATATGGCATATTTTTGAGACACACACTAACGATGCAACATTTTTAAATGAATCTGTAGTGGAAATAGCAAGGGACTAGCACACAGTTTTCATAATCAGGAAGACATTTACATTTTCATAGAATTGCTATGGTTGGATAGGTCAATATGCATATCTTAACCCAATGTAAATCCATTTCAAACGAATGAGGATAAACACGTTGTACAGAGTAAATGAGCAATAAATGTGTGTACACTATCTGAGAAAGTTATAGTGATAACTGATATGATTTATAAATGTAAAACTTTATAAGAACACTTTCTAAGTACATGATTAAATGATTTTAACCCAGGGGTACAGATTTGGAATATCAAAATGAACTCAACTCAGAAGTTTCCTGTGAGTCAGGAAGAATGTTCATTTTTTTCAATTAAGAATTAAGAAGATATAGTAGATATCCAGTGTCTATTTTTGATTCAAAATACCTTTAATGATAAATTAAAAAATAGAGATGATTCAAACTAAATTTTCAGCCATAGGGCCAATAGTCTTATTGTTGAATAAAGACACTCTTACTGTGGCACAACACATGGAAAACAGTGGCATGTGTGTGAGATTGAAAGAACCAAGAAACCTAGGATACTGTTTATCTGTGAAACAAAACATGCAGTGTTTTCCATTGCAGAATTGTTTGTAATAGTTGATATTTTAAAACAACCCATGAAGCCATCCAATAAAAGACCATTGAATGAAGCAAGTGCATCTTTACCATGGAATACTCTACAGTCTTCAAAAATATGAGGAAGACTTCCATGCAGGATATTTCATTAAGTGAATTAGATAAAGTGTAAAATAGGATGAGGGTAAAGAGTAAATAGTAATTTACCTTTTCTGGGGGCATTAGGGGGAGACAGAGTCTTGCTCTGTAGCCCAGACTGGAGTGCAGTGGTGGATCACTGCAACCTCTGCCTCTTGGGTTCAAGCAATTATTGTGCCTCAGCCTCCAGAGTAGCTGGGATTACAGGCGTCCACCACCACATATGGCTAATTTTTGTATTGACAGGGTTTCACCGTGTTGACCAGGCTGGTCTTGAACTCCTGACCTCAAGTAATCCACCCACATCAGCCTCCCAAAGTGTTGCAATTATAGGCCTGAGCCACCATGTCTGGTAGATACTAATTTACCTTTATATAAGAAACAGAAATAAAAATGTTCTTGTATACATTTGCTTATTTTTACTTAAAGTAATGAAAGTTTTGTAAAAACTAAAGGTTATGATTACACACTTGGGGGAGGAGGAGATGAATTAGAGGTGACAGACCTAGAAGCCATACTTTTCTGAGTATTCTACTTACTAGAATTTTGCCTTTTGAACTTTGTGATTTTATGACACACTCAAATCATCAAACAGCAAATCCTGAAATAAACAGAAACACATGGGCCTAATATTTTATCAACTCAGCAGTATATGTACCCAAGAGATAAATTATTTCAAATAAATGAAACAATATAATGTTTATTCTTAGCAGATACATTTCAAGCATAAAAAGAACTTCAAATGAATTTTAAACTATATTCAGAAAGTTTATTGATAAGAGTTATATTAGTATTGTGAAATATGCATATTGAAGGATAAAACACATAAGTCAATGTACTATTGTTGTTAGAAACCAAGATCTCATCATAAGAAAAAAAGCTAAAAAATATAAAATCAAAAGGTTAGGCAAAACACGTAATAGTAAATTGAAACTACACATATAAATACGAACTCATGATTTTTAGTATGTATTTTCTTGCACTGCTCACTAAAAGGAACTCAAAGATGAGTCATCATATACCTTTGAACATGCCTAAAGCCTCTATTTCTTGTCTTAATTTCTAAATATCACACTCCACTAAAAGAAGCAGGCCTCCTTGGTAAATAGGCTGGTGCTTCTTTATTCATTGCCACCTGAACTCAAATTATACAATGGTAGAAGGAAACTTAAACTTAGCATTGCAAGTTAACTAAGTCATTTTCAGATGTTTCTAGTTTCATACTACTTCCCTTTTTTCCTTTTTCTATTAAGATAAAATGTAACTATATAAAATGTTATTTTCAGATGTTTCTTAGTTCCCTTTTTTCCTTTTTCTATTAAGATAAAATGTAACTATATAAAATGTTACGTGAAAAATGAATAACAAAGATGTTTCAACAAAAAGTGTGACAGTCTACCCTTTAAAGATACTCTACAATACTTAAAAATAAGTATCAGGTAGATGAAATATAAAAGAATAAAAAACCTATAAAAGTATTAGTTGAGGCCGGGCACGGTGGCTCATGCTTGTAATCCCAGCACTTTGGGAGGCTGAGGTGGGCGGATCACGAGGTCAGGAAATCGAGACCACGGTGAAACCCCGTCTTTACTAAAAATACAAAAAATTAGCCGGGTGTGGTGGCGGGCGCCTGTAGTCCCAGCTACTTGGAGAGGCTGAGGAAGGAGAATGGCGTGAACCCGGGAGGCGGAGCTTGCAGTGAGCCGAGATTGCGCAACTGCACTCCAGCCTGGGTGACAGAGCGAGACTCAAAAAAAAAAAAAAAAAAGTATTAGTTGAAAATATGAACATTTTAAAATAAATCTATGGATGCATAGAGCTTTCTGAAGCCAAGGACAAAGTTGAAGAGAAACAGCAGAATTACTGATGAATTTAAATTATGTTAGAAGAACTTGTTAACCAATTTACAATATTAGGAGAAAACATATGCAGTAGGAGGAAACATGGAAATAATCAATACACAAAATATTCAAGAAAGCCTTAGATATTAGTAAAAAAGAAAATTAACCAAGGAAACAGTGGGCAAGGGACCCAGCCATGCAATTCACAGAAAGAAAATATAAACAATAACGGAGGATTGATAACTTACCGCTCCACTGATCAAGGCAATGCGTTTTAAAATGATGAGAAATTGGGATGTTTTTACTTAATCAGTGACATGGTTTGGCTATGTGTCCCCACCTAAATCTCATCTTGAATTGTAATCCCCACATGTGGAGGGGTGACCTGGTGGGAAGTGATTGGACTATGCGGGTGGATTTCCCCATTACTTTTCTCCTGATAGTGAGTGAGTTCTCACAAGACCTGGTTGTTTGATAGTGTCTGGTGGTTTTCCTGCTCTCTCTCTCCTGCTGTCATGTAAGACGTGCCTTGCTTCCCCTTTGATTTCCACCAGGACTGCAAGTTTCCTGAGGCCTCCCCAGCCATGTGGAACTTTGAAACAATTAAACCTCTTTGCTTTATAAATTACCCAATCTTGGCTATTTCTTTATAGCAATGTGAAAATTGACTAACATAGTCAATTTTTTAAAAAGATTAATTACAAATAGTATTGAAGAGGATGCGGAGAACCAGTCATTCATAAATTATTGATAAAAATTTGTATTGGAAATGTAGTTTATCAGGATACTTTTGACAATATTTAACAAAGGTAGAAATGGATATATATTTTGAACCAGTAAAAACCCCTACTAGGAATTTATTATGCTCCTCCATGTGGACAATGAAGATAATATACATTAGTATGTAATAAGTTTGAAAAAAGTAACTTGGCACAATCTTGTAAATTTTAAATTATATATACCCTAGGAAGCATCAGGGACAATTACAAATGGATATCCTAAAGCAGTGGTTCTCAAAGTCTGGCCTTTGCACCTCTGAGAATCTTCAAGAATTTTAATGAGGTCTATTAATTCAAAGCTATTTTCACGTCTGCACTAAGATGTTTTACTTTAGTTCTTTCACTGTGTTGACATTTGCGCTGATGTTGCAAATGCTATGTGATTCACACTGCTGGAGTTCTGTTAAAAATGTCTTCATGAAGACACATGAGGACACACAGCATCATCAAACTGTACTAGCACTTTTTATTATTCACTTAATAATATCTAAGTTGCAAGATGAACTAGCCACTTTTTAATGAAATATTACTTTACTTGTAAGACTGGCAGGAAAACTAATGCTTTAGCAGATATTTTCATAAAAATTAACAGGGAGCCAGTAACTCAAAGGAATGCATTTGATGGCCTTTGTTGCCTGTGATAAAATGTGAGCATTCAAGTGATAATTAAAATTTTTCAAAACATGTGTCCATCTATCATCAGGAGCTTGATAGTTTCCCTATCTTAAAGACCTTTCTTATGAGAGGAGCAGTGACACTTCCCTCATACTATGTGAGATCAAATTTGATTTTCGTGAAAATGTAAACTCCAATTTGATGTTTTAAAATTTTTCATTGAAGGTATTACCACTTGGAAGAGCCACATAACTTGGTGAACCAATATTTTCCAAATGACCGGTGTCTGAAGTTACAAGGGCATGGATGAGTAAAAGGTCCATTCAAAGTTCAAGATAGAGCAGCAGATTTTAATGTTACAGAGATTGAAATAGTTGCTAATCCCACATTGCAAGTAAATTTTAAAAAATTATCATTTGCTAAGTTTAATGTATTATCAAATAAGAATATCCATAATAATCTAAAAAGGATTTTAAAATTGTCTTCCACTTTTCAGCTACATATCTGTGTATGTCCCAACAAATTTAATGAATAAGTAGCTATCAGATTTCAGTTGCTTTCAATTAAGTTAAACATTAAAGAATTTATAAAAATGTAAGCCAATTCTAATTTACTCAGTAATTTGGCTTTTTTTGGGGGAATATAGTCACAGTTTTCATTAAAAGTGATATTAATTAAGTAATTGGTTGATTTAAGCCAACTTGTTTTATTTGGCAAAGTAAAATAATACATAAATATTATCCAGCAAAAAACATAATATGTTGATATTAATAGTTTCAGATTTCTATTTGGCCCATTATATGGTTTTATATTTATAAAATGACATTGATTGTGATATATACCAATAATGTTTTTAAATGGATAAATAAATCTATATATTTATTGTGTACAGGTTTTGAAATATGTATACATTGTGGAATAGCTACATATAGCTAATTAACATACTCTATAATGCACATACTTTTTTATAGTGAGAACGCTTAAGCCCTACTTTCTTATCAATTTTCCGGAATACAATATAGTCACCATATTATATAATAAACCTCTTTCGCTTATTCCTCTTTTCTAACTGAAATTTAGTATCCTTTGACCAACATCTCTCCCCATTTTCTAGTCCCTGGCAACCACATTTTACTCTAATTTTGTGTGCTCTACTTTTTAAGATTCCATATACAAGTGTGATCTTGTGGTATTTCTCTATAGAAAATACCACGTGGCTAATTTCACTGTCAACACAATTTCCTCCAGGTTCTTCCACATTGTTGCAAATGACAGGATTTCCTTCTCTTTTAAACTGAATAGCGCTCCATTTTGTATATCTACCACATTTTCTTTCTCCATTCGTACAATTGATGAATGCTGGAGTTGACTACATATCTTGCCTATTGTGAATAATACAACAATGAATGTGGAGTGAACACAGCTCTTAAAAAAACATATTTATATCAACATAAGTAGATTATTATTTTAAATATACTAACAATTTTAATGATAATTTTTAATTTCTAATATGCAAAAAATGGTAAGATTGAATTTAAATAAACAGACGCTCTTTGAGGTCTTCAATAATTTTTAAATTACAAAAAAGTTTGAGACAAAAATTAGAAAAGCTCATGCAGCCTGTAATCCTAGCTCTTTGGAAGGCCGAGGCAGGCGGATCATGAGGTCAGGAGATCAAGACCATCCTGGCTAAGACGGTGAAACTCCAGCTTTACTAAAAATACAAAAAATTAGCCAGGCATGGTGGTGGGTGCCTGTAGTCCCAGCAACTCGGGAGGCTGAGACAAGAGAATGGTGTGAACCCAGGAGGTGGAGCTTGCAGTGAGCCAAGATCATGCCACTGCACTCCAGCCTGGGCGACAGAGTGAGACTGCATCTCAAAAAAAAAAAAAAAAAAAAAAAAAAAAAAGAAAACCGCATGCAGTTGTGCAACAGGATAGATATTAATAGCAATAGTGAACATAAATGTTAATAATAATATTCTTTGTAATCAATGAAAATTGCATAAAATTTAATATTCATTAACAATTGGATAGAATAAATTGTAGTTTATTCATAAAATAGTATACTACAAAATGATGACAAAAATGCCAGAGGTTGGGTGAAAAAAGCAAAAGTCAAATAAATTAACCATAATATATGGATGGTGAAATTATAAAGAGGAGAAATAATGTGATCATGAAAAAGGCAGACAGAGTGACCATTACTTTGGGGTGAGGGAAGCATTTGGGATTGAGGTGGGACTTATGAAAATATTCTGTACTATTAAAATTCTGCCCCGACCTCTGTGATTACATGACTAAACACTTTATAATTATTAACAAACTCTCTATGTTCTTTATTGTTATAAAACATTATTTGTTTAGCTACTATTGGAGAAATATTTTCTCATGAGTTAGTTGGTTTCATTCCTGAATATAATTAAATCATTGCATAATGAAAAGAAGGTGGATTTAGAAGTGCATCAGAACTAGATATGCAGTCTAGCTTCACAATTTACTTGGAGAGAAAAGTTACCCAATTTATTTCACTTCTCACAGTTTCATTATTCATTCTCCCTAGGGATGACAAAATTGGTTTCGTAGGGTTGCTTTGAGCTTTAGTGAGATCTATAATGCAGCAATTGGTTGGCAATGCAATAGAATGGACTTCCTCCATTTCTGTATCTGTTATTTCTAAGAAGACATCTCTGAAATCATAGTATTTTCTGGAAGCCAGAAGTACTTTGTTCAGGAGGTATAAGGTGAAGGCTTATGTGAGCTTATTGCTTTCCTCATGACAACAGCTGCTCTCTGCTGTTTGGACTGAGTGAATTGGATAGACAGTTGTTACCAATATGCAGAGAGTTTCTTAAGAGGAATTACCAGATAACTATAAATTGAAGTATTGAGTCAGGAAACCAACAAGAAATTTGTGTATAAGAAATAGCAGTGAGCAGACAGTCTCTGGTAAGCACTTTTCTAAGTTCCAGGTGAGCAAAAAAGTCTCATTTATCTGCCTGCAAAGCAATGAATACTTGGAATTAGCTTTTTGGGATTAGCAGCTGCCAGGATTGTCAATGTCTGCAAATTAACATGCTTATTTTAGAAATGGGAAAATGGCGCCAGGCGCGGTGGCTCATGCCTGTAATCCTGGCACTTTGGGAGGCTGAGGCGGGTGGATCACAAGGTCAGGAGATCAAGACCATCCTGGCTAAGATTGTGAAACCCCATCTCTACTAAAAATACAAAGAATTAGCCAGGTGTGATGGCAGGGGACTGTAGTCCCATCTACTCGGGAGGCTGAGGCAGGAGAATGGCATGAACCCGGGAGGCAGAGCTTGCAGTGAGCCGAGATCATGCCACTGCACTCCAGCCTGGGCGATAGAGCGAGACTCTGTCTCAAAAAAAAAAAAAAAAAGAAAAGAAAAAGAAATAGGAAAATGGCCTACACACTGAAAATCAATAATGAAAATCTTTATCTATACATAGATGCCTAATGTTAGCTCTTCTTGGATATTTTGATGTGAGAAATCCTTTGCTATCTTAAAATTCACAGATACATGTATCAATGTTAACCATATTAGAAATTAAACTGAGATTTTTTAATGAATGGCCATCATTAAAAAATCAGGAAACAACAGGTGCTGGAGAGGATGTGGAGAAATAGGAACACTTTTACACTGTTGGTGGGACTGTAAACTAGTTCAACCATTGTGGAAGTCAGTGTGGCGATTCCTCAGGGATCTAGAACTAGAAATACCATTTGACCCAGCCATCCCATTACTGGGTATATACCCAAAGGATTATAAATCATGCTGCTATAAAGACACATGCACACGTATGTTTATTGCGGCACTATTCACAATAGCAAAGAATTGGAACCAACCCAAATGTCCAACAACGATAGACTGGATTAAGAAAATGTGGCACGTATACACCATGGAATACTATGCAGCCATAAAAAATGATGAGTTCGTGTCCTTTGTAGGGACATGGATGAAACTGGAAAACATCATTCTCAGTAAACTATCGCAAGGACAAAAAACCAAACACCGCATGTTCTCACTCATAGGTGGGAATTGAACAATGAGAACTCATGGACACAGGAAGGGGAACATCACGCTCCGGGGACTGTTGTGGGGTGGGGGGAGGGGGGAGGGACAGCATTAGGAGATACACCTAATGCTAAATGACGAATTAATGGGTGCAGGAAATCAACATGGCACATGGATACATATGTAACAAACCTGCACATTGTGCACATGTACCCTAAAACCCTAAAGTATAATAAAAAAAAAAAAAAAAAAGAAATTAAACTGAGAAATTTAAAATGTATGCATTAAATGATTTATTTTAAAATAAACTCGTTAAAAGTTAGTATAAATATTTTATGATAAATAACTATATTTTAAGTAAAAATATATATATTGAGAAGAGTTGCATTGCTTTACACTTTGCAAATATGGCTTTAATGCAAGATAGCTTTATTGCCAAATAAGTTTCTGCAGTCAATCTGTTGTAATACTATGTGTAGTCTCTGGTAAACTACTACTTCCCACTTAAGAGACAATGAAACTGTCCACTTATGAGAGAATGAAAAAGACAAAGAAATAAAATAGTATTTTGAAAATAGTTCTGCATAGCAGACTTCCTGAAACATCTTGAAGATCCAGGTACACTTTGAAAACTGTCAGCCCAGAATATTGATGAAGCTCAGCAAGTAGGGGTGTGAGCAGGCCGATGGGTTGGCTCTGCTTGGAACATCAGCCTGCTGGAAGTCCTGCCAGACTGGGAACTCCTTAAAGGTAGAAGCCATGGTGGATAGGGAAAGAAGTAAGGAGAAGAAGAATCAAAGGACATTACAGGGTGAAATGGGATTCTAGGCTGCTCAGGTTACTTTATAGTGTGACACGTCGTGAGGCCACCACACAGGATTTCCTGCATCTTTCCAATATTTGGAATGTGCTAGAACATCAGCAATACCCAGACTAGAGCAATAATCAAAATAAAGCATTTGCAACTCACTTCTTTGTCAAGATGTCATAACCAGGACTAAATATCATAAGGGATACAAGAATACCTCTTCCCTCGCACCCGCTTGTCATGGCATTAGACATAGATTTAAAGATGTCACAGAAATAAACTACATATTGTTAGTCTTTGACTCCAGGAGTAATACATGGGTTTTATGCTCTATTTGGGGACGTAGCAGGAAAGAGCAGGATCATTACTGGCAGAAAAGCAACTGCTGCTGGTGTTATCTTCAGGGAGGGGCAATAGAAAAGAAGACAGTGTTACCTGAGGAGGTTGACTGTGGAACAAAAATCACTACCCATGTTACTCTCTCTCAAAATTATTTTTCTTTTGATTTTTTTTCTGTTTCAATATAAAAAGAGACATGAAAATCTGCGCGTGGACCTGCCAATTTTAGTTTGTGTCTTCTCTAGATGTTTTCATATGAGGAAAAGTAGGTAAATTTTTTTCATACCTGGAAAAATAAGTAGCTTAAAATGTTCTCCAAGAATGTTACTTTATTCTTACTAATCTTACACTGATTTCATGAAAAATAAGATGAGCGTAGAGTATACTGACAGCTTCTATTCTACTTTGAGCTTCAGAGACTAGATAAACCTTGGTAGTGCCGATTTCTGAATAGAACAGTCCCCTAAAATATAGTATCATTTACATAACAACTAAAGAGGAAATTAATTCTCCGTTTTTGAAATTAAGTTAATGACCAGAGTTGTTGGATCTGAAGCTGGACCTCTCGAACCTAGATTCATTTTTTTTTTCAAAATGAAATTGTAATAGTAATAATAGTATCTATCACATTCTGTTGTCAAAATAGCTAAATGCTAAGCACCTGGCACCCAGTAAGTGTTTTTTTTTTTTTCCCGAGATGGACTCTCGCTCTGTCGCGGAGGCTGGGGTGCAATGGCGCGATCTCAGCTCACTGCAACTTCCGCCTCCCGGATTCAAGTGGTTCTCCCGCCTCAGCCTTCCGAGTACCTGGGATTACAGGCACACACCATCATGCCCGGCTAATTTTTGTATTTTTGTAGAGACAGGGTTTCGCCGTGTTGGCCAGGCTGGTCTTGAACTCCTGACCTCAGGTGATCTGCCTGCCTCGGCCTCCCAAAGTGCTGGGATTACAGGCATGAGCCACCGGGCCCGGCCATGTTCTTTAAATATAAGTTGTACGAATAGCGAATAGTATCAGCTTTGCAGAGATCCCAAGTAGCATCAGTTATAGTTACAGTAAAAAGAGCAGCAAGGTTTTTGGGGAATCACAGCACTTCAACAGATGTTAATTGGCCTACATGGGCAATGCTGCCTCATGAGAAGGGGACACTATAGATGTTTTACTCACACTTCCAGGATCAGCAAGGAATATGCTAGGACACAGACCCCAGATTTCAGAATAAGGTATCTGTACTAAGTGCTAATATAATGCCTATTATCTAATTCCCTAATTCTTCAAAAATAAATAATCTAAAAGTGTTTACTTAAATCTAAATCCCAGTGTTGCCTCACAGAGACTAGTTGAGCTATGACATTTCACATTTAACTTCTGTTCTAATGCTAGTCATTGAAGAGTTTAAGTGTTAAAAGTGATAGACATATTCTCTAGGAACAGGAACAATCCACCCGCCTAACTCAGAAGGGTTTTTCCAAACCAGGGGCTCTTGACAAGCATTTACATCCCCCAGGTGGTGAGAAGAGATGCACATTTTCAGTCCCACCCAGCACATAGAGAATTGGAAAATCTAGGCTTAGGGCACAGGAATCCATGTTTTATCAAGGCCTGTATTTGATTTTGATTGACTCTAAAGTGTGAGAACCACCAGTCTACACATCAGCCCCCCCTACCCCCGCACAGGGAAATGTGGCAGAACATGGCCAGCGCGTGGTCGTGCAGTGAGTTTGGGAGATAATTGAGGCTGCCCCACTTTGTCTGGAAGGCCCTGCACACAAGACATACAGTGATGTGGGTCCTTCGCAAAGCCCAGCCACACAGGCCATCAGAATTGGTGACATGTTTAAAAAATCAGACCTTTGGTGGGAGAACTGAGGCATGCAGACATAAGTGTGCAGACAGTGTGAATTTGGCTGAAGAAAAATTATACATGAAGGAAGCTAAGTTGGTCAAAGGACAAGCTGGGCATGGAAAGAAGTCTTATAATTGGGATAACTCTAAACTCAATCCCATTAAAATAATAATTATGATAAAAACAATTAAAAAAACAGGAATTGGACATAGCTAGAAATATCACAAATCCAGGCTGTACTGACTCAGAAAGAAGGCGTAGGCAATAGTTCTCAAATAGGACAATTTTGTCACTCCACCCCAGGGCATGTATGGAGACACTTCGGATGTCACAACTGAGGGAAGAAGATGCTACTAAAATTTAGTGGGGTGCTGCTAAATATCCATAGTTCATCATACTGTGCAACAGAGTACAGGACTGTACAGCAGAGAATTATCTGGCAAAAAAATATCCACAGTACTGAGGTTAAGAAGCCCTAATCTAGACACACATAGTAATAGATACATACATTTACAGTTGCCCCATGTCCATCCAGTCCATTTACATTATTCCAAGAGTTTTCCATTTTAATTCACAACCTATTGTGAATTTGATAGATGAATTTCTATAAAGTTAATCAATATAATTAATCAGTAGAGGCAATTTTAATCATTAATACAGTAAAAGGAAACACTTTTTTTTGGCTGTGCAAATCGACCTGAACTCAGGGGCTTTTCTATCTTTTCTTTCATTTATTCTGAGGAGTAAAGATATAGTCTCAGCAACGCTCCTCACGGTCCAATTTATTAGTTTCAGAAAAAGAATAGAATGACATGGAGAATATAGTCTGCACGTATTTGACTTTTATCTCTTGCTCATTTAGCTTCAGCAACGACAGAAAAAAAGCGAAAAAGCATTCACTAAAAGCTGTTGGGACTGCCTAGCTTCCTCTTTATCACACAAATTGACTTTTAGCCAATGTTTTACTCCTGTTGGCTTCAATTACATAAGAATTAATTTTGCCTGGCACGGTTAGTCAGTGCATACTTAAGGTATAATATTCTAAGATTTTGGTAGTAATTCATTTATACTGTGTCTATTAAATAGACAAAGCTATCTTGAATTTAATTGGTAGGCCAATTTTTTATACTACTGGCCAGTGAATCACCATATCCTTTTTTAAATAAATTGAGACATGTCATAGCTATGTTAGAACCACAGATGACGTTCTGCAGGTGCATTATAAATGAGAAAGAACTTTTACAAAAGGCCTTAAAAGAGGACTTTCCTCAAATACCAAACTGAAGGTAACAAAGCCTTTTTAGGTGAGACTTTCTTTACAATCAGAATATAAATGTGAGACATTGGCGAGGTATTTGTTTCATAAACCATATGTTTTCTAGCTATAAAACGTGTCACTTAAACTACATGTCTGATGTCACTCCTCCTTTGGAAGTGAAATTTGATAACCCTTTGATTCTATGAATCTTGCGTATATGTATAAAAGTCAGGTATGTGTAGTATTTGAATATTATTCTATGATATTATGTTTTTATGTAATATATGTGTTATTTATCCCATAAAAAAATTGAATAATGTTATCTTGATTTAAGTAAAAAAATTGACTGACAATTTTCTGTAGTACTTCTAAAGTCTTCATTTGGAGACATAACTTCAAGGTCCATTGCATACATACAAATGTAACCTTGGGTTGACTTATTTATTGATGTCCCAGCTAAATTCTACAATTTTGTTGTTGGTAAAATAAACATCTACGTGTTATCCATGCAATTCCTCAATACATACGAAAGTATATATTTATGTACTGTATAGAAGAATATTATTTCTCTGACATATTTTGGCTAGTACAAACTAAAATATTCTACACAACAAGGGACAGACATTTAAAGAAGAAATCATGGGTAGCAAGCTTTTTTTTTTCTTTTTTTAAACATTACTTACAAGTTTCAATAGAGCCTTCCCCTTGACTATATAAAAAGTAATCATTTGCCCATGTGGCTTGATGAAAAGATTCCTCAGCTGCAGCAGTCTTCCTTATCCTCAAGCTTGAGCCGAGCAAGTATGTAGCGTGCTGGAACTTTATACTAGGTGTGAAGCTGAGCAAATAGCACTGAAAAATTATACCAGAAGTTATTTGCAAATATGAATGTGTCGAATAACATTGAAATATGTCAGGATTTTCTACTCACCTTTGCTATTAAATTATATCTTAATCTCTCTATGGTTAAATAAAATACTGAGAAGTCATGCAATTCTTTGAAGTTTACTGATACTTGCTTTATATGGCCCATATTTGGTTAAAATTAATAATTACCTTGTGCACCCAAAAGAATACGTGTTCTGCCACTGTGCAGTAAAAGGTCATGGTTAGTTATATAGGTGTAGATAGATAGATGGTAAATAGTTCATAGATAGATTGGATTTTATACTATCTTCATAAATAACACACATGTGCATATTAATATGCCATTCTTTGACCTCTATTTTCATGCTAACACTTTTCTCTCTCTTTAAAAACTAGCTGTTACTTCCAGATTATTGTTTTAGTAATCTAATAAGTTACATTTTTGTAAATAAAACATTAATCAGATTAATAAATTTACAAACTAAATAATCCATATAGTCCGTATTAGTCAGGGTTCTCTAGAGAGACAGAACTAATAGGACAGATATATAAGTAAACACCAGTTTATTAAGGAGTATTAACTCACATGATCACAAGGTCTCACAATAGGCCATCTGCAAGCTGAGGAGCAAGGAACCCAGTCAAAGTCCCAAAGCTGAAGGACTTGGAGTCCAATGTTTGAGAGCAGGAAGCATCCAGCACGGGAGAAAGATGTAGCCTGCGAGGCTAGGCCAGTCTAGTCTCTTCATGTTTTTCTGCCTGCTTTATATTCTGGCCATGCTGGCAGCTGATTAGATTGTGCCCACCCAGATTAAGGGTCTGCCTTTCCCAGCCCACTGACTCAAATGTTAAACTCCTTTGGCAACACCCTCAAAGATACACCCAGGATCAATACTTTGCATCCTTCAATCCAATCAAGTTGACACTCAGTATTAACCATCTCACAATCCTATAATCCATGAATAATTTCACTGTGAAATCCTTCCTGAGTTCTCTTGTAAGTGAAATGGTTTGGATCTGGGTCCCCGCACAAATCTCATGTTGAATTGTAATCCCCAGTGTTGGAGGTGGGGCCTGGTAGGAGGTGATTGGAACTTGGGGGTGCTTTCTGATAGTTTGGCGCTATCCCCTTTCTGCTGCTCTTGTGATAAGGTTTTCATGACGTCTGGTTATTTAAAAGTGTGTGGTACCTCCCATCTCTCTCTTGGTCCTGCTCCTTCCATGTGAGACACCTGCTCTCCCTTTGCCTTCTGCCATGAGTAGAAGCTCCCTGAGGCCTCCCCAGAGGCAGATGCTGCCATGCTTCTTGTACAGCCTGCAGAACTGTGAGCCAATTAATCACCTTTCTTATAAATCCTTGTATTTCTTTATAGCAATGCAAGAGTGGACCAAAATAGTAAGTATTCACATATAAATTATATATATTCAGTAAAATGAAATCATAATAGGCATCTCTTTTGAAACATTCTTACCACAGATGTAATTCTATGAATATATTTCCATGACAACCTAGACTCATGTGGTCATTTGTAATGGATGCATGATATTATATTAAATGAATTTAACACCCTTTTCCCTTCCTCAAATGTGCATGAAGCCAAAGATGGTACTATTTTTTTTCTCTGTGTGCCCGTGTGTGTTTCTTGAGTGTTGGTTGCTTCGAAAGCTACTCTAAAATCTATCTCTCAAAATTGTATTAGCTTATATGTCAATTTCCTGATTAACCTTAAGAAAATGTTACATTCTTAAAAAATTCATGTTTACATGAAATGCTCTTTCCCTATTCATATGCACATTATACTTCCACATCTAAGTAAGAACATATTTTCTTCTGACATTTTCCTTAAAATCATGAAACTCCCTCTTCCTTCTCCTGGGTCTGAGGTGAGCCCAGCTCATTTCAGAGTTAATACCACAGGGAAGACAGCTGAGGAGCAGCAGAGGTAAGAAAAGCAGCAGTGGAGGATTTATTCGTTTTTGATACTCTGTAGCTGAACAGTAATTCTGCCCTGCCTTGCCTCACAACTCTCCTGGCCTGGGAGAAGAGACATGTGTCCCTAGAAGAAATTGAATATGACTGACTAATGGGAACACAGGTGACTCCTTCTTATAAACCATGAAACAAATTTGCGCTTTTTATTTTCTTATAGTTAAGAGAGAACCTTATATAAATTGGTATGTGAATTACAAGAATATGGCAGGGCATGAAATTTCTTGAAGAAAAATTCTTTCTTTTGTCTTGTAACACATTATAAATTTTTTTTAAAGAAAGTGAAGGTGTGTATATTTTAAACTCTGATTATTGTATATTCAGTATTGCTATGTACTGAGACACTAATATTTTAGTTTGTCTATTTGTTGAAATTTGGGTATTTTATTGGCAGTGGGAAAACATGCACCAAGAACTTCTAAACTAAAAATGCTAAATTGCCAATTATTGAAGAAGAATTCTCTGTTGGAGTGATAGGAGCAATCTAGGAAAAGTGTATGTTTAATATGCATACATGTTCACATATACATACATACCTATACGTGCATATATACATATATGTGTGTAGATAGATCTATCTTACATAGTTAATATTAGGACTAGAAAAAGGTTGATAAAATTTTCAATAATTAAAGATGTCATAAAGCCCCAACCCCAAGTAGAACATATTGTGGCCTAATTGAAGTTATTCTTAAAAACTACGACTGCTCATTTACATATGAAATTAAGGATTTTACATATCAGTTGAACTACTTTTGTGAGAACTTTAATGAGAAGCAAAAATGATATTTATTCTCTAGGAAATCTTGATTGGCATTTTAGGTTATAGACTATCAAACACAGATTTCAATGTATTTCAGAATTTATTGCCTATCTCAAGTCCATATAGAGGCTGATGAATAGTATGGTAATTATTTAACTGAGAAGTCATTTGTTTTATTTTTTATATTAGAATATCTTAAAAGTATCTTAAATTGTTCCATCCTAGTGAGTGTGGGTGTGGATTTAAATATGAGCTAAAAGCCGAAGTCTTTAAATTCCCAATAGACAATTTAAATCTTAGGCTCCTAAGTCCAAACACAATAAATAAAAGTTACCAGGCACAGGAGTTTTATGCCAGTCCAACTTAAAAATAATATTCATATAAAGCAATCCAGAGTGTGGAGGCTCTGGATTGGTTTTCAAATAAGGAGGAATCATACAAAGTTGCAGCTTGAGGTACAAGTAGATTTTGTACAAACTCAATTTTTTCCCTGCACTATTTGGCACACGCTGTAGTTTGCTCTTTTAAGTCAAGTTTTTCTCAATTCTGATAATGACAAAGTATCATCTTTTCATAATGTATTTTCTGCTGAGTACAGTTTTTAATATTTCAGAGAAAAAGATATTACTGATGCAGAATGTCCATTTGCATTGGGAAAATGGACAAGGACTTTATGAAAAGTTGATTCAAATCTAGGGCTTGCATAGTGCCCAAGCTTTTTGAATATTTATATTTTTGGCTATGCCAATGGCAAGACAAACATTATAAAATGAAATATTTTACAAGGAAAAGAAGAAAACTTATGTGCATGGGATAAGAACTTAGAATGGAATAGGAAAACCTAGATTGTAGAGTGTGCAGGAAAGAGTAAACTGGGCAGGTCTAGATGCTCAAACCCTAAACACTTTTAAGAAAGCCCTGTTTTCTGAACTGGATTTTGGTTGGCTCCAAGGGACCAAGCTGTTGGAAAATCCTGTCTGATAAGAGTGTTTTGGCATGCCTGAAACCTTGAATCACACTCTTCCCTTTTGTCCAGATAAATTATGGTTAAAATGTGATTTAGGATGAACATCTGCTTTTTCTATAGGGGTTTGAAGCTCAAGTAACTGAAGTCAATCACACAGGTGCTATATCCCTGTAAAGCTAACTCTCAATGAAAACCCTAAACACTAAGGCTCACCTGAGCCTCCCTGGTTGGCAGAATTTTGCATGTGTTGTCTCACATCATTGTTGGAAGACTTAAGCACATCCCATGCTTCTCTCCTTGGAAGGAGCACCTGAAAGCTTTGACCTGATTTCCTCCAGACTCCACCCCATGCCCACCATATGCCTTTTCCCTTTGCTAATTTTGACCTCCATTATTTTCCTGTCATAAACTACAACCATGAATATGACAATTTCAAAGTCTTATTAGTCCCTCTGATGAATCCCTGATCCTCAGGGTACTGGGGACACCTCATGAAGGGTGTATAGAGTTTCTCTGCTCAGTTCTATTGGGCCCCTCTCCATGAATCTTACAATTGTTTCTCCCATTAAAAGTGTTTTTTAAAATCTTGGATGAGTGAAAATTGTGGATAAGAGGCAGGGTTAAGTTGCAGCTCCCACTGGGACAGACAGAGCAGCATGTGGAGACACGCATCATGAATGTTTGCGCCAAGAACTACTGCAGAAACATACCAGGAAAGCTGAGAGAATCCACAGGCCCTCTGAAGGAAGTGGATTGCTCCTGCAGGACCCAGAAAGCAGCTCAAATACTGTGAGTGCCCAAACTGTGAAAATGGGAAATGGAGATCATCCACACTCTCACTGGGGAACCTGAAGGTCTGGATCACATGAGAAGATTCTGACCTTAACTGGAACTGTGTCAATTTAGAAAGCTGAGTGAAATACAGGGGTAGAGGAAGCAGCAGGAAAAGCCCTGTCAGCTCTTTGGGCCCCAGGGAAGCCATTGCTGATTTGTCTCACAGGGGTCCTTGGGGAGGGCTGCCAGGAGAACTGGGAAAAGACCACAGTGAGAAGGAAACATCCAGCTAAACTTTGTAACAATTCCAACCAAATGTGACCTCTGGTAGTCAGAACTCTGGGGAGGGCACGAATCCAGTGTGCAGACTCAACAGGCATGGAGTGCAAAAGCCTTGCTTACTTTCTCAGCTGGGAGTCTGGTGGCCTGGGGCAAGTTCTTAGCCTCACTAACCCACTGTCGGGAAGCAAATTCCATGCTATTAGGTGGGGTGCAGGGGGCATGGTGGGAGTGAGACAAGCTGCATGACACAGCAGAGGCAGCCATAATTCTCCTGGGAACATGACTCCATTGACTTGGGAACCATAACTGCATCCCCCACAGCAGCTGCAGCAATCCCTGCCCAATGAAAGTCTGAACTTAGACACGCCTAACCCTACCTCCACCTGATGGTTTTTCCTTACCCACCCTGGGAGCTGAAGACAGAGGTCATATTCTCTTGGGAGTTCTAGGGCCCTGCCCACTGCCTGATTCTCCCTATACTACCACAGCTGATGCCCTCTTGAAAGCACCACCTTCTGACAGGAGGTCAATCACCACAAAACTAGCACATCAAACATCTACAGGACCCTTACAGAGTCTATTTCACTCCCCTGCCACCTCCACTGGAGCAGGTACTGGTATACATGGCTGAGAGATCTGAGGATGCTTCACATCACAGGATTCTGTGCAGGCACCAGTACCACCTCCAAGCCTGGTAGCTCTGATGGGTGGCTAGATCCAGAAGAGAAATAACAATCACTACAATTTGGCTCTCAGGAAGCCACATCCCTAGGAAAAGGAAGAGAGTACTACATCAAGGGAACACCCCATGAGACAAAAATCTGAACAGAAGCCTTGAGCCCCAGATCTTCCCTCTGACATAGCCTACCCAATGAGATCTTCCCTCTGACACAGGCTACCCAAATGAGAAGAAACCAGAAAAACAATTCTGGTAAAATAATGAAACAAGGTTTTTTAACAACCCCCCAAAAATCACACTAGCTCACCAGCAATGGATCCAAACCAAGAAGAAATTCCTGAATTGTCCGAAAAAGAATTCAGAAGATTGAGTATTAAGCTAAGCAAGGAGGCACCAGAGAAAGGTGAAGTCCACCTTAGGATAATCTAAAAAAAGATACAACGTATGAGGGGAGAAATCTTCAGTGAAATAGATAGCATAAATAAAAATGAATCACAACTTCAAGAAATAAAGGACACACTTAGAGAAATGCAAAATGTACTGGAAATTCTCAGCAATAAAATCAAACAAGCAGAAGAAAGAATTTTAGATCTCAAAGACAAGGTTTTCGAATTAACACAATCCAACGAAGACAAAGAAAAAGAATTTTAAATAAATGAACAAAGCATCCAAGAAGATTGGGAATATGTTAAATGACCAAACCTAAGAATAATTGGTATTCCTGAGGAAGAAGAGCATTCTAAAAGTTTGGAAAACATATTCACGGGAATAATCAAGGAAAACTTCTCTGGCCTTTCTAGAGACCTAGACATTCAACTACAAAAAGCTCAAAGAATACCTGGGAAATTCATCGCAAAAAGATCGTTGCCTAGGCACATTATCATCAGGTTATCTAAAGTCAAGATGAAGGAAAAAATCTTCAAAGTTGTGAGGCAAAAGCACCAGGTAACCTATTAAGGAAAACCTATCAGATTAACAGCGGATTTCTCAGCAGAAACCCTACAAGCAAGAAGGGATTGGGGCCCTATCTTCAGCCTCCTTAAACAAAAAAATTATCAGCCAAGAATTTTGTATCCAGTGAAACTAAGCTTCATAAATGAAGAAAAGATACAGTCTTTTTCAGACAAACAAGTGCTGAGAGAATTCACCACTACCAAGCCAACACCACAGGAACTGCTAAAAAGAGCTTTAAATCTTGAAACAAACCCGGGAAACACATCAAACAGAACCTCTTTAAAGCGCAAATCTCACAGGACCTATAACACAAAAATACAATAAATAAGTAACCAAGGTATACAGGCAACAAATAACATGATGAATGGAATAGTTCCTCACATGTCAATACTAACGTTGAATGTAAATGGTCTAAGTGCTCCACTTAAAAGATACAGAATTTCAGAATGGAGAAGAATTCACCAAGGAAGTATCTGTTGCCTTCGAAAAACTCACCTAACACAGAAGGACTCACAAACTTAAGGTAAAAGTGTAAAAAAAGACATTTCATGCAAATGGATACGAAAAGCAAGCAGGAGTAGCTATTCTTATACCAGACAAAACAAACTTTAAAGCAACAACAGTTAAAAGAGACAAAGAGGAACATAACATAATGATAAAAGACCTTGTCCAAGAGGAAAACATCACAGTCCCAAATATATATGCAACTAACCCTGGAGTTCCCAAATTTATAAAACAATTACTGTTAGATGTAAGACATGAGATAGACAGCAATACAATAATAGTGGGGACTTTAATACTCCACTGACAGTCCTAGATAAGTCATCAAGACAGAAAGTCAACAAAGAAACAATGGATTTAAACTATTCTCTAGAACAAATGGACTTAACAATATTTACAGAACATTCTACTCAACAACTGCAGAATATACATTTTATTCATCAGCACATGAAACTTTCTCCAAGATAGAGCACATAACGGGCCACAAAATAAGTCTCAATAAATTTATGAAAATTGAAATTATATCCAGTATGCTCTCAGACCACAGTGGAATAAAATTGAAAATCAACTCCTAAAGCAACCTTCAAAACCATGCAAATACATGGAAATTAAATAACCTGCTCTTGAATGATCATTGGGTCAACAATGAAATCAAGATGGAAATTTAAAAGTTCTTTGAGCTTAATGACATTATTGACACAACCTATCAAAACCTGTGGGATAGGGCAAAGGTGGTGCTAAGAGGAAAGTTCATAGCCTTAAATACCTACATCAAAAAGTTTAAAAAAGCACAAATAGACCATCTAAGGTCACACTTCAAGGAACCAGAGAAACAAGAACAAACCAAACCCAAACCCAGCAGAAGAAAACAAATAACCAAGAACAAATCAGAAGTAAACGAATTTGAAACAAAAAAAAAATTACAAAAGATAAATGAAACAAAAACCTGGTTCTTTGAAAAGATAAATAAAATTGTTAGACCATTAGCAAGATTAACCAAGAAAAGAAGAGAGAAAATCCAAAGAAACTCAGTAAGAAATGAAACAGAAGATGTTAGAACCAACACCACAGAAATACAAAATATCATTCAAGGCTACTATGAACACCTTTATGCACATAAACTAGAAAACTTAGGGGAGATGGGTCAATTCCTGGAAAAATATAACCCTCCTAGTTTAAATCAGGAAGAATTAGACACTTTGAAAAAGACCAGTAACAAGCAGTGAGATTGAAATGGTATTTAAAAAATGCCAAAAAAAAAAGTCCAGGACCAGGCGGGTTCACAGTTGAATTCTATCAGAAATTCAAAGGAGAACTGGTACCAATCCTATTGATACTATTCCACAAGATAGAGAAAGAGGAAAGTCTCCCTAAATTATTTGATGAAGCTAGTTACCACCCTAATACTGGGAAAGGACATAACAACAAAAAACAGAAAACTACAGGCCAATATCCCTGATTACCATAAATGTAAAAATCCTCAACAAAATACTAGCTAACCAAATCCAACAGTATGTCAAAAATATCAAGAAGACAATCCACCACGATCAAATGGGTTTCATACCAGGGATTCAAGGATGGTTTAACATGTGCAAGTCAATAAATGTCATACACCACATAAACAGAATTAAAAACAAAATAGTATGATCTTCTCAGTAGACACAGAAAAAGCATTGGACAAAATCCAACATCCCTTTTTGAAGGACATACTTCAATGTAATAAAAGCCATCTATGACAAACCCAAAGCCAACATAACACTGAACAGGGAAAAGTTGAAAGCATTTCCCCTGAGAACTGGAACAAGACAAGGATGCCCACTCTCACCACTTCTATTCAACATATTACTCAAAGTCCTAGCCAGAGCAATCAGACAATAGAAAGAAATAAAAGGCATCAAAATCTGTAAAGAGGAATTCAGACAGTTGCTGTTTGCTGTGATATAATTGTATACCTAGAAAACCCTAAAGACTCCTCCAAAAAGCTCCTAAAACTGATAAATAAATTCAGCAAAGTTTCAGGATACAAAATTAATGTACACAAATTAGCAGCTCTGCTATACACCACCAATGATCAAACTGAGAATCAAATCAAGAACTCAACCCCTTTTACAATTGCTGCAAAAAAAAGTAAAATACCTAGGAATATACCTAAACATGGAGGTGAAAGACCTCTACAAAGGAAACTACAAAACACTGCTGAAAGAAATCATAGATGACACAAACAAATGGAAACACATCCCAAGCTCATGGACAGGTAGAATCAATATTGCGAAAGTTACCATACCGCCAAAAACAATCTACAAATTCAATGGAATTACCATCAAAGTACCACCATCATTCTTCACAGAACTAGAAAAAATAATCCTAAAATTAATATGGAACCATAAAAGAACCTGCATAGCCAAAGGAAGACTAACCAAAAAGAGTAAATCTGGAGGCATCACATTATCTGATTTCAAACCATACTTTAAGGCCATAGTCACCAAACAGCATGGTACTGGAATAAAAATAAGTACATAGACTGGTGGAACAGAAATAAACCCAAATACTTAGAGCCAACTGATCTTCAACAAAACAAACAAAAGCATAAAGTGGAGAAAGGACACCTTATTCAACAAATGGTGCTGGGCTAATTGGTAACCCACATGTAGGAGAAAGAAACTGGATCCTCATTTCTCACCTTATACAGAAATCAACTCAAGATAAATCAAAGACTCAAATCTAAGACCTGAAACTATAAAAATTATAGAATGTAGCATAGGAAGAACCCTTCTAGACACTGACGTAGGCAAAGCCTTCATGACCACAAACCCAAAAGCAAATGCAACACAAAGATAAATAGGTGGGATTTAATTGAACCAAAGAGCTTCTGCACTGCAAAAGGAACAGTCAGGAGAATAAATAGCCCAGAGAGTGGGAGAAAATCTTCACAATCTATACACCTGACAAAGGACTAATATCCAGAGTCTACAAGGAACTCAAACAAATTAGCAAGAAAAGAACAATCCCATCAAAAACTGGGCTAAGGACATGAGAAGACAACTCTCAAAAGAATATATACAAATGGCCAACAAACATATGAAAACAATGCTCACCATCACTAATGATCAGGGAAATGCAAATCAAAACCACAATGCAATACCACCTCACTCCTGCAAGAATGGCCATAATAAAAAAGTCAAAAGATAATAGATGTTGATGTGGATGCAGTGAAAAGGGAACACTTCTACACTGCTGGTGGGGATATAACTAGTAAAACTACTATGGAAAACAGTGTGCCAGGCGCAGTGGCTCACGCCTGTAATCCCAGCACTTTGGGAGGCCAAGGCGGGCAGATCACAAGGTCAGGAGATCGAGACTATCCTGGCTAACACAGTGAAACCCCGTCTCTACTAAAAATACAAAAAATTAGCCAGGCGAGGTGGCAGGCGCCTGTAGTCCCAGCTACGCGGGAGGCTGAGGCAAGAGAATGGCGTGAACCCCGGGGGGCGGAGCCTGCAGTGAGCCGAGATCGCGCCACTGCACTCCAGCCTGGGTGAAAGAGCGAGACTCCGTCTCAAAAAAAAAAAAAAAAAAAAAAAGAAAACAGTGTGGAGATTCCTTAAAGAACTAAAAGTAGAACTACCATTTATTCCAGCATTCCCACTACTGGGTATCTACCTAGAGGCAAGAAGTCATTATAAGAAAAAGATACTTGCACACGCATGTTTATAGCACCACAATTCACAATTGCAAAACTATGCAACCAACCCAAGTGCCCATCAATCAATCAGTGGATAAAGAAACTGTTATATATATATATATATATATACACACACACACACACACACACATACACACACACACATATATATACACACACACCCGCACACACAATGGAATACTACTCAGCCATAAAAAGGAATAAATTAATGGCATTCCCAGCAACCTGGATGGAATTGGAGACTACTATTCTAAGTGAAGCAACTCAGGAATGGAAAACCAAACATCATATGTTCTCACTCATAAGTGGCAGCTAAACTATGATGATGCAAATGCATAAGAATGATACAATTGACTTTGGGGACTTGAGGTAAGAGTGGGTTGCGGGTGAGAGATAAAAGACTACAACTTGGTTTCAGTGTATACTGCTCGGGTGATGGGTGCACCAAAATCTCACAAATCACCACTAAAGAACTTACTCATGTAACCAAATACCACCTGTTCCCCCAAAACCTATGGAAATAAAAAAATCAAAGAATAAACAAATAAAATGCCACAAAGCTACAAAAGAGAAAAAAGCCTTTTTAAAAACCGTGAGCTTTTTCCTTTTCTTGCATAGGTTCTTATGACTACTACAGGGTCATAAGAATCAAAAGGAAATACCCAGAGCTGGCTAAAAGGCACGGAAAATAGTGCTACCATACTCTTTGCACGGGACTCTAAACTGTTAATTTTTTTAAAGAAATTGGTTAAAAAAATTAGAGTTTCAACAAGAATTAATAATAGTGAAAGCTACCTACAACTTGCTCTTTATTGCATATTATTTTTAAATTAAGGACGAACAATATAAAACTTTATGTGGTAACTGAAATGTTATATCTCTTTGTTAATGACTTGTCTCATTCAGTTTAGGGGGAAATCGAACACCTTTTTATATTTTTAAAACATTTAATGCTTTTTTTCTGTCAATTGCCTATTCACATTTTATGCCCTATCTATTCATTGCTATTCTACTTATTAATATTAGAAAAAATTCTTTATATATAAACAAATTTTATAATCTTCCACAAATGTCAAAAATTATTTTCCTAAATGTCATTTGCATTTGAATTAAATTTTTTAAAAAATACAATGCAGAAATGTTTTACTTTCATTTGTATAATATGATTTTATTTATCTATGGTTTATATGGTTTATATGTCTTAACACCTTTATAATAAAGTCTTCCATATATACTATACCTCAATTATTCTAAAAGTTTCACTTATAGTTTGGATATGGCACTTCTGAAATATAATTAGTTATAAAAAGGGAATAAGATATTCTGATTATTTTCTTTATTTTTGTAATTTTATATTAAATGGACAAATTCTTTGAAAGGCACAAACTACCAGTGTACAGCCATGAAACAAAAAATCTGAATAGTTTCTCTATATATTAAGTTGAATTTGTAATTGATCACTTTCCAACAAAGAAAATTTCAGATAGCTTTATTGGCAAACTTAACAAAATTTTAAAGGAATAAATCATATCAATTCTGCACAGTCCTCCAAAATATTAAAGATGAGGTTTGTTTCCTAATTTATTCACTGGAGGCAACATTGCTGATGAAATCAACCAACACACACACACACACACACACAAAGATATTGCCAGATAGTAAATGTAGTCATAAATATCCCTTATAAAAAAACAACAACGAAATATTAACAGATCACTTACAGCAATATATAAAGAGAATAATATGCTGTATTCAACTGGAGTTTATCCCAGAAATGCAAAGTGGGTTAAACATTCAAAATAGCTAGAGGAGAAGAACTGTAATGCTCCCAACACAAAGAAAAGGTAAATGTTTGAGGTGATGTATATCCCAATTACTCTGATTTGATCATTACATATAAGTGTCAATATATCACATGTACCCCAATATATGTATGACTATATTAATAAAAATACACAAAAATAAAAATAAAATACAAAAACTCACACACAAAAAGTGCAAACCATGCGTTATTTTAATAAAAATTTGTTAAATAAATAAAACCATAAAAGGAACTGTGAATTAATTTCATTATATCAAAACTTTTACAATCTGTACAAAAGACAGTAGCATGAGGACAAAAGCAAGTCACAAGCTGGAAGAAGTGTTTTCAGCATATATTAATAACGAGAAACTATTATACAGAGTGTATAACAAACCCCTACAAATATAAAATAAATAAACAGAATAATGGGCAAAGGATATAACATAGCAACTCTTAGAAGAGAAGACACAAGTAAGTAATTATTAAAGATTAAAATCAACACAACTTCACTAGTTATCTGGAAATATAATTGAAACAAGGAGGTATTATTTCATGCCATCCAGTCAGGGAAAACCAAAGGGTCTTGAAATGTCAAGTCTTGGAGGGGAAGTAGGGAAACAGAAACTCACACAAGTTGCTGCTTGATGCACAGAAATTCAAGAAGAATTTGGCAATATCTAGTATATTGGACAAAACGTACAGACTACACCAATCTCTTCCTTAGTATCTTTAGGTGCAAATGTGAGAAAATGCATGATTGGGTGCACAAGGGTACATGCTTAAAGGTGATCAGAGTGTCCCTATAACAGTTCAAATTTGAAACAACTAATATGTGCATAGTCATACAAGTAAATAAATGAATTCTGGTTTATTTTGAAGAAGAAAATAAATGTCAGTTGATGGAGTTGCCCATATATACAGACTAAAGAAGGAATCCACAGGGCCATCCTAATGGATAGAGATAAAACATTCTTAAAAATTCACCATCTAGTCAGAACAAAGATGTCAGGAAACTATAGTTAAAGAGAGTGTCATCAAACTGAAAAAGGGCTCCTACAAAAAAACAACAACTCAAATCATATATTGTGGTCAAAGTCTGTGTTATTTTCCCCTCAGAATGTAAACCATCAAGCATGTACACTATCACCATTCCAACTAAATTCAAGGTCCTAGCTTGGATAGGCAGGCAAAAAAGAGAAATAGGAAGTAGATAGGTAAGAAAGGAAGAAATACAACTGTCTCTGCTCACAGATGACACAATTATTTACATAGCTAATTAAAAAAATGTCAGACTCATACTATAGAGTTCAGCTTATGAGATATTCTGGAGAAATTAAAACTACTTAGATGAAAAACAGATTAGTTGTACCTAGGAGTTGGGAGTGAGAAGAAGGTTTGACAACCAAGTTGTATGAGCAAAGATATTAAGGTGGTGAGTCTTGTCTTTCTGGCAATTACACAACAATATTTATTTGTTAAAATTCATAGAGCTGGGCACCAAAGAGGAGATTTTACTGTATGAAAATTATATCTGAATTTTAAAAACATTTTAGTTTACCTAATAGCACATTTATCTCTGATTATATTTCTCATCGTAGACTGAATTATTGTGTTATTTGTATCTGTTCTATTCCTATGATCAGTTTCTCAAATAACATGCTAATCATAAGGTATTTTTCTTACAGCAATTTTTAATACATGTTACCAAATGATGATAGTACTCTGTCATTACTTAATTTTTTTTCAGAATGCTTTTGGGATATTGTCAAGCATTTAAATCTTTATATGATCTTTTAAAAATTATCAAGATAAAGAATATCTGCTGTCACTTATTAAAAATAATTAAATTTTTAGATTGTCATATCTATAGAGAAATATGACAGCTCTACCATGTTGTCTTTGTATCCATAAAAAATCTTCATTTATAATGATGTCTATGCATCCAAAAAATATATCTGTATATATTATTATTTTAAATACATATTTTGCTCAAATACATACTTTACAAATACATACTTTGCTCAAGAGAATAAAGTTTTCTTCATTAAATTCACCGAATTTAGATCGTTTGAGTAGACACAAATTTAGGTATTATGTTATAAATTTTCCTTTGTTCCATATTTTATAAAACTTTAACCTATGAATGTCATGCTGAAACCAGAATTCAAAATGATGGTAACAGAGTGGTGCTAAGGCCCTAAGCTTTGCTCACACTCTCATATAAGTGACAACTTGACCAAAAGAGGGGAATTGTTAAACAAAATTATGGGAGGCCATTGTTTTAGACTAAGCTTATGCACTAGTTCCCAACAGACAAGACCAAACCAAAACGGAGTCACATGTAAATGTGACATACTCAACTAAAACATTAAGGAAATGGACAGATTTCAAAACAGATAAGGTTTTTTTCTCTCCTCAAAATAGGAGAATCCAGAACAAGGAAGTCCCCTCTACTATAATGCCTTAAAAAAATAACCTAAAGATCTTGTTTCCACCTCCTCAAACCCACTTTTTTGCTATTTCCCAGTAGGATTTGAGACTGAATAAATACATTACGATGACGACAGAGAGATAAATGTTCCTCACATTTTGGTCCCTCAAATTGGAGAAGATAACCAAAAAGATGAAATTGTTCAATTAAGTTTAGCCCAAAGCTGCCCCTTATATATTTTAAGTTCGGCCTGAAGGTTTCTCTGTGCATAATCAACCATAACCTAACTGAAGGTGTAAACAGACTATAGTCTACTCTTGGGCCAATCACTGAGTTTCAGCCAATCAAGAGTGGCCAAATTTTCAAACCTTATTCAAATAAGGCAAACACCAAGCTGTAACCAATCCAGCAGTTTCTGTACCTCAGCTTCATTTTCTGTTCGACACGTTCCTTTTTCTGTCCTTAAATCTTCTTCCATCATGCAGCTGCACTGGTGTCTCTCTAGACCTACTTTGGCTTGGGAAGCTGCCTGATTCACACGTCATTCTTTGCTCAGTTAAACTATGTTAAATTTAATTTGTGTAAGGTTGTTCTTTTAACACTCTCAAACTCTTCCACACTGATCCTCCAGCCATTTGTCAAAAACAATTGAGTTTTTCTTCCACAATACCGGTGCCCATGGAGGTTTCTGTCTGGGTTCAGCTGCTCTGGGAAGTTGTTATTAAACAGACAAGTTTCTACCTGTCTGTTTCTGCAATTTGGGGGGCAGTGATGTGCCCTGCTACCTCCATTCTCTCATGGATGTAAGAAGGGTTGTTGATTTTCAGTTTGTTGAAGCTTTCTCTTGTTATGCAGACAAGAGTAATGATTTCTAAGCTTGTTACATGATGGACTGGGAACTAAAAGTCTAACTTGTTTTATTAAGACAACTTTATTAATACATATTTATGTACAATAAGCTGTACATATTTGTGTGTAAATGAATACAAAAAAAACTTTATCCATTCCATTACTATTTCCTGAAAGTATGGTCTTGCCTTATAAATTTCTAATTTTAGTCTTTTCTCTTTCAGGTATATCCTATCAAGGCTACTTATTTTGTGGAACTCCTATATTCTTAACTATTGGATTTGGTAAACATTGCTACATTATAATTTAAAACGGAATATTACTCCATGGAAATTTAAGAAAATCCTGTTTTTCCCACTTGAAGTTACTTTTTAAATGGATCTCTAATTTCTTTTTCTTTCTTATATTATTATTATTATTTTTAAAATGTTACAGCAATCACCAGGATATATCTTATCCTTGATATTTCAGGAACGAGAATATACACTGATTACAGATTATCTTTTTAGGAAACCATCATTGGTTTCACCTTCAATTTTGTGTTTGTCTCTTTTGTTGCCCTGTCCTTAGGAAAGCAAATGCCAAGATATCCACCTTTCGTCTCTCTCACGTTTCTTCTATTCCTTGACCATTTGCTTCTCTTTTCTACCCCTTATGCCTGAGTCTAACAAGGTCATCTTTCATGTTCCTGACTTTATTTGCATCAACATCTATTTTCCATTTCGCTTTGTCCAATGTCCCTTTCATTTCTGTACTGGAGTTATTTTTCTCTTCTGCTTTGTTTCTCTGCTCTGCTGGGCCCATTTTCCTCTCCTCTTGTCTGAGTTTGTAAAATTTCTGTTTCTCTGAGCCTTTGATTCTGAGATGCATCATTTCTACCCCTGGGAATGGAATTGCCCAGCACCTTTTCTTTCCTGAGTTTTCCTTCTGTGTTATTTGTTTTTTAAAAAAATGATGTTTGTTACCTGCCTTTTTCTTATCATATCCACTCATAGGCCTGAAGTCAGGATTTTAAGTCCTCTCTATCTGAGCCAAAAAATTACTTAGCAAAAAGATGTGAGGATGAGTGGAGAAGGGGATTGGGCAGAGAAGCCACGTGAGGACAGCGGGCAGTGGGTGTCGAGTTAGATGTCAGAGCAAAGCTTCACTCTCCCCTGATGAGTGTGGCCCCAATGGAGGCTCAGGTACCTTACAGTGAGAATTTCATTAGTATGTTTTCCTTCAGATAACTCTAGTTATCAGCTGAAAAGATGATTGTCCACAGTATTTCTATGACCCTCCAAAACAGGCATGTGCTTCTGCCCTCTGAGCTCTCACTGTCCCTGCAGGCTGCACAAGTGTAGGCTAAGGGAGAGGCTGTCAGTTGGGCCTTCAAATCCAGGCAGAAATGTATGTGCTGCAGGAGAAGACTGATTCCCTAGTCACCATTCTGGGCCACATTTTACCAATTTTGTAGCTATTCTTTATAGCCTGGGACCTATCGTTTTGGCCCCTGAAGATGGACTTTCATCTCTAAGTTATGTCTTTTATTGTTCTCAAGGGAATATTAGAAAAGAGAAAGGCTTTCTTTTTTCCTCCTTTAATGGAAAACTGTACTATTTTATAATCAATAAAAATAGAACATATGTGCAACAGAAATTCTTGTAAACATTAATCATAGATCAGAAATTGCTGTTACATTTTTGGACTGTCAGAGAAACGCATTCTATGGGCTGGCAAGTAGACATTATAGGAAGGACAGACTTTTGTTGTTCTTTTGAAGTTTAGTGAATATTGTAGTTAATCTGACTCCCTTCTCCATTAGCCTTATATTTAGTTGTCACTCTAAGAAGATTATATGTATATGTTTATAGGTATGTCCACTTTAATTTATATATTCCTAGATTTTATAGACATTATGCTAATTGCTTTATAAACATTATCCCTTCCCTCTCCATAGCTAGGTATTTTTACCTCCCATTCACTGAGAAAAGAAAAGCTAAGTAATTGCTCATGCAGCAAAATACGGGCAAACTGGGCTTAACTTCCATTTTCTCTATTGTATAATTTTATCTTCTTTTGAATTTATGTGTTCTATACTGAAAAGTTCATGAGGCTGTATTGGGGCTGTTGATCAGATGGCACCATAATCCAAAAGTTAATTTTTATTTTATATTAAGAAATTTAATTTTATTACTTCTAGAAATATACAGGGAAGATGGCAACACAGTTACCTTATATAGAGAAAACTAAAAAAGAAAGATTAAAGAGAGAGAGAAAGTGAGAGAGAGTGGAGGCTAAGAACAACGTAAGAGTAAAAGGTCTAAAATTTTGGCAACTTTAATTAATATTTAGAACACAGTATGTCTATTCCCTCCAATTTGCTCTCACTAAACATCATTTGAGATGTTTAACCCCAGAGGTAATTATCTAATTTAACTGCTCCTGGCAGGAGGAACTCTAGGCAAATAAGTTCAGACCATATTCCTCTAAGCCAGTTACATCTAAATTCCACTCAGAGCAGCTCTACCTCCTCCCTGTCTTTCCAAATATCTACATAAGTTCCAGGACTCTGCTCTTCTTTAGCAACAAGGAGACAGGAGTTGCTCCTGCTAACAGATTGTGAGAATAACAAAGAGCAAATTGTGACAACATTAGCGTACGGTGAAACCTGATGTTATATGAAGTCTCCAAAAATAAATAAATAAATAAAAACAAAAACCTCTTTTTCAAACACACACCCTTGACAGATAAAATTAAACCTGAAAAAGTGACAGAATTCATAACAGTGAGCACTTACACAGTATTTATTCAGTTCTTTAAATGATTTTACTTGGAGTTACTCATTCTGTTCTCCCCATAACCCCATGAGATAGGTCTTGTGAATATCCCTAATTGTACAAAGAAGGAAACGGAGATCTATCGGTGGTGGCTTGCACAGCTGAAATTAGAGCTCAGGGCTCTGACTACAGATGCCACAATGTTCCATTTTCCCTACCTAACTAGGCAGAGGTGCACAATAAACATAACATTTAAACATAAAAGCAAAAATACTTTGGGAAGAACTTTGAAAAACCACATTCTTAATTCATTCAAAAAATATGTTTTGAGCACGCACTAGGTGTTGTAAACTATTTGAAGTACGGACGACTGCAGTTAAACACATACAAAAAAATCTGCTTTCACCAAGTTGACATTATAGCACAGAATCAGGTGGCAAGCTGAAGAAGTAAGTTAGGGGTGCTGAAAGGTGATCCGTTTAATGAGGAAAGATGAAGCCGACATATCAGGAAAAGTTGCAATAAAGGTTGTTGGAAACATTAATTTAAGACGGTAACATTTCAGCAAAAATTTGTGTCTCATGGACTTCGGAGGAAGACTGTTCCTGAACGAGGAACTGGCAAGTGCAGAAGTCCAAAGATGGGTTCAGGGCTGGCATGCTTGCAGAACAGCCCAGAGTCTGATGTCCTGGAGATGAGCTGGGTAGGCAGAGAATGGCAGAGATGGAGTCAGAAGAATATTGGGCGCCTGCTTGTCAAAGTCCTTGCAGTCTCTTCTAGATGAGTTGCCCTTTCCACTGAGTGATGCAGCAAGCCATGAGATGATTCTCAGCAAAGGTTTGCATGCATTTTGGAAGGCTCACTGGGCTGCTGTGCTAAGCATAAACAGTGAAAAGGAATGGGTAGAAGGTAGGGCCCTAATAAGAGACAACTGCAGTAATCAGTCAATCAGAGTCAGGGCTTGAGTGAGGTTAATGGCAGTGGAAGTCATGCAGAGTGATCACCCTCAGGTTGGATTTTGAGGGTAGAACACAAATGATGAGATGGCTGTGTGTATGAGAAAAACAAATACCTACAAGGAGGCAGAAGTCTCTTTCGTCAATTGGAGGTATTTAGTTTAAATAAACTGAAAGGAAGAATGTAAGTGCAGCAGACATTGGTGCTGTTTAGGTTTGTGTTTACATTGTGGTATCTGACATGCAGTGGCAATGCAGGGAAGGCACATGGTTTTGTGGATCTGTTCTACAGTGGAGTGGTCGAGTCTGTAAATGAACTTTCCAGAGTAGAGTAGATATTTCAAGCAGCTCACCAAAAGTGTGTCTGAGAAGAGAGCTCTCAGAACTGAGATCTGGGACAGTTCGGGTTGCGGCATAAGGAACAAGAGAAGAGACCAAAACCAACAGGCCAGGAGAATGTGGTATTCTGGAAGTCTGTGAATGATGAGTTTCTAGAAGAAAAAAAAACAAAAAAAAAACACGGTCAACTACACCAGCTGTTGTTACTTGACCACGTCACAAAAGATGGAGAATTACCGAGCGCTGGCATTAGTCAAGCAGAGGCAGTGTCTGTGAATGGTGCCTTTAAGCCATTGATTGTAGTAGAGTTGAGAGGAAATTGAATGAATGGGTTTTAAAACAAAAGTCATCAAAACAGGGTGCATGGATACTGGAAGTGGAGTCAAGTGAGATTTTCTTTCATTATAAGAGTAGTAGCACAGTATTTGTATATTGATGAGAATTAAAAGTATAGAGGTGAAAATCTCACGTTTCACCAGTTGTCACCAGAAAGAGGGATTGGGAATTGCTGAAGCAACACCTATTGGTAGGGAGGGAGGTTTGGGCCCTAGTGCATGATTGAGGGTCTGTTCTAGGCTTAGCGAAGATCTAAGTGCGGATGGCTGGGGTACCTGCAGGTAGAAGAGGCAGTGGTGAAAATTTGCTGGAAGTTCTGTTGTGAATGAGTGGTTCTGTTATGAATGAGTGGCTAAGGAGGGTGAAGGAGGCCTTGGAGCTCCAAGATAAAGGAGAGAGAATGAAATTTGAATATACTGGGAACATAAATGGATTAGGAGAAACAAAATCAAATACTGCACATTCCCACTTATAAGTGGGGGCTAAGCAACCAGTACACATGGCCATACAGAGGAAAATAGATACTGGGGACTCGAAAAAGGGGGAGGATGAGAAGGGGGTGAGGATTGAAAACTTACCCATTGGGTACAATGTTCACTATTTGGGTGATGGGTATAATAGAAGCCCAAACCTCACCATTTCACAATATATCCACATAACAAGCCTGCACATGCACCCCCAAATCTAAAATAAACAAACAACTAAATACTTGGATTAGGAAAACAACAATGAAAATTGTATAACTTTAATGTCAATGTTGCCTTTTACCTTACTATATTATCTAGAGGCATTTTATATGAAATATTTTAAATCTTCTGTTAGAAGTTATCAGATTTGCTTTATTATATTAACTTTTCTCTATAACAAGAATTTTAGGATTTCTGTGACTTCAGGCTATCATTAAAATAATAATTTAGCTCCTCACATCAACCTTTATATTCCATTAATATTCCATAAAAAGTGTTAATAATAATTTTTTAAAGTAATTCACATATTCAGCCAACAAAGCAAAATAAAATCCTAGTCAATACTTTCCTGTCTACTTTGCCTTTTTATGATATTTTTTCCTGAAAGGAACTGTTTGTGGTAATCTTTATGCCAGGCGTCTCATTCTGAATCTCCTGTGAGCACATCAGATATAATAAAATGAGAGGAAAGGACTATTTCATCTCTTGGGGGGAATTTTTAAATTAATAATAATTGTTCATGCCTCCAACACAGATTATTGGCAGCACACTGAACATTGGTTTTGAGAGAGATTTCCAAAGATGATGTTATTTAAACAACACTAGATAATCAGCCACGTCTTCCTTGGTGGGAGCTTGCTGGCAGGGAAGCATATGTCTCATATCTGTCTGCAAAGCATGAAATGAAATAACTATAGCCAGCCACAGAAGTTCTGTAAGATGTTCTTAGGGTAATTTGGAATCTGTTGGAAGGCGTAGCAGTTGGAAATCTCATCAAGATTCTTTGCCGTGGTGAAAACACAGTGAGGAAATCCTTTTAACTCTTACTGTAACTATTTTCCATAGCATAATTTTATGCTAAAATGATGCAAAAGATGAGCAAATATTGTCAAATAAAATTTCTGTGTAATATGCTCTTTGACTTAAATAAATGCCTATCAACATATATAGGTGCATAATGTTTTCTACCTGGTAATATGTGGAAAATCCAATAAAATTTTGAATTGCTGGTTATAAAACAAATAGATGAAGTCAGTATTAACAGCTACACAAGACTTTTACATAATTGAAATCACATTGTACATACGGCTTTGAAAATGGCTCTTCTCACTTGACAATATATGGAATATATGGGGCATGAGGATTGTGCAATCTATTCTCTCACCACCTGTGCTCTTAAAGCCTCACGGTAGACGTAATCCTTCCAGAAGGATGTAGCACATGTTATTTAATCAATTTCTGTGTTCTTGAATTTTAGAATACTTCTAATTTTTATAATATCAAATGCTACGTTATTGAACACTCATACAGAAAACTTTTTCATACATTCAAAAAACTGAACTAGTTGGTTCAAATATTTTTAAAAGAAAAAAATAATTTCATAGCCATTGACAATTTTTTTTTTTTTTTGAGACAGAGTCTCGCCCTGTTGCCCAGGCTGGAGTGCAGTGGCACAATCTCTGCTCACTGCAACCTCTGCCTCCCAGGTTCCAGCAATTCTCCTGCCTCCGCCTCCTGACTACCTGGGGTTACAGGCACCCACCACCACACCAGGCTGATTTTTTGAATTTTTACTAGAAACAGGGTTTCACCATGTTGGCCAGGCTAGTCTTGAACTCCTTACCTCAAGTGATCCTCCCACCTAGGCCTCCCAAAGTGCTAGGATTACAGGCGTGAGCCACGGCGCCCCGCCCAGCCATTGACAATTTTTATTTTAAATCTGCCAATTTAAACTCCTACTGAAATGGGAAAAGTTTCCTTACCCCCTTCACAGGGCATGTGATGGGGTTGTGGCTTGCTTCTTCAGTGCCCCGTTGCTCGTTGCTCATATCCCTAGGGGGAGGATGCAGACATGCAGGTTTTGGGACTCCAACGTCATGGCAGCGTCCAGGGTTGAGTGTTGACAGCTCCTGAAGCCCCAGTGGGTGCATGTCACAGTGTGCCCTTTCCGTTCAGCCACCTGCAGGTGGATTGTGTTAAACAGCTCAATTAGACCCTCTGCCTTATTGCAAGGACAGAGAGCTTTCTGTATTTCAGGTTCTTGCCTTAGTGTACCAGAAAAATCAGATCACACATGAGCTTGGAGGATGGGTGCAAGGTTTTTTATTAAGTGGTGGATGGGGAGGCCCAATGGGGAATGGAGTGGAAAGGTGGTCTTCCTGTGGAGTGGGGCCACCCAGCAGCCGGTCTCTCCTCCAACCAAATTCCCCTCAGTGTCTGCGTTGTTCCACCGTGGATGGCCTTCTTGCGTCTGCCAGTGTGTTCCTCTGCCAGTGTGCTCCTCTTGACATCCAGCTACTTGTGTCTGTGCCCACTAGGGTCTCAGGGTTTTTATAGGCACAGGATGGGGGCATGGAAGGCCAGGGTGGTTCTTGGAAAAGGCAAAATTTGGGTGCAAAAACAGGAGTGCCTGTCCTCATCTAGGTCCATGGACACAGGCCTGAGTGTGAAGCCATAGCCTGGGACCCACGCTTTTCTACCCAGCACTTCCCTGCCTCTCTCCCAGATCACTACTGTCAGCATAGAGAGTAGGAGAAGGGTTATTTTGCTAGAAAATTAAGATTATTGCTAATTAGTACAGAAAATAAACATCGTCTTTCTAATGTAAATACCTTTGCTAGTGTTTGAGAATGATGTCATCTGGCTTATATGTGTTACAGTTTAAAATTATCAGGCCTTTGACTTTTTCGTTAGGGAAAAGGAAATAATGGAGAAATCTAATATTTCCACACCCTAGTCCCCAAATCACTGATAAACTATTTTTCTATCAGGGTTGCCCTATATTTCTTAGTGATGTTTGCAGATTTATATTATATATAGAATTGCCATATCATTCTTACCATGTCGATAGAGTTAATTTCTCCCTGAATTCTATCAAGATTACAAAGACGTTTTCTATAATGTAATTCTTTTTCCTGAAGCAAACCTGTGTAGGGAAAGCTTTTCTTCATCTTTATCTTTTTATTATTTCAAATTCATTATATTTTGTTGGCTTCATGTCATTTTTCCCTGTTTGCTCACCTTAATAGAGTTTTAGCTAGTGCTGGAATTTACCATTAAATACCATTAAATGAGCCAATTCTAAAACTTCCCTTGGTTGCTGAGAGAATTCAATCTTCCTGGTTTTTAATTTGAGATTATGTTTGATGGGCACAGCTTGTAGCCAAGATTTTGTGGGCTTTGTACCTTTTACCGAGTTGATATATTTTTGGGCTGTCTGCTCTCCAGCCTGCTAAAGTACTTCCTCCCCAATGCCCCGGCTGTTTCTGAGGATCCTTATCGTATGCCCCTGCACAGCTCTGCAGACCGTTTCTTTGCAGTACCCCCTCTATATGTAAGTAACTGCTCTTCTGGAACCGTCACCAGCTCCCTAAAAGTGCCAGGAGATCTCTCATCTCCAACAATTTGCACGCAAATTTGTACCTGACTGAAAAGCTCTTCCTACCGCTTCTCCTGATTAAAGCATAAATTCACTCAAGTCACTGTCAATTCTCCAATGCTGTGTTGTTTTGTTTTGTTTTCTTATTCCAAAGTTCCAACCCAAGACTTGATTTTCTGACCCTCCTACATGTTCTCATACCACCATGTTTATTTAATACTTTTTCCCACTTACATTTGAATTCACTGTCCTGCAAATGATACTTTTTTTAAATTTATTTCCCACTAGTTTGGATTCTTTAAAATAGTAATTGTGCTATTCTTCTTTCTCTATTGTACTGATATATTAATGTGCCTGACATGTAGTAGTGTTCAATAAGTTCTTTGGGAATTACTTAGTGGACATATGCCTTATTCTGAGAGAAGGAATTTAGTTTTGAACAGTCCAGTTAACACATTGTGTTGCAAACAACAATGTTTACTCTAAAAAATTAAAGCAGAAAGTATGCACAGTAGGGCTGCTAATGGAAACCCTGGTTTGTTCAGGGATCAGGTTTACAAGCTCTGCAGGCACATACGACATGGTAAGTACTAGGCAGTGGAGAACTTCACTGCTTCAGCCTTGGGCACTGGTGCCTTGGCTTACAGAGACAAACTGTGTGCTTGATGAATGTGCAAGGCAACCTCAAAGACATTCTCTGCTACTGTCTCAAAATCCTTGATATATTCCCATCACTCTTACTAGAATAAAATTTGCTGGAACCTTCTTCTCCATTTCTGTTCTGAATAGAATTATTGACCAGGTACATTAAATTGGACAAAATTGCACCCCATCTCCACAGATATCTTCTCTATTTTTTTCTAAGAGATGATCTGTGGCATGGTTTGGATTTATGTTCCTGACCAAATCTCATGTCTGAATTAGAGGAGGGGCCTGGTGGGAGGTAATTGGATCATGAGGGAAGATTTCCCCCTTGCTGTTCTTGTGATAGTGAGTTCTCAGGAGATCTGATGGTTTAAAAGTGTGTGGCACTTCCACCTTAGCTGGCTGTCTCTCTCCTGCTCTGCCATGATAAGATATGCTTTCTTCCTGTATTAGGGTTCTCTAGAGGGACAGAACTAATAGGATAGATGCATATGTAGAAGGGAGTTTATTAAGGAGTATTGACTCACACGATCACAACGTGAGGTCCCACAACAGGCCCTCTGCAGACTGAGGAGCATGGAAGCCAGTCTGAGTCCCAAAGCTGAAGAACTTGGAGTCTGATGTTTGAGGGCAGGAAGCATCCAGCATGGGAGAAAGATGTAGCCTGGGAGGCTAGGCCAGTCTAGTCTCTTCATGTTTTTCTGCCTGCTTTATATTCTGGCTGTGCTGGCAGCTGATTAGAGGCCTTGCAGCCTCTGCAGACACCCTATTTGTGTCAATTCACATATGAATGATCTCAGGTTAGGGCTGAGGGACTTCCTCTTCAATGGGCCCTCCCTGCAGCTTAGCTTTCAGGGAAAATTATAACCTGTTGGGAAAACATGAATTATTAGAGAAAAAATGAATTTCACAGTTTTTTTTGGACTCTGAAACCTCAAACGGGGTAAAAATAAGAATTTGACCTCCTTCTTAACTCTAGTTTTTGTAAGAAAATATAGGCATAGCATTAATTATTTACTATGGCATCATATAACTTTTTCCCCTAGTCTCTTCTTTGCACTTGATTGGTCCATATAAGTGTGAATGGAGATGGCACCACCTGGAAAATTACTCTTCTTTTTCCCAAACTGTTTTTAGCCTGAAGAAAATTCACACATAAAATAGTCAAGCTGAGAGAGTGTTTTACTTTAGGTGCAAAACTGTTACTGAGTTCCGCTGAGGATCTTAAAATCACAGAAAACATTCCTTTTTTCATGAAAGAGAGATTCCTAAAAATATAATGTCTTAAAAATTTTGTTTGCCTGCAAAAATAATGTTGAGAGAAAACTATATTTAATCTCAAATAAACATAGTTTATTCAGAAATCATGTCTGTAATTTTATACTTTTTATGGTATTTATTTGCTGCAATCCATGCATTGTTATAATTCATTAATACTAAGTTGTAAATGAAACATATGCTTCATATTTTATTACGTAAATATCTATAGTTAGTAATTCCTCAGGTTTTATTTTATTGCACCATCATTGTGAGTTATCTACTCTTACAAACAGAAGGATGAAAGCTATGCCTACTTAACCCTAGTTGTTCCAATTTTTATCTCTAAGTAGAAATTAGAAAATACAAGTATTTGTATATATTTTTCACTTTGTCTTGCTCGTGCCAATTGAGGATTACATTTTCCTTCCTTTTCCCAACTCTGCTTGGTCTGAAGCCTTTCTCTAAAATCTTACCTTTTTTCTGACACTCCAAACAAAAAATCAGAACAGATAATACCTAGGTAAGACTTGGCTTTGGAAATCAACAGGAATAATGTGAGATTTTCTGCCCTTTCACTGCCATGAGAGCAATTCAAGTTTGAGATGCCCCCGGGATGACCAAATTTGGCAGTTCAAAGGAAAGATAGGAGCATCGTCATGTCTGTAGTTCCCAGAACACGATTCATTAGCAGCCTAAACATAGTCACACCTGAGATGGATGAGCCGCATGCTACCTGCAGAGTGGCACTTGAGTAGAATTGGAGCTAATGAAGAAAGCTTTGGGCAGATTCAGAGAGTTGGCACCAATAAAGTTTCCATGGACTGCTATGCAGACTTGTTGTTGTTTATTGTGCTAAGAACTCAGCATGAGATCTACTCTCTTAACACGTCTTGAAGCGCACATTACAGTAGTGTTAACTGTAGGTGCAATGTTGTACAGCAGATCTCTAGAAGTGATTCATCCTTCATAAAGGAAACTTTACAACCACTGTACCGCAACTCACCATTTTCCCTTCCTCTCAGCCCTTGGCAGCCACCATTCCACTCTCTGCTTCTCTGAGTCTATTTTAGATTCTTCATATAAGTAAGATCATGAAGTGTTTGTCCTTTAGTGTCTGGTTTATTTCAGTTAGCATAACATCTTCCAGGTTCCTCCGTGTTGTTGCAAATGGCAGGATCTCCTTCTTTTTAGAAATGAAATAGTCACACAATTCTTTTAATATATTCTTTGAAGTATGTATACAAATGAATAGTTTATACTGTAAGTACAGATCAAAATTAGGACACATGACATACATGTTTCAGCAACATCCTGTTTCTCCACACACTGAAACGTTAGATGAACCTATGAGGATATTCTAAAGTTATTTCCCACAGAGGCATCTGTCATTGCTCAGAGGTTTATATTTCACGCAATAAATCAACAAACTAATGAGGGAATTACGATTTTACTGCATAGCTTACCACACTTGTTTTTAAACTGCTATTTTCGAGACATGTGAAAGTTTAGTGGCATACATAGTTTACTAGTTATGTACAGGACTTACAATCCCAATTCTAAACGAAAATTTGTTTTGAGCATTTATATTAGGCCAAGAAGAGACCCAAACTAGTAAGCCTGCATCAAAAATATTAAAGGAATAACTTATAAAATGTTATGACCATTACACATATCTGAATTAATGGAGGCTTGTGTCAAATGTATTCATTCCTTCTCAGGTGCATTTGCTTAAATATTTCAGAAATTTCCTACATAAAAGCCAGTTTTAGAAGATAAATTCTACAAAATCCATTAGACTGTGCTACAGGAAACAATAAAATAGTTTGTAATTTCTGTTCTCAGCAATATTTAATCATGAAATTTTTGATCTAAACTTAGATTCACACTCTCTGATTTGATTACATTATATAGTATCCTGGAACTCGGTCATTTATAGACTAAAATTGATTTTCCTGCAAAAATGGAAAATGCACAGCCAAATCAATGTTTATTTTGTTGCCAATTTTGTCTAGAAACAGTTCTGTTACTCTCTTCTAAGGTATATAATATCAGCATGTATACTTAGCAGTGAAGGATATTCACCTGTGTGAAGCCTTGGACCAGCAATAACAAATATTGACTTTATTGTTTATCTCTCTTTAAAGATTTCAGATATTATATGTGTACAATCACATTTGAAAGTTTGCAGTCATAATGTCTCATTGGTTTTTAAGGATAGTAATGATTAAGTTGCAGAGTCCCCAATGATCAGGGTCTATAACTAAGTTATAAAAATAACCACAAACTTCATCTTCCAACAGTACTATGAAGTACATAGCCAAAAAGTCTTTCTGCTAAAAAATATTTATATGTGGGTTGGGTGCGGTGGCTCATGCCTGTAATCCCAGCAGTTTGGGAGGCCAAGGTGGGCAGATCAGGAGGTCAGGAGTTCGAGACCAGCCTGGCCAAAATGGTGAAACCCTGTCTCTACTAAAAATATAAAAATTAGCCAGGCATGGTGGCTCACTCCTGTAGTCCCAGCTACTTGGGAGGCTGAGGCAGGAGAATCGCTTGAACCCGGGAAGCAGAGATTGCAGTGAGCCGAGATTGCGCCACTGCACTACAGCCTGGGCAACAGAGCGAGACTCCATCTCAAAAAAACAAAAAAATTAGATGTTATGCAAATGATGTGAAACATAGCTGAGCTTGCAAAAATGATAAGACATATATCAAAGTAGGTAGGAGACTATTTGCTTGTTTGTTTGTTTTTGTAATTTGATCTTGAGGTCCTTCTCTAGAGACTGGCTCTAAATCTCAGCCCTGCCCTGATGGGGCTCAAGGAATTTGTTCGTGGATGTGTACTGTGTGCCTTTCAGGGTACTTCTTTATTGCAGCAGACAGCCTAATGCTGAAGTGTGACCAGGTGTGCCTCTCACAGGAAACTTATTTATATTGGAAGATTCCCCTGTGGCTCCTGTCTGACATGTGTTCAGTTTATTCCTATGAAGATAGCCACTCTCTGTGAGAACAAGACCAGAAAATAAATTAGGTTTTGGTGTATTGGTAAGGTGAGACACAGGGGAAGCCACTCGACAAAACACATGAAATAACAGAATCAGTTTAATACTCACAGATACCACAGAGCAGGAGGCAGCACATCTGGAAGCCCAGAGGAAAGCGGGAGCTGTCTGGGACACACACACTGATGCACTGAGTGGAGAGCAAGAGAGAGGTGGGGGGACTTGTGAGCTGAAGTTTTACTGGGTCCCAGGGTACCAAGCAGGTTTCTCTTGTGACATTCTGATGGGTGGGTTTCAAGCAAGCAGGCATGAGCTCTGTGGAGTCACACTATGACTGAGAGATTGCCACTGCACCCTATCTGTGCAGTTCACACGGGACATGGGAGTCAGTAGGACAAGTCAAGTAGGTTGTAGTGAGCTGTCCCATAAAAAGCTGGTCACCAGGAGCTGGTTGTATAAGGCAGTTATGTGGATTGACGGCCTTGAGGAACTGGAGAGGGCAGAGAACTGGAAATTGTGTCAAGGGTGGCTAAGCCCTGTGTCCGGTATGAGAAAGCACAACTTACAGTCAAAGAACAATGCTGAGGCAACATAAAATTACAGGAATTCACTCAGAGATGGACACTAATACGAAACTAGACACCTGGATATCTTCAAGACAAATGCCTTCCAAAAACAAGAATTTTAGTTGTAATGAGCAAAAACACAGGGAAATGATCACCATATCCACATACAGCTGGGACATTTTGAGGAGGCTACATCCTGCAGGCAAAGGAACAGGTGGATATCAATCAATCAGTCAGCCAACCAATCAACCAACCAAGCAAACAAACAAACAACCGCTCCCCTTTTCTGGGAGCAGAATGGAAACTGCCTGTTCATGTTTCTGGTTTAATAGCTTAGACATAGAATTTTTAACTATTGGCCTATTCTAGAATAAATCTTTAATTCAGTTTTATATTAAATTTATAGTTATAAAATTTTCATGTAAAATTGTATTAAATAGTAATTTCTATAAAATACTCAATGGGAAGGTTAAATATCAGAGTATACATAATTTAAAAGAGATTTGTTGAGCTGGAGAATAGATCAAAAAAATTTCTCAGAATGCACACAAAGATATTAGGAGATGATAAATTTGAGAAATAAAGGTTCTGAGATGTGGAGGCAAGGAATAGAAGAACAGTAAACATTTACACAGATCTGCAGAAAGGAAAAAAGTTACAAGAATAAAGCTTTGAAAACATAATGCTTTAGAAAGTTCTAAGATTGATAGGCTTACAGACACAGGAACCACAACATATTTCAGAGGAATAAATAGAAAATCTATGCGAAACTGAAAAACAGTAACAGAAAATGAGAAAGAGCGAGGAAGACTATTTTTAAAGTAGAGAGAAAATTACAATAAATAAATATATGGGAGTGTATGTATTGGAAGTCAGAAGATAGTAGGAAAATATCTTCATTGTGTGGTGATGGAAAATAACTTTCAATTAAGAGATGCATAAGAAAATAATGTTTTAAAAATAAGGGTAGAAGAAAGGTGATTTCAATTTAAAAATTAATTGAGAAATTTATTTTCAAAAAAATCTCAGTAAAGAATTTCCAAAAACATATTATAAGAAGTAGCAAACTTCCAGACAAAACATTGAAATGTTGGAAGCAATGAAAAATAAAATAATAAACATGTGAGTAAACATAAAGAAATATTGTACCAGGTGAGGTGGCTCATGCTTGAAATCCCCACAATTTGCTAGGCCTAGATGAGATCACTGCTTGAAAGCAGGAGTTGGAGACCAGCATGGTAAACAAAGTGAGACCTTGCATCTACAAAAATAAAATGAAATAAAATAAATTATCCTGCGTACTAGACCATTCTTGCATTGCTATAAATAAATATCTGAGACTGGGTGATTTATAAAGAAAAGAAGTTTAATCAGCTCACAGCTCTACAGGCTGTACAGGAAGCAGAGTACTAGAATCTGCTCCTGAGGAGGTCTCAACAAAAATAAAAAATAAATATTGTTTTGACCGGGCTTGGTGGCTCATGCCTGTAATCCCAGCACTTTGGTAGGCCAAGGTGGTGGGTGGATCACCTGACCTCGGGAGTTTGAGACCAGTCTGGCCAACATGTCAAAATCCCGTCTCTACTAAAAATACAAAAACTAGCTGGGCTTGGTGGCACATGCCTGTAGTCCCAGCTACTTGGTAAGCTGAGGCAGAAGAATCTCTTGAACCTGGGAGGCAGAGGTTGCAGTGAGCCGAGATTGTGCCACTGCACTCCAGCCTAGATGACAGAGTGAGATTCCATCTCAAAAAATAAAATAAAATAAAATAATAAATATTGATTTATAGAACAATACATTTAAATGTTAAATTTAGAAGTTAAGATAAAGATAAAATATGGAGCAACCATAGACTAAAGTGTACTGCATACTTTACACAACACTCTGCTAATTTTAACTTCTTAATAGAGAAATTAACATTTTCAGTTTTAACCACTAAAACTGTAGAAATGGAGCATATAACTTCCAAAACTGGTAGGAGGTAAAAATGGAATGAGATGCAAAACATCATTAACGTAAAGGGAAGGAAAGAGGTAATGAAGGAGGAAGATAAGGAAGGAAGAAAATAAAACAAGTAAAGTAAAACACCTAAATATATTCAAGAAAAGCTGGAAAGTAGGAAAATAGCTTAAAGCAAGCCATAAACAAAACAAAATAAAATGAGATTCAAGTAAGATGGCAGACTAGAAGCAGCTCTTGAACCACTCTCAGGATGAGGAAACAAGGTGGATGGTGAACACTGGCCCTGAGTAATGACTATGAGCCGATCACCTAGGAAACGCTGCAGGATCCATCAAGGCAGCAAGGGACGCAGAGGACAGAGAAGGGCAAAGCTGGGCAGCAGCCCATCTAGGAGCAGAGCCAGGAGAAGCTCCCAACATGAGGAAAGAGTGAGTGAGTCACAGCCCCCAGGGGATTCACACTTCCCGCAGGGACCTGCCCAAGCCTGTAAATGAGAGGCACATTCTGAACTTCCCCAGGGCCTCTAAACTGATAGAGTGCCCAGAGGTTTTGAGGAGACAACATGCAATATCCATGGAGACCTCCACAGGTCTCAGACCTGGAGCAACCTGGCGCCAGTGCCATAGCCGCAATAGAGGCCACAGAAGCAACGCCCAAGAGCAGTGAATTTGCTCCACTCCCCTTCGCTAGGCAAGGCTCAGTGCCAGATTCCAGCACAGTGGCCCTACTTCTGCCTGAACTGTGCAACCCAGTGCAGTCCTGTGGTTCCCCCAAGAAAAATCTGGAAACAGGGTGGGCAATTCCAACCGCCCCTGTTGCTCGCAGCCCCATGCCTTTTGGCGCTACCAGCACAGCAGACCCACTCTGCCTGAACTCTGGGGTGGGTGCAGCTCTGTGTTCCCCCGGGAAGCACCTAGTTAGTGGATTGGGTGACCCCATCCACCTCTGCTCCTCCTAGTCTGGCAGGCCACACCAGTTGGGGATTCCCACACACAGTTGACCCATCTCCACCTGAACTTTCTGGGAGGTTGCAGATCCATGTTCCCTGGGAAGCACACAGATAGTGGATTGGGTGACCTCACCCACACTCACTGCTCTTAGCAGATGGGACTCTCCAGCATGGTAGCACTCAAGCAAGGCAGAGCCCTCACTCTTGAAACAATGGGAGGGTTGAGGTGCCTGGATTCATGGGCTGGTGGAGGAGCGTGGTGTGCCTCCCTCCACAGGGCTGGCACAGAAAGCATAGTGTGTCTGCCAACCACAACCCCTGCCTGCCAGAGCACCTAACAAAGGAAATGTGAGCATGGAGCCAATGATCAGAGGAGGCTCCTCCAAGGCTCAGGCACAGTTCAGGTGAGGGGTCATCTCTCTCTTCCTCAACCACAGAGAACTACTGCCAACTGTGCCAAAACACAAAGGAGCCCTTTGGCTGAATAAAAGCCTATCTGCCAGCCAATACTCTTAAGCATCATCTACTGGGTCAGAACGCTGAAACAACACCAAAACATTTTGCCAATATAAAGTGCCTGTGAAAACCAAGGAAAAAATTCGGCCACAAATAGATTCTGTACAGAGTCCTGGCCTTCTCAAAACACCCAGAAATGGAGCCAACTGACTATACTCAACTTACATCACAGTTAAAGGAACATCAGCCGTCACACGTGAGAGTCAACACAAGAACTCTGAGAACTCAAAAAGCCAGAGTTCCCCCTTACCTACAAACAAACACACTACTTCCCCAGAAATGGCTCTTAGCCACATTGAGATATCTGAAATGACAGATATAAAATTCAGAACCTGCATGGCAAAGAAACTCATGGGAATCAAAGAGAAAGTTGAAAGCCAATCCAAGGTATCCAGGGTTGAAACCCAATCCAAGGAATCTGAGGAATCCAGCAAAACAATCCAGGAACTGAATGACTAAATGGTTATTTTAAAAAAGAATAAAACTGAGCTTTTGGAACTTGAGAATCCACTGCAAGAATTTCTCGGCCAGGCATGGTGGCTCACACCTGTAATTCCAGCACTTTGGGAGGCCAAGGTGGGTGGATCACGAGGTCAGGGGTTCAAGACCAGCCTGGCCAACATAGTGAAGCCTTATCTCTACTCAAAATACAAAAATTAGCCAGGCATGGCGGTGCGCACCTGTAGTCCCAGCTACTTGGGAGGCTGAGGTAGGAGAATCGCTTGAACCCAGGAGGTGGAAGTTGTAGTGAGCTGAGATCGCACCACTGCACTCTAGCCTGGACAACAGAGCGAGACTCCATCTCAAAAAAAAAGAAAAAAGAATTTCTCAATACAATCAGAAGCATCCACAGCAGAATAGATGAATAGATCAACCTAAAGAAAGAGTCTCAGTGCTTGAAGACCAGTTCTTTGAATCAACTCAGACAAAAACAAAGAAATTTAAAAAATGAATAGAAATATGATATTATGCAGAGACCAAACCATATGACTCATGGGCTTTCCTGAAAGAGAAGGAGAGTAAGCAACTTGGAAAACATATTTGAGGATATAGTCCGTGAAAATTTCCCTAACCTTGCTAGAGATGAGGTTATACAACCTCAAAAAATACAGAGACCCCTGCAAGATGCTACACAAGATAACCATCACCAAGGCACATAGTCATCATATTCAGCAAGGTCAAAAATAAAGAAAATCTTAAAGGAAGCTAGAGAGGACAGTCAGGTCACCTATAAAGTGAACACCATTAGGGTAGCAGCAGCCTCTCAGCAGAAACCTAACAACTCAGAAGAAACTGGGGGCCTACTTTTGGCATTCCCAGAGAAAAGAAATTCCAACCAAGAATACGATAGTCTGCCAAACTAAGCTTTAAAAGCAGAGAAATAAAATCCTTATCAGACAGACAAGCAAGCACTAAAGGAATTCATTACCACCAGAACTTTTACAGGAAGTTCTCAAGCAAGTACTAAACATGGAAGCAAAGTATTGAAACTTGCTACCTATACTCCTGCACATAGCCTACAGACAATATAAAACAATTACACAATTAAGTCTACAAAACAAATAGCCAACCACATAATGATAGGATCAGAATCTCGTATGTCAATACCAACGCTGAATATAAATGGTTTATACGCCTCATTTAAAAGGCATAGAGTGTCAAGCTGGATAAAAAGAATACCCAAATGTCTTCTGTTTTCCAGAGATGCACCTCACATATAAATAACACCCACAGGCTTAAAGTAAGCGGATAAAGAAAGATCTACCAAGCTAACAGAAAACAAAAAAGAGTAGAAATCACTATTCTTATATCAGAAAAAACTGATTTTAAACCAACGACAACCAGGAAGAACAAAGAGGGGCATTGTGTAATGATAAAGTCTTCAAATCTATGAGGAGACTTAACTATCTTAGATATATATGCACCCAACAAAGGAGTACTCAGATTCATAAAAAGTACTCAATTCTTCTTGACCTAGGAAAAGACAAAGACAGCCACACATTAATAGTGGGGACTTCAACACCCCACTGACAGTGTTAGACAAATCATCAAGGCAGAAAACTGACAATGATATTCTGGACTTAAAACACTTGAGCAACTGGATGTAATAGACACTACGGAGTATTCCATCCAACAACCACAGAGAATGTATTCTTCTCATCTGCACATGGAACATATTCTAAGAATGGCCACATGCTTGGCCATAAAGCAAGTCCCAATAAAATTTAAAAAATCAAAATCATACTAAGCACACTCTCAGACCAAACTGGAATAAAAATAGAAATCGATACCAAGAAGATCTCTCAAAAGTACACAAGAACATGAAAATTAAACACGCGCTTCTGAATAACTCTTGGGTGCATGTCAAAATTAAGGCAGAAATTAAGAAAATATTTGAGTGTAATGGAAATCACAGACAATATGTCAAAACATTTGGGACATTGCTAAAGCAGAATGAAGAGACAAATTTATAGTGCTAACTGCCTTCATCAAGGGGGTAGAAATATCTCAAATTAACGACCTAACATTGCAACTAGAGGAACTAGAAGAAAATAATCCAACTCCAAAGCTAGTATAAGAAAAGAAAAATCTGAGAGGAACTGAATAAAATTGAGATTCAAAAGTACATACAAAATATCAGTGAAAACAAGAGTTGATTTCTCAAAAGAATAAATAGGATTGACAGACCATTAGCTAGATTAATGAATTTGAAAAAAAAAGAGAAGCTCCAAATAAGCACAAACAGATATGACAAAGATGATGTTACAATCAATCTCATAGAACCACAAAAGGTCCTCATATACTATTATGAACACTTCTATGCACACAATTTAGAAAATCTTGGGTGAAATGAAAAAATTCCTAGAAACATACAACCTCCAAAGATTGAATCAAGAAGGAAGTAAAAACCTGAACAGATCAATAACAAGTCCAGATATTGAATCAATAAAAGAAAATCTACCAATGAAAAAGAGCCCTGGTCAAGATATCTTCACAGCCAGTTTCTACCAGATGTACATAGAAGAACTAATAACCAATTCTATTGAAACTTTTGCAAAAAATCAAGGAGGGACTTCTCCCTAACTCATTCTATGAAGCCAGCATCATCCTCATACCAAAATCTGGCAGAGACGCGACCAAAAAAGAAATCTTTAAGCCAAAATTCCTTATGAATACACTTGGAAAAATCCTCAACAAGGTACTAGCAAATCAAATCCAGTAGCACATAGAAAAGTTAATGCAACATGATCAAGTGGGATGCAAAGTTGGTTCTACATACATGAATTAACAGATGTGATTCACCATATAAACAGAATCAGAGATAAAATCTATACGATCATCTCAATAGACACTAAAAAGCCTTCACAAAATAAAATCTATCAATAAAATCTGCATTAAAATGTTTATGAAAAAACTCAAGTTTTAGATATTTGTGATGATTAGAGTCATGTGTTAACTTGGCTAATTTATATGACCAAGTGATGTAATCAAACATTAAGCTAGATGTTGCTGCGAGGATACTTTGTTGTTGTGGTCAACATCCACAGTAAGTTGACATACTTAAAAATCAATGATCCTATCTATCTTTTGTTCTGTTTCTTTGGTGAGCACTGACTGATACAATTCTAACAGATCATACTTTTATGACCCCCTTGTAAGGATCTATTTCATTCAGAAGACACAGAAAAGTGTTACTCTGGGCAGCTACTTCTTTATTTGAAACCTTCAGAATGCACTGGCTTCTAAGAGAGATGAATGATAACATTAAATTGGGAGTATCCTCCAGCCTGTTTAGGAGAAACTGAAGAAAGCAGTGGCAGAGGACACTAAGAGGTAGTGGATGGTCTAAACTTGGTAAGAAGAGCATGGATGGTAAGTGGTTTGTGATAAATATTCTAGTACAATACTGTCTACTCTAATGTAACTTTCTTTCCTCAATTCATAGTAGGATTTTAGTTTGCAGAATTATGTCCTATGGTGGCTATTGTTACAGGAACGTTTACAGTATTACTGTTTCGGAGAGCACAACTTTGTCTGTCAATTTGCCATTCCCAACTAATCACAAGATTGTGTAAAACAGAGAGTAATTATAACTTACTGAGGCCCTACCATGTGCCTGGCATATGTTATCACATTTCCCAATACTTTCAGAGTAACTATTGTCCCCAGTGCCCCACTCATTGGTATTGCCAATTCAAAAGCAAAATGACAAATGATAACACGTATAGGAAATGTGCACACCTCAGATTTAAGATTAGGGAAATAAAGTTGAGAATACACACACACACACACACACACACACACACGCACATTACTTCTAATCATTTAACTTACGTTTCAGTTATTTGTAAATGGTTGGTAATTGTGTTATCAAGAGTTTGTTTTCTCTGAAAAAATTAATACTGTCTTTCTCTTATAAGTATAATATTTTATGTTGGAGACAATCACCTCAATTTATTCCTGATTTTAGCTATTTAAAGAGGTTGATTTTCTTTTTTTCTAGGAAAAGTAGTTTCCTGGCCCCTGAAAGCTGCTTAAGTGTTGAAATAGAAATCAGTCATGGCAATTAGAAATAATTTTACTGTAGATTCTATGAGAATAATGAAGTTGTTTCTATTTAAGTGTATCAAGTACAAGTGGCATATATGGTATATCAAAATGATAATTTACATTTTCTCCTAATTTGATGCAATAGGCACACGGGAGCACTCCCTAATTCACAGATAGATTGTATTACAGAAGATTGTTTTAGAAAACTGAATATTTGGAGTTGCTTGAAGCCATTTCCCCTAGAGATACATTTTTAAATGATGTTTGATTTCTATATGAAGCATAAAATTTAAGAAGAAAACATTCTATCTATTATGTGACTGAAACATAGTACAAAAGAAAATGTGAAACTTTATTTAAGATTATTCCATCATAATATGAAAAATTTGCTTACTTCGTTTTATTTGAGAATTGCAATGTATTTATGTGGACTAGTTTCTCAGGGGCCAGCCAGGTAGTCTGTGTGCATCAGTACAGTGTTGATCTTCAAGGAGGAACACTAGTCTGCAAGTGTTTGGAATAATTGACTTCATCCATCTTATCTCAATAACAGTGTATGACTCTAGATTCTCTTCTTGGCTCACTTTTTCTGGCTCAATTTTCTCAACCTGAGAGTTACATTTATTTATATTTCTTCTATATTAATTATTTCCTGCAGGAAAATATTTACTGTTGTGTTTAAGAGGCAATGAATCCAAGTGACAAGCGTCCAATAAGACACAGCTATGATTTTGCCCCTAATCCCTTTCTCAGTGAGAGAAAAGAATTGTCTTGAGAGGACACAAGTAGTAGCTCATAGCAAGGGAGGGCAGAGTCCTGAAAGGTAGAAGGAGGAGGAGTCCATTCCACCACTGCTAGGTTTCCCAGGCAGAAATAAGCTGAGGGTGCACTGAGCAGGGAGAAACCTTAAACGGAGGAAGAACCTGGAGTCACATGATTGCTCAATTGGTCTTGATCTTTCTCCTTTTGAGAGTGGCTAGAAGGCTATTTACCTGCCTGATTGTGACAGAAAAATGTTGTGGCTTGTCAGAAAATCCATTCACAGGCAGAGAGAAGACTATCAACAGAACAACTTTAAAGAGAACTGGTAGGAAGAGTGAAGGCATTCCCTGCAGGGGGTGTAATCCAGCTCATTTAATCAACGTACCGTTACTCTGATTTCTTACCTTTAGAGTTTAAGGAACTAAAAAGCAAGACCCTCTGGTGATTCTTCCATTGTGCCTTCTTTCTGCCCTCTCGGATTCAGTTGGGGCATCTGTTGATTGATTTTATTTAAGGCACTGCTCTTGACTTGCTTCTTTTGCTAACATCCCTCTGTTTTCAATCTTCACCAAACATCTTTTATGTCTTACTAAGGAATTCAGCATCTCTTGCCTAAACCATTGTAAAAGTCATATTTGTGGATATTTTGTGATATGAGAATATCCATACAATTTACCTTCCCTGGTAAGGTCAAAATTCTCTTCTCAAGAGTTAATCATAGGTGAGCAATCCCCAAAAGGTAGCCACCCAAAATTTAAAAATAAATCAAGAGAATATAAAGCCAAATAAGATATCTCTGATATTATTTTCCAATTGTGTACAGGATCTTATTGTTGGGCATTAAGGTCCTTCTAAGCTTTCCCTAACTTACCTTTCTTAGATATTTATGTGGATAATATCCTCTATGTTCTAGCCATGCAATAGCTCTAAACTTTCCTCAAAATATTACGTTAGTTTCTCTGCTGGGAGAAAATTCAGGGAGGCTAAAGTGCAGACATTCAGTTAGTTAGACAACTGTAGCTTAGTCACTGTCTGGCTGAGCTTCCCACTCTTGGCAGCTGACTTAATGTTTCTTCACTCTTTACAGATGGATAAAAATTGCAGATTTTAAGTGTTTATATATGGGTTAAATGAGATAATATAATCAGATATTTAAACATAGTGTTTATTCAATAAAAAAGCATGTGTAGTAATTACCTTATGAAACTTAAACACACAAATCCCTCTTCCTGGAGAAATGGGTAAATCTCAGCTCTAATATCTTGGGCTTCAGTTTCAGCTTCAATATCATCTCCCCTTTAAATTAAATTTCATTCCTTTATTCCAATGAGGATTTTAACACATAGAAAATTTATATTTTACCACAATTAGAAAAGGACATTTTATAGTTCCTACTTAAGAGTGAATTTTTCAATGGCATGAATAATCTATTTAGATTAATATTTTCATAATGCCTGGCACAATGTGAAGTCTGAATAAATTGAATTATCAGGAACTGATATTAATTTGACAGATGGTCTAGGAGAATTTTAAAAGGTGCACAGCACCCTTCTAAACACAGCCTGAGAGATGCTTGCACTTTTAGAATCCCTATGCCTTCCTAGTGTCCCCTAGGACCTCCCCCTGCAGTAGCTTTGGTCTGACCACTGGGCTACCCAACTCATGGCTCAGCCTTCTCCTTCCAGCATTTCCCTCTGGACTCCTCTTGGAAGAAACCTCCTGATGATTAGCAGCATGAAGAGCATAACCGATAACTGCAGGGATACAGTTCAGCTGAGGAGGAAAGTGGTAATGATACCTTGAAACACGAAAGAAAAAAATCATTCCTGCACTGCTTTTGTCCTTCACCTGACCTTGCCCTTGCTCTCCCTTCTCCCCACTCACACTTCCTCTCCTCAGTCACCTCCTCCTTGTTCTTCCCACTGACTCATTTCCTTCAAATGTCCCATGTAGCTCTGATTTTAATCACGTTCCTCTGATTTTATGATGAAACACAGTTCTATGTCCTTCTACTGATGTTGAATTACTGTATTTATATTATTACATCATTGGAATTAATAAAGTACCCTGTGCTATGCATCTGTTATTTCATCCAGAAAGACAATGGGGTAATGCAAGTATATTGCACAGGGGATGTGTGGTCATTATGTGCTGTTTTGTCTTGTTTGGTCTGGACTTCAAGTGCTGCAGATTGAGTTAGTCATACTCTTCAACTCGTGGCCAAATGTAGGTCTGGACTGATCCTCACTTTCACTAATATGAAGGTTTCTCTATGCTCACATTTCTGCTAAAGTTTAGCAATAGCCACCTATTAGTTTAATCGATTAAAACTAATATATAAAAATAATATTTATAAATGATACTTTGTTATATTTTATATTTATAATTTGTATTTGGTCTTTTTACTAATGGGTGTAAGCATCTCTTTGCCAGTTAGCTTATATGGCTCCCTCTGCCATTCATTGCACCTGCATACCCTCAGCCCATTTTCCCATGGAAGCAACTGTCTGTGTCTTCATGGCATGCAGGATTTCAGATTAATTTCTTATTCATTTTAGACATAGCAAATCACTTTCTTAATCTACTCATCTGCCTATTAACTTTGATGATGGTGCCCTTTTCTGAAGATAATTTATTGCTTTTATATAGTCATATTAATGCAGTTTTATCTCAAGGTTTATGCTTTAGATGTTTTGCTTAAAATATATCACTTATAGAAATTCAAGAAAATATTATTTTACTTTTTTATATTAAGAACATAAATCTATATTTTTAAAATTATATTTTAGTCTATTTAGGTTTTATATTTTTATTTGTATTGAAATTTTAGTTTCCCCAACATCATGTTAAACAACTCATTTTTCATCTTTTGGTTATGTTACTAACTTCATTGTATATTTAATTTCCACACATATATTGATGTTTCCCTGAGCTCTTTATTCAACTCCATTAGTCTATCTGTTTATTATTTTATGTATACTGTAATGTATTCAAATATAGAAGAAACAGTTTAGGGGATGGATAAGAATCGATAATATTTTCAATCTTTCAAAACAATATAAAGACATCTATAAATTGGACAATAGATCAAATGTTTACTCCATAATGGACAGGGATCTCAAGAATCCATGATAGGTAAGAATATTTCTTAAACTATCCTGAAGCCTATATAGAATGACTACAGAGTCTTTTTATCAGACAACTGATAAAAGGAAGAGAAACAGTGACTATTAGAAATGTGTTTATGAGGCACATTAATATTTTTAAATAACATGTTATATGGAAAATATGTAGTTATAGATTCCGGAACTTATGTAATTTGCCAACAGAATGACCAGTTTGTCTGATACAAATCACGGTATTTTGAAGTACTTTATCATGTGATTAAAAATCACATATTCTTGGGAGGCCAAGGCAGGTGGATCACCTGAGGTCAGGAGTTTGAGAGCAACCTGGCCAACATGATGAAACCCCGTCTCTATTAAAAATACAAAAATTAGCTGGGTGTGGTGGCAGGCACCTATAATCCCAGCTACTCAGGAGGCTGAGGCAGAAGAATTGCTTGAATCAGGAGGTGGAGGTTGTAGTGAGCCAAGATAGTGCCATTGCACTCCAGCCCAGGTGACAAGAGCAAACTTCGTCTCAAAAAAAAAAACAAAAAATCAAGATATTCAAAGTGCTACTAATATTGTCTCTAATTAGTAATAGAATATTTATTGTTATATTCTTTGACTGAATTTTATGTCTTTTAACTTTTTCATAAAATAGATATTCTTTTTACAAACAGAAGAAGAATTATATTTTTGAATGGTAACTGGATTCAGGATTCTTGTTTGTTTGTTTGTTTGGTTGGTTGTTTGTTTGATGCAAAATGCCATTATGTCAGAGGCAGCCCTGCTGAGGCACTTGTACGTGTGACCTACATAGGCTTTCAAAGGTCAGCAAAAATTGTGATTGCTTGCAGATTGCTTTGACATTTTTGAACAAGTTCACAAATAAAAATACGCATCTAATCTTGTGTCCTTTCACTGAATATTTTCCCTTTACCTATTCTCACTTTCCCAATAACATTTTTTCTCTTACTCTTTTTTGGCTCTTGTTTCTCCCTCTAGCCACAATTTTTCTCTGAATTTAGGATCCACAACAGCAGTTTACTCTGTGTCTCCTACCATAGTTCTCTCTGTCTCTTTTCTTGATCACTCCCGTGGTAGGTTTGCTTAGACTCAAGGGGGAAAAGGGGCCTACAGCCTGCTGAAGGAAGCAATAGAATATTGTTATAGCTCATCAAAAGTGGAAAAAAAAAGAGAGGGGTACAATTTGCAACATAAAAAAAAATTGGTCCTACTCTCAAAAAGTTACTCTAGGATCAATTACAAATAGCGGTTCACTATTATGAAGTGGATGGGGGCATGGAGGGAGTGAGGAAAGAAGAGAGAGAAGGAGAATATGATTAAGCTAGGATGGGGCCAATCCCGCAGGAAGAACCCTTGAGTATAAACTTCCTACAATGTCTTTCTATAATCTTCACATTTGAAGGATGACTTGACAAAATGTAAAATCTTTGGCTCAAAAATTTATTCCCAGCCTCCTTCTGGAAAAGTTGCTAATTTCCATCATGCTTTGATTTTTTGCTATGGAAAAGAAATCTTATACCATCCTGATTTCATTTCATTGTAAATAAGGTGGTGTATTTCTTTTGTTGGGAAACCTAGATTAGACAAGCTTTACATGGACATTTTCTAATTTCCTAACTTTTTTTTTTTTTTTAGGCTTCCTAAAAATGTATTTTGTGTGGCATACTAAGATTAACAGTAGCTCCTAAGATTATAATTTTTTTTTTGTTTTTATAATTATACTTTAGGTTTTACGGTACATGTGCACAATGTGCAGGTTTGTTACATATGTATCCATGTGCCATGTTGATTTCCTGCACCCATTAACTCGTCATTTAGCATTAGGTATATCTCCTAATGCTATCCCTCCCCCCTCCCCCAACCCCACAACAGTCCCCAGAGTGTGATGTTCCCCTTCCTGTGTCCATGAGTTCTCATTGTTCAATTCCCACCTATGAGTGAGAACATGCAGTGTTTGGTTTTTTGTCCTTGCGATAGTTTACTGAGAATGATGTTTTCCAATTTCATCCATGTCCCTACAAAGGACATGAACTCATCATTTTTTATGGCTTCATAGTGTTCCATGGTGTATATGTGCCACATTTTCTTAATCCAGTCTATCGTTGTTGGACATTTGGGTTGGTTCCAACTCTTTGCTATTGTGAATAGTGCTGCAATAAATATACGTGTGCGTATGTCTTTATAGCAGCATGATTTATAGACCTTTGGGTATATACCCAGTAATGGGATGGCTGGGTCAAATGGTATTTCTAGTTCTAGCTCCCTGAGGAATCACCACACTGACTTCCACAATGGTTGAACTAGTTTACAGTCCCACCAACAGTGTAAAAGTGTTCCTATTTCTCCACATCCTCTCCAGCACCTGTTGTTTCCTGCTTTTTTAATGATGGCCATTCTAACTGGTGTGAGATGGTATCTCACTGTGGTTTTGATTTGCATTTCTCTGATGGCCAGTGATGATGAGCATTTCTTCATGTGTTTTTTGGCTGCATAAATATCTTCTTTTGAGAAGTGTCTGTTCATGTCCTTTGCCCACTTTTTGATGGGGTTGTTTGTTTTTTTCTTGTAAATTTGTTTGAGTTCATTGTAGATTCTGGATATTAGCCCTTTGTCAGATGAGTAGGTTGCAAAAATTTTCTCCCATTTTGTAGGTTGCCTGTTCACTCTGATGGTAGTTTCTTTTGCTGTGCAGAAGCTCTTTAGTTTAATTAGATCTCATTTGTCAATTTTGGCTTTTGTTGCCATTGCTTTTGGTGTTTTAGACATGAAGTCCTTGCCCAAGCCTATGTCCTGAATGGTATTGCCTAGATAATTTCCAAACTTTTAAGATTCTGATTTGAGCTGTTCTTTTACATTTACAAATGTTCATTTATTAATATTTAATTTTTTGTTGGAGTATTTTGTAGTCACTTTCTTCTGCTTCATAGTTCATATTTTGGGAAGTATTCTCATCTGCTGAAAAATTTATTCTTCATTTTCCACCTCATTTTAAGGTAGCTTACACAAATAGCTGTCATTTCATAGTTGTTTTAACATTCTTAAATCACATTCTTACATGTTTCTTGACCATGAGTCACAGGCATTTCTATGGTAGTGGTGAGGTCCTTGGGTGAGTCATTAAATTTTATATTTAAAAAGTGCCCATCTTTTTGGTTCAAGAAGAGCATTGGGAAGGCTTTGGTATGTCCAATGACACCAGGATGCTTTTGTTTCTATGTGATTTTTTTTTTTTTTTTTTGGAGACGGAGTCTCACTCTGTGCCTAGCCTGGAGTGCAAAGGCACGATCTGGGTCACTGCAACCTTCGCCTCCTGGTGCAAGCAATTCTCCCACCTCAGCCTCCCAAGTAGCTGGGATTACAGGCGTGTGCCACCACTCCTGGCTAATTTTTTCTATTTTTAGTAGAGACAGGGCTTCATCTTCTTGGCCAGGCTTGTCTTGAACTCCTGACCTCAAGTGATCTGCCTGCATATGCCTCCCAAAATGCTGGGATTACAGGCATGAGCCACCATGCCTGGCCTTTTTCTATGTGATTCTTAAGTTTTATCACCTCTTTTCTTCTCTCCCTTCATCCCTAAGACCCCAAGGGCCACCATCCCATTCAAGCTATTGCTTCTTACCTAGAATCAGTGTTCTCTCAGGACTTCCCATTGACCCTGTGTACTTCTGAGCCCCTTCCATTTCGTTTGTTGGTAGTGAGTGCTCTGATCTTCCATGTCTCAGCTCTTCTCACAATATATCCCCATTCAGTGTGGGACCTGTTCTTTGTTGCATGATTTTATCTAGTCCCATCAACATTAAGAAACAGCTACTTTTTTTTCCTGTGTATTCTTTGCCTGATTTTCCACTCTTGTGTACCACATAGAGCTGAACTTGCTTGCCTGAGTATTTTCACAGTGAAATATAATTGAAGTTTGGAGTCCTCTCGTCTCCTGTGTATGTTCTCCTCATGGGTTTAGAAAGGTTTTATGCACTCTAATGTTTGCGCTATATAATTTTGGAGAATGTCTACAGACACGTATTTTTTTCAATTTTCAGTTTCTTGTGGAAATCTCAAGTTATTTGTAAGTTCTTCTATTCTGAATATCAGAAGATGAAAGGATTTTCTTGTCAAATGAGCATTCTGCAGTATAAGTGATATGCATAGTGTTGTAACAGGTTTTCCTATTCTACACATATTCAAGGAGGGTACTTGAAACACTTGATGTTGTTCAAGCTTAGTGTTTCCACAGGAAACGTTTGTGGGAACTGATTTCCAAATGCAAATTCACATACTTAATATCACATCCTTGTAAGTTGTAAAATGCAAGCAAACAAAATATTCCTTTGAAAGTTTGTAACTTGTAACCTAAAAAAGCAGTCAGCTGCTTCTAGCCACTGGTAAAAGTGTTATACACCACCTGGTGCACTGGTTCTTGAACTTCGCTGTATATAGGAAGCCAAACAATAGAGGAAATTATAAAAAATGTATATTTCCCCACCAGACCTGCAGAAATTCTGATACAGCAGGTATCTGGGTTGAACCCCAGGGTTCTTCACTTTTTATCATTGAAGATCATTATAAGATCTCTGGTTATTCTAGTTGAGAAACACGGTCTCACGCCTTTTGTATTATGTTGTTCCTCACATCTGCTTAGCCTTCCCTCACTGCACTAATTATTGTTCAAAATTACAGAATATACTTTACTACATTAAACAGTAGTTATCCATTCTGATAGATTTACATTCCATTACATGGTGTCTATTTTGTTCCTCAAGATATTCATAGTACACAGCACATTATTTGTGTATTGTAGGCAGCCAATACATATTTATTGAACATGTGAATAATTGAAAATGACAAAAGCGGTCGGATGCATTGGCTCATGCCTGTAATCCCAGCACTTTGGAAGGCCGAGGTGGGCAGATCATGAGGTCAGGAGATGGAGACAATCCTGGCTAACACGGTGAAACCCCATCTCTATTTAAAATACAAAAAATTAGCCGGGCATGGTGGCAGGCACCTTGTAGTCCCAGCTACTCAGGAGGCTGAGGCAGGAGAATGGCAGAATGGCATGAACCTGGGAGGTGGAGCTTGCAGCGAGCAGAGATCGTACCACTGCACTCCAGCCTGGGCGACAGAGGGACTCCGTCTCAAAAAAAAAAAAAAAAGAAAGAAAATGACAAAAGCAACCATACTGTAGATAATCATTTTTAGGTTATCAAAATTAAATTTGAGTGATATTATAATGTAACATATAGAGTACCTTTATCTATTTTAATGTATATTTCATATGCTATCAATTCCAGGCCATTAAGTTGTAAAACTGCCTATAAGTAGCAACAAAAATTATAATGTAGAAATAATTATTTTAAGAAGTTTTTTGTAAATAATTTAAACTCCTTCATTTGAACTAAGAGGAAAATACGCCCAGAGGTATTAAAGCACCTATCTCCCATCACACACACCCCTTCACGTGCTGGTCCACTCAGGATCAGTAAGGACCAGGGCCCAGGATTCTTTTCTTGGCAAATTGATGCTACTCTAAAGGGAGCTACCTGTTGAATAAGTTTAGGTTGATCTTCCAGGGTTTTGCCCTCATTTAAACTATAATATCATTGAAATTGGTATTCAGAATCCCGAATCTCCTGCTCTGACCTTTTATTTTCCTACTCGATTTTTAAATTTTAAAACTGACATATAATAATTGTACATATGCATGAGATACCTAGTGACGTTTTGATTCATATAATGTATAGTGATCAGGTCAAGATAATTAGCACATCCATCATCTCAAACATTTAATATTTCTTTCTGTTGGGAACAGTAAATATCCTTCTTCTAGTTATGCAAAACTATGTGTCCATTCTACAGTGCTATGGAATACTAGACCTTATCTCACCTGACTTGCTGTCATTTCCTTTTCTGTTGTAGGTGCTGCCCCTCAAGTCCTATATTCAATGACTCTTAAATGTCCTTTTCACTTAGTTTATTGGCAACAATCTTTATTTCCAATAGACAAATACTGATTGGGTCTTGTGTTCAAGATTTTTAAAAAATGATTCTAATTATTCTTTCATTGTGGATTGCTATAATTTAATGTAAAAATTTATACTTACCATATCCATTTCTGATCATCCACCATGTTTAGAAACTTTACTGAATACATCACAAACATTACCCCATCTCTTCCTTGATGTAGTTCTGCAGCAAATATGGAACCACCTACAATACATAGATGAGGTCATTGAAATTAAGGCAGCACTTGCATTAAGAGTCTGCAAACTGGCATTTATGATTTCATTAACTGCTGAACTTGTAAATTGTTCCTCTGAAAGTTATATTACACAAAGGAGAGCACATTTGTCTCAAAAGCAAGTATTAAGCTTCAGGTAAGAGTCAGAACTATCTTCTTTTTATTTATTTCTTTATTACCTGAGAAATTTATGGCTAGACCTCTCCCAGTTTAAGTATTGAATCTTATCCCTAGTGTTTCCTGGGTGATGGACTGTGTATCCAGGCCTCAGGGATCTTTTTATTCATAATTTCATCTCCTGGAGCCTCATCTGCCTCAAAATAGGTATGTCAAGATGACAGTTCTTATGAATTTTACTTACCTAGGATTTAATTAGAGTCCATTGTCCCTTATTCTCCTCTGACATTAGTTATCAGGTCCCTTTCTCAATTCCAGGTTCTTCCAAAACAGAAGCAAGTATACAAAACAAAGCAAAAACTCACAAGATTCCTCACAGTCTTGTTCCACTGCATTACACATACAAAAAAAAAATGCTCAGCCTATAATGTATTTTAATTATTAAGCCAACATCAACATTTATTAAATGGTATCCACTCTCCAATTCCTTAGCATTTCAAAAATCATGGGAACCTAAGTTCTCCTGTTGCTATAAAATCAATTAGTATATTATATTACTTCCCATTCAGAAATATGGCTTTTTTGATGTGCTTGCTTCCTTGATGGCTTTTCAAGACACAGAAGAAACTTATTTAAACCTGCCTTACCCAGACCTCTCAAGTAAAACTTAACTGAACTTAATTAATTGGTGTTTCTTTCCCTCTTGGTCAGCTGCATCTGTTCCCACTTTCCTCTCAGCTCTTATCAATGAACACAAATAATATACATGCATTCCCCACAGTGGCCATACCATTAATATGTGTGTATAAATAGCTCATGCTTCATTCTAACTCAGTATCACTAAAACTTTGCTTAGATGCTTCCGAGCATTCAAGGCATAGGTCAAGTGCGCATTGAGAAATGAAGGAAGAGCAGGGTAGCTCTTTTGCTACTCTTGGTGATATATGTGATGTGATGTGTAAATCACAGTCACTGCTTGATATGGTTTGCCTGTGTCCCCACAAAAATCTCATCTGGAATTGTAGTTCCCAGAATCCTCATGTTTTGTGGGAGGGACCAGGTAGAGATGATGGAATCATGGGGGAGATCTCCCCAATCCTGTACTCTTGATAGTAAGTTAGTTCTCATGAGATCTGATAGTTTTATAAGGGGCATCACCCTTTGCTCAGCAGTCATTCTTCTCCTTGCTGCCATCTTGTGAAGAAGGATGTATTTTCTTCCCTTCTACTATCATTGTAAGTTTCCTGAGGCCTCCTCAGCCATGATGAACTGCAAGTCAAACCTCTTTATAAAACAAATTACCCCAGTCTTGGACATGTCCTTATTAGCTGCATGAGAATGGACTAATACAGTAAACTGGTACCAGGAATGGGATGCTGTTGTAAAAGTACCAAAAAATGTGGAAGCTACTTTGGATCTGGGTAACAGGGAGAGATTGGAACAGTGTGGAGGGCTCAGTCAAGAAGATAGGAAGATGTGGGAAAGTTTGGAATTTCCTGGAGACTTGTTTAATGGCTTTGGCCAAAATACTGATAGTGATATGGACAATGAAGTCTAGGCTGAAGTGGCCTTAGCCACCTAAGATGAGGAACTTGTTGGGAACGGGACTAAAGGTGATGCTTGCTATGTTTTAGCAAAGATACTAGTGGCATTTTGCCTCTGCCCTAGAGATATGTGGAACTTTCAGCTTGAGAGAGATGATTTAGGGCATCTTGAGGAAGAAATTTCTAAAGAACAAAAGTGTTCAACAGTTGACTTTGGTGTTGTTAAAAGCATTCAGTTTTATGTATTCACAAACATATGGTTTGGAATTGGAACTCATGTTTAAAAGGGAAGCAGAGAATAAAAGTTTGGAAAATTTTCAGCCTGATGATGTGATAGAAAAAAAAAAAAGAAAACCATTTTCTGAGGAAAAATTCAAGCCAGCTGCAGAAATTTCCATAAGTAAGGAGGAGCCCAATTTTAATCACCAAGACAATGGAGAAAATGTCTCCAGGGTATATCAGAGGTCTTTGTTTGAAATGCTTGTTTTCTGGTGCCGTAAAGAAATAGCACTTGAACATAAATTTAATTTATTTAGTAAGGCCATTTTTACTTTTTGCAGAAAGGGTACACTTGCAAGCAGTTTTGCCATGAGAGTATACGGAAGAAAGGAGACAGGGTCATTTATAACCTGATGCGTTTACCCTCTTGCTGTGTCAGGTTTTTATTGGCTGGAACAGAACTTTATATTTTGTATTTTTCTCAATTGGCTAGCAACTTAGAACTTTTAAAAGAGGCAAAGGTAGAGGAGAACAAAGGAAGGAGGAAGTAACTTGTGGAATATTGAGAAAGGTAAAAACACTTTTAAATAAGGAAGAGGAATAGGCTATGACCTAATGCTTACTTGGACTAGTATAAGCATGTCAGGGCAAATATTTAGGCTAAATTGTGGGAGCTAAGAACATAAAGTACATTGATTTTTTTTTTTTATTACAGCTAGCAGATATTTAAGCACAGATCTTTGAATAAATTTTGCTTCTAAGAGAAGTTACTATTTATTTTTAATTAGATGGTGAGGAAAGTCTTTTAAGAGGAACCTCTACTTTACTTTTTACATCTTCAAAGCTGCCTCTCCTATCACAGGCCCAGAGGCCTAGGAGAAAAAAAAATGGTTTAGTGGGCCAGGCCCAGGGCCTTGATGCTTTGTGCAGCCTCAGGACTTGGTGCCCTGCATCCCAGCCATGGCTAAAAGGAGTCAAGATACAGCTTGAGCCATGGCTTCAGAGAGTGCAAGCCTTAAGCCTTGGCAGCTTCCACGTGGTAATGAGTCCGCAGGTGCACAGAAGTCAAGAATTGAGGTTTGGGAACCTCTGCTTAGATTTCAGAGGATGTATGGAAATGCCTGGATGTTCAGACAGAAGTTTGCTGCAAGGGCAGAGTCCTCAGGGAGAACCCCTGCTAGGGCAATGTGGAAGGAAATTGTGGTGTTGGAGCCCCATACAGATTCCCCACTGTGGTACTGCCTAGTGGAACTGTGAGAAGTGGGCCACCGTCCTCCAGAATCCAGAATGGTAGACCCACCAACAGCTTGAACCAAGCACCTGGAAAATCCACAGAGACTCAATGCCAGCCCATGAGTGCAGGCAGGATGGGGGCTGTACCCTGCAAAGTCACAGGGGTGAAACTGCTCAAGATCATGGGAGTCTACCTCTTGCATCAGTGTGACCTGGATGTGAGGCATGGAGTCAAAGGAGATCATTTTGGAGATTTAAAATTTCGTGGCTGCCCTGCTGGATTTTGGACGTGCATGGGGTCTGTAGCCCCTTCAGTTTGGGCCAATTTCTCCCATTTGGAACAGGTTTATTTACCCAATGTCTCTACCCCCATGGTATCTAGTAAGTAACTAACTTGTTTTTGATTTTACAGACTCATAGGCAGAAGGAACTTGCTGTGTCTCAGATGAGACTTTGGACTTGGACTTTTGGGTTAATGCTGGAATGATTTAAGACTTTAGGGGACAGTTGGGAAGGCATGATTGTGTTTTGAATTGTGATGACATGAAGATTCGGGAGGGGCCAGGGACAGAATGATATGGTTTGGCCGTGTCCCTACCCAAATCTCTTGTCTTGAACTGTAGTTTCCATAATCCCCACATGTTGTAGGAGGGACTGGATGGAGATAATTGAATCAGGGGGGTGGGTCCTCCCATCCTGTTCTCATGATAGAGTTAGTTCTCAGGAGATCTGATTTTTTTAATAAGGGGCTTTTCTTTTTGCTGGACACGTCTCCTTCCTGCCATATGTGAAGAAGGATGTGTTTGCTTCCCTTTCATGAGTGTAAGTTTCCTGAGTCCTCCTCAGCCAGACTGAACTGTGAGTCAATTAAACCTATTTCCTTTATAAATTGCCCAGTCTTGAGCATGTTTATTAGCAATGTGAGAACACTCTAATACACTGCTCAGCACCTTTAGATGGAGTACCTTTCCAGATGTTTGAAACAGATCCAAGACCTCTCACTGATTGTACTATCTTACTACTGTGTCCAAATATTTCTATTCCAGAAAGAATGATATATTTTTGTTTTTCCCTGGGGCCAAGACGGAGTGTCCTATCTATACCACCCATCACACAGAACATTGAAATGCATCTGTATTAGTGGTGAGAAGAGAGGTGACCTGGGGGTGACCTTGAAATAAAAAAGAAGCCTATGGAAATAAGCCTAGTGCTCTCAAATTCTGGATCTAAAAAGCGACAAAGAGAATCTCAGTGGTTGATGTGTGGGAAGTAGAAAGTGAGTAAATTTGGGATTTTATATATATGTATGCAAATAATAACAAATTGTCAATTTTCTCTGACAAAAGTCTTAATTCTGCTTCATGGCTTTAAACATATGCAGTGTATCTAGCTTGTACTTAGAATATAAAAAGCTGGAAGGAATATTGTTGCCACCCTTACAATAAACACAACAAAAACATGCTGGATTGTCTATTAAATTACAACTTTCTTCAACCTACTAGATTGCTGAGGACAAGAAAACAAACTGAAGAAAAAGAACCTCCAGGGAGACAAGGAGGCAAGCATTTGTGGGAGAAGATACAGCTGATGACAAGAAGTTTGCTAAATTTTGAGTGAATAATTGAGGCCAAGGGTGGGCAAGTGTGAGAGTATAGAAACCCTCAGCACCCTTTTCTCATGGACCTCTTGAGAAATATGGGAACAGAGCAAGATGCAGAAGAAAACTTCCTTTGTGGTGCAAGTGTAAGAGAGAGAACAGTGGTGCCCACAAGCAAAGCTTCACTAAGGTCCTTCACTCCTATCACTCCTATGGTACAAAACCAAAAGCTGGTCCAGGAAGGCTTGCAAAGCTGTTCTTCCCATGGAAAATCTATGGCAGTTGTGGTGAGGGAAGACTGAGGGAGGGAGACAGAAAGAGGAAGAAAATAAGGAAGAAGTCTACTTTTGTAGAAAGACAAGAAACATCCAGATTGTTAGACATCCTTCTGGCCAGACCTACTGAAAAAAGGGTACTGCACCTACCTAAGACTGTGGTGAACCAAAACATTTCTTGGAAGAAAACAGTTTTTTCCCATCTCTAGTAGTTTTCGTTTCAACAAGAATTTCATAGAAAAGCATCCTTTTGAAAGTATGTTCCTGGCACAACTGGCAATATATCATCTCTATATTCAAGATATAATTCAAGATAAAGTCAAATATAGGTCAGGACGATTATTTTTGAAATGTATGCCAATCAATGTATTGGAATAAAGACATAACTTCTATCTTTGATAACCTGGAAATATTTTTTGAGACACATAGTTTTGGATGTCAAAGAAAGAGAAAAAATGTTAGAGGCAGCTATGAGGATGCGACAAGGGATCCAGGCCAAGTTTTCAGGCAGGAATATGAAAGGGGTGATTAACGAATCATGAGCAGACCGACTTGACTAACCCATAAAGGTGATGGCTGCTTAATGGGCCTGGATGCAGATGAGGTGTAGTCGCAAACCAGTTTAAGGGTTGGGGGGCGATGAGGACAATATTGAGCACGTGCTTATTGAATAATAGGAAAGTGTCAGTTATGCCTTTGGTGGCCAGGGCAGAAAGAGATTTGCAACAGGGGGATTTTCATGAAGCTCTTCTACAAATACTATCTGCGGGTTTGTTCAAAGCTTGAGCTCAAACAAGGTCATAGATGTAGAAAGGAGCTCACCTGTGTAAGGGGGATCTACTGGAGCATTCATGCCCCAACCTAACAGTGTGCGAAACACATTGCACACTCTCCACAAGAACGGTGACATGTTTGAAGAATACTCATTCATTTTTTAAATATGTTGATTAACCTTCAGAATCACAGTTACGAAAATGTATGCAGTCTTAATCTTGAGATCTAAAGACCAGAAGAGTAAATGCAGATTGTACTAACAATATATTTTGCCATAAAATTTACCATAAAATGATCATTCCACACTCTTCATCTCATGTGGATCATCTTAGTCAACATGTTTTTATCAAAACGCCCATTATTATATTATTATTGACATTATTAGCATGAAAAACAGGATTTGAAATGGAAAATAATAGCACCAAAGGTATGTATTCAAATAATATCATTTACAGAGGTATAGCCAACAGAGGATGAGAATAAGATCCATGATAAAATAAAGTGAAGAAAACAGAATTAAGAAATCCCGATGTACATAAAGTTAGTGTCTTCAAATTTCTAAGAGAGTTCACTCTGAAAAGCCTGCAAATGCAAAGGAGCACTGTAAAGATTGCAGTGATGTGGGATCTCTCAAAGATACCCAGCTGTATTAGGGTTCTCCTGCGAAAAAGGAAGATACATACATATAAAATGAGATTTGGCTCACCTGATTATGGAGGCCCACAAGTCCCACAGTCTGCTTTTTGCAATCTTGGGAGAAGCAGCAAAACAGAAGGGTAATTCAGTTTTAGTCTAAAGACCTGAGAAAGGGGGTAAGGTTTATTGGTGTAAGTCACAGAGTCCAAAAGAGAACAAGGAACACTGATGTCAGAGGGCAGGAGAAGATGGATGTCTCAGCTCAAAAAGAGAGCGCAAACTTGCCCCTCCTTTACATGTTTGTTCTATTCTGGCTCATAACAGATTAGTTAATGTTTGCCATCATTGGTGAAGGCAATCTTCTTCACTCAATCTTCAAATACAAATGCTAATATCTTCCAGAAACGCCCTCACAGATACATCCAGAGGTAATGTTTTACCTGCTCTCTGGATATCCCTTAGCCCAGTCAAGTGGACACATACAATTAGTCATCAATGCCATCTATGGAGCCAGAATAGAAATCAATACAGAAAGATCAGTGTGAGGCCATCAGCTGCAATAAGAAGGGATAAAAGTCATATGCCAAATTGTCCCGGCCCCCAAACTATGACCAATGATGCCCTTCTCTCGAGTTGATCATCTACGATATTAGAGAATGTGGTCATGAATAATAATTTACTTGTAACCTTTTTAAATGAAGCTAATATGAGAAAATGGCAATAAGGATGTGATGCACTATTAACTCTGACAGAATTATAAGTTATTTTACACCCCAAACTAGTAGCTTCTTCTTCTGTTAATAACATTTTACCTATTGGACACTGACATTATCCAGGAATTCTTAATTCACATTCCAAATCTTTTAGTAGTGACTTTCCAGTAGCAGGGTTTCTCATGGTTTAATACTAAAATAATGACTTATTAAATTAGTAATTTATATACATCATTAAATTAAATTATATATTAATCAGATTATTTGGTCATCAATCCAAGAGAATACTAATGAACTTGGTTAACCATGAGCTCATCCATTAAAGAGGAACACTAGGGTCATTTTCAGACAATTCCAGTCATGCACAGTACATTACATTCTGCTGTCCTTAACCAGGGCCATAGAAAAACCAAGAAAAACTATTATTGGAAATTTACTTCTTTTCTACTCCTTTTTTCTTTGGGGACTTTGTTTTCCATGTTCAATATAATGGAGTTATTAAGCCCTGCTCCAATTTAGATGGAATGCCTATTCTTCCACCCAAATTTTGAGACATTTTCTCCATGGGGATTCATATGTAAGCATCCATTCACCTGCAGCAGTCAAAGAAAACAAAAGAGAAGATGGTATTTCTTGTCTTTGTTCACTTCACCTCCCCCAGTCTCTAGGAGTCTGAGGATCCTACCAGGAAGAAGGCCAGGGAGCCAAGATTGCCTATTTATTCGGTTCCATCCAGCGGCATTTTGTCCTGCAGCAAACAGATTTCTCCCCTCCTTATAAAATATACTTCCACAAGGGGAAGTTTATTCAGATCTGCTGTGGGATGTATCCAGAACCTAAAGATAAGCAGTGTTAATGAAGTCAGCTGCATTCTAGCTGCAAAGAGTCCCTTATCTATAATCTTCATGCTGAGCACTAGTGATGGAGAGAATGCAGTTTCAACTACGTGCTGTCAATGAGCAGCTGAATTCACCAACACCACAATTACTCCTCCTCCATCACAAATATTCCTATGATTTACTACAATTTTAGTTGGAGTTTTTTTTTTATTATTATTTGAGGACAAAACTCCCTGTGTGAAACAGAGTGGTTTTAATTCCATGCTTTCACAGGCTTTTCTTGTTCTGACCTTGGGAAAGACGTAATCTGTCTCTTAGCCCATAGAAAGCTCCTTCTCTGTGGCAGCTAGAATTTCAAAATGACCCCACGGTTACCACCCACTAGAGGAGACACCTGTGTAATACCTTGACCTTGAGTGTGTGCAGGTCTACTGAGCCGGATTTTTCTAGGTACCCCTTTCATTAGATTATGTTACATAAGACTCTGTTGTAGTAGACAGCAGTAAACTATCCAGTTGACTTTCAAGAAGCAAGTCTTGTCAGAGGTCCATGTGGCTAGAATCTGAAAATAGCTTTTAAATTATGAGAGTGATCCCCAGATACAAACCAGGAAGAAAACAGAAATCTCAGTCTTACCACTGTAAGGAAATGAATTCTGCCAACAGCCCAAATAAGCTTGGAAGGGGACCCTGAGTTTCAGATAAGGTTGCAGTGCTCATCAGCATCTTAATTTTAGCCTGGTGAGAAACTGAGCAGACGACCTAATTAACCTGTGCCTGAACTCCTGACCCTCAGAAATTGCCATAAACACATGTGTATTGTTTTTTGTTGTCATTTGTTTTGTTTGTATTTATTTATTTATTTTGAGATGGAGTTTCTCTTCTGTTGCCCAGGCTGGAGTGGAATGGCATGATCTCGGCTCTACCACAACCTCTGCCTCCCATTTTCAAGCAATTCTCCTGCCTCAGCCTCCTGAGTAGCTGGGATTACAGGCATGCGCCACACATGTGTGTTGTTTTAAGCCACTGTATCTGTGGTGATTTGTTCTCCAGCAATAGAAAAGCAACACAATCTACCTGCAACCTCTACTACACTACCTACTGCAAATTCTGGAGGAATATCACCAGTATCTATTAAAGTGAAATATGCACTGTGAATTAGTATTTTTGCAAAAATCAGTGTAACATATGTCTAAAGTTTGCATAAATCTCATGTACTTAAACAATGAGACTTGAGTTGTAATCAATGATAATTTGGTACAAAATATTGTAATCTAGGTAACATTTATTTTCAAACTTGATGTTTTATATGTACTTTATTTCGTTAGCAGTTACCTATCCAGTTTCAACTATCTTAAATGTGTTATGTGGTTTCTACTGCTTCACAATCCAACTCATAATATCCTAATTCAAGTAGAGAATAACAAAATCAGCACTACGTATTCTTTTGAAATTCCTGAGCAAATTTAGATGACAGGTGTAGAAATTGCATGACTAATTCAGAGGATATGAGATTGAAAAGCCTTATCCTAGCTGGCACATGATATTTCAGAGAGCGTAGCCCTCAGAATCACCTTTTATTAGCAAAACGTTTGAGGGCTGATATAAATTTGAATAAGCAGCAAAGCAATTTGTCATAGATCAAAATGCCTTTCCTTCTTTGCTACTACAAGCATTTAAAGCCTTCTCGCATGTTTATGTTCAATAATTTCGCTCCATGGGCATACTGTAGCATGATAAAGCACTGGGAAAAAAAATACTGTATTGATAAGTACTTTAAAATGCTTACAAGCTTCAAATTGAATTATTTGTCTAAATAAGTTTATCTGATTGCAAAAGGAAATAAATATTAATTGTGGCTAATGTGGCAATTACAGATAAACAAAATAAAACATCAGGAGTACTTCCAGAATTCAGTTTTAAACATTCTTAGTAATATGGAATGTATCTGCAAAACAGTTGAAAATAAGTAATTGTTAGGTTAAAAATAAAGACATTTATACTAAAAACAATTCAAAAATAAAATTAAGAAATCATCTTATTTACAATGATATAAAAACAAAGAATATACTTAAAAATAAGCTTAATCAAAGAAGTGAAAGATTTGTGTAATGAAAACTACAAAACTTTAATAAAAGAAATTAATGGAAAAACAGCTTGTGTTTGTGAATTGGGAGATTTAATATCGTTAACATGTTCATACTAGGCAAAGTGATCTACAGATCCAATGCAATCCCTATCAAAATTCAAATGGCATTCTGCTGTGGTCTGAATGCTTCTGAACCTTCAAAATGTGTATGTTGAAGTTCTACCTGCAAAGTCTATGGTATTATGAGGTGAGGTTTTTGAGGTAATTAGTCATGAGAACAGAGCCCTCTTAATTGGGATTAGTGCTGTTATAGAGGAGACCCAAGAGAGATACTTACTCCTTTCTGCCATGTAAGGTTAGAGAGAGAAGGTGGCTGTCTATGAGGAAATGTGCTGTCAGCAGACACCAAATCTGCCAGCACCTATTTGACTTCCAGCCTCCAGAACTGTGAGAAATAATTTCTACTTTTTATAAGACACCCAGACTATGTTCCTTTGTTATAGTAGTCAGAATAAACAAAAACACAATCTTTATAATAATTAAAATAACCTTAACATTTATATGATACCACAAAAGACTCCAAATAGGGAAAACAGTCTTGAGAAAGAAGAACAAAGTTGGAGGCATAACACTTCCTGATTGTAAATTATAGTGTAATACTACAGTGACCAAGAGTGTGTTCATGGCATAAAAGTAGACATACAGACAAACAGAACAGAATAGAAATTTCAGATATAAATCCATGCATATACACTAAAGCGATCTTCAAAAAGGGTGCAAAAACACACAACGGGGAGAGGTAGTCTCTTCAACAAATGGTACTGGGAAAGCTGGTGTTGTGTTTTCTTCTCATTTGTTCATGAGGTCTCTCACTGGAGAACTGCTATGAACCCTAGCCCAGAGAGGGCTCCAGGGATTTGGCTCTGGATGTTAATAGTGTGCCCATCCTAGGCACTTCTTTATCCTGGTGAGTGACCTAATGCCTTTGTGTTCAACCCATGATCTAGTAACTCTCTGAGAGAAAAGTTGTTTATACTATCAGACAGCATTGTGGCTCTTGCCTGCTCTGTGTCCAACTTATTCCTACCAGGATAATCAATTTCTAGGAAAGCCCTGGCCAGGAAGAGAGTTTGGTTCAGGCGTATGGGTCAGGTGAGACACAAAGGAGACCTTGCAGGTCAAAACACAAAAATCACAGAAGCAATTTTAATATTTAGAGATTCCGGACAGAAGAAGGCAGCACACTTTGTGGGGCCAACCGTCTCAAGGGTGACCGAAACCTGCTTCTGGAATGAGAAACTCCAACTTATATTCAAAATTGATGCTGAGTCAACACATAATTATAGGAATTCACTACAACTGGATAAGCACATGCAAGAAACAAAACAAAACAACAAAAAAAAACCCCACCAAAACAATAACTGTCTTACAACATGTATAAAACCATACTCAAAATTGACGAAAAATTTAAACATAAGACTTAAAACTGCAAAACTCTTGAAAGAAAACATACAGAGAAAGCTTCGTAACATTGGACTTGGCAATTATTTCTTAGATATGACAATAACAGCACAAATGACAAAAGAGAAATTAGGCAAGCAGAAAAAAGCTTCTCCATAGCAAAGGAAACAATCAACAGAGTAAAAAGGCAGCCTACAGAATGAAGGAAATACCTGCAAACCATACATACCATAATGATGATCCACACACATGCTTTGAAAATATATATATATGGAATTCCTACAACTCAATAGCAAAAATCACAAATCACCCAACTTAAAAATGGGCAAGAGACGCCGGGCGCGGTGGCTCACGCTTGTAATCCCAGCACTTTGGGAGGCCGAGGCAGGCAGATCATGAGGTCAGGAGATCGAGACCACGGTGAAACCCCGTCTCCACTAAAAAATACAAAAAATTAGCCGGGCATGGTGGCAGGCGCCTGTAGTCCCAGCTACTGGGAGAGGCTGAGGCAGGAGAATGGCATGAACCCGGGAGGCGGAGCTTGCAGTGAGCAAGATTGCGCCACTGCACTCCAGCCTGGGAGACAGAGCGAGACTCCGTCTCAAAAAAAAAAAAAAAAAAAAATGGGCAAGAGACTTGAATAGACATTTCTCCAAAGAAGACATTTAAATGGCCAACTGGTATTTAAAAAAATGTTCAATATCACTGATCATCAGAGAAATGTGCAAATCAAAACCATACTATTAGGATGACAATTACCAAAGAGACAGAAGTGTTGGTGAGCATGTGGAGAAATTAAAATCGATGTACACTATTGGTAGAAATGTAAAAGGGTGCTGCTACTACGAAAAACAGTACAGAGGTTTCTTTTTTTTTTTTTTTTTTTTTTTTTTTTGAGACAGAGTCTTGCTCTTTCGCCCAGGCCAGAGTGCAGTGGCATGATCTCGGCTCACAGCAAGCTCCTCCTCCCGGGTTCACGCCATTCTCCTGCCTCAGCCTCCCGAGTAGCTGGGACTACAGGCGCCCGCCACTGCATCCAGCTAATTTTTTGTATTTTTAGTAGAGACAGGGTTTTACCATGTTAGCCAGGATGGTCTCGATCTCCTGGCCTCATGATCCACCCGCCTCGGCCTCTCAAAGTGCTGGGATTACAGGCATGAGCCACCACACCTGGCCCAGAGGTTTCTTAAAGAATTAAAAATCAAATCACTATGTGACCCAGCAATCTCACTTCTGGATATATATTTTAAAAGTTGAAATCAGCATCTCAAAAGACATTTGCACAGTCATGTTCATTGCAGCATTATTCAAAATAGCCAAGATATTGAAACAACCTATGTGTTTGTTGACAGATGAAGGGATTACAAAAAGCCAACTATGGTATGTAAATATAAGAGAGTATTATTTAACCTAAAAAAGAAGACATTCTGCCCTATGTGACAACACGGATGAACTGGAGGACATAATGCTAAGTGAAATTAGCCAGTCACTGAAGAACAAATACTGCATCATTCCACTTATATGAGTTATCTTAAAAAAAAAAAGAACAATTATTCACATTTACATATCTTTGATAATGATAAAATTGAACTTTTTAATATAGAATGACCACTATTATTGTCCCTTAATACAGTTAAAGGCAAGTATGTTAAAATGTTTTATTCTTTCTGGAAGGTATTGATTATCAAATGTGTTAGGATATTTACTATGTTTTTTTATTACTTTTGTTGTTGTTTTAAGTGTTTGCATTTGTGTGGGTATATGATTTGACATTTATAAGTTTTAAATATCCAAGTAGTCAAAAGCAATTGACATACTACTTTCTGATTTTGATCTATGGTCGTGTACTTAGAAAAACTTCCTCCATCTATAAGTATATTAAAAAAAATCCTAGCATTCCTAGAAAAGTAATCAGCACATAGAAACACTTAAAAGATCTTCACTTTTAAGGGAGGTGGAGCCAAGATGGCCGAATAGGAACAGCTCCGGTCTACAGCTCCCAGCCTGAGCGACACAGAAGACGGGTGATTTCTGCATTTCTGTTTGAGGTACCGGTTTCATCTCACTAGGGAGTGCCAAACAGTGGGTGCAGGACAGTTGGTGAAGTGCGCTGTGTGTGAGCCAAAGCAGGGCGAAGCATTGCCTCACTCGGGAAGTGCAAGAGGTCAGGGAGTTCCCTTTTCTAGTCAAAGAAAGGGGTAACAGATGGCACCTGGAAAATTGGGTCAGTCCCACCCTAATACTGCGCTTTTCCAATGGGCCTGGAAAACGGCACACTAGGAGATTGTGTCCCGCACCTGGCTCAGAGGGTCCTATGCCCATGGAGTCTCGCTGCTAGCACAGCAGTCTGAGATCAAACTGCAAGGCCACAGCGAGGCTGGGGGAGGGGTGCCCGCCATTGCCGAGGCTTGCTTAGGTAAACAAAGCAGCCAGGAAGTTCGAACTGGGTGGAGCCCACCACAGCTCAAGGAGGCCTGCCTGCCTCTGTAGGCTCCACCTCTGGGGGCAGGGCACAGACAAACAAAAATTCAGCAGGAATCTCTGCAGACTTAAATGTCCCTGTCTGACTGACAGCTTTGAAGAGAGTAGTGGTTCTCCCAGCACGCAGCTGGAGATCTGAGAACGGACAGACTGCCTCCTAAAGTGGGTCCCTCACCCCTGAGCAGCCTAACTGGGAGGCACCCCCCCAGTAGGGACAGACTGACACCTCACCCGGCCGGGTACTCCTCTGAGACAAAACTTCCAGAGGGACTATCAGACAGCTGAATTTGTGGTCCCACGAAAATCCACTGTTCTGCAGCCACTGCTGCTGACACCCAGCCAAACAGGGTCTGGAGTGGACCTTTAGTAAACTCCAACAGACCTGCAGATGAGGGTCCTGTCTGGTAAAAGGAAAACTAACAAACAGAAAGGAAACCCACACCAAAAACCCATCTGTACATCACCATCATCAAAGACTAAAAGTAGATAAAACCACAAAGATGGGGAAAAAACAGAGCAGAAAAACTGGAAACTCTAAAAAGCAGAGCACCTCTCCTTCTCCAAAGGAACGCAGTTCCTCACCAGCAACGGAACAAAGCTGGATGGAGGATGACTTTGACGAGTTGAGAGAAGAAGGCTTCAGATGATCAAACTTCTCCGAGCTATGGGAGAAAATTCAAAACAATAGCAAAGAAGTTAAAAACTTTGAAAAAAATTTAGATGAATGGATAACTAGAATAACCAATGGAGAGAAGGGCTTAAAGGAGCTGATGGAGCTGAAAGCCAAGTATCGAGAACTACGCGAAGATTGTGGAAGCCTTGGTAGCAGATGCGATCAACTGGAAGAAAGGGTATCACTGATGGAAGATGAAATGAATGAAATGAAGCGAGAAGGGAAGTTTAGAGAAAAAAGAATAAAAAGAAATGAACAAATTCTCCAAGAAATTTGGGACTATGTGAAAAGACCAAACCTACATCTGATTGGTGTACCTGAAAATGACGGGGATAATGGAACCAAGTTGGAAAACACTCTGCAGGATGTTATCCAGGAGAACTTCCCCAATCTAGCAAGGCAGGCCAACATTCAGATTCAGGAAATACAGAGCATGCCACAAAGATACTCCTCGAGAAGAGCAACTCCAAGACACATAGTTGTCAGATTCACCAAAGTTGAAATGAAGGAAAAAATGTTAAGGACAGCCAGAGAGAAAGGTCGGGTTACCCACAAAGGGAAGCCCACCAGACTAACAGCTGATCTCTTGGCAGAAACTCTACAAGCCAGAAGAGCATGGGGGCCAATATTCAACATTCTTAAAGAAAAGAATTTTCAACCCAGAATTTCCTATCCAGCCAAACTAAGCTTCATAAGTGAAGGAGAAATAAAACACTTTACAGACAAGCAAATGCTGAGTGATTTTGTCACCACCAGGCCTGCCCTAAAAGAGCTCCTGAAGGAAGCACTAAACATGGAAAGGAACAACCAGTACCAGCCACTGCTAAAACATGCCAAATTGTAAAGACCATCGAAGCTAGGAAGAAACTGCATCAACTAACGAGCAAAATAACCAACTAACATCATAATGACAGGATCAGATTCACACATAACAATATTAACGTTAAATGTAAATGGGCTAAATGCTCCAATTAAAAGACACAGACTGGCAAACTGGATAAGGAGTCAGGACCCATCAGTGTGCTGTATTCAGGAAACCCATTTCACATGCAGAGACAAATATAGACTCAAAATAAAGGGATGGAGGAAGATCTATCAAGCAAATGGAAAACAAAAAAAGGCAGGGGTTGCAATCCTAGTCTCTGATAAAATAGACTTTAAACCAACAAAGATCAAAAGAGACAAAGAAGGCCATTACATAAGGGTAAAGGGATCAATTCAACAAGAAGAGCTAACTATCCTAAATATATAGGCACCCAACACAGGAGCACCCAGATTCATAAAGCAAGTCCTGAGTGACCCACAAAGGGACTTAAACTCCCACACAATGATAATGGGAGATTTTAACACCCCACTGTCAACATTAGACAGATCAATGAGACAGAAAGTTAACAAGGATATCCAGGAATTGAACTCAGCTCTGCACAAAGTGGACCTAATAGACATCTACAGAACTCTCCACCCAGAATCAACAGAATATACATTTTTTTCAGCACCACACCACACCTATTCCAAAATTGACCACATAGTTGGAAGTAAAGCTCTCCTCAGCAAATGTAAAAGAACAGAAATTATAACAAACTGTCTCTCAGACCACAGTGCAATCAAACTAGAACTCAGGATTAAGAAACTCACTCAAAACCGCTCAACTACATGGAAACTGAACAACTTGCTCCTGAATGACTATTGGGTATATAATGAAATGAAGGCAGAAATAAAGATGTTCTTTGAAACCAATGAGAACAAAGACACAACATACCAGAATCTCTGGGACACATTCAAAGCAGTGTGTAGAGGGAAATTTAGAGCACCAAATGCCCACAAGAGAAAGCAGGAAAGATCCAAAATTGACACCCTAACATCACAATTAAAAGAACGAGGAAAGCAAGAGCAAACACATTCAAAAGCTAGCAGAAGGCTAGAAATAACTAAAATCAGAGCATAACTGAAGGAAATAGAGACACAAAAAACCCTTCAAAAAATTAATGAATCCAGGAGCTGGTTTTTTGAAAAGATCAACAAAATTGATAGACTGCTAGCAAGACTAATAAAGAAGAAAAGAGAGAGGAATCAAATAGATGCAATAAAAAATGAAAAAGGGGATATCACCACTGATCCCACAGAAATACAATCTACCATCAGAGAATACTACAAACACCTCTATGCAAATAAACTAGAAAATCTAGAAGAAATGGATAAACTCTTCAGCAAATACACCCTCCGAAGACTAAACCAGGAAGAAGTTGAATCTCTGAATAGACCAATAACAGGTTCTGAAATTGTGGCAATAATCAATAGCTTACCAACCAAAAAAGGTACAGGACCTCATGGATTCACAGCTGAATTCTACCAGAGGTACAAGGAGGAACTGGTACCATTCCTTCTGAAACTATTCCAATCGATAGAAAAAGAGGGAGTCCTCCCTAACACATTGTATGAAGCCAGCATTTTCCTGATACCAAAGCCTGGCAGAGACATAACCAAAAAAGAGAATTTCAGACCAATATCCTTGATGAACATTGATGCAAAAATCCTCAATAAAATACTGGCAAACCGAATCCAGCACCACATCCAAAAGCTTATCCACCATGATCAAGTGGGCTTCATCCCTGGGATGCAAGGCTGGTTCAACATACACAAATCAATAAATGTAATCCAGCATATAAACAGAACCAAAGACAAAAACCACATGATTATCTCAATAGATGCAGAAAAGGCCTTTGACAAAATTCAACAATGCTTCATGCTAAAAACTCTCAATAAATTAGGTATTGATGGGATGTATCTCAAAATAATAAGAGCTATCTACGACAAACCCACAGCCAATATCATACTGAATGGGAAAAAACTGGAAGCATTCCCTCTGAAAACTGGCAAAAGACAGGGATGCCCTCTCTCACCACTCCTATTCAACATAGTGCTGGAAGTTCTGGCCAGAGCAATCAGGCAGGAGAAGGAAATAAAGGGTATTCAATTAGGAAAAGAGGAAGTCAAATTGTCCCTGTTTGCAGATGGCATGATTGTATATCTAGAAAACCCCATTGTCTCGGCCCAAAATCTCCTTAAGCTGATTAGCAACTTCAGCAAAGTCTCAGGATACAAAATCAATGTACAAAAATCACAAGCATTCTTGTACACCAATCACAGACAAAGAGAGAGCCAAATCATGAGTGAACTCCCATTCAAAATTGCTTCAAAGAGAATAAAATACCTAGGAATCCAACTTACGAGGGATGTGAAGGACCTCTTCAAGGAGAACTACAAACCACTGCTCAATGAAATAAAAGAGGATACAAACAAATGAAAGAACATTCCATGCTCATGGGTTGGAAGAATCAATATCGTGAAAATGGCCATACTTCCCAAGGTAATTTATAGATTCAATGCCATCCCCATCAAGCTACCAGTGACTTTCTTCACAGAATTCGAAAAAACTACTTGGAAGTTCATATGGAACCAAAAAAGAGCCCACATCGCCAAGTCAATCCTAAGCCAAAAGAACAAAGCTGAAGGCATCACGCTACCTGGCTTCAAACTATACTACAAGGCTACAGTAACCAAAACAGCATGGTACTGGTACCACAACAGAGACATAGATCAATGGAACAGAACTGAGTCCTCAGAAATGATGCCGCATATCTACAACTATCTGATCTTTGACAAACCTGACAAAAACAAGAAATGGGGAAAGGATTCCCTATTTAATAAATGGTGCTGGGAAAACTGGCTAGCCATATGTAGAAAGCTGCAACTGGATCCCTTCCTTACACCTTATACAAAAATTAATTCAAGATGGATTAAAGACTTAAATGTTAGACCTAAAACCATTAAAATCCTACAAGAAAACCTAGGGAATACCATTCAGGACATAGGCGTGGGCAAGGACTTCATGTCTAAAACACCAAAAGCAATGGCAACAAAAGCCAAAATTGACAAATGGGATCTAATTAAACTAAAGAGCTTCTGCACAGCAAAAGAAACTACCATCAGAGTGAACAGGAACCCTACAGAATGGGAGAAAATTTTTGCAACCTACTCATCTGACAAAGGGCTAATATCCAGAAGCTGCAATGAACTCAAACAAATTTACAAGAAAAAAACAAACTCCCAGCCCCAGTGACACAGAAGACGGGTGATTTCTGCATTTCTGCTTGAGGTACCGGTTTCATCTCACTAGGGAGTGCCTAACAGTGGGTGCAGGACAGTCGGTGAAGCGCACTGTGCGCGAGCCGAACCAGGGTGAGGCATTGCCTCACTCGGGAAGCACAAGGGGTCAGGGAGTTCCCTTTCCTAGTCAAAGAAAGGGGAAACAGACGGCACCTGGAATATCAGGTCAGTCCCGTCCTAATACTGCGCTTTTCCAACGGGCCTGGAAAACGGCACACTAGGAGATTGTGTCCCGCACCTGGCTCAGAGGGTCCTATGCCCACAGAGGCTTGCTGATTGCTAGCACAGCAGTCTGAGGTCACGCTGCAAGGCGGCAACGAGGCTGGGGGAGGGGCGCCCGCCATTGCCCAGGCTTGCTTAGGTAAACAAAGCAGCCAGGAAGCTGGAACTGGGTGGAGCCCACCACAGCTCAAGGAGGCCTGCCTGCCTCTGTAGGCTCCACCTCTGGGGGCAGGGCACAGACAACCAAAAACTCAGTGAGAACCTCCACAGCCTTAAATGTCCCTGTCTGACTGACAGCTTTGAAGAGAGTAGTGGTTCTCCCAGCACGCAGCTGGAGATCTGAGAACGGACAGACTGCCTCCTAAAGTGGGTCCCTCACCCCTGAGCAGCCTAACTGGGAGGCAACCCCCCAGTAGGGACAGACTGACACCTCATTCAACTGGGTACTCCTCTGAGACAAAACTTTCAGAGGAACTATCAGACAGCTGAATTTGTGGTCTCACGAAAATCCGCTGTTCTGCAGCCACCGGTGCTGACACCCAGCCAAACAGGGTCTGGAGTGGACCTCTAGTAAACTCCAACAGACCTGCAGCTGAGGGTCTTGTCTGGTAGAAGGAAAATTAACAAACAGAAAGGACATCCACACCAAAAACCCATCTGTACATCACCATCATCGAAGACAAAAAGTAGACAAAACCACAAAGATGGGGAAAAAACAGACCAAAAAAACTGGAAACTCTAAAAAACAGAGCACCTCTCCTCCTCCAAAGGAACGCAGTTCCTCACCAGCAACGGAACAAAGCTGGATGGAGGATGACTTTGATGAGTTGAGAGAAGAAGGCTTCAGACGATCAAACTACTCTGAGCTACGAGAGGAAATTCAAAACAATAGCAAAGAAGTTAAAAACTTTGAAAAAAAATTAGAAGAATGGATAACTAGAATAACCAATGGAGAGAAGGGCTTAAAGGAGATGATGGAGCTGAAAGCCAAGTTTCGAGAACTACGTGAAGAATGCAGAAGCCTCAGTAGCAGATGCGATCAACTGGAAGAAAGGGTATCGCTGATAGAAGATGAAATGAATGAAATGAAGAGAGAAGGGAAGTTTAGAGAAAAAAGAATAAAAAGAAATGAACAAAGCCTCCAAGAAATTTGGGACTATGTGAAAAGACCAAACCTACGTCTGATTGGTGTACCTGAAAATGATGGGGAGAATGGAACCAAGTTGGAAAACACTCTGCAAGATATTATCCAGGAGAACTTCCCCAATCTAGCAAGGCAGGCCAGCATTCAGATTCAGGAAATACAGAGAACGCCACAAAGATACTCCTCGAGAAGGGCAACTCCAAGACACATAATTGTCAGATTCACCAAAGTGGAAATGAAGGAAAAAATGTTAAGGGCAGCCAGAGAGAAAGGTCGGGTTACCCACAAAGGGAAGCCCATCAGACTAACAGCTGATCTCTCAGCAGAAACTCTACAAGCCAGAAGAGAGTGGGGGCCGATATTCAACATTCTTAAAGAAAAGAATTTTCAACCCAGAATTTCCTATCCCGCCAAACTAAGCTTCATAAGTGAAGGAGAAATAAAATACTTTACAGACAAGCAAACGCTGAGTGATTTTGTCACCACCAGGCCTGCCCTAAAAGAGCTCCTGAAGGAAGCACTAAACATGGAAAGGAACAACCGGTACCAGCCCCTGCAAAAACATGCCAAATTGTAAAGACCATCGAGGCTAGGAAGAAACTATAGCAACTAACGAGCAAAATAACCAACTAACATCATAATGACAGGATCAGATTCACACATAACAATATTCACGTTAAATGTAAATGGGCTAAATGCTCCAATCAAAAGACACAGACTGGCAAACTGGATAAGGAGTCAGGACCCATCAGTGTGCTGTATTCAGGAAACCCATCTCACATGCAGAGACACACATAGACTCAAAATAAAGGGATGGAGGAAGATCTATCAAGCAACTGGAAAACAAAAAAAGGCAGGGGTTGCAATCCTAGTCTCTGATAAAATAGACTTTAAACCAACAAAGATCAAAAGAGACAAAGAAGGCCATTACATAATGGTAAAGGGATCAATTCAACAAGAAGAGCTAACTATCCTAAATATATATGCACCCAACACAGGAGCACCCAGATTCATAAAGCAAGTCCTCAGTGACCTACAAAGGGACTTAAACTCCCACACAATAATAATGGGAGATTTTAACACCCCACTGTCAGCATTAGACAGATCAACGAGACAGAAAGTTAACAAGGATATCCAGGAATTGAACTCAGCTCTACATAAAGTGGACCTAATAGACATCTACAGAACTCTCCACCCCAAATCAACAGAATATACATTTTTTTCAGCACCACACCACACCTATTCCAAAATTGACCACATAGTTGGAAGTAAAGCTCTTCTCAGCAAATGTAAAAGAACAGAGATTATAACAAACTGTCTCTCAGACCACAGTGCAATCAAACTAGAACTCAGGATTAAGAAACTCAGTCAAAACCGCTCAACTACATGGAAACTGAACAACCTGCTCCTGAATGACTATTGGGTACATAATGAAATGAAGGCAGAAATAAAGATGTTCTTTGAAACCAACGAGAACAAAGACACAACATACCAGAATCTCTGGGACACGTTCAAAGCAGTGTGTAGAGGGAAATTTATAGCACTAAATGCCCACAAGAGAAAGCAGGAAAGATCCAAAATTGACACCCTAACATCACAATTAAAAGAACTAGAAAAGCAAGAGCAAACACATTCAAAAGCTAGCAGAAGGCTAGAAATAACTAAAATCAGAGCAGAACTGAAGGAAATAGAGACACAAAAAACCCTTCAAAAAATTAATGAATCCAGGAGCTGGTTTTTTGAAAAGATCAATAAAATTGATGGACCGCTAGCAAGACTAATAAAGAAGAAAAGAGAGAAGAATCAAATAGATGCAATAAAAAACGAAAAAGGGGATATCCACCGATCCCACAGAAATACAATCTACCATCAGAGAATACTACAAACACCTCTATGCAAATAAACTAGAAAATCTAGAAGAAATGGATAAATTCCTCGACAAATACACCCTCCCAAGACTAAACCAGGAAGAAGTTGAATCTCTGAATAGACCAATAACAGGTTCTGAAATTGTGGCAATAATCAATAGCTTACCAACCAAAAAGAGTCCAGGACCTGATGGATTCACAGCTGAATTCTACCAGAGGTACAAGGAGGAACTGGTACCATTCCTTCTGAAACTATTCCAATCGATAGAAAAAGAGGGAATCCTCCCTAACACATTTTACGAAGCCAGCATCGTCCTGATACCAAAACCTGGCAGAGACATAACCAAAAAAGAGAATTTCAGACCAATATCCTTGATGAACATTGATGCAAAAATCCTCAATAAAATACTGGCAAACCGAATCCAGCAGCACATCAAAAAGCTTATCCACCATGATCAAGTGGGCTTCATCCCTGGGATGCAAGGCTGGTTCAACATACGCAAATCAATAAATGTAATCCAGCATATAAACAGAACCAAAGACAAAAACCACATGATTATCTCAATAGATGCAGAAAAGGCCTTTGACAAAATTCAACAACTCTTCATGCTAAAAACTCTCAATAAATTAGGTATTGATGGGACGTATCTCAAAATAATAAGAGCTATCTACAACAAACCCACAGCCAATATCATACTGAATGGGCAAAAACTGGAAGCATTCCTTCTGAAAACTGGCACAAGACAGGGATGCCCTCTCTCACCGCTCCTATTCAACATTGTGCTGGAAGTTCTGGCCAGAGCAATCAGGCAGGAGAAGGAAATAAAGGGTATTCAATTAGGAAAAGAGGAAGTCAAATTGTCCCTGTTTGCAGATGACATGATTGTATATCTAGAAAACCCCATTGTCTCAGCCCAAAATCTCCTTAAGCTGATTAGCAACTTCAGCAAAGTCTCAGGATACAAAATTAATGTACAAAAATCGCAAGCATTCTTATACACCAATAACAGACAAACAGAGAGCCAAATCATGAGTGAACTCCCATTCACAATTGCTTCAAAGAGAATAAAATACCTAGGAATCCAACTTACAAGGGATGTGAAGGACCTCTTCAAGGAGAACTACAAACCACTGCTCAATGAAATAAAAGAGGATACAAACAAATGGAAGAACATTCCATGCTCATGGGTTGGAAGAATCAATATCGTGAAAATGGCCATACTGCCCAAGGTAATTTATAGATTCAATGCCATCCCCATCAAGCTACCAATGACTTTCTTCACAGAATTGGAAAAAACTACTTTAAAGTTCATATGGAACCAAAAAAGAGCCCGCATCGCCAAGTCAATCCTAAGCCAAAAGAACAAAGCTGGAGGCATCACGCTACCTGACTTTAAACTATACTACAAGGCTACAGTAACCAAAACAGCATGGTACTGGTACCACAACAGAGACATAGATCAATGGAACAGAACAGAGCCCTCAGAAATGATGCCGCATAGCTACAACTATCTGATCTTTGACAAACCTGACAAAAACAAGAAATGGGGAAAGGATTCCCTATTTAATAAATGGTGCTGGGAAAACTGGCTAGCCATATGTAGAAAGCTGAAACTGGATCCCTTCCTTACACCTTATACAAAAATTAATTCAAGATGGATTAAAGACTTATATGTTAGACCTAAAACCATTAAAATCCTACAAGAAAACCTAGGCAATACCATTCAGGACATAGGCGTGGGCAAGGACTTCATGTCTAAAACACCAAATGCAATGGCAACAAAAGCCAAAATCGACAAATGGGATCTCATTAAACTAAAGAGCTTCTGCACAGCAAAAGAAACTATCATCAGAGTGAACAGGCAACCTACACAATGGGAGAAAATTTTTGCAACCTACTCATCTGACAAAGGGCTAATATCCAGAATCTACAATGAACTCAAACAAATTTACAAGAAAAAAACAAACAACCCCATCAAAAAGTGGGCAGAGGACATGAACAGACACTTCTCAAAAGAAGACATTTATGCAGCCAAAAAACACATGAAGAAATGCTCCTCATCACTGGCCATCAGAGAAATGCAAATCAAAACCACAGTGAGATACCATCTCACACCAGTTAGAATGGCCATCATTAAAAAATCAGGAAACAACAGGTGCTGGAGAGGATGTGGAGAAATAGGAACACTTTTACACTGTTGGTGGGACTGTAAACTAGTTCAACCATTGTGGAAGTCAGTGTGGCGATTCCTCAGGGATCTCGAACTAGAAATACCATTTGACCCAGCCATCCCATTACTGGGTATATACCCAAAGGACTATAAATCATGCTGCTATAAAGACACATGCACACGTATGTTTATTGCGGCACTATTCACAATAGCAAAGAGTTGGAACCAACCCAAATGTCCAACAACGATAGACTGGATTAAGAAAATGTGGCACATATACACCATGGAATACTATGCAGCCATAAAAAATGATGAGTTTGTGTCCTTTGTAGGGACATGGATGAAACTGGAAAACATCATTGTCAGTAAACTATCGCAAGGACAAAAAACCAAACACCGCATGTTCTCACTCATAGGTGGGAATTGAACAATGAGAACTCATGGACACAGGAAGGGGAACATCACGCTCCGGGGACTGTTGTGGGGTGGGGGGAGGGGGGAGGGACAGCATTAGGAGATACACCTAATGCTAAATGACGAGTTAATGGGTGCAGGAAATCAACATGGCACATGGATACATATGTAACAAACCTGCACATTGTGCACATGTACCCTAAAACCCTGAAGTATAATAAAAAAAAAAAAAAAAAAAAAAAAAAGAAAATGTAAAGAAATAAATACCTAATATGTTAACCCATAAAAAAAAAAAAAAAAAGAAAAAAACAAACAACCCCATCAAAAAGTGGGCGAAGGACATGAACAGACACTTCTCAAAAGAAGACACTTATGCAGCCAAAAAACAGATGAAAAAATGCTCGTCATCACTAGCCATCAGAGAAATGCAAATCAAAACCACAGTGAGATACCATCTCACACCAGTTAGAATGGCCATCATTAAAAAGTCAGGAAACAACAGGTGCTGGAGAGGATGTGGAGAAATAGGAACACTTTCACACTGTTGGTAGGACTGTAAACTCATTCAACCATTGTGGAAGTCAGTGTGGCGATTCCTCAGGGATCTAAAACTAGAAATACCATTTGACCCAGCCATCCCATTACTGGGTATATACCCAAAGGACTATAAATCATGTTGCTATAAAGACACATGCACACGTATGTTTATTGCGGCACTATTCACAATAGGAAAGAATTGGAACCAACCCAAATGTCCAACAACGATAGACTGGATTAAGAAAATGTGTCACATATATACCGTGGAATACTACGCAGCCATAAAAAATGATGAGTTCATGTCCTTTGTAGGGACATGGATGAAACTGGAAAACATCATTCTCAGTAAACTATCGCAAGGACAAAAAACCAAACACCGCATATTCTCACTCATAGGTGGGATTTGAACAATGAGAACTCATGGACACAGGAAGGGGAACATCACACTCTGGGGGACTGTTGTGGGGTGGGGGGAGGGGGAGGGACAGCATTAGGAGATACACCTAATGTTAAATGACGAGTTAGTGGGTGCAGCAAAACAACATGGCAAATGGATACATAAGTAACAAACCTGCAAATTGTGCGCATGTACCCTAAAACCTAAAGTATAATAAAAAAAAAAATAAAAAAAGAGGAAAAAAAAAAAAAGATCTTCACTTTTCTCTTAACCAGTAAATTCCATTAATAAACATTTGCAAGAGATTTTGATGAGCTTTCAACCTGCCTCAGTTTTCCTAAGAAAGGGGAAATAAGTTACTATTCCACTTTTAATTCTTTTCTTCACAACAATGAAGTTCATTTTTTAACCTTTAAATATTTGATTAATTTGTATTTGAATTCATACATTTTTGAAGTAATAAAGTGAGTGCTTTTTTCTTGAAAATATGTATTTTTATTTTTTGTTTGTTTAGGGGAAGGTTGGATTATGAATACCCTTTATATTCAGATTCACTAAGTATTTTGGAAGGTCTAATAAACTTATTTTCTATTTATGTTTAATGTATGCTTTCTTAATATTTCACTTGGATTCTCAATAAATATTTAGGCAAGGAATATCAAAACAATGCCAAATGATTATGTTTCAAATCAAAGAGCTGTTAAGAAGACATATATCCCCACGTTTCTCCATTTTATACAGGGTGGGGGTCCAGTAGGTTACTTAGAATCATGTTTGTAAGAAACTTTAAAAAGAACGGTCCATGGGTTCTCTGATTCATTGTTGCAGTTAAAATATTGTGTATTTTATTGTTCATAGTATAATACCTTTCCAAATTTATTTACTTGATATCACATATCTAGTTCTTTAAACAGTTTCTAAGGTATAAAAGTCATTTTGGAAACGTTTTTAGAAAAACTGATCACTTTTTAGAAATTTGTGAAGCTTGCTAATTTTACAAAATGTCCATTTGCTAAGAAACATATTTGGGAATAAAAGGCTGTTGGATTGCTACTCAGCTCTTATGTAAGCCTGGAAACCTGAAGCAACCAGCATTTGAAAATATTGTAACTTACTATGTTGCAGTGGGAGTCAAATATCTGTTAAACCAAACCTGCAAAAAGGCTTAATCCCTGTGGTAATATAAAAAAAATAACAGAAGATCCAATGATCTTAAATTTATACCTGTATTATAGAACACACAGTCTATTTTCGCAAATCACTTGAAATTTGTTTATGGATTAAAGGAAGAAGGAGTTTTCAGTTCTTTAAGCAATAAACTACTCTGTTTTTAATTAGATGTTGCTTGCAATTAAATCAAATGCCATGTATTCACTGAAAAGTCCACATAATACTAGGTGTAAAACTAATCCCTAATTTGAAGCAACAATTATAACATTTATGCTGTAAATTAGAAAATTCTTCCTCACCCAATTAAGATTTGGCATTAAGGAGAATACTTAGCCATGTAGACATAATTATGTAAGGTCATTTGTCACTGGTTCCATGATGTTTCCAAAACTAACTAGGCTCAGATTTAGAAAAACCTGCATTAAATGAGAGGTATAGGATTAAATCTTGAAAAATTCAAGTTTAAAAGTAACTCCTGGCCGGGCATGGTGGCACACCCCTGTAATCTCAGCACTTTGGGAGGCTGAGACAGGTGGATCACCTGAGGTCAGGAGTTTGTGACCAGCCTGACTGACGTGGGAAATGCCATCTCTACTAAATACAAAAAAATTAGCCAAGCCTGGTGGCTCATGCCTGTAATCCGAGCTACTAGGGAGGCCGAGACAGGAGAATCACTTGGACCCGGGAGGCGAAGGTTGCAGTGAACTGAGATCATGCCATTGCACTCCAGCCTGAGCAACAAGAGCAAAACTCCATCTCGAAAAAAAATAATAATAATAATTCCTTTCTGAACAAATCAAATCTGATTATTCAGTTGAGGTTCTCAATTGCCTTTTTTGCTTCTGTAGAGACTGGTCTCTAGCAAATAAGAAAGACTAATTCAATTGACATTTTTGAAAAATTACAAGGCCTGGGCACACAGAGTGCTATGAAGAGTGCCTAAGAAGAAGCCATGTTTCAGACATCCTGGCCAGGGACTGGACATGAACATCACATCAATCACATATGCAAGTCAGTCTTCATTTCCAGTCACTTCTTTTTTCCTGCCAAAGGTTTCATGTACCCTAAGTCTTTGAACAAAGGCTGTTGCTTCACTGACCTGAATTGTTAATGCAAACGAAATTGGTTATCAGTACCAATGCTACATCTCATCGCTCATGAAAAGAATAATTCAAAATGGAAAGAGTTATTTACTAGGTGTGTGACTTTTTCAAGTGTCTTAACTACCTTTCATCTCGCTCAGCCATTCATTTATACATTGAACAAGTGTGTGTGTGTGTGTGTGTGCACGTGTGCATGTGCGTGTGTATGAAGAAAGAGAGGGAGAAGGACAACCAGCTGTGTCAGGTACCACTGCAGGCTCTGGAGAGATAAGAGTAAGCTGAGTGCATAAAAATATAGAAAACTCAACCTTCGTTGAAAGTGACAGGTGATGACAACTGCCATGAATGAAGAAAAAAGAAAGAGATAGAAATGGCTATGGCAGTGTGAGTGTTTGATCTTTAGAAGGGCTGTCAGAGGAGGGTCTACTGAGAAGGTGACAAGCAGAAACCTGAGGAGGATAAGAAGCAACAAGCAAATTGGAGTGAGAACAGTCCAGGCAGAGGAAGCACATGTGCTGGAGGCTGGGCAGCAAATGCTTATGCTTGGAAGAAGCAGCCAGGGCACTGGGGCTGAGCATGTCAGGCAAGGGAAGTATGGCCAGAGTGGGAGGAGAGGATGCTGGTTAAATGGGAAAGGTTCCCTTGTCCCCTTCCCAGGGCGTGCAAGGGGGTAGGGCTCACTTCTTCAGGGCTCCGCTGCTCAAACCTCTAGGGGAGCACACAGATAGGCAGGTTGTGGGGCTCTGCACCCCAAAGCAATATCTAGGCGTGAATGTTTACAGCTGAAGCCCCAGTGGACATGTTACAGTGTGCTCTTTTAGTTCGCCGTCTTTTAGTCGCCTGGCTTGTGTTAACCAGGTCAGTTAGACCTTCTACCTTGTCGCAAGGACACAGGACTTTCTATATCCCCGGTTCTTTCTTTGGTGTACAGGAAGAATCGGATCACATATGGGCTTGGGGAACGAGTGCAAAGTTCTATTGAGTGAAATTAGCTCTCAGCCGATATAGGAGCCAAAAGGGAAATGGTTTTCTCCTAGAGTTCTGCCACTTGGTGGCCCCTGCTCTCCTCTGACTGCCCCAGCCAAACTCTGCCTAGTCCCGCCGGTCAATGGCCTGCCATCTGGCGTACCAGAATCTCTCGGTGAGCTCTTTTGCCGGCGTGCTGTCTCAACGTCCTCTTGCCATCGAGCCTCTGTGTCTTCTGCTGATCTGCTTCGCTCTATGTCCAGCCGCCTGTGTATCTGATCACTAGGGTGTGGGGTTATTATAGGCCTAGGATGGGGCCATGGTGGGCCAGGGTGGTCTTGGAAAATGCAACATTTGGGTGTGAAAGCAGGAGTACCTGTCCTCACCTAGGTCTGTGGGGGTGGAGCCCTAGTCAGGGACCTGCCTTTCTCTACTTCCCTGTCCTCCCTTTTCGTATCATTTAAAGGGACTATGCTCTTCCCTTTCCAGTACTCCTGTATCACTGCAGAGTAACAGGTACTGGATATTCTTGGGCCCATGGATTATAGAAATGTAACTAAGCCTATTTTCCCCATCTGAAAATGTTTTTCTGCCTTAAGAATGTCGATCTTTTATGGCTGTTATTAAAATGTCAAAAAACAACAGATGCTGGCAAGGTTGTGGAGAAATGGAAATGGTTATACCCTGTTGGTGGAAGCATACACTAGTTCAACCATTGTGGAAAACAGTGTGGCAATTCCTTAAAGACCAAAAAAACAGAACTACCACTCGGCTGGCAATCCCATTACTGGGTATATGCCAAAAGGAATAGAAATCATTCTATTATAAAGACGCATGCATGCGCATGTTCATTCCAGCACTCTTCACAACAGCAAAGACATGGAGTCAACCAAAATCGCATCAATGATAGACTGGATAAAGAAAATGTGGTACAGCTATACCATGCACTACTATGCAGTCTTAAAAAAGAATGAGATAATGTCCTTTGCAGGAACATGGATGGAGCTGGAGGCCATTATCCTTAGCAAACTGATGCAGGAACAGAAAACCAAATATCACATGTTCACATGTTCTCACTTACAAGTGTGAGCTCAGTGATGAGAACACATAGACACACAGAGAAAAACAACACACATTGGGGACTATTGAAGGGTGGAGGATCAAGAAAAAAAAGGAGGGAGAGGATCAAGAAAAAAAAAATAATGGGTACTAGGCTTAATTGTTGAGTGATGAAATAATCTGTACAACAAACCCCCATGACACAAGTTTACCTATATAACAAACCCAGACATGTACCCTTGAACTTAAAATAAAATTTTAAAAAGTCATTCTTTTTAAGGTGGACATGTAAACAACCAATGGATATTTTGTAACTTGTGGTATTTACCAGCTATCTGCTTTAAATCAAATGACTATATAGATACTTATTACCCCGTGTGATCTTTCATATATTAATCCAAAAGTGTAACAATTGAGGTAGTAGCATGGGCAATTAGGGTAAATCTGAACACATAAGAGGAGTGACTTCAAATTTTTTTACCAATAAATATCACTACCAATATATTCCACCCCTTGAAATTTATATAGTAATGATGTCAGTGTTATAATCATTCTAGCTAGGGGGAATAAAAAAGAACCCAAAAAATGTTTGTTAGATATTAAGTATGGGGGCCGGGCACAGTGGCTCACGCCTGTAATCTCAGCATTTAGGGAGGCCAAGGCAGACAGGTCACCTGAGGTAAGGAGTTTGAGAAAAGCCTGGACAACATGGTGAAACCCCATCTCTACTAAAAATACAAAAATTAGCTGGGCATGGTGGCGTATGCCTGTAGTCCCAGCTACTCAGGAGGCTGAAGCAGGAGAATTGCTTGAAGCGGGAGTCAGAGGTTGTGGTGAGCCGAGATCATGCCACTGCACTCCAGCCTGGCGACAGAGTAAGAATCTGTCTCAAAAAAAAAAAAAAAAAAAAATTAGCCAGGCGTGGTGGCATTTTCCTGTAATCCCAGCTACTCAGGCAACTGAGGCAGGAGAATTGTCAGAACCCGGGAGGTGGTGGGGGCAGTGAGCCAACATTGTGTCATTGCACTCCAGTCTGGGCAACAGAGCAATACTCTGTGTCAGAACAACAACAACAAAAAAAATTAAGTATACGGAGTATTTTGCTCTGGACTTACTGAATCTAGGAAAGTATTGCCTTTGCCCTCACTGAGTTTATAATCTAATTTATGCAGGAAAGAGGCATAGAAAATTAACCACACTTCGAGGCTGACTACAATCAGCTTGATGCCATAGAGTCAACATCCCACTAAAGGCAGAAGGGGAAGTACTGCCTTGAAGGCAAGGGAAGACATTGTGGAGTAGGATGTGCCATGAGAATACTGAAGAACAATTGGGATTCACAGAGAAGCTAACCAGGTAAGAAAGATAATCCAGTTTAAAGAAAAATATAAACAAATATATTTCTGGCTTTTCTTCATTGCAATCTTTCCTGTTGTCAAATTGCTGCCTCTTATTTAGGCTGAAGGCCCTGGTTTTATAAATGTGATATCTACAGACAGTGTTATGCTGATGGGTTAGGCATTAACTTGTTTTACTTGATAACCTATTTAAAGAAGTATAAGCCAGAGGAGTGGTTCTTCTGAAAGGATTCAAGGAGGATCCTTTCCTCTGAGCTGCAGGATGTATGCCGTAAGGATTCTCATGTGGTCCAATTCAGAAGGAAATTCCTCCACAGGGCATTTCAACATGCTTTTTATATTGACTATAGAAGGAAGCATCTCCTTGCCTGCTTTCTTCCTGTTCTTCCAAGTCTTAGAAATGTCCTTACGGTTCATGCATTCTGTATCTTACTTTCCTCTAGCTCTCTCCTAGTGGCCAACAGATCCTGGAGGAATCTTGCCTGCTCACTTTCTGCTCACAGCAGCCTCTTCTTTCAGGAATCAGCCTCATTATGTCGGTCTGGTTTAGCTGCTGCTTGCTCCAAAATCTAACCTTTCTCCTATTAATTAAAAAGATTTTGTTAGAGCTTTCTCCAATTGCCTCCCAATTTTTTTCACAGAAGAAAATAAAAAGTGCATGTCATCCTATTGTGCACCATTAAATCTATTTCATTCAGCATATTTACAGAAATTTCTCTCTTTGAAAGGTATCTTTTATACTTTTCATCACTTCACACAACTTTTTTCCTTATAATGTCTTAATCTTTTCCAAGGGATTTTGAGAAATGTAGAGTTATATCTCTGTAGTATATTGTTTTTTAACATAAATCCTAATCTGATTTTAAATAGGAGAGCAGGAACGTATGAAAATGCTGAGATAGAAAGTCTTTCAACAGCGCTAGTGAATCATCAGGCATAAAGAAAGGAAACACATATTATCCAAACACTTCACAAATATTTACTGAAAATTACCTTAGGATGAATTCTCACTTAGGTATTGAGAATGCAATAAAGAACAACATAGAGTTCCTGTCCTCTCTGTCATACAGTCTAGAAGGGAAGAAGAAATAGCAGATGTTTTCTAGGTTATGAAAAAGTAAGTGGTAGAAATTAATGTAGATTTGTAAATGGGCATGGAGGAAGTCTTAAATGAAGTCTCCAGAATTAGGAAATGTATTGGTAGAATCCTCACATTGGTTCCTTAATCCATCTTCTTGGGGAAGGCCAGATGGAAGCCTCAGCTACGACCATTGCCCTGACAGCCTTGATTACGTTGACTTGAGGGCATGGTAGAGGTTAGTGCAAATCTGGAAGACCTAAAGAACAGAAGAGTGGTGAATACTGTCATATATCCACTCAATTCATAATCTACACCCCAAATACACATGGATCCTGGATGATGGCTAAAGGTTACCACAAACCGAGGCAAAAAGTAGCTCAACTGCAGATTGCATGCCAGATATGGCAACTTTGCTAGATTAGATTAACAAAACCTCAGATATGTAATATGTGGTCACTGATCTATAAAGCTTTCTTTTATACAGCTAATAGAAATAAAGAAAAAGCACATTTTTATATGCAACAGGTAAGAGTACACATTTAGAGTCTTGGTGAATGATACGGTTTGGTTCTGTGTACCCACATGAATTTCATATTGAATCGTAATCCCCAATCCCCTTACCCAAGGGACCTGGCAGAAGGTGATTGGATCATGGTGGCAGATGTCCCCCTTGCTGTTCTCATGATAATGAATGGGTTCTCACCAGATCTGGTTGTTTGAAAGTGTATATAGCACTTCCCACTTCGTGGTCTCTTCCTCTTGCTCTGGCCATGTGAAGACCAGACTCCCTTCACTTTTGCCTTCTGCCATGATTGTAAGTCTCAGGATGCCTTCCCAGAAGCAGAAGCCTATATATCCCTCAGAATCATGAGCTGATTAATCTTCTTTTTTTAATAAATTACTCATTTTCAGGCTTTTCTTATAGCCATGCAATAATGGACTAATAAAGGAAATTGGTACCAGAGAAGTGGAGCATTGCTATAAAGATACCTGAAAATGCGGAAGCAACTTGGGAACTGAGTAATGGGCTGAGGTTGAAACAGTTTGGAGGGCTAAAGAGAAGACAGGAAAATGTGGGAAAGTTTGGAACTTTATAGAGACTTGTTGAATGGTTGTGACTAAAATTCTGATAGTGATTTGGACAATGAATTCCAGGCTGAGGTGGTCTCAGATGGAGATGAAGAAGTCCTTGAGAGCTGGAGTAAAGATCACCCTTGCTATGCTTTAGCAAAGAGACTGGGGCATTGTGCCCCTGTTCTATATATCTGTGGAACTTTGAATTTGAGAGAGATGATTTAGCATATCAGTCAGAAGAAATTTCTAAGCAGCAAAGCATTCAGATGTGGCCTGGCTGTTTCTAAAAACCAGTGCTCATCTGCATAAACAAAGAAATGACCTGAAATCAGAACTTACATTTAAAAATAAAAATAGCATAAAATATGGAAAATTTGCAGCCTGACCATGTGCTAGAAAAGAGAAACCAATTTTCTAGGGAGAAATTCAAGCAACCTATAGAAATTTGTATAAGTAAAGAGGAGCTAAATGTTAATAGCCAAGACAATGGGGAACATGCCTCCAAAGCACTTCAGAGAACTTCATAGCAGCCCTTTCCATCACAGGCCCAGAGGCCTAGGAAGAAAGAATGGTTTTGAGGGCCAGGTCCAGTGCCCTGCTACTCTGTGCAGCCTCAGGACAGGGCACCCTGCATCTCAGCTGCTCCAGCTCCAGCCATGGCTAAAGGACTCCAGATATATCTCAGACTGCTGCTCTAGAGAGTGCACGCTGGAAGCTGCCAAGGCTTCCAGATGGTGTTAAGCCTGCAGGTGTGCAAGGGCAAGAGTTGAGGCTTGGAAGCCTCCACCTAGATTTCACAGGTTGTTTGAAAATGCCTGGACGTTCAGGCAGAAGTCTGCTTCAGGGGCAGAGCCCCCATGGTAATAGAGGAGTGCCAAAGGGAAATGTGAGGTTGGAGCCCCCACACAGAGTCCCCAGTGGGTCACTGCCTAATGGGGTAGAGAGAAGAAGGCCACCATTCTTTAGACCCAAGCATGCTAGATCCACTGACAACTTGCACTATGCATCTGGAAAAGCTGCAGGCACTCAATGCCTCAGCCCATTACTCAGTTCCTAAGTTGCTTCAGCATTTTCAGGTATCTTTATAGCATGCTCCACTTCTCTGGTACCAATTTTCTTTATAAGTCCATTAATAAAGCAGTGGAGCTGCCCAAGGCCTTGGGAGCCCACCCATTGTGTCAGTATGGCCTAGATTTTAGACTGGGAGTCAAAGGAGATTACTTTGGAGCTTTATGATTTAGTGACTTCCCTGCTGGGATTTAGACTTGCATGAGGCCTGTAGCCCATTTGTTCTGGCCTATTTCTCCCTTTTGGAATGAGAGCATTTACCCAGTGCCTGCACCTCCCTTGTATCCTGGAAGTAACTAACTTGTTTGTGATTTTACAGGCTCATGGGTGGGAGGAATTTGCATTGTCTCAGATGAGATTTTGGACTCTGACATTTGAGTTAAGCTGGGAGGAGTTAAGACTTTAGGGGACTGTTGGAAAGGCATGATTGTGTTTTGAAATGTGAGAAGGACACGAGATTTGGGAGGGGCCAGGAGTGGGATAATATGGTTTGGCTCTGTGTCCCCACCAAAATCTCATGTTGAATTGTAGTTCCTAATATTGGGGGAGGGACCTGGTAGGAGGTGATTGGATCATAGGGGCAGATTTCCACTTTGCTGTTCTCGTGGGAGTGAGTGAATTCTCATGAGATTTGGTTCTTTTAAAGTGTGTAGCACTTCCTCCTTGCTCTTTCTTCCTCCTGCTCTGGCCATGTGAAGACTAGGCCTTCCTCCCCTTCACCTTCCTCTATGATGTAAGTTTCCTGAGGCCTCCTCAGAAGCAGAAGCCTGTATATCCTGGAGAACCACGAGCCAATTAAACCTCTTTTCTTTATAAATTACTAATTTTCAGGTAGTTCTTTATACCAGTTCGAGGATGAACTAATACAGCCATGTACTGTGCTAACATACTTCCTCCCTTTCTTAATATAATTAATGAGACAGAGATTGTCTGAAAAAAAATAGAGAACATCACATTGGTGCTAAAAGAAAAACTTCAGCCAAATTAAATTTAAAGGAGTTTAACTGAGCAATGAAAAATTTGCAAATTGGGCCGTCTCTGGAATCACAGCAGATTCACAGAGACTCCAAAGGGGCCTCCTGGTCAGAACAAATTTATAGACAAAAAAGGCAAAGTGACCTACAGGAATTGGAAGTGAGGTACAGAAACAGTGAGATTGGTTAAAGCTCAGTGTTTGCTTTATTTGAATGCAGTTTGAACATTCAGCAGTCTACGGGTGGTTGAAGTATGGCCGCTGGGATTTGGCAACACCCAGCTATTGTTACAGGTACATATACTACTAAGTTAGGTTTTTAACTTTGTCTATTAAGCTAGGTTACAGTTCATCCACGAGGACTCACATATAGTACAGAGTCCCTCTCAAGCCATATTTAGTTTATTTTAACACTGGTAAACTCTATCAATGATATTAGGCTTCTCTAAAGAAGTGAGGAATCGTGTCAAGCAACGTGGAAGCCTTAGTGAGACAGATTCTCCAGAGATGGAGTATACACCTGAGGAAGATACAAGGGATTATAACATCAGTACAATTTTTAGAGGGCCAGAGATCTGGGATATTCCAGGAATTTTCCTCCAAAGTAAATGACATATTTTTGCATTATTTACTCACATTGCTGAGAAGGAAGCATGATGCTCAGCAGGTGTCTTTGGGCTATGAAAGCAGTGCATTACACACAGGAGAATGCTGACTGATCTATTTATCAAGTCACTCAAAAGGTTGCTAGTTTTGAGTGAGGCCTAGAGCACAAAACACTTTTTTGAAAATGCAGGGTACAGCTCATATTGACCTGCCTCTTGAGCCGTATAACCCAGGAGATCTTATGATATTGATACGTCTGTGATGGGAGAAGATGCCATGTAGCATTTATAATGATCCTAGTAGGAAAATCTCATAACATGGAATTCTAGCTTTCTGAGCTATGCCATTGTCAGGGAAAATGTATATAACTTTCAACAAAATGGCTGTTAGCATGCTGGAAATATACATGATCACTCCTGCATGGCTGCAATTTGTCCCCACATGCTTATATTCTAACATCTATGCGGATCCTCTTAGACCTAGGTTTGTTGAAGAAATTATCTGTGGTTTTTTTGTTGGTTTGTTTTTTGTTTTTGGTTTGGTTTTCTCTTTTACTCTTTTTTCTTGCTCTCCTAGCTTTTCATTTAATGAGGGCATTTAAGCAAGTATAAAATGTTTCCCACAAAATTCAATGCCATCACCACCATGTCTCTCCCAGAAGCTCATTTAAAATCATAGCGGTACCCTCAAATAGCATTACAAAATTTTTTTTGACAATTATTCTCTCAGTTCATGCCTCAAAAAGTATGCCTCAGGAAATAAGCCTTATGAAATGAGGCATTGTATATTATTATATAATAATCTGTATTTTTAATCTATTGAGAATGTTACCTTTGAACTGTTCGCTTCTTATACCCATAACACCACAAACAATGTTTTGTAAATATTAGCTTGTCAAGTAATATTGAAATCATAATTAAATAGAGAAAATGTGAAAATAAAGAAGAGAAGTAGAAGGGAAGGGGAAAAGTAGGAAGGTAAAAAGTAAGCGACAGAGCAATAGGGTTTTCAGCTAATGCATAACTTAAAAAATTTTATCTAGTTACTGAAGTTGATTATATATTATTTTATGCTCTTCTAGTAACTCTTTCCATTAAACTTATCTATGTTATCTCTGCATGATTGCAACAACTCCAAATTTCTTCTCTTTACATTAGATTTTTTTAGAAAAATTAACGTTATATCTCAGAGCATGTTCAGAGGGCTCATTAGTTTAAGTAAGTTTCCTCATTGATTAGAGAATTCATTATTCTTTCTTTTGAATTATTTACTATAATGATAACTTCCTTATTGCTCTGCTTACAAGTAATGGCACGTTTCTCACTATTTCTTTTTCTTCAGGACTTTGACATATCTCTATTTCATAAACCATATTTCATTATTATGAGACAAATTTTTTTAGATTGTAGTTATTTATAGTGTCCTAGGGTAACCCAAGCTACTTGAGTTCTTGTTAATTGTAAAAGTGCATTTTCTTTGAAATTTGATAGTTTAGCATTTAAATTTAATAATATATGTGTGACAACATTTCACTATAGAATCCTTGCCAAATAGCATGTTCCAGTTGATAGGGTCATTTATTTAGTGCCAGAAAGACTGCAATTCACAATTCTACCTATTAGCAATTTTCCACAGCAATTTCCAAAATATCGTTGTCTTAAATTTAATAAATTGTCCTTTTGAAATATTTTACACATATCTTATACCTACTAAATTTAAACATGAAAACAACTTATAAAATAAAATAAAATTCTGAAGTTTTCTTAGATCTGTTGGGTGTGAACCACTGCTTTATTATGTAACATAATCTAGGAATAACCCTGTTAATCATTGAAACAGACAATAATACTTTAATATTTTCTGATAATTCAGGATAAATTACAAATGGACTTGATTTCTTTTGACTTCTAGGTAAGAGTTAGACTAGAGTTGAAGGTACAAGTCTCTTAAAACTCTCAAAGAGTTTCTTTAGTTGAAGATGCTTGTATTGTAAGCAATTAAATTTTTTGCTGATAGATGCCTAAATTTCATGTTTGGTCTATCAAAATACATTTTTTTTCTCACTTCACTATTCAATTAACATAAACAGAGATGAATAAATTTCTGCCTCCAGCAATATTTCAGAGACTCAGTATTGTTCAACTTTAGGTTGCTCTGTGTTCAGCCAGGTTAATAGAGACAGAAAAAGACAAAATCTGGATGATGCATATGTCACTTCTGCTCATATAACATTAAACATAACTTCAACACACAGTCTCAGCCAGATACAGGAGACTGTGAAATATTTTCTGGGTGAGGCCAGAAGAGGAGGACACAGTCATTGAGTATCTTGCTGTCTCTGCCATGATGCTAGACACTTGCTTTTATTACAATGACAACTATTTACATTTCTTAAGAACATCATTTTTTACATCGTAATAATATTTTTAATTTAAAATAGATTTACAGAAAAGTTACGAAGATAGTAGTGTTTCCAATATCTCACATCTAATTTATTATTGACATCTTGCATTAATATGAAACATTTTTCACAGTTAATAAATTCATATAAATACATTCTCAGCAACAAATCTATCATCAGGCAAGTGGGCTTGCTGCCTGATTTGCACAGAAGCAATAACTATGGCACTGGCTTTTAAGAAAAGAAAGGCTTTATTGTAAAACTAATCACCAAGGAGACAGGAGCAGGCTCACCTCTATCTCACTAATTTGGGGTCTGGGGGAAATTTGCAGGATCAGGGAGCAAGGGAAAGAATTTGGGATGTTGATTTGGCGGGGTCTAATTGGAAAACTCTAATGTTGACCATTTGTGTTAAAGTACGTTGAGGCAGATTTTAGCACCAGATCTTCCAGGCCAATAGACTCCTCATTTTTGAAAGTTCCCACCTTCAGGCTCCAGTCCTGTCCCAGTCTTCTTGGTTCTGAAAGGAAGAACTGTTGGTTCTAGGTATTGTTAGAAATCAAACCTTTTTCAACTGTGCATGCCCAGTCCATGTGATTTGTGGTTTTGGTTCTGTGTATACCTACACAGAGGTAACTTGACATTTAGTTATTAATAGAGTAGGCCCAGTTTGGGCTGGTCCAGTGGTTACAAAGCGTATAGTCTATCTAGACCCTTCAGATTTTACAAAATGTTATATTTTCTTCTAGGGTCACATCCAGAGTACCACATTATATTTAATCATCGTGTCTTCTTAGTAATCTCTTTCTTGGCTTTGAAAGTGTCTCAGACATTCCCTGTTTTTAATAACCTTGATAGTTTTGTGGAGTACTTCTCAGGTATTTTGTACAATGTCCCCCAAATTGGATTTTTCTGATGGGTTTCCTATAATTAAACTTAGGCTGTGAGTTTAGAGAAGTAAGACCACAGATTTAAGTTGCCATCAAGAGAACATAATATCAAAATAACTTTCGTTGATTTTAGTATTCATCACCTGGCCAAAGTTTGTTTGTCATATTTCTCCACTGTAAGCTTATTCTTTCCCCCCATTTCTATACAGTGTTCTTTAGAAAGAAATCCCTATGAAAAGGTCACATTTAAGGATTGGGAAATTTTCATGACTTCCTGGAAAGGACAGTATATAAATAAATTATTTAGAATTTTTCTACATGAAATATTTGTCTTTTCTTATACATTTATCTATTCAATAATTTGTTTCAGTATGGACTCATGAATATTTATTTTATATTTTGACTGATTATACAAAACTACTTTATTTATGTTGTTGTTCATACCTTTCCAGCTTTGGTCCCTGAGAGTGACAGAGCAGGAGCACTGCCATCTTGGACAAGCACCACCATTTTAAAGTTCACCTTGATAAAAAACCACCTAAATCCAAAAGGCATCAGCTGCTAAGGTCAGCATGACCATAAACCACAAATGACATTTCCGACCAGAAATATTCCAACCATAAGGTAAACCCCTTCCCTACCAGACAGATGTCAGCCCCAAGAAAACCTGCACTCCGACCAGAGACATTCCAACCCACAATAAACTTCTCCCCGACACAGAAACATTCCAAGCCTGTGAAAAGTTCTCTTGCCCCGAACCCTTAAATACTCTTAGTCTATAAGAAATAATGCTCCTGACCAAAATCAACCTGAAGCCCCTCTCGGGTTGATTCTCCAAAATAAACCTGTCTTTGACTTTTGAGCCACTTTTTTGTGTTTCTTTCCTCTTTAACTCTTACAGGGAGAGCTGTCAGTTAGCTCTTCTGTCTTTTTCACATACCCTCATAATTGTGTTGTTTTTGAGCACCATGTTGCTTTCTGGCAGTATAAGATACACCAGTATCAACTTTTATATTGCTGCCTTAGTTTTAGAATCAACTATTTTTCCAGGGAGGCTGGTTGTACTTACTGGAGATAGGTTTTAGAAAAACAAGACCCTACAGTGAGTTTTCTCTTTACTGCTGGGGTGACGTTGCTCCTTAGGCCATCACATCAGACAAAGCAAGGACATATCCATGTGTATACACAGCCATGTACGTACCCATAGCTATAAATATCCATCTGTATCTGTATTAAGCTAATGTCAGGACCCAGAGGAAACTTTCCATCTGCCCTCTGAAGGTTCTCTGAAAGTTAACTGGCAAAAATGGATTAATAGGAGAAAAAACAGATACATTTATTAACATTGGAGGGGAAGGGGGAATCACTCCCCCCCACCACATAAAGCTTTATATATCCTTTACATAGGACAGGGAGGAGATGGGAAATGTAGACTATTTTTTTTGAGGGGCAGTGGCAGTAAATGTTATCAGAGAGAAGAAATGGAGCAGGGCAACACAAATTAACTTGTAAATCATCCTCTTTGGAATTTGAGTGAGCCTGAGGAGCAGGCATTATCTTGTGGAAAAGTCCATCCAGGTGTGGTTGCATTCTTCGGTCTTTTTTTCTGAAATAGATAATGAGATATCAGGGAGGGGAGAGGAAGCAATTTTATTTCTTTTGGTAAAAAGTTTTCATGGTCAGATAAGGAAATTCCAAAGTGAGGCCCTTTGAGAGAAGCATGGTGATTAAAGAAACCTAGATTCTGAGGCTTATTCCTGAAGCCTTTCTATTTCCAAAACACGCAGCCTGCCAAGCATCATATTTTGGGAAATAATTTTCTGCACCCCAACACTAAACATGAGGTGATATTAATGTCTGCAGCATTAATTCATTGTAACCACCCAATGGGTAAACCTTGCCTGCTGCCTAGACAGAGCTGATTTATGAAGACAGTGGAACTGCAATAGAGAAAGAGTAATTCATGCAGAGCCAGCTGTATTGGAGACCGGAGTTTTATTATTACTCACATCAGTCTCCCCTAGCATTCGGGGATCAGTTTTTAAGGACAACTTGATGGATAGGGGGAAGACAGTGAGGCAAGAGTGCTGATTGATTAGGTGGAAGATGAAATCATAGGGAAATGAAGCTGTTCTCTTGTGCTGAGTCGGTTCCTGGGTGGGGACCACAAGATCAGATAAGCCAGTTAATCCATCTGGGTGGTACCAGCTGATCCATCAGTGCAAGGTTTGCAAAATATTTCAAACACTGATCTTAGGAGCAATTTAGGGAGGGTCAGAATCTTGTATCCTCCAGCTGCATGACTCCTAAACCATAATTTCTAATCTTGTGGCTAATGTTAGTCCTAAAAAGGCAGCCTACTCCTCAGGCAAGAAGGAAGCTTGTTTTGGGAAAGGGCTGTTACCATCTTTGTTTTAATATATAAACTATAAACTAAGTTCCTCCCAAAGGTAGTTCCATCTATGCTCAGGAATGAGCAAGGACAGCTTGAAAGTTAGAAGCAAAATGGATTCAGTTAAGTTAGATCTCTTTCACTGTCTCAGTCATAATTTTGCAAAGATGGTTTCAGCATCACCACATGACCATCCTGTCCTTCTCTATTTGCTTTTCTGAAAACTGCCACTCCATCAGTGAGAAACCAGGCTCCTATCATCCAGCATTCACGTTAATTGTTCAATCCCAGACATGTTTCATTATTTCAGAATTGTTAACATGTAACCCTGTGGGAAGCAATATTATCAACTAGATAAGAGTGATTTATCTTTAGTTTTCCAGACTCCATTCATTTTCCAAGTCACTTAGAGCCATACCTTTTGATCTCATTCACTTCTGTGAGATTATTTCATTTTTTTGTTATATTTTGTCACAGTGAACATTTTATGCTGAGATCCCCTGAACTATATGATTGATTTTTTTCTTACATTAAGTCTTTGTTTTGTAATGAATTTTCAACAAGATATGTCACAGAAATATATTTTGGGATAAAATATTTCTATTTCTCTCAGGGCATGCTATCTGTCATTTGATGTATTCTAGAGTTGGGTTGAAATATATTTTATTGCTACAAAGTGTTCTGTAAGCATTAAGACCTTTGTTTAATGTTAATGCAGGTAACTTGTGCCTGAATTCCAAAGGGAGAAGAGTATAATGAGGCATGTATCACCTCTTCCTTCCCATCATGGCCTGAACTGGTTTGTTAGGTTAACTTTAAAATGCCCTTGGCTGACAGGAAGATCCATTCAGTTGACCGAGGGGCACAGAATTGTATTTTTGGTTTACAGAATCATACCATATGTAAGCTTTTGACCTGGCTATTTCATTTGGAAATATGCCTTTGAGATTCCCCCATGTCTTTATGACTAATGATTCTTTTTCTATCAATGAATAGTTTTCAATTATGTGAGTATACCATAATCTATCCATTTATCTATTGAAAGATACCTTGTTTTTTTTCCACTTTTCAGTAATATGAATACAGCAGCTACAATGTTATATTCAGGTTTTGTGTAAATGTAAGTGTTTTAATCACTTAAGTACTTGAAGTAGTTACTAGGTTACATGATAAAATTATGTTTAACTTTGTAATATACTGTCAAATTCTCTTCCTAAGTGGCTGTATCATTTTGCCTTTCCACCAGCAATAAACAAGAGTTCCTGTTACTCCACATCCTTGACAGAATTTGATTATGTCTATATTTTAGACATTAGCCATTGTAATAGTTATGTACCGGTATTTTGTTTTAATCTGCACTTCTAAAATAGCATAAGATATTAAACAGCTTTCTATATACTTATTTTATATCTGTATTGCTTTTTTGGCAAGGTATCTTTTGCACATTTTTTATTAGGTTGTTATTTTCCTTATACTTGATTTTTATGATTTCTTTGTGTATTTTGGATACAAGTCACTTATCAGATGTATGTTTTGCAAATATTTTCCCTCATTCTCTGGCTTGTCTTTTAATTCTCTTACCTGTGTCTTTCACACAGCAGAAAATTTTAATGAAATCCAATTTATAAATTTTTTTCCTTAGTGATGCTGAAACACATTACCTCACCCAAAGTCATATAAATTTTGTTCTTATGATTTCTTCTGGAAGTGTTATAGTTTTCAATTTTACACTTATGTCTATGGTCCATTTTAAAATAATTTTGAAGTAATGTATAATCTCTAGGTCTAATTGATGTTCTTCTTCTTCTTTGTTCCTCTTCCTCCTCTTCTTCTTCCTTCTCCTCCTCTCTTCCACCTCTTCTTCCTCCTCTCTCTTCTTCCTCCTCCTCCTTCCTCCTCTTCTTCTTCCATAAAACTTCATATGATCATCCAATTTTTCTAGCACCATTTGTTTAATATGCTATTCTTCCTCCATTGAATTGCCTTTATTCCTTTGAGAAATATCTGTTGATTAATTTCTGCATGTTTATTTCTGGAATTGCTAGTGTTCAATTTATCTATTTGTCCATATTTTGCCAATATCATGTTCTGATTATTGTAGCCTTTTAGTAAGTCATTAAGTTACGTAGTGTCTGTCCACCACCTTTCTTCTTTTTCTTTAATATTGTGTTGGCCATTCTTGGACTTTTTGTTTTCTGTATAAATTTTATAATCAGTTTATAAATATTTACAAAATTTCTTCATGGAAATTTGCTTGGGATTGCATAGACTTTATAGATTATTTGGGGAAAAATGGATATCTTAACAAGATTGAGTTTTCTATCCATGAACATGGAATATCTCTCCATTTACTAATATCATCTTTGATTTTTTTTACCAGTTCTTTCTAATTTTATACATGCATATCCTGTGTATGTTTTTAAGATGTATAGCTAAGTATGTTTTGGCACTATCGTATATAATATTTTTAATTTCAAATTCCAATTACTCAAGGCCAGAATATACTAAAATGGTTGACTTTGTATATTGGCCCTGTGAACTTGTCATACTTATTATTAATATCACAAGTTTTTTCTGTAGAGACTTTGTGTATGTATGTGTTTGTTTATGTGTTTATAAAGGCAATCGTTTCTTCTGGAAATAAAAAGAGCTTTATATCTTTCCTTCCAAAAACATAGAAACAATAAATTAAAAGGAATGCAAACCTCACAGTTTTCAGATAAAAGTTTTCTTAAAAGTCTGTATTTTTTAATTTGAAGTCTAAAATTTTATCTATTGCATAACACAAGACTAATAATGCCCTATAATTAATAAAGTCCTGCATATTATTAAATATGTACAAATTAAAGATGAAGTAATACAAAAGAATTATTGTTATTATCATTGTTGTTGTTGTTGTTGTTGTTGTTATATTGCCACACTTAGCTAACAGCTTCAACTCCATAGGAAAAAGGGATTGGAAGTTAATGGCAGAGGAAAAATTAACAATATGTATTATTCATTACAAATACATATTATGTTTCAGATGTATGTAAAATAAACTGCAATTTGTGTTCAATCCATGTGTGAATCTTAAATAGTTGCTCCTTTTTCTCGTCTTCCTCCTCTTTTTCTTGTTCTTCTCCTTTACTTCATCCTCTTTCTCCCTCTTTTTTTGCCCATCCTCTTCCTCCTCCAGGAGGAATCAGACATCAATATTAAAGAATGTCTCCATGTCTTCTAAATAGATATTTAGACCAACAGAATTCAGTTGAAAATTTGTCCCAATTTTATGTTTCAAAATTGTTACTCTAACAAATACCTTCCCTATAGAACAGCTTTATTAAAGCATATTTGTCACAGAATGTACCAAATCACTCAGTGACATGTAGTCAGAACTCAGTAGATTCATTTAAACTAATTTCATAACTGTCATCAATGATTTTTTTATTAAACTACCAAATATCTTTCTTTAAGTTTTAAATTTTAACACAATTAAAGATTTCACTGCTTTATTGGGGGTTTTCCATTTTTTAAATTGTTGTAAAATACACATAACATAAAACTTACCATGTTAGCCTGTTTCATGTGCACAGTTTAGTAATGTGAAGCATATTTGTTGTGCAACCAATCTCTAGAATATTTTTATCTTCCAAAACTGAAACTATATACCCATTATACAAGTCCCACTTTCCCCCTTCCCGTACCATTGGCAACCACTATTCTGTTCTTTGTTTCTATGAATTTGACTATTCTAGATATCTCATATGTTTTAATCGATTCAGCATTGCTGTAAGGGACTACCTAAGACTAGGTAATTTTTTTTAAGAAAAGTTTATTTAGCTTATGATTCTGCCAGTTGTACAAGAAGCAAGGCACCAGCCTTTGCTTCTTGTGGGGGCTTTAGACTGCTTCCACTAATGGTGAAAGGAGAAGGGAGACTGGTGTGTAGAGACCACATCATGAGAGAAGAAAGCAAAAGAGAGAAGTGGGAGGTGCAAGGCTCTTTTTAACAACCAGCTCTTATGGGGGCTAATAGAGTAAGAACTCATTAATTAACATGAGGGTGGCACCACGCCATCCATGAAAAACCACCCCCATGACCCAAATATGTCCCATTAGGTCCCACCTCTAACATCAGGGCTCAAATTGCAACATGAAATCTGGAAGAGTCAAACAAACCAAACTATAATATCATATGAGTGAAGTTGTGTAGCATGTGTCTCTTTGTTACTTATTTCATTTAGTGTACTGTCCTCAAGTTTCATGCAAGCTATAGAATGTATCATAATTTCCTTTTTTTAGGGCTACAATTCCTATAGATACAGACATTCTGTTTAGCCATCTAGCCAATAATGGACATTTGCATAAATTCTATGATTTGGCTATTGTGAATAATGTTGTTAGGAACATGGGCGTATGTACAAATATTTTTTTAAGACCTTGCTTTGGTTTTTTCAGATATACACTCATAGATAAAATTGGTGCATCATATGGTAATTCTATTTTTAATTTTTTAAGGAGCTGTCATACTATTTTCTAAAGCAGCTGTATCATTTTACATTCTTACACACAGTAAACAAGGGTCTCTAGGTAAAGATGCTTGTATTATTAAAAACACACTATGTTAGCTAGTAAATACCTAAAATACATGTTTGGCCTATTAAAATGTATTTCTTGCTCATGTCATGGCTGAATTAAGATAAGCAGGGTTGGCTGGATTTCAGCTTCCAACATTATTCTGCTTCCCACTTCGTTATTTTCAGGGTTTTTGTTTGTTTTGTTTTGTTTGTAGTAGTCATCCTGATGGGTGTGAGGTTATATTTCAATGTGCTTTTGATTGCATTGTACTAATTATGAATTATTTTGAACATCTTTTCGGATATTTAGTGGCTATTTGCATGTCTTCTTTGGAGAAATGTCTATTTAAGTCATTGGCCCAATTTCAATTGGGTTCTTTTATTTTTGTTGCACTGTAAACATTTTAAAAACATTCTGCATATTAACCCTCATCAGATATATGACTTGAAAATATTTTCTGTTATTCTGTCAGTTGCATTTTCACTTTATCAATTGTGTCTTTTAATGCACAGACATTTTAAATTTTAGCATAGTGCAATATATCTATTTATATTTTTGTCACCTGTGCTTTTGGTGTGATGTCAAAGAAATTTTGCCAATTCAAGTCATAAAGCTTTTCTTCTTTGTTTTCTTTGAGTATTTCATATTTTAGGTCTTATGCTTGTGTTTGATCCATTTTAAATTTATTTGTGTATATTGTGTAAGTTAAGCATGTAACTTCATTTTTGTGTGTGTAGATTTCCAATTTTGCCTACACCATTTGTTAAGGGCTGTCCTTTCCTATTTCAATTGTGTGTGTGTGTGTGTGTGTGTGTGTGTGACAGGGTCTCACTCTGTCACTCAGGCTGGAGTGCAGTGGCGTAATCATGGCTCACTGCAGCTTTGATCTCCCAGTCTCAGGCAATCCTACTATCCTAGCCTCCTGAGTAGCTGGGACCACAGGTGTGCACCACCACACCCAGCTTTTTTTTGTTTCTAATTTTTGTGATGGGCTATCTCCATATGTTGCCCAGACTGGTGTCCTTACCCACCGAATGAGCTTTGCAACTTTGTTTAAATCACTCTTCACCATCGATTGTTATGTTGTTGTGAGCTTGATATATATGGCCTTTATTATGTTGAGGTAGTTTCCTTGTATTCCTAGTACGCTGTGTCTTTTTATCATGAAAAATGTGTTGAATTTTTGTCATATGCTTTTCTGATCAATTGAGCTAATCATATATTTTTTACACAGAATGTTGTTCATTTTGCCAATATACTGTATTAAATTGATTGTTTTTTATATGTTGAAGTATCTTTGCATTTCAGGAATAAATTCCACTTGGTCATAGTGTAGAATTCTTGTAATGAGTTGTTGAATTCTGTTTGTTAGCATCTTGTTGAATATTTTTACATCAGTATTCATCAAAGATATGTCTTTATTTGTATTATAAAGCTTTAATTATCCAGGGTGTAAAAAATGGAAAACATCTATTAATTTTAATAGTGTTTTACCTACTCTAAAAAGACAAAAATTAGAAAATAAGACGGTCACAATTCTACCCAAAATCCAATCCTGAATTGCTTACAGTTAACTGAAAAAGTATTTAAGTATCTATGACTTACTACTTGAGGGAATCCAATATTGCTACCACCCTCCTTCGCAATTTAACTCCAAATACCCACGATGTACGAAACCTACTCCATGTTTGCTTCATGTCTCCTGGGAATGCTTTGCTTGTTTCCTTTTCCCTGTTTTCATTTGTGCCCTTTTCATACTCATCTTTTCCCACCCTATCTAACATTCCACATCATTTCAGATCCAACTGATACATGAGCCGACAAAGGACTCTCCTCTGATCCTTGGGTGCATCAGTTCTTTCAGTGTAGGAATGCTTTGTATTCTCTCCAAATCCCAGTTTTTGCCGGGGATACAGAACTTACATATTCACGAAGTCAATTTCAATATAATTTTTCGTTAATTGATAAAAATGTTTCTTTTCAATCATTTTTCTTCCTTTTTGTCTTCTGCAATTAAAAAAAAATTTAGCTCCATTTTTTTTTAACCACAGATTCATTCACAAACTTAGAAGGTTATTATAGATGTCTTTTAAGTTACTATTTTCCAAACTAACTACATTCATTTTACTTCATGACATGATTTATAGACTCTTCCAAAACTGGTCACCAGCTTTTTGATGTACCATAATTATGTTCGTCTGGTGTAATAAAATAGCATAGATCTTCTGTGATTAAGTGATTAAATGGAGAAATATATCAAGTTCATGAATGGGAAAACTTGATTCTATAAAAACGTCAAATTCATTCACATTCATATAAAATCTTAATAAAATTATAACTCACTGTAAGATTTTTAAATTAATAGAAATGAATAAAGGCCCAAGGAAAACACAATGATATTTTTAAAGGATGGGTGAATGCATGGAACCAAATATTATTAAAATACAATTAAAATAATTTATTGTAGCTCAGAAATAGACATTGTTTAATCCTACATGTGTTTTTATATAATGTTATATACATATTTTATACATTAATATGAGTAGAAGGTATATAAAATTAATGACCAAAGGAAATATTCCTCCATATATGGTGTTAGAACATTTACTACTTATTTGAAAGATGGAATTTGATTCATAACTCATCCCATTTAGGTAAATAAATTTCATAGTACGTAGACACCTAAGTATAAAAAAGAAACTATCCTAGGAAAGCCTAATTATAGAAGGCCAGTCCTTTGGCTTGTGCGCTTGAATCTACACCTTCTGAAGGTTCCATGGACACTGTTACTGCAATTAAGCTCTCCTCTCCCGCCGGATTATTGCCTTGATTATCAAAATGCGTCTCAGATTGTACATATTTAATCCCCTCCCTTGAGTCTTCAATTCTACTACTGCCTCATTCTTTTCTGCCACTTGAAACGTAGCATCTTCAAAAGTTTTCTGTGTCCTTGCCTTCAATTCTGCAGCATCCTTCAACTCATTTTAATCATGTTTCATTTCATTTTTTACTTTGAATCTATTTTTTAAATATAGGTCGTTATTACCCTATAGCCTGCCATATACTTTGACCTATACTCTGACCTAATTGTAATCAGTTTTGCAGCAACATTGGACATTTGCTTTATCTCTTTTCACATTCTCCTAGTTTTCCTCTGAATATTCTGTCTGTCAGGACCTCCTTCCTGAGAACTTTAAATTTGATATACCCCTGAACTTTTTTCTTTCACTTTTATTCTTTCCTCTCTCAGACAAAAATGACAAAAGTGAAAAGTTAATGTTATACTGAAGAAGCTGAGGTATATATCAAGCATGCCAAGGGTGAAATCCAACCATTCAAGAACATGTTCAATGTTGAATGCTATCTATGTCCAGGTGTGTACCTGAATTGGAATAGGCCATATTCAAATAGGAGAGAGGAAGTCAAATTTTCTCTGTTTGGAGATGACATGACTGTATATTTAGAAAACCCCATCATCTCAGCCCCAAATCTCCTTAAGCTGATAAGCAACTTCAGCAAACTCTCAGGATAAAAAATCAATGTGCAAAAATCAAAAGCATTCCTATACACCAATAATAGACAAACAGAGAGCCAAATCATGAGTGAACTCCCGTTCACAATTACTACAAAAAGAATAAAATATCTAGGGATACAACTTACAAGGGATGTGAAGGACCTCTTCAAGGAGAACTAAAAACCACTGCTCAAGGAAATAAGAGAGGATACAAACAAATGGAAGAACATAGGAAGAATCAATATCATGAAAATGGCCATACTGTCCAAAGTAATTTATAGATTCAATGCTATCCCCATCAAACTGCCTTTGACTTTCCTCACAGAATTGGAAAAAAAAACTACTTTAAGTTTCATAGGGAACAAAAAAGAGCCTGTATAGCCAAGACAATCCTAGGCAAAAAGAACAAAGCTGGAGGCATCATGCTATGTGACTTCAAACTATACTACAAGGTTACTGTAACCAAAACCATATGGTACTGGTAGCAAAACAGATATATAGACCAATGGAACAGAACGGAGGCCTCAGAAATAACCCCATACATCTACAACCATCTGATCTTTGACAAACCTGACAAAAACAAGCCATGGGGAAAGGATTCCCTATGGTGTTGGGAAAACAGGCTAGCCATATGCAGAAAACTGAAACTGGACCCCTTCCTCACAGCTTATACAAAAATTAACTCAAGATGGATTAAACACTTAGAAATAAACCATATTTTTAATGTCATTGTTAAAGTACTTCTCAACTGCCAGCCATTGTACTATAGTAATTTTACCTTTAGGAATGTGGTATAAAATCATCACTTTTTAATATTTGCTCTATTATTGAGGTGTTCTTTGAGTAAGACATCATACTTTTCCTAAATAATCCAGAATTCTAAAAATATTCCATAAGCATACAACTTTTCTTCTGTAGCTTACTGTTGGTAGCTTAGTTTTTTATCCATAAATTTAAATGCATAATTGGCTCATTTTAATGCTGTAGTGAAACAGTTTAACAATGGTATAGCCAGACATTTCCCATACAAAGCAGTCAGGATCCTCAAGACTAGCCTGTATTTTTCACCTTCTTCCTTCTGTATGTCTATATTACCCTGATGATGGTAAGCATTTTCAACCACTCTGTTTTATACACTTTCCCTTGCATAATCTCTTCTATACAGGTATTCTAGAATAGTAGGCTATAGCAGAAGTTTATCAGACATTGTAATGATGCCACAATTGCTACTTGGTCTCTCATGTCTCTCTTAGAATCCCAAAAGAGGGAGAGAAGTTTAAATAGCCCAAACCATCCTCTTTTCATATAAATTAGGTGCCATGCTCCTATAATTTTATTCTCAGTTATTTTATTTCTGTACACATTTTTCCAAGATGATCTCATTCTGTCCCATGGTTTTGAGTATCGCATGTATACCTCAGGCTTCCTACTTGAAACTTGAAATTTAGTTGTCTCTTAGGCATCTCCCAAGTAACATAGTCCTCCCTTCCATTCTATATGTTTGCCTCCCTAGTGCTTCCTATTTTGACAACCGAGTGTGCCATCCACTTATTATCTCAGATCCCAAATTTCACAGTGACTCAAGATTCTTGCTTTTTCTCTCATCTTCTATCTCAATCTGATAATAAATTCTATTTATTAAGCCAGATAAAAATAAACTTTAACCTAGCTCTTCTTATAATTTTTTTTCCTTTTTTTTTTTGTCATGGAGTTTCACTCTTTTTGCCCAGGCTGGAGTGCAATGGCACAATCTCGGCTCACTGCAATCTCTGCCTCCTGGCTTCAGGCGATTCACCTGCCTCAGCCTCCCGAGTAGCTGGGATTACAGGCACCCACCACCATGCCTGGATAATTTTTTTATTTTTAGTAGAGATGGGGTTTCACCATGTTGGTCAGGCTGGTCTCAAACTCCTGACCTCAGGTGATCCGCCCGCCTCAGTCTCCTGAAGTGCTGGGATTACAGGTGTAAGCCACCTGCCCTGGCTTCTTCTTACAATTTCTACATCTAAAATCTATTATCAGCCACCAATTCTTTCCTGAAGAAACCTTAAGAAGAAAAGTAAAATCACCTCTGAAACGAAAATCAGCAAAGCATAGTCTCTAAAAGCACTTAGTCTGCAGCCAGGTGCCTAGATTCAAATACAGACATTCCCACTCACCATGTGTTAGGTATCTGGCATTCACATTCTGCTTAACTTCTTTGTGCCTGTGCCTCTGTGACTTTGTTTCTTCAATTACAATATGAGAATATTAATAGTGCATACCTGATTGGGATTTTTTGGGTATTAAATGTGCATATATATATATATATACATATAGTACAGTATAGTATGTAATACATGAATTTGAGCTGAATAAAGTAACATTCTTTAAATGCTGCCACTTCAAAAATAACATTCTTATTTCACAAAAGATTTATAAAGCAAGTTGAATTAGTCAGAATAAAAATATAGAATATCAATACTTATAAAAATATAATGTTCAAGACAGTGTGCACTAGAACAAAGCATAAAGATAAAGTCAAATATAATCTAGAAATAGACTGGCATATTTAGAGAAATGCCTGATTCATAAAAAACAATTCAAAAAATTCTATAATTTTCTAGACTTACTTTAGGGAGACTGAGCAATACAGAAGGAAAGCCATGACAAGAAACCTTTGTTCCTTCCTTACAACAGCAATGAAAATAAGTGGCCTTTTAAAGAAATAATGCTGAATCGGTTAGATATTTATATCAAAAGAGAATCTTCATTACTAACTGCAACACACACAAAAATAATTTTCAGATGTATTGTATACCTAAATACAAGAGGTACAACAAGACCTCTTATGGAAGATAATATTGGGAAATATATTAGTGCCTATAAAGGAGATAAATATTTGTTAACCTAGTTGCAAATATACTAACCATAAAGAAAAATAATGATATTTATTAAAATCAAGAAATTATGTTCATTATTAAAAGCATAAAAATAAAAAGCAAGCTGCAGAGTGAAGTAGGAGTGAATATAAGCATACATATAAAATTGACAAAGAGCTCATATCCATAATATATAAAGAATTCAATTAAACCAGTAAAAAAAGAAGACCAATAAAAATGGATGAAGTACTTGAACATGCATTTAGAAAAAGAAGATAGCCAAATTGACAATAAAAATATGAAAAAGGTGCTCCCCATCTTTAGACATTAGAGAAATTAAATTATAATGTAATGTGAAATCTCTATACATCCCCCAGAATGAATAAAATGAAACAGGAAACACTAAACGTTTGGTGGATATGGTAATATCCATTATAGCTGCATATACTACTTCCTGTGATTCAGTAATTCCTCTCTCAGCATATATTTGTACATTGAAAAACATGTAAAAGAATGCTTACGACAGCCTTATTTGCATTAATCTAACACTGGAAACAGGAATGTTTATTAAGGGAATAGATAAATAAAAGTTATGCTTCTTACAATGAACTAGCAATAAAATGACATAAATACTTAACCTGAGGTTAATGTCTCAATCACAGTACTGAAGGAAAGTATCTAAATGAAAAAATAAATGTGTATATGATTTCGTTTATATATCATACCAATACAACAAAAGACTCTTGAGAAAAATAATGCTTTTTAACATCATAGGAAATTTGGGAGTGTTAGTAACATACTATTTCTTCATGAGGGAGTTAGACACATATCTTTTTGGTGAAAAATTATTAAGCTCTACACTTAGCAATTTCCACACCTAGAACAAAATGGATATAAAAAATAAAATAAAAGCTAGAAAATGGCAAATATGCAATTGAAGACAATATGAGTAAAAAATTTCTGAATGTCTGGCTGGTAAAGTAAGCAAATAAATGAAATTGTATCAGCTAGAGAGGAATGTGTAATTAGAGAAATGTTTAATTTTTAAAATTGTTTTACAGGGAATATATTAGAAAATATTTGTATGTAAAGTAAATCATTCAATAAACTGGAAAGCTAGTTATAGAATAACAGATGCAAATCTTAGAAATTCAAGAGAGTATAGTATCCAGATATTGGCTACTGAAAGAAGACTGAGCATTTTCCTAATGCAATTCACAATTTCCTAATGCAACTAATCTAGTACTTTCTTGGTAAAGTTGAAATTTATTCTTCCTAAGTAATCTCCACTACACAACAGATCTACTACTATCCAGTACTATCCATACCTAGAAAATAACACTTCATAATTTTTTATTTGTTAACATTAACTGGATCAAGGTATTTTGTTTGACATAGCTGTGCAATAATTTGGAAAACATCATTTCAGAGATTTGGACCTTAGTCTTCTGTACCCTCTGCTAAGGATCTTCTAGAAAATGTCCCCATGTTTTAATGCCTCCCTATTTCATAACATCACAACATTCTCACACCATAAAATAGCCCATGAGCAGTCAGTGTGTGTCATTATCTGTTCAAATGTGCCCCACCAACCTGTTTGAATTCCAAAATGAGCAGCATAAACAGAGGATATGAAGTGTATGGACTGCAAGGAATACAGAGCCTGTGGCTCAGCTGAAGACTCACCTATACAGAGCCAGACATTCAGAAAACCAACGCCAGTGCTTGAGGAAAAATGGCAAAGTTAGGGAACCCTCAATCCCTATTTTCACAGATGATGAATGAGCACTGCCCTCCCCCCAACTCCAAGTAGTGAGGTTCCAGGCTCAACCGGTGGCAGAAGTGGGAGCCAAAACATTTCTTGATGTCCACATATGGCATACACCTTTCATATCCCACGTCTCCTTTGTTTTCCTTTTCTTTACCCTCTCTTTTCTCTGTTGTTCACACCTTCAGTTTCAATCTCTGAGTAATGTGTAGTATTTTCTGTCATACTTGCATGTCTCTTCTTTGTCCTACAAATCAACAAGGGTGAGAGTCACAAACAGAATATGTGTGAACATTCACACCAAAAGTGACGCTGTAATTTGAGGAATTATCTCTTAAATGAATTAAGATGTTTTGGGATGGAGTGGTGGTGGGGAAGGAAACAAACCAAAACAAACACAGAACCCTGCCTAAAGTATTGATCTCAGGTTGATGCTGATTTGAAAAAAGAAGTTCTGTAAATTGGGGTTGAGGCAGAGTTATGTCAAAAAACATGAATTGGCTTGTAGAGTAAGTGCAGCCAGGAAACATGTGCACTTCAAGGATTACTCATAATTAAGCAATAAAGAATGAAATTTAACCCCCCACACACAGGGTTTTGTGTGATTCTGAGTCACAGTTGATATAAAATCATTTTTTGTTACCATTCTAAATTCAGAAATATACAAGTAATGTGACTGACTTATTTTAGATGTATGGATTCCTGAAGAGCTGACGTTGTAGAATGTATGAGCTGCAATCAGTTATTTTATAATTGCACTAAATTATCAGGAACTTTCTGATTCCATGATGCTCAGGGCTGTGTGGCAAGGAAGACAAGGCTTAGCTTTCTTATGGATTTATTTTACTTCACCTTGATTCCAATAAAAGCAGCTTTTGATGTATGAGAAAGCAAGAAGTGCATATTATTTTACTTTTTATTTAAAATATTAATCATCATTATAAAAATATTCTCCTAGCTTCATCATTTCATATTTCAATTACTTATTAATTCATATTTAAAATGTATAAGCTCTGATGTGAAAGTTCTAGGAAAACATAAGCAGTTTGTCCTTTAAAAGCTCTTATATAGTTTTTAAATAACTATTTGAAAAGTATATAATGCATTTTGACTTTAGGGATTAAAAATATATTACCACATAGAGTGGAGCCAAGATGGCCAAATAGGAACAGCTCCTGTCTACAGCTTCCAGCATGAGCAACGCAGAAGACCGGGGGATTTCTGCATTTCCATCTGAGGTACTGGGTTCATCTCACTAGGGAGTGCCAAACAGTGGGTGCAGGACAGTCGGTTTAACGCACCATGCGCGAGCCGAGCCAAAGCAGGGTGAGGCATTGTCTCACTCGGGAAGCGCAAGGGGTCAGGGAGTTCCCTTTCCTAGTCAAAGAAAGGGGTGACAGATGGCACCTGGAAAATTGGGACACTCCCACCCTAATACTGTGATTTTCCAACGGGCTTGGAAAATGGCACACCAGGAGATTGTGTCCTGCACCTGGCTCAGAGGGTCCTACACCCATAGAGTCTCCTGATTGCTAGCACAGCAGTCTTAGATCAAACTGCAAGGTGGCAGCGAGGCTGAGGGAGGGGTGCCCGCCATTGCCCAGGCTTCCTTAGGTAAACAAAGCTGCCAGGAATCTCCAACTGGGTGGAGCCCACCACAGCTCAAGGAGGCCTGCCTGACTCCGTAGGCTCCACCTCTTGGGGCAGGGCACAGACAAACAAAAAGTCAGCAGGAACCTCTGCAGACTTAAATGTCCCTGTCTGACAGCTTTGAAGAGAGTCGTGGTTCTCCCAGCACGCAGCTGGAGATCTGAGAACGGGCAGACTGCCTCCTAAAGTGGGTCCCTGACCCCCGAGCAGCCTAACTGGGAGGCACCCCCCAGTAGGGACAGACTGACACCTCACTCGGCCAGGTACTCCTCTGAGACAAAACTTCCAGAAAAACGATCACACAGCTGAATTTGCGGTTCATGAAAATCCGCTGTTCTGCAGGCACTGCTGCTGACACCCAGGCAAACAGGGTCTGGAGTGGACCTCTAGAAAACTCCAACAGACCTGCAGCTGAGGGTCCTGTCTGTTAGAAGGAAAACAAACAAACAGAAAGGACACCCACACCAAAAACCCATCTGTACATCACCATCATCAAAGACCAAAGTAGAAAAAACTACAAAGATAGGGAGAAAACAGGACAGAAAAACTGGAAACTCTAAAAAGCAGAGCACCTCTCCTCCTCCAAAGGAACGCAGTTCCTCACCAGCAATGGAACAAAGCTGGACAGAGAATGACTTTGACGAGTTGAGAGAAGAAGGCTTCAGACAATCAAACTACTCCAAGCTACAGGAGGAAATTCAAACCAATGGCAAAGAAGTTAAAAACTTTGAAAAAAAAATTAGACAAATGTATAACTAAAATGACCAATGCAGAAAAGTACTTAAAGGAGCTGATGGAGCTGAAAGCCAAGTTTCGAGAACTAAGCGAAGAATACAGAAGCCTCAGTAGCCGATGCGATCAACTGGAAGAAAGTATCAGTGATGGAAGATGAAATGAATGAAATGAAGTGAGAAGGGAAGGTTAGAGAAAAAAGAATATAAAGAAATGAACAAAGCCTCCAAGAAATATGGGACTATGTGAAAAGACCAAACCTACGTCTGATTGGTGTACCTGAAAGTCACAGGGAGAATGGAACCAAGTTGGAAAACACTCTGCAAGATATTATGCAGGAGAACTTCCCCAATCTAGCAAGGCAGGCCAACATTCAGATTCAGGAAATACAGAGAACGCCACAAAGATACTCCTCGAGAAGAGCAACCCCAAGACACATAATTGTCAGATTCACTAAAGTTGAAATGAAGGAAAAAATGATAAGGGCGGCCAGAGAGAAAGGTCGGGTTACCCACAAAGGGAAGCCCACCAGACTAACAGCTGATCTCTCGGCAGAAACTCTACAAGCCAGAAGAGAGTGGGGGCCGATATTCAACATTCTTAAAGAAAAGAATTTTCAACCCAGAATCTCATAACCAGCCAAACTAAGCTTCATAAGTGAAGAAGAAATAAAATACTTTACAGACAAGCAAATGCTGAGTGATTTTGTCACCACTAGGCCTGCCCTAAAAGAGCTCCTGAAGGAAGCACTAAACATGGAAAGGAACAACTGGTACCAGCCACTGCAAAAACATGCCAAATTGTAAAGACCATAGAGGCTAGGAAGAAACTGCATCAACTAATGAGCAAAATAACCAACTAACATCATAATGACAGGATCAAATTCACACATAACAATATTAACTTTAAATGTAAAAGGGCTAAATGCTCCAAATAAAAGACATAGACTGGCAAATTGGATAAGGAGTCAAGACCCATCAGTGTGCTGTATTCAGGAAACCCATTTCACATGCAGAGACACATATAGACTCAAAATAAAGGGATGGAGGATGTTCTACCAAGCAAATGGAAAACAAAAAAAGGCAGGGGTTGCAATCCTAGTCTCTGATAAAATAGACTTTAAACCAACAAAGATCAAAAGAGACAAAGAAGGCCATTACATAATGGTAAAGGGATCAATTCAACAAGAAGAGCTAACTATCCTAAATATATATATGCATCCAATACAGGAGCACCCAGATTCATAAAGCAAGTCCTGAGTGACCTACAAAGAGATTTAGACTCCCACACAATAATAATGGGAGATTTTAACACCCCACTGTCAACATTAGACAGATCAACGAGACAGAAGGTTAATAAGGATATCCAGGAATTGAACTCAGCTCTGCACCAAGCAGACCTAATAGACATCTACAGAACTCTCCAACCCAAATCAACAGAATATGCATTTTTTTCAGCACCACACCACACCTATTCCAAAATTGACCACATAGTTGGAAGTAAAGCTCTCCTCAGCAAATGTAAAAGAACAGAAATTATAACAAACTGTCTCTCAGATCACAGTGCAATCAAACTAGAACTCAGGATTCAGAAACTCACTCAAAACCGCTCAACTACATGGAAATTGAACAACCTGCTCCTGAATGACTACTGGGTACATAACGAAATGAAGGCAGAAATAAAGATGTTCTTCGAAACCAATGAGAACAAAGATGCAACATACCAGAATCTCTGGGACACATTCGAAGCAGTGTGTAGAGGGAAATTTAGAGCACCAAATGCCCACAAGAGAAAGGAGGAAAGATCTAAAATTGACACCCTAACATCACAATTAAAAGCACTAGAAAAGCAAGAGCAAACACATTCAAAAGCTAGCAGAAGGCAAGAAATAACTAAAATCAGAGCAGAACTGAAGGAAATAGAGACACAAAAAACCCTTCAAAAAACTAAGGAATCCAGGAGCTGGTTTTTTGAAAAGATCAACAAAATTGATAGACTGCTAGCAAGACTAATAAAGAAGAAAAGAGAGAAGAATCAAATAGATGCAATAAAAAATGATAAGGGGGATAACACCACCGATCCCACAGAAATACAATCTACCATCAGAGAATACTACAAACACCTCTACACAAATAAACTAGAAAATCTAGAAGATTTTCTCGACAAATATAGAATTTCTCTACAAATACATCCTGCGAAGACTAAACCAGGAAGAAGTTGAATCTCTGAATAGACCAATAACAGGCTCTGAAATTGTGGCAATAATCAATAGCTCACCAACCAAAAAGAGTCCAGGACCTGACGGATTCACAGTCGAATTCTACCAGAGGTACAAGGAGGAACTGATACCATTCCTTCTGAAACTATTCCAATCAATAGAAAAAGAAGGAATCCTCCCTAACTCATTTTATGAGGCCAGTAACATCCTGATACCAAAGCCTGGCAGAGACACAACCAAAAGAGAGAATTTCAGACCAATATCCTTGATGAACATTGGTGCAAAAATCCTCAATAAAATACTGGCACACCGAATCCACCAGCACATCAAAAAGCTTATCCACCATGATCAAGTGGGCTTCCTCCCTGGGATGCAAGGCTGGTTCAACATACACAAATTAATAAATGTAATCCAGCATATAAACAGAACAAAAGACAAAAACTACATGATTATCTCAATAGATGCAGAAAAGGCCTTTGACAAAATTCAACAGCCCTTCATGCTAAAAACTCTCAATAAATTAGGTATTGATGGGACCTATCTCAAAATTATAAGAGCTATCTATGACAAACCCACAGCCAATATCATACTGAGTGGGCAAAAACTGGAAGCATTCCCTTTGAAAACTGGCACAAGACAGGGATGCCCTCTCTCACCACTCCTACTCAACATAGTGTTGGAAGTTCTGGCCAGGGCAATCAGGCAGGAGAAGGAAATAAAGGGTATTCAATTAGGAAAAGAGGAAGTCAAATTGTCCCTGTTTGCAGATGACATGATTGCATATCTAGAAAACCCCATTGTCTCAGTCCAAAATCTCCTTAAGCTGATAAGCAACTTCAGCAAAGTCTCAGGATACAAAATCAATGTACAAAAATCACAAGCATTCTTGTACACCAATAAAAGACAAACAGAGAGCCAAATCATGAGTGAACTCCCATTCGCAATTGCTTCAAAGAGAATCAAATACCTAGGAATCCAACTTACAAGGGACGTGAAGGACCTCTTCAAGGAGAACTACAAACCACTGCTCAATGAAATAAAAGAGGATACAAACAAATGGAAGAACCTTCCATGCTCATGGGTTGGAAGAATCAATATCATGAAAATGGCCATACTGCCCAAGGTAATTTATAGATTCAATGCCATCCCCATCAAGCTACCAATGACTTTCTTCACAGAATTGGAAAAACTACTTTAAAGTTCATATGGAACCAAAAAAGAGCCCACATCACCAAGTCAATCCTAAGCCAAAAGAACAAAGCTTTTTTAATTCAAGATGGATTAAAGACTTACATGTTAGACCTAAAACCATAAAAACCCTAGAAGAAAACCTAGGCAATACCATTCAGGACATAGGCGTGGGCAAGGACTTCATGTCTAAAACACTAAAAACAATGGCAACAAAAGCCAAAATTGACAAATGGGATCTAATTAAACTAAAGAGCTTCTGCACAGCAAAAGAAACTACCATCAGAGTGAACAGGCAACCTACAAAATGGGAGAAAATTTTCGCAACTTACTCATCTGACAAAGGGCTAATATCCAGAATCTACAATGAACTCAAACAAATTTACAAGAAAAAATCAAACAACCCCATCAAAATGTGGGTGAAGGACATGAACAGACACTTCTCAAAAGAAGACATTTATGCAGCCAAAAAACACATGAAAAAATGCTCATCATCACTGGCCATCAGAGAAATGCAAATCAAAACCACAGTGAGATACCATCTCATACCAGTTTTAATGGCCATCATTAAAAGTCAGGAAACAACAGGTGCTGGAGATGATGTGGAGAAATAGGAACACTTTTACACTGTTGGTGGGACTGTAAACTAGTTCAACCATTGTGGAAGTCAGTGTGGCGATTCCTCAGGGATCTCGAACTAGAAATACCATTTGACCCACCCATCCCATTACTGGGTATATACCCAAAGGACTATAAATCATGTTGCTATAAAGACACATGCACACGTATGTTCATTGTGGCACTATTCACAATAGCAAAGAGTTGGAACCAACCCAAATGCCCAACAAAGATAGACTGGATTAAGAAAATGCGGCACATATACACCATGGAATACTATGCAGCCATAAAAAATGATGAGCTCGTGTCCTTTGTAGGGACATGGATGAAACTGGAAACCATCATTCTCAGTAAACTATCACAAGGACAAAAAACCAAACATTGCATGTTCTCACTCATAGGTGGGAATTGACCAATGAGAACACATGGACACAGGAAAGGGAACATCACACTCCAGGGGCTGTTGTGGGGTTGGGGGAGGGGGGAGGGACAGCATTAGGAGATAAACTGCTAAATGATGAGTTAATGGGTGCAGCATACCAACATGGCACATGGATACTGTAACAAACCTGCACATTGTGCACATGCACCCTAAAACTTAATGTATAATAATAATAATAAAAGAAATAGTTACATAGGAGAAAAAAGACATATTAAAGGCTATCCATTGAAAAATTTGAAAAAAAATATATATTACTCAGTTGGAAGTGGGGTAAGTTAAATATGCTGTTTAATGTTGATTATTAAGCTAATTAAAATATATGCAGACTTCAAAAATGTTTGGATATAAAAATATTTTCTAGGCTTTAAAATTATAATTTGAAGTTTCAACTATTCTCATTAAAAATTTATAATTTTGTACGCAATTCTTGGGGGAAGTGTTTAAACAGTTTTCTTTTTTAAGTATAATCCATATATACAGACATGTAAGTACATAAGTATAGAAGTATATATAATATACACGCATTAGTTATACACTTATATATTAATATATACATGTTGTATATACATATTACTATATATATAAAACACCTATAAAGTATTATTTTCCATCTGATGGTTACATATAGTTATATTTCTAAGGACTCTAAGATGTAGAAGTAGGCAAATTATTAACACATTGAAAATATACAGCAACAATTTAAATTTCAGAATAAATACGTATTTTTTCAAATGCAAAGTAGTGGGTGAGGCATATGAAAAGTGAAAAATAACTGTAGAATGCAAATTTAAATTGGAAGAAGAATGAAGGATTTCTGATGGTTAAGTTTTTAAATAATTTCTGGGAATTTTAAAATTTAATAAAATTTCAATATTTTTACTTAAATTTGGTTGGGTTTTTGCAAGCATTTAGGTTAATTTTTCTCACATATCTGTATTTTCTCCTTTACTTCTCACGTGACTTATTTTCCTTAACTCAGTAGGCTAACAATGCCAATAGTGAGTCAATGCTTACTTAGCTTATTCAGCACATTTCATTCAGAGAAAGAAACTCAGGGTAGGATACAAAGAAAATGTAATTACTCAAATGTTTCTTATTGGACAATTTTGTTTTGGAGGATTAATCATATACCATCATTTTGAAGCAAATGGGAGGAGTAATTATTTGCTCTTTCTGTTAATCTGCTTTGGAAATCTGGTGAAGATAGAATGTGAACTTACTTCAGGGAGTAAGCTCTATGGCCCTTTCCTTCTTGTGTGCAGTTTTTAGACACAGAAACCATTGGTCATCTGGCCATTCCTTAGAGAGACTGAGCAATACAGACGAAAAGCCTTGGCAAGAGACCTCAATTCCTTCCTCAGAAACCCATTATTGTCTGTCCTTAGGCAAAACCCTCAACATCCCTGCACTAGTCTCTGCCTGTATGTGCAGGGGTTAGACTAATCCTATAGGTAAATTTTTACAGAACAGCGTTTCCTTGGTCCAGAAGAAGAGACACAGAGCAAGTTGTTTTCTGTAAGTGTGTCAACATATGCCCATCAGAGCTCAAGAGACAGGAAGATCCCCATCTGAGACGTCAAATCCATTTTACAGACAGAGGAAAATTCTTTTCTTCAGTCTTCATGTAATCACTTCCCTGGATTTAGTTAATCCTGTCTTGCCCAATTTTATAGTGAATTGTAGGCTTCCTCAGATGTCACCAATGTCCCTCAACACCATCAATATCTATTGTTGTTGTTGTTGTTAGTGGTGGTGGTGGCGGTTTGGTTTTAATCAGATTTGCACCCATATCATGCCCTGCTGTTAGATCAAAGTGCTGATGTGATAAGTCTGCGTGTGAAATTGAGTAGAGACTAAAACTGATGCATTGATTATATGTGGAAGTAAAGAATGGGACCTTTAAAATAAGACTACATTATTGTCTCCTGAGATGTTTAAAATTAGGTGTGTATTTCATAGCACAAATCAAGTTATTGCAAAGATATCCTTCATGGTCTACATAAGAAATTCCTAGTGTTCTATTCACATAAAAGACTCAGTTTCTTAGACATTATTTATTTGTTACATTTTGTATGCTAAGTGCTTTGAACCTCTTTCTGGTTCTCTCACATCACAGAGCATGCTACATTAACTTGCCAATGAAAGGAAATTCTCCAATTTATATTCCTATTAGTCCCCAGGAAGAAGAGGAAAAAGCAGGCAGAAAGGGAGAAGTTTAGTTTACTTGACTATATCATCCTAATTTGTTTTAAGATAACAACAACCAACAGTCTCTGAATCTCATTCAGCTTAAACCCATTTCTTGCATGAACACTTGAGATACTTTTTAGGGTACTTGTTGGCATGTATTACGTACTTCCGGGGGTTTAAATAATATTCAACAAGGTATAATGGTCCTCTCTAAAAGTAAAATAATCTAGGAGTCTTGGAGGGCAAGTAAAGTTTACACGTTAAAAGTAGTGAAGTCAAGACTGAAACCTGAGTCTTCTGATCTCACATGCATGCTGTCCACATGTGCATGATCAGATGCACCGCATCTGGATCAAAAAATGACAAAGGGAACATAGTCCACGCCTAGTGTCAGCAGTGAAAAAATTTGCTTACCCCCAAATCTATAAGAACCTGACATTTTGGGAAAGATAGTCAACTGAAATAAAAGAGTTGAGAATTCAGGGCGTGTGTGCATGTGAATGTGCTAATGAGAAACTTGCTCATTGCAGCCCTCCAAAATAAATAATTAATTATTCATCTCATTTAGAACTTGAGATGAAAATAAGTTCCATATTTCTGTTTCCTTTTCTTTTGGTCATTATTAGTTATTGGGCAAGGTAACCACATAACTGCACTATTGAATTCGGGGAATTGATTTAGGAAGCAAGCCTACACGAATGCAATAGATAAATTAAGCTGAGAGACAGCAACCTATACTAGAGTTTTCCAGAACTGGTGATAAAAATTACTAACAAATATTAGTGAGCATATCTTATATGCTGCAGTTAACTTCAGGAAAGTAGATGCTCCTATCATACTCTGAAGAGTGGGAACCATGGTTCTTGGTTTATACTACCTGTACCTTACTCCAGACACAAGGGCTTAAGAATGGTAAGTATGATGTATCAACCCTCTGTCTTGTACAAGGATATATCACTAGGAGATGGATTATTTAAAAACCATTACCTTATCCTCAATGTGCTAGCCTCATTCAGAGGCAGGCAACCCTTGGCCTTGCATGATTTGAAAAATTGCTTTCCATTTTAGAGTGGCTCTCCTTCTCAGATGTTATTCTGCCATAAAGGCCACTCATAGCTACTTCCTAAATTAACAGGCTTTTCTTCTGAGAAGGTTTGAGTTTCAGAAAATTTGAATAGAAAATTAAGTCCCCCTTTACTTCCACACTGCCCCCTCATTCCCTTTATTGTTATCTTGCTTTGGTGTGGTGCATTTGTTAAAACCAGTGAGACAATATTGATGCACCATTATTAACTGAAACTATAGTTTACATCAAAGTTCACTCTGTGTTGCACAGTCCTGTGGGTTTTGAAAATTTGTAATGACATGCATCTAACACTGTAGCATCATAGAGAATAGTTTCACTACCCTATTTCATCCACCTTTTGTACTCCACCTTTCATCCCTTTCATCTCACTCTCTCCTGGAAGCCCTGGGCAGCCACTGATCTTCTTACTATCTCCACAGTTTTGGCTTTTCCAGAAAGCCATACAGTTGGAGTCATATAGCAGCCTTCTCAGATTGGCTTCTTTCACTTTGCAATATATATTTAAATTTCCTGTATTATTCTTGTGGTTTCCTGGCTCACTTTTTTCTTTTAAACAATAAAAGATTTTATTATTTCTCATAAAAGGAAGTCTGGCTCCATGATGTCACCAAGGTATTGAGTTCTTTCCATCTGTCTCTGTCATCCTCTGTGAGATGGCATTGTCCTGGGCTGGTTCCACTCACCACTGAGCAATGATTGCAGCAGTTCCAAGTATCATGTTTCCATATGATCCGATATAGGAAAATAAGTGGGACCATGTCTTTCCTGCTTTTTTAAAAAATATTTTTTCTTTTTATTGTAAATATGCATAATACAAAATTTACCATTTTTACCAGAACATAAAATTTTAATCATTTTAAGTGTACAATTTAATGGCCTTAAGTTTATTCATGTTGCTGTGCAACTATCGCCACTACTAATTTCTAGAATTTTTTTATTATCCCAACCTGAAATTCTCTAGTCATTAAACAATAAATCCTCCTTCACTCTAACCCCACAGTAACCTTTATTCTACTTTTGTCTTAAGGAATTTGTCTACTCTAGGAAGATCATAGAAGTGGAATAATGTAATATTTGTCATTTTGTATCTAGTTTATTTCACATAACAATGTTTTCAGAGTTCATCCATGTTGTAGTATGTATCAGAATTTCATGCTACGCAAATTTCATGGTTTTTAAAAAATTTCGATAGTTTTTGGAGAGTAAGTGGTTTTCATTACACGGATACGTTCTTTAGTGGTGATTGAAATTTTGGTGCACTTGTCACCTGAGCAGTGTACACTGCACCCAATGTGTAGTCTTTTATCCCTCACCCTTCTCTCACCCTTTCCCCTTAGTCCCCAAAGTCCATTACATCATTCTAATGCCTTTGCATCCTCATAGCTCAGCTCCCACTTACATGTGAGAACATATTATAGTTGGTTTTCCATTCCTGAGTTATTTCACTTAGAATATTGGTCTCCAACTCCATCCAAGTTGCTGCAAATGCCATTATTTTATTATTTTTATGGCTGAATATATACACTGCATTTTCTTTATCTTCTCATTGATTGATGGTCATTTAGGTTGGTTCCATATTTTTGTAGTTGTGAATTGTGCTGCTATAAAAATGTGTGTGCAGGTGTCTTTTTCATATAATGACTTCTTTTCCTCATGTAATACCCAGTAGTGGAATTGCTGGATCAAATTGTAGATCTACTTTTAATGCTTTAAGGAATCTCCATACTGTTTTCCATAGTGGTTGTACTAGTTAGGATTTCTACCAGCAGTGTAAAAGTGTTTTCTTTTCCTCACATCCAGGCCAACATCTATTATTTTTTTATTTTTTTTAAATTATGGCCGTTCTTGCAGGAGTAAGGTAGTATCTCATTGCAATTTTAATTTGATTTCCCTGATGATCAGTAATGTGGGGCATTTTTTATATGCTTTTTGGCCACTTGTGTATCTTCTTTTGAGACTTGTCTGTTCAATTCCCACTTTTCTCAATTTTGATGGGATTATTTGGGGTATTTTCTTGCTTATTTGTTTGAGCTCCTTGTAGGTTCCGGATATTAGTCTTTTGTCAGATGCATAGTTTTCAAGTGTATTCTCCCACACAGAGTCTGTGAGTTGTCTGTTTACTCTGCTGATCATTGATGTTGCTGTGCGGAAGCTTTTTGGTTTAATTAGGTCCCATATATTTATTTAGGGTTTTTGTTGTTGTTTTTGTTTTGTTGTTGTTGTTGTTTTTGTTGTTGTTTTGCATTTGCTTCTGGCTTCTTGGTCCTGAACTCTTTGCCTGAGCTAATATCTAGAAGTGTTTTTCTGATGTCATCTTCTAGAATTTTTATGGTTTCAGGTCTTAGATTTAAGTCTTTTATCCATCTTGAGTTGATTTTTGTATAAGGTGAGAGATGAGGATCAGTTTCATTCTACTACATGTGGCTTGCCAATTATTCCAGCACCAATTGTTGAATAGGGTGTCCTTCCCCACTTTATGTTTTTGTTTGTTTTGTCAAAGATCAGTTGGTTGTAAGTATTTGACTTTATTTCTGGGTTCTCTATTTTGTTTATTTGGTCTACCTGCCTATTTTTATACCAGTACTATGCCGTTTTGTTAATTATAGCCTTGTAGTATAGTTTGAAGTCATGTAATGTGATGATTCCAGATTTGTTCTTTCTGCTTAGCATTGCTTTGGCTATGCGGGCTCTTTTTTTGGTTGCATGTGAACCTTAAGATTGTTTTTTCTAGTTCTGTGAAAAATCATAATGTTATTTTGATGAGAATTGCTGTGAATCTGTAGATAGATTTGGGCAGTATTGTTATTTTAACATTACTGATTATACCCATCCATGAGCATGCAGTGTGTTTCCATTTGTTTATGTCATTGATGATTTATTTCAGTAGTGTTTTGCAGTTCTCCTTGTAGAGATCTTTCACCTACTTGGTTAGATAAATTTCAAAGTTTTGTTCTGTTTTGTTTCTGCAGCTGTTGTAAAAGGGATTGTGTTCTTGATTTGATTTTCAACTTGGTCACTGTTGTTGTATAGTAGTGCTAGTGATTTCTTTACATTGATTTTGTATCCTAAAACTTCACTGAATTCATTTATCAGATCTAGGAGCTTTTTGAATGAGTCTTTAGTGTCGTCTAGGTATACAATCATATAATCGTTGCATAGTCACAGCTTGACCTCCTCATTAATGATTTGGATGCCCTTGATTTCTTGCTCTTATCTGATTGCTCTGGCTAGGACTTCCAGTGTATGTTCAACAGAAGTGGGGAAAATGCACATCTTTGTTTTGGTTCCAGTTCTCAAGGGGAATGCTTTCAACTTCTCCCCATTCATTATAATGTTGGCTGTGGGTTTGTCATAGATGGCTTTTATTACCTTAAGGGTATGTCTCTTCTATGCCAATTTTGCTGAGAGTTTTAATAATAAATGGATGCCAAATATTGTCAAATGGTTTTTCTGCATCTATTGAAATGATCATATATTCTTTTGATTGTGTTTATGTGATGTATCACATCTATTGACTTGTGTATGTTAAATCATCCCTGCAACCCTGCTATGAAATCCAGTTGATCATAGTGTATTATCTTTTTGATATGCTTCTGGATTTGGTTAGCTAGTATTTTGTTGAGGAGTTTTGCATCTATATTCATCAGGTATGTTAGTATGTAATTTTCTTTTTTTGTTATGTCTTTTTCTTCTTTTGGTATTAAGGTGATACTGCCTTCATAGAATGATTTAGGGAGGATTTCCTCCTTATCTTTTGGAATAGTTTAAGTAATATTGGTAACAATTCTTCTTTGAATGTCTTATAGAATTCAGCTGTGAACCCTTCTGGCCCTGGACATTATTTTGTTGGCAGTTTTTTTTTTTTTTTTTTTTTTTTTTTTGAGACGGAGTCTTGCTCTGTCGCCCAGGCTGGAGTGCAGTGGCACAATCTCGGCTCACTGCAAGCTCCCCCTCCCAGGCTCACGCCATTCTCCTGACTCAGCCTCTCCGAGTAGCTGGGACTAGAGGTGCCCGCCACCACGCCCGGCTAATTTTTTCTATTTTTTAGTAGAGACGGGGTTTCACCATGGTCTCGATCTCCTGACCTCATGATCCGCCCGCCTCGGCCTCCCAAAGTGCTGGGATTACAAGCGTGAGCCACCGTGCCCGGCCTTGTTGGCAGTTTTTTAACAATTATAGTTTCAGTCTCAGTACTTGTTTTTCATTTGTTCAGAGTTTCTATTTCTTCCTGATTTAATCTAGAAGGGTTGTATATTTCCAGGAATTTATTCATCTCCTGTAGATTTTCTAGTTTGTTGATGTAAAGGTGTTCCTAGTACCCTTGAATGATTTTTTTTTGTATTTCTGTGTTATCAGTTGTAATATATCTTGTTTCATTTCTAACTGAGCTTATTTGCTTCTTCGCTCTTCTTGGTAAATCTTGTTAAAGGTCTATCAATTTTATCTTTTCAAAGAACTAGCTTTTTGTTTCATTTATCTTTGTTGTTGTTATTTGTTGGTTTGTTTCCATTTCATTTAGTTTTGCTCTGATATTTGTTATTTCTTTCCCTCTGCTGGGTTTGGTTTTGATTTGTTCTTTTTTCTCTAGTTCCTTAAGGTGTGACCTTAGAATGTCAATTTGTGATTTTTCAGATGTTTTTATGTTAGGCATTTATTGCTATCAACTTTCCTCTTAGCACTTCCTTCGTTGTATCCCAGAGGTTTTGATAAGTTATGTCACTATTATTGTACAGTTCAAATAATTTTTACATTTCCACCTTGATTTTATTGTTGATCCAATGATCTTTCAGGAACAGGTTATTTAATTTCTACGTATTTTCATGGTGTTGAAGATTCCTTTCGGAGTTGATTTCCAATTTCTTTTCACTGTGGTCTGAGAGGGTACTTGATATAATTTTAATTTTCTTAAATTTATTGAGACTTGTTTTGTGAGCTGTCATATGGTCTATCTTGAAGAGTGTTCCATGTGCTGATGAAAATAATGTATATTCTGCAGTTGTTGGGTAGAATGTTCTGTAAATATCTGTTAAGCCCCTTTATTGTAGGATATAGTTTAATTCCATTGTTTCTTCGTTGTCTTTCTGTCTTGATGAACTGCCTTGTGCTGCCATTGGAGTATTGAAGTCCCCCACTATTGCTGTGTTGTTGTCTATTTCAATTTGTGGGTCTAGTAGTAATTGTTTTATCAATTTTGGAGCTCCAGTATTAGGTTCAAATATATTTAAGTTTGTGATAATTTCCAGTGGAACTAATCCTTTTATCATTATATAGTAATCCTCTTTGTCTTTTTCTAAAAACTATTATTGCTTTAAAATCTGTTTTGTCTGATATGAGAATAGCTACTGCTGCTCAGTTTTGGTTTACATTTGTGTGGAGTTTTTTTTCCCACCCCTTTACCTTAAGTTTATGTGAGTCTTTAAGTGTTAGGTGAGTTTTGTGAAGACGGCAGTTACTTGGTTGGTGAATTAGTATCCATTCTGTCATTTTGTATCTTTTGAGTGGAGCATTTAGGCCATTTACATTTAATGCTAGTATTGAGATGTGAAGTACTGTTCTATTCATCATGTTAGTTGTTGTCAAAATACCTTGCATTTTTTGTATTACACTGTTGTTTAATAAACCCTTTGAGATTTATGCTTTAAAGATGTTCTATTTTGGTGTATTTTGAAGTTTTGCCTCATGATTTAGAACTCCTTTTAGCATTCTTGTAGTGCTGGCTGGCTTGGTAGTGGCAAATTCTCTTAGCATTTTTTGTTGAAAAAGACTTCATCTTTCCTACATTTAGGAAGCTTAGTTTCACTGCATACAAAATTCTTGGCTGACAGTTATTTTGATTTAGGGCACTAAAGATAGGATTCCAATCCATTCTGGCTGGTATGTTTTCTGCTGAAGAATCTGCTGTAAATTTGATAGGTTTTCTTTTCAAATCATATTCCTAGGTTTGGCTGCTTAACATAACCCTAAATTTCTTGAAGGCTTTGTTCAATATTTTGGTTCTTTGTCTTTGTCTAATTGGGTTAATTCAAAAGCCTTGTCTTCAAGATACAAAATTCTTTCTACTTGTTCTAGTCTATTATTGAAAATTTCCACTGCATTTTTTTATTTCTCTAAGTATGCCTTTCATTTCCAGAAGCTGTGATTGTTTTTTCTCTATGATAGCTGTCTCTCTGGAGAATTTTTCATCCATAGCACGTATTGTTTTTTAATTTCATTCAGTTAGTTTTCACTTTTCTCTGGTATCTCCTTGAGCATCTTAATAATCAACCTTCTAAATTCTTTATCTGGCAATTCAGAGATTTCTTCTTATTTCTTTTTGGTTGAGATCCATTGCTGGGGAGCTAGTGTGATTGCTCTAGCAATCTAGTTTTGGGGGTGTTATAAAGTGTCGTTTTTTCATATTACCAGATTTACTTTTCTGTGTGTGTCTGTGTGTGTGTGTGTGTGTGTGTGTGTGTGTGTTTCAGTTGGGTAGACTAGAACAAGTAGAAGAAAGAACTTCAGATCTCAAAAACAAGGCTTTAGTTATTTTTCTTACATATTTAGAAGTGAAATTGCTGGATCACATGGTAATTCCATGTTTAACTTTTTGAGGAACCACCACAATGTTTGCAACAGCAGCTGCACCCTTTTCATTTCTAGCAGCAATATACAAGGATTGCAATTTCTCCACAACCTTGCCTTGTAATTTTATGTGTGTATGTCTTGTGTGCAAGTGTGTTTATAATAGCTGTCCAAATGGGTGTGAAGTGGCATATCATTTTGAATTTGATTTGCATTTCCTTAATAATTAGTGCCATTCAGTTACCTTTACATGTGCTTATTAGCCGTTTGTATATCATCTTTGGATAAATGTCTATCCAAGTCTTTAGCCCATTTTTTTAATTGAGTGTTTGTTTCACAATATTGTTAAAATGAAGGAATTATTTATATATTTTGGATATTAAGACCTTATAAGATATATGATTTGCAAGTAACTTCTTCCATTTTGTGGGTTGCCTTTCCAGTTTTTTGATAGTACCGTTTAGTGTACATGAAGTATAATTTGATATATGCCTCCTTTTTGTTTCCTATACTGCCGGTGTTGTATTTCAGAAATTATTGCCAAATACCAATTTATGAGCTTTACCTTGCAATTTTTTAAGAGTTTATGTTTTGTTTTTTTTTTTAATTTTTTACTTTTAAGTTTGGTGGCTACATAGTATATGTATTTCTGGGTAAGAGTTTTTTAAAATAATTTTTGTAGTTTTAGCTCTTTTGTTTAGCTATTTTATCCATTTTGATCCTTTTTGTATATGATATAGGATAAGTTTCCAACTTCATTCTTGTACATGTGAATATTTAGTTTTCTCAGTATCATTTGTTGAAAAGACTATCTTATCTCCAATGAGTGGTTTTGGTACATTTGTCAAAGTCATTTCACCATATACATGAGTTTTATTTCTAGGCTCTCTTCTATTCCATTGCTTTATGTGTCTGTCTTTATGGCAGCATTACACTTTTTTATTAATAAATATTTATAGTAAGTTATGATATCAGGATGTGTAAATCCTCTAACATTGCACTTCTTTTTAAAATTATTTTGACTATTTCTTGAAACTCCACGTGAATTTTTAGGAAGGAATATTTTTATTTCTGCAAAAAATTGTAGTTCGGTTTTTGAGAGGTTATTTCATCAAATTTGTAGATTGCTTTGTGTAGCTTTGACATCTGAATAATATTAAGACTTCTAATCTATGAACAGGAGGAATCTTTCCATTTATTAATGTTCTCTTTCATTTCATTCAGCAATGTTTTATAGTTTTTAGTATAAAAATACAGTGTCTTCTAGGTTAAGTTTATTCCTTAATGTTCTTTTTTTTTCTTTTTTATTTTCTTTTCTTTTTCTTTTTTTTTTTTTTTTTTTAGATGGAGATTTGCTGTTGTCAGTCAGGCTGGAGTGCAATGGCAAGATCTCAACTCACTGCAACCTCCACTTCCTCGGTTCAAGTGATTCTCCTGCCTCAGCCTCCCGAGTAGCTGGGATTACAGATGCCCACCACCATGCCTGGCTAATTTTTTTTTTTTCAGTAGAGACAGAATTTCATCATGTTGGCTAAGTTGCTCTCAAACTCCTGACCTCAGGCAATCTACCTCCCTTGGGCCTCCCAAAGTGCTGGGATTACAGGTGTGAGCCACCACACCGAGCCAATATTTTATTTCTTCATTCTATTTGAAATAGTTTTCTTAATTCCATTTTAAGACATTGATTGTTAGCATATAGAAACACAACTAAATTTAATGTATTTATTTTGTATCTTGAAACTTTGTGGAGTATGTTTACTGGTTCTACTAGTATTTTTTTCCCCCAGGGAGGGTGAATCTTTAGGGTTTTCTACATATAAGATTTTGTCATTTGTAAACAGAAATAACTTTAATTCTTTATTTTCAATATGTATTTGATTTTTTTTTGTCTAGTGTTCTAGCTAGAACCTCCAATACTATGTTCAATAAAATAAGTGAAAGTGGCATCGTTGCCATGCTTCTCAACGGAGAGGAAATATTTTCAGTCTTTCACCTTTAGTTTAGTGGTAGCTGCAAACTTTTCATGTATGGCCTCTATTATTTTGAGGTAGTTTCTATCTGCTTCTTCTTGGTTGTATGTTTTTATCATGAGAGTATGTTATATTTTTCCAAATGCTTTTTCTTCAACAATTGAGAGAATTATTCATACTTCTTTTACTTCATTCTGTTACTGAGATATGTTATAGTCACAGATTTTTATATGCTAAGCCATCCTTGCATTTCAGGAATAAATATTACACCACTTGCACATGGTGTGTGATCCTTTAATATCCTGCTAAATTTGGGTTGCTAGTATTTTATTGAGGTGTTTTGCATCAATGTTCATAAGAAATACTGGTTTGTAGTTGTATATAAATTTATATTTACATGTATGTAAATATTCATATATACATATATAGAGAGAGTGATAGAGAGATCAATAGTCTGGATATCAGGATAATTAATGCTGAACTAACAGAATGAGTTAGGAAACATTATCTTCTTTACGTTGTTTGGTAGGTTTGATTATTGGTTTAATTTCTTTTTAAATGTTGAATAGAATTCATTAAGGAAGCCATCTGGCTAGGGCTTTTCTTTGTTGGGAAGTTGTAGATGATTGATTCGATCTCTTACTAGTTGTAAGTTTATTCAGACTTCTCTATTTCTTCGAGGTTCACTCTTTAAGGACAGTATGTTTCTAGAAATGTGTCCATTTCATCTAGCTAATTCAATCAGTTTGTGTGCAGTTTTTCATGGTTCTCTCTTATACTCCTTTTCATTTATTTAAGTTAAATAGTGTTATCCCCACTCTATGATTTTAGACATTTGAATATTCTTTCTCTCTCTCTCTTTTTCTAGTCAGACTAAATAATATTTGTCAATTTTGATTTTTTTTTAAAAAATCAACTTTTTGGTTTGTTAATTTTCTCTACTTTTTTATTTTATATTTTAATTATCTTCACTCTATTCTTTATCCTTAGACTTGGGTTAATTTATTATTTATCTAGTTCCTTAAGGTGAAAATTTAAGTTATTTATTTGAGGTACTTATGTTTGAAGTAAACATCTATAGCTGTAAATTTCCCTCTTTGCACCATTTTCTCTACATTCCATAATTGTTGGTATGTTGTGTTTTGTTTTCATTTTCCACAATATATTTTCCAATTTTTTTATGATTTCTTCTTTGACCTATTGGTTGTTTGAGTGTGTGATTAATTTCTACATATTTGTGGATTTTTTCATTTTCCTTCTATTGATTTTTGTTCTTACTACATTATGATTGCAAAATATACTTTATATGGTTTTAATCTTTTATCTTTTATTAACTAATATATGAACTATCTTCTAGAACATTCTGTTAACTTGAGAAAAATATGTATTCTGCTATTGTTAGATGGAGTGTCCTATAAGAGTGCCTCTTAGCTTTAATTGGTCTACACTGTTTCTCATGTTATATATTTGCTTGTTGATTTTCTATCTCTCTTTTCTATCCATTACTGAAAGTGAGATATTTAAATCTAGAACTATTGTTGGAGAGTTGTTAATTTGTCCCTTTCATTCTGGCAACATCTGAATCATGTATTTTGGAGCTCTGGTATTTGCCATATTCGTGTTTATAATTGTATCTACTTAGAGAATTGGCTGGTGGGCCAGAGCTTCTGTTGTTTTATAATAAAACTAAGCAACTTCAGTCTCTGAAGTAATCAACCCAGTAACCAGAATGAAACAAAGCATTTCTTCTTAATTCATAATTTGAGGCCCCAGCTCTTCATTAATATGCTGTCAGTCTATTTTCTGTTGCTATAACAGCATATGATATCTGGGTAATTTATGGAGAAAATAATTACTTTTTACAGCTGTGGGGGTTGAGATGTCCGAGGCTGAGGAGCTGCATTTGGTGAGAGATTTCTTGCTGAGGAAGACTGTCTGAAGAGTTCTGGGCAGTGCAGAGCAACACATGGTGAGCGGGCAGAAGGTGCTAACATACTAGCTCAGGATTCTCTTTCTCTTCTCATAGGGCTATCAGTTCCACTCCCATGACAACCTATTAATCCACTAACCCATTAACCTGTTAATCCATTAATGCATGAATGAACTAACCTACTCATGAAGGCAAAGCCCTCATTACCCAGTCACCTCAAAGACCTCATCTCTCAACACTCCCACATTGGGGACTGTTTCGGCATGAGTTTTAGAGGGGACAAATATTCAAACCACAGCAATGAGAATTCTTTCTTATCACAGTTTCATTATCAACCTATCATGTCCTCCAAAATCTCTGCTTCTGCTCATGTTATTCATCTGAATCTCACACAGATGTGTTTTGTTGTTGTTGTTTGTTGTTGTTGTTTGTTTTTGTTTGTTTGTTTTTGACAGAGTCTCGCTCTGTCGCCCAGGCTGGAGTGCAGTGGCACAATCTTGGCTCACTGCAAACTCCGCCTCCTGGGTTCAAGCAATTATCCTGCCTCAGTCTCCTGAGTAGCTGGAACTGCAGGTGCACGCCTCCATGCCTGGCTAACTTTTTATATTTTCGTAGAGACAGGATTTCACCGTGTTGCCCAGGCTGGTCTCGAACTCCTGAGCTCAGGCAATCCCCCTGCCTCGGCCTCCCAAAGTGCTGGGATTACAGGCATGAGCCACTGCGCCTGGCTTACACAGATGTTTTAACAATACATTTGAAAGTATTTTTGGTTCTTTTGCTAAAAGTGCATGAGTCCACTTCTATTTTAATGTCATATTTTTGTTAAGAATTTATTATTAAACAAATTATTTTGAAATGCAATAAAAATACATGTGAGAAAAGGGGACAGAGATATTTGAACCTTGAGGTAGAAACAGCAAACACTAAGTGAATTAGTTTTATTATATTGGGACAGTATATTCTACATCATCTTTTTTTCAACAATAGTCACTTCTCAAGTAGCCATGCCTTTGGCCAGCTGGGCAGATTTCACAGCAATTAGCTTAACATTTATAAACAGGTAGTGTCTTGTTTGTAACACTTAGAGCTTGGATTAAATTCAGATTCCCTTTTTACTAGAGAGATGTATGCAGCTATTCACTTAAACAGATGCATGTGTCTGAACAGCTGCTGATTTCAAAGTTATTTCCTGCACTTATTTATAAACATTCTGAACACATTCTCCAGTGCTACCACAGCATTGCTATAAAACTAAAAATAAAAAGGGAGAAAATCTTCCAGATGCTGCTGACTCTTTAAGTAGATCTGCTGTAGAAAATGGGCCCATAATTTCAATACTGTGCACATAGTTTTTATTGGATCTTGTGAAGCATTGTTCCCATCAAAAGATTAATTAGAATTTAAGAGTAAAAAAAAAATCTGCCATGAGCATTGTCACACATCAAAATGTGAGTTATTACTGTTTGTTTCCTTTAAGAAACAGAAAACCAGTTAGTAATTTAAGGATATAAATAGGTCAATTTCCCCAGGTTACATTTTGTCTTTGTGCAGTAGCTCTATTTCAAATGCAAGTGTTCATGAAACTCATATTTTCAAAGCTAAACTATTATGCTATGTGTTAGTTCCCAGAAATATCCTGATTGATCAGCCATCAAGAAGCAATTTAGCACAATCTAAACTTTTGTACTCTACTTAAATAACTATATAATAAACATATTTTTATATTTAAGTAGATTATCAAGAAATTGCAACAAAATTATAAGTAGCAAATGTTTAATTTTTGCTCTTATAAGCACAGCCACATAAAGCGTATGACAAAGAACATTTTTCTTTCATACATTATAGAAAGATATATGACTACATATCTCCATTTCAAAATGCAAACCAACCTATAAAATATTCAAAAATTTAAACTCAGAAATGATCTAAAAATAAGTTTATACATGCACACACAGACAAATTTTAAAACATACAAAATATATACACTGCATTTTGGAAGAAAATTACGCTGTGTATTTTCTTCTATCAAAATAAAAAGGGAAATTAATTATTCAATTGTCTTTGGAAAAAAAGTGAAGCTTCTCCCAAAAGGCAAACCTTGACTTTATGTTAAATTCCAAATATATATGACCTAATTTTATTTACACAAACATTTATAGTAGTGATTCTAAATAGAAGCTAAAAGTAATATATAAAATTCAATCAATTGTTAAGATAAAAAGAATTACGACAAAACATTATGTTGCCAGCAGTGATTATCTCTGGGAGTTTTTCCCTTTATGAGATATTATTAATTATATCATTAACACATTTACTAAAAAAGCAAGATTACTTTGCACAAAGTCTAATAAAATCCATGTAGCTCACAAGGAACCAGTTATTATTTTCTTTAAATAACACTCTTAGAAAATGATTTACTGTAGTATTTTTATTTGTTAAATTTTGTGAAAATTCCATTGAGATATGTAATATGTAACTCACCTTCGAGATTCTGTATTTAATAAATTAGTAAATTTTTCATTTTATGGGCTTCATTCACCTCTTTTATTTCTCTAAAATCTTTTTTTTTAGTTTTTAAAGTTATAGTTTTTTAAATGTCCTCAAGTTTTACACATAGTGAACACTAATTTGTATTGAGCACTGTTTCTGCCACAAACTGTGCTAAAAGCTTTATGTACTTACATTATTTAATTCACAAAAGAATTCTATTAATATTAAGAAAAATGAAGCATATAAGGATTTAGTGACTTCCCAGTTACATAGCTCAATTGTATCAGAGAACTAGAAAATAAGACCAAATCTATTTGTTTCAGAAGCTTACATTCTTAACCACTACAGTAAATTGCAATAAAATATTTAAGTTTGCCCTACTGTGAATACTAAGTATATGAGCAAATTTTTCTGCCATAAGAAAATTTGGAAAAATTGAGAAAAGCTTGAAAAGCAAATAAATTATGCACTTTCTTAATAAAGACACTTCTTAGAGTGTTTTCAGTAAAAATTTTCAATTAATAAAGCAAGACCATTCAGTGGCCTAATTTATGTCTTTCACTAGATTAATGATTAATGTTATTGATGATCTCTAGACAACTTTTCTTTACAGTAAGCAAATTCCTTGATAAAGACAAAATATCTAAGGCAAATTTTAAAGCAAAACAGTCCTCCTTCTCTGGATTCCAGAAAAATACAAGAAGCAGACACAATTGCTCTTGGAAGAAACTACTACATTATTTCTATCTGTAAGGTCCTAAATAGCAGGGATGTGACTAAGTTGTCTATGCATTCCCAGGGCATTCTCAATGTCGTACGCAAAGTGGGTGATCAGTGTGTGCTTGTTGCATTCATTTATGAATTCAGTAGTCTGAACAGATGTTTCACTGTGACAAAATTATCCATTTTATTATGGCAGAGATTTCTAGATATCTACCAAATCCCAATTCCTTTCCTTCTATTGGCACAGCTAGAGTACATATACCAGACTTATAGCATGGCTGCGGCAATGTTTCCATTAAGAGAAACGTACAACAGTTCTATAAAATTTTTATATGACTCTCCTAAACAATAGTTTTATATGTCTCTCAATCTCACTTTCTCAGTGTATTTTTGTTTCTAATAATAAAACTGGTATTAATATACTATTAATAATTTCTCTTCACAAAGAGTTTTTAAATATTTATTTGCTGTGTCTTACTTTGTCCAAATGAGTTCTAGATAAACCAACTTAAGTCATATCAACAAACATTCAAGGTTCTTTGGGTTTCTCCATGTCACAGTTTTATCTATAAGGGAAATGCAAAACATATGCAAATAATTAGAGAAACAATCCTGCTATGTAGATTATAAATAAACACAATGAACTACTGGCTCACAGACAGTATATAAAATGGGACAAAATGATGGCTTTTGGACTAGTCTTTTTGAATAAATTTTATTGTGCAAATGTAAGATATACAACATGAAGTTATATGAAACATTAGTAAAATGGTTACTACAGTGATGGAAATTGACATATTCATAATCTTGCATATTTACTCTTCCTTGTTTTGTGGCAAGAGCCACTAAAATCTACTCATTTTACAGTAATCCCAAATACAGTACTGTTTTATCATCCATAGTTTTCATGTACTTTAGATCTCTAGAATTACTCATTCTGCTTATCTGCCACATTGAATCTATCCTCTGACTTACATCTCCGAATTTCCCCCCACCCCTGCCCCTTGTAATCTCTTTTATTCTCTTCCTGTATATATTTGACCTTTTGAGATTCCACCTATATGTAAGATTGTGCAATATTTTTCTTTCTGTGTCAGGCTTGCATTTCACTTAGTATAATGTCCTCCAGGTTCATCTGTGTTGTGGAAAATGGCAGGATCTCCTTCTTTTAAGGCTGAATAATATTCGATTCCATGTACATTTGATGGAATAAGTATCCATGTTACAGTTTCTTTATTCATTCACCCTTCAATGACCACTTAGGTTGTTTTCATATCTCAGCTATTGTGAGTAGTCGAGATATGGAAAAAACCTGAGTGGTCACTGATGGATGAATGAATAAAGATGATGGTAGTGGGAATGACATAGATGTCTCTTATTATTTTGAATTATATTCCTTCAATGCCTAATTGTTTGAGGGTTTTAACATAAATGGGTGTTGAATTTTACCAAAAGCCTTTTCTGCATCTATTGAGATAATCATATGGTTTTGTTTGTAGTTCTGTTTATGTGATGAACCACGTTTATTGATTTGCATATGTTGAACCAACCTTGCATCCCAGAGTTAAAGCTTACTTGATTGTGGTGGATTCGCCTTTTTTTTTTTTTTTTTTGAGATGGAGTCTCCCTCCATCACAAGACAGAGTGCAGTGGCGTAATCTTGGCTCACTCAACTTCTGCCCCCAGGGTTCTAGCAATTCTCCTCCCTCAGCCTCCCAAGTACCTGGGATTACAGGCGCTCAGCACCACACTCAGCTACTTCTTTTGTATTTGCAGTAGAGACAGGGTTTCACCATGTTGGCCAGGATGGTCTCGAACTCTTGACCTCAGGTGATCTACCTGCCTTGGACTCCCAAAGTGCGAGGATTACAGGCACTAGCCACCGTACCCGGCCGGTGGATTAGCTTTCTGATGTGCTGCCATGCACATGAGAGCACATCTATCTTCATGAGGTGATGATTTCATTTTCTTTGGGTATACATCCAGAAGAGGGATTGCTGGTCATATGGCAGTTCTATTTTTAATTTATTTAGAAATTTTCATACTGTTTTCCATAATAGTTTCACCAATCTACATTTCCATGAGCAGTGTACAAGTGTTCTCTTTTCTTGACACCCTTGCCAGCATTTCTCATCTTTAAATTTTTTTCTTAAATGGATGTTCCTTTTATATTCATTAAACTGTACAATTATAATTAATCAATTTTTAGATGTATCTAACTTTTCAGAATGGCATGCATAGTAAGCACACAAAAAATGCACAATGGAAAAATGCAAAAATATATTGAGAAACTAAAATGTAATGATTTCATGACATTGCACACTTGCCTATTTTTCCCTTATAATTTAGTTTTCATATATCTGTATATATTCTGGTCATCATCAAATATGTGGTTTGCAAAGATTTTTCTCCCAGTTTGTGGAGTGACTTTTCAGTCTATCAACACTGTATTTGATTAACAGACTATTTTATTATAACGATACTATATGTATTATTTTTTAACTTTTAGGTTTAGGGGTACGTGTGCAGGTTTGTTATACAGGTAAATTGCATGTCATGAGGGTTTGGTGTACAGATTATTTCATCACCCAAGTAAAAAGCATAGTATGTGATAGGTAGTTTTTTGATCCTCACTCTGCTCCCACCCTCCACCCTCAAGAAGACCCCAGTGTCTGTTGTTCTCTTCTTTGTGTCCATGTGTACTCAATGATTAGCTCCTACTTAAGTGAGAAGATGTGGTATTTGGTTTGCTGCTCTTGTGTTATTTTACTTAGGATAATGATCTCCATCTCCATCCCTGTTGCTGGAAAGGACATGATCTCATTCTTTTGTTTCTGGCTGTAGAGTATTGCATGGCATATATAAATCATATTTTCTTTATCCAGACTACCATGAATGGGCATTTAGGGTGAATCCATGTCTTTGCTATTGTGAACAGTGTTGCTTGCAATGAACCTAAGTGTGCATGTGTCTTTATGGTAAAAGATTTATATTCCTTTGGGTATATACACAATGATGGGATTGCTGCATTGCATGCTAATTCTGTTTTAAGTTCTTTGAGAAATCGCCAAACTGTGTTCCACAATGGCTGAGCTAATTTAGATTCTGATCAGCAGTGTATTTAAGTGTTCCCTTTTCTCCATAACCTTGCCAGCATCTGTTATTTTTTGACATTTTTAATAATAGCCATTCTGATTGGTGTGACATGGTATCTCATTGTGGTTTTGATTGGCATTTTTTTTTTAATGATTAGTGGTGCTAAGCGTTTTTTCATATGCCTGTTGGCCACGTGTTTGTCTTCTTTTTAAATGTGTCTGTTCATGTCCTAAGCTAGTCTTTAATGGGGTTTTTTTTTGCTTTTTGATTTATGTTTCTTACAGATTTTAGATATTAGACCTTTATTGGATACATAGTTTTCAAATATTTTCCTCCTTTTAGAGGTGGCCTGTTTACACTGTTGATAGTTTCTTTTGCTATGAAGAAGCTCTTTAGTTTAAGTAGGTCCCATTTGTAAATTTTTGTTTCTGTTGCAATTGCTTTTGATGTATTCATCATGGAATCTTTGCCAGGGCCTATATCCACAATGGTAATTCCTAGGTATCATTAAAGGTTTCTATCATTTTAGGTTTTGACGTCAATTCATCTTGAGTTGATTTTGTATATGGTGTAAGGAAATAGGGTTTCAATTTTCTGCATATGGCTACGCAGTTATTTCTGCTTCATTTATTGGCAAGAAGTCCTTTCCCCATTGCTTGTTTTTGTTTACTTTGTCAAAGATCAGATGGTTGTACTTGTGCAGCATTGTTTCTGGGCTTTCTATTCTGTTTCTTTGATTTATGTGCCTCTTTTCTAATCAGTACTATGCTGTTTTGGTTATTGTAGTCTTGTAGTTTAGAAAGTTGGGTAACATGATACCTCCAGGTTTGTTCTTTTTGCTTAGCATTGCCTTGGCTATTAGGGCTCTTCTTTTGATTCCATATGAATTTTAATAGAGGTTTTTCTAATTCTGTAAAGAATATCATTAGTAGTTTGATGGGAATAGCATTAAATCTGTAAATTTCTTTGGGCAGTATAGCCACTTTAACGATATTGATTCTTCCTATCCATGAGCATGGAATGTTTTTCTATTTGTCTGTGTCACCTTTGATTTATTTGAGCAGTGTTTTGTAAATCTCATTGTAGAAATCTTTCACTTCCCTTGTTAGCTGCATTTTTAGGTATTTTATTCTATTTGTGGCTGTTGTGAATAGAATTATCTTCATTTGGCTCTCTGCTTGGATGTTGTTGATGTACAGAAACACTACTGATATTTGTACATTGATTTTGTATACTGAAACTTTGCTGAAGTTATTTTATCAGTTATATCAGCTTTTGGGCGGAGACCATGGGGTGTTCTAGGAATAGAATCACATTGAAAACAGAGGTAGTTTGAATCCCTCTCTATTTGGATGCCTTTTATTTCTTCTCTTGTCTGATTGCTCTCACTAGGATGTTGAATACGAGTGGTGAAAGGGGGCATTCATGTCTTCTTCTAGTTTTCAAAGGAAATGCTTCTAGCTTTTACTCATTCAGTATGATGTTGGTAATGGGAATGACATAGATGCCTCTTATTATTTTGAAGTATGTTCCCTCAGTGCCTAATTATTTGAGGGTTTTAACGTAAAGCGATGTTGAATTTTACCAAAAGCCTTTGCTGCATCTATTGAGATAATCATATGGTTTTGTTTGTAGTTGTATTTAGGTGAAGAACCACATTTATTGATTTGCATATGTTGAACTAACTGTGCAAACCAGAGTTAAAGCCTACTTGACTGTGGTGGATTAGCTTTTTGACATGCTGCTAGATTTGGTTTGCTAGTATTTTGTTGAGATTTTTTGCATCTGTGTTCATCAAGGATGTTGGCCTGAAGTTGCCTTTTTTTATTGTTGTGTCTCTGCCAGATTTTGGTATCAGAATGATACTGGCCTGATAGAATGAGTTAGGGAGTAGTCCCTCCTCCTCAAATGTTTGGAATAGTTTCAGTAGGAATAGCCCTGGTATTCTTTATACATCTGGAAGAATTTGGCTGTGAATCTGTCTCGTTTTAGGCTTTTTTTTCTGGTTGGTAGGCTTTTTATTACAGATTCAATTTTGGAATTCATTATTCCTCTGTTAATGTATTCAGTTTCCTCCTGGTTCATTCTTGGGAGTTTGTATATTTCCAGAAACTGGTCCATTTCTTCTAGGTTTAAAAAAAAACTAGAAGAAATAGAGGTGTTTCTAGTAGTCTATGAGAGGTTTTAATATTTTTGTGGGGTTGGCAGTAATGTCCCCATTGTCACTTCCAATTGCATTTATTGGAATCTTCTCCCTTTTTTTCTCTTTATTAGTCTAGCTGGCAGTCTATTGATCTTATTTATTCTTTTAAATTTATTCTTTTAAATAACATACAGCTAGATTCATTGATGTTTTGTATGGTTTTCACATCTCAATTTCCTTCAGTTCAGCTCTGTTTCTAGTTATTTCTTGTCTTTTGTTACCTTTGGGGTTGAGTTTCTCTTGTTTTTCCAGTTTCCCTGGGTGTGATATTAGATTGCTAATTTGAGATCTTTCTAACTTTTTGACGTGGGAGTTTAGCACTATAATCTTCTCTCTTAACTCTTCATGAGCTTTGTCTCAGAGATTCTGGTATGCTGTCTTTTTGTTCTCATTAGTTTCAACAAATTTCTTGATTTCTGTCTTAATTTCATCATTGACCCAAGTCATTCGGGAACAGGTTGTTTGATTTCCATGTAATTCTTTGATTTTGAATGAATGTATTAAGTATTGATTTCTATTTTTATTGCAATCTAGTCTGAGAATGTGGTTGGTATGATTTTTTATCTTGAATTTGGTGAGGGTTGTTTTATGGCTGATTGTGTGGTACATTTTAGAGTATGTTCCATGTACAGATGAGTAGAATGTGTATTCTATTGTTTTGGAGTGGAGAGTTCCATAGATGTCTATTATGTCCATTTGGTATGTTTGTGATCTGCCTCAGTGATATGTCTAATTGTTTCAATGAGGTGTTGTGATATCTCCTACTATTATTGTGTGGTTATCTAAGTCTCTTTGTAGGTCTTGAAGAACTTGTTTTATGAATCTGGGCTCTTTCTTGTTGGGTGCATATGTATTTCAGAATGTTAGATCTTGTTGTTTTAAACCTTTACCGTTATGCAATGCCCTTCTTTGTCTTTTATGATCATTGTTGGCTTAAAATCTGTTTTGTCTGAAATCAGAATAGCAACCCCTGTTTTCTTCTGTTTGCTTCGTAGGTTTTTCTCCATCTCTTCACTTTTAGCCTATTGATGTCACTGCATTTGAGATGGGTCTTTCAGTGACAGCATACCTTTGGGTTTCGCTTCTTTATCCAACTTGCCACTCCATGCCTCTTAATTGGGGCATTTATTCCTTTTACACTCATGGTTAATATTGATATGTGTGGATTTAAATCTATCATGGTGTTGTTACCCAGTTATTATGCAATCTTGCTTGATTGTTTAGCTGCTTTACAGGGTCAATATTTATGTACTTATGTATATAACTGTATTAATACATATGATATTAATACATAATTGTATTACTACAATGTAGTAAATATTGATTGATTAATTGTATTAACAAAATGAAATCAATACTTAATGCTTTCATGGTGGCTGGTAACAGACTTTTCTTTCCATATTTAGTATTTTCTTTTTTTTTTTTTGTATTTTTAGTAGAGACAGGGTTTCACCGTGTTAGCCAGGATGGTCTTCATCATCTGACCTCATGATCTGCCTGCCTCGGCCTCCCAAAGTGCTGAGATTAAAGGCGTGAGCCACTGTGCCCAGCCCCATATTTAGAGCTTTCTAAAGGACCTCTTGGAAGGCAGATCTTATGGTAATGAATTCCCTTAGCATTTGCTTATGTGAAAGGAATCTCATTTCCTCTTCATTTATAAAACTTGGTTTGGCTGGATATGAAATTATTGGTTGGAATTTATTTTTCTTCAAGAATGCAGAATATAAACCCTCAATGTCTTTGGGCTTGTAGGGTTTTTGCTCACAGGTTACAGGCAGCTAGAGAGCAGGGACAAGTCACCTAAAAAGGAAACCGAAAGAGAGTATCCATCACATGGATTCTCTACTTTCCCTGAATTTGAATGTTGGCCTTTCTAGTGAGGTTGGAGAAATTTTCATGGCTGATATCCTGAAATATGTTTTCTAAGTTCCTTGCTTTCTCTTCCTTTCTTCCAGGGTTTAAAATGTGTCACAGCTTTGGTCTCTTTACAGAATCCTATATTTCTCAGAGTTTTTTTTTATTATTATTATTCATTCTTTTTTGTTTGTTTTTTTCTGACTATTTCACAGAATTGGTCTTCAAGCTTGAGATTCTTTGATCAGCTTGGTTGATTCTGCTGTCAACACTTGCAATTGTATTATGAAATTCTTGAGGTAAAATTTTCAGCTCTATCAGATCATGTTGATTCTTTCTTAAAATGGACATTTCATATTTCAGCTCCTGTATAATTTTACTGTATGCCTTAGGTGTCTTGGTTTGGGCTTCAACTTTCTCCTGGATCTCAATGATCTTCATTCTTATCAATTTTCTAAATTATATTTCTGTCATTACAGCCATTTCAGCATGGTTACAAACCATTGCTGGAAAATTAATGTGGTTGTTTGGAGATAAGAAGACATTCTGGTTTTTGGAGTTGCCAGAGTTCTTTCTCTAGTTCTTTCTCATCTATGTGGGCTGATAGTCCCTTAGTCTTTGAAGTTGCTGTACTTTGGATGAGGTTATTTTGCTTTTGCTTTTTCCGTCTTTTTTTTTTTTTTTTTTTTTTTGATGCCCTTGGGGGTGTGATTGTGATTAAGGTGGGTTCAGTTGACTGGTTTCTTTTAATCTACAAACAGTAGGGTTCTCTGAGCAGCTCCTCACTGTCAATTGTTATTAGAAAATTGCAAATTAAACTCCAATAAGATTGTACTCCATACATATTAGAATGTCTACATTAAAAAAAAACTGATATTACCAATTGCTGGTGAGGATTTAGAGTAACAGGAACTTTCACTAATGCTGAAAATACAAACCAGTACAGCAAGTTTGGAAGGCAGTTTGATAATTCTACATCAAGCTAAACATAGTCAGATCATATATTCCATCAATCATAATTCCTAGGCATTTGGCTTATTTATTTGAAAATTCATTTTCACCCAAAAACCTGTACGTGAATGTTTATATCAGCTTTCTGCATAATTGCCAAAAATCAGAATCAACAAAATGGCCTTCAACAAGTAAATGGAAAAACTAACTCTGATATATTTATACAACAGAATATTATTCTGCAATTAAACAAAAATGAGCTATCAAACCATGAAAAGATAGAATAAATATTAAATGCATGTTCTGAATGTAAAAATTTAGTCTGAAAGTCTATATATTCAATGAATTCAATCATATGACATCCTGTAAAGGGCAAAATGATAGAGACATAAAAAGATCAAAATGGTTGCTTGGAGTCTGAAGTAGGGAGTTAGGTTTAATAGGTGGAGCACGGGGCAATTTTAGGACAGCTTTTTCGTATGATACTGTAATAGTGGATACATAAAATCTCTGCATACCCAAACCCTGTAAAAATTATTGCACAAAGAATATTAATGTATGTCAATTTTAGCAAATTACTTAAGAGCTTTGAGAATCCCAAATGGAGTGCAGAATGTGGAAAAACAATATAAATATAGTACAGACCTATGAAACACATGAAACACCTCACTTAGGGAGGTGGAATAAAACAATGCCTATGTAAGGTAAGTTACTTTGACAATGAGTGGAGCCTGTAAGACTAAAAGTGAAGAATCCTATACATAAGCACTGTACTCTAGTTGATGACGTTGCTTCCAAAAGGGGTAAGGGTAACAATTAAGATACTGCTATGCAAATATGCTGGAATTAGACACTTAAGTAAATGGTGGTAGGATCTAGGCTACTCACTACACTTCCCAGAGATACATGAGGGGAAGAGGCTATCATACTCTATGTAGTAATAGATTAGAGTTGAAGACATTGGTATGAACTCATGCTGAGTTTAATTCTGATGCAGATAGTACATATATTCCCTTACTCTGTAGCTGAAAGTGTCTATGAGCAAATGTAATCTAGTGATAATGAACACAGCTAGTCCCCAGAGCTTGGTTTCTAATACCATTCTCCAATAAAGGGAAGTAGGTCTCTTGGGATAATTGGCTGATTCTAGGCTGGGGGCAAGAAATGCACAAGGTAAGCCCAGAGTATCTTGTAGTGCCAGAAGGTAAGAAAGTGAAACAAACAAACAAACAAACAAACAAAACATACGGGGAATGTGAAAGGGACACAGAAACCCACTGAAAGAGCTTCAGGTGACCAAAGCTGGAACAATTTAAGCAGCATAATAAAGTAATATTTGAATATAAAGAGGACCTATAAATTAATGATAATAATAAATAGATAGAGGAGAAGAGACAAATTTCCTGTGAAGAGTTTCAAGTAATTTATGTAGACTCACCACCCTTGGAGAGCTAGAGCTTAACTCCCTACTATTTAAGTGTGGTCTGCACATAGTTACGTCCTTCCAAAGAGTACAGTGTGGGATGGTGTTAAAAGAGTGACTCTGTGGCGGTGAAATCTGACAAACTCTACCTCAGCCAGATGATCAAGAGTAATAACAACAGTGATGTCATGTTGCCAAGCATGATACCTTTGTTATGATGTTATAACAGTAGCTCTTTACTTCTGTGATCTTCCTCCCAAAAACACATAACCACAATCTAATCATTAGAAACACATCAGAAAAACCACAAGTGAGGGACATTATACAAAATACCTGACAAATACTCCTCAAAACTCTTTATGCCATCAAAAAACAGGGAAGGTCTGAGAAACTAGCACAGCAAAGATATGCCTAAGGAGACACATTGACCCAATGTATGATTAAGCAAAAATTAAAGAAACTGAAAAAAAATATGGACTCTAGCTAATAAGCATGTATGAATATTGGTTCACTCATTATAAAAAAAAACTTCATATTAATATTAGAAACAAATAATTGGAGGAACTGTGAAGTATGTTGAAATGCACTGTCTTTTCAATTTTTCTATTCCTTTAAAACTGTTCTAATAGAAAAATATGTAAATATAATAGTACTAAATATGTCTATTATATAGAGCTGGCCAAGATTCTTGAAATAATTACAAAGATTACAATTTGTTGCACATTTTGTAGCATTTAGCTAGTTATGAAACTTTACAAAGCATTTATTTTATTCCTCCTCTCTGAAAGAATGTGGATAGCTATAAAACCTGAATTATTCCATCTATTGTTAATATGTAAGCATATTTTAAACCACTAGAAAGTTATATTGCTATTCAGTTTACTTAGTAAACAACCATTTCAGTGCAGACACTCAAAAGCTTACAGTACATTTTTGAAAATATGTTCAATTCCTCTCAGGAATTAATTGGAGGAATTGTCTGGAAGTGGAAGGTTAGTAAGAGGAAAGTCACAGATTAACAAATAATGACTGAAACAAAACTAGTCAAAACTAAGCTTACACAGAGTAATTATCCCACTTACCCACGTATCTGATTATTTTTTACGCAGTCTAGAAAATATAAAATACAAAATGCATTTATGTTTTTATTTTTTCCAGCTAGCCTCTTCCTTCGCTTTTTCATAATGCTTTTTCTTGCATTAGTTTCATTCTATTTTGTGCTAAGCAACGTTAAATATGAATATTAAGCAAGGTTCAATCTCAGTTTCATTCAACCCTTTGAATTTGGTTTACCATCCAGCAGACCCTCCCAAGTTACATTTCCTTCAGACTGCTCAAAAGCAAACTTCAATTCTTCAGTCAGTTGTCTCCAAGAATGGGCTCTTCTTTTTCAGTTGCCAACTGAACAAGCTGGTATTGCTTTATTTAGTTGATTGTTTATGACACATTATTTCTTATATTTCTCCATTTTCAGTGTGCTTTACTCTTCTGTATATAAGTGTTAATGTAGCATGTCAGTTTTAAATAAATATCATGAATTACTTAATGTTCATCTTACAAAGTAAGTTGTTTACGATTTCTAGTCCCCATAACAGTCTACATTCTACTAACATACCTTTTGAAACCACATCTTCCAGGCATTTGGCTTTCAGAATTATTTTTAAAATTAACTTTGATTAGGATATATTATGCCTTTATTGGGTATTGTAATAGTAGGTGTATTTTTAACTAAAACTTCCTTCACTTTGTCTTACTATGATTGGGCAGACATGTAGATAGAGTTCATTTCTGGAGCACGATGGAAATCATGATTTTTCTCATTAATCTGCCTTACGGTTCATGAAAGTGCAGCCTGAGTTGGCATGGGGTACCCTTCATCATTCTCTGATCTTCCCTGCTCTCTTGTTTGCTCCCCTGGCCTCCAGTCCAGTCTCCTGGATGTGTATCAGCTGTTTGCTGTAAACTGCTAGCCTTTCAAAACTCCAATGGGGAAGAGTCCTGGAGTCCTAAATAGCAATTAATCTTGGGTATTCAGACACTTTAAAGTTCAGGCCTATCAGGTAAACAAACTTGTCTTTTTGGTGAATATTAATTTGCACTCCCATCAGACACAAATTTTGACCCCTGTCCATGTTAAACGGTCAACTGTTTCATTAGAGTAAGGATAAAAAGGACCACAGTTGATTTTTATTCCTACTCATGTAATATATTCTGTTGTATATCTACAATATGATTTAAGCACTTAAAAGTTCATGAAGACATGTCAGCTATTTCATGGTATACTATGTCATTTACCAGAAATAAAGCAGTTCTAGAAGACTGAAACATGTCATCAGACTGTTTTGGACTTCACCAAATCTTTAACTCCTCATATGATGAGAGTGGAAGCTTACTTTTTGCCAGAATTTTAGTAGATGAGCATAGGTAATTTAAAACATTACTACTTCTTCCCATGGGTTTGAATTATCTTTATTTATATAATTTACCTAGTATTGAAAGTCAAATAATATTTAAAAGCTCCAGTAAGCTTTTGTGTTGCTAAGTATTAGTGGAGAAAAAAAGGACATGGCAGACAGTGAGTGACAGGCATTTTCAAATTATGTAAACTCATAAATATATTTGTTAGTGGACCCACATCTATTGTATATATAGACTTTATCATATTTGAAAAATTGATTTTAAAAAGAGCTGTTCCAAATAGCTTTAAGCTTTTTCTGTCAGAGGCTGTAAGTGATTACAGGTAGTAGCAGATTATGCTGCCCTAAGGAGACTGTTTTAGGAAGTGGAAATTGATGTGGTGAATGGATTCAAATATACTGCACTCAATTCAAAGCCATTATCCAAACTGGGTACTAAAGGCTCTAAAAGGTGAAAATGAGAGGTCCTTTCTGTGACTAAGAGGTCTGATTCTTCCAAAAGGATTGTACTTCGGAAGCCAGAGGCAGTGAAGAGCAAAGCATGCTCCTCCGAGTTTGTTGTTAACCATGAAGTTCATGACAAGTACCTTGTCATGATACTAATACCCTTGTTATTATAAGCAACTTTTGAAAGTTTCTACTTGACAAAAGAAAAGGTTAACTTTGAAAATCTAATGGAATAATTAAGTTTAAAAATGATGTCATGATACCCCAAACAGTTAATGTTGGAGATCTTAAGTAAAGGCAGTATTCCAATGTGGCCAGTACATGACATCCTTGTGGAAATATCCCTGCTTGAGGACAAAAAAAAGGGATCTTTACTTATCAATATGGCCAGAGGAATTGTCACAGAGTATAAATATCTGTTCTTAAGAGCTTGGCAAATGCAGCAACTTTAAGGGAAAATTACACTAAATACAGAAAAGTTTTTTTTTCAAATTAATAATTTAATACCTGGACCTGCAATCATTTACAAAGCTGGCCACCCTCTCCCACTACCACACACACACATGCACACACACACATACATATGCACGCACACACACACATATGCACACGCACGTGCACACACACACACACGCACACACAGAGCTCCTTTTATTTCTTCACCAAAAAGGCAAGAATTAAATATTTTTCTATTCTTTAACAACCCTCTGACATTTTTTTTTATTTTTTCAGTGATAGCAAAAAGATGTCTTTTTCTGTCTTAACAAGAACAGAAACAGAGTTGCAACACTTGAGCCACTAAGTCATTTCTGCTAAGCTGACAGCCATCTCTTTTTCATAATGGCTGTGTTTCTTGGCTTAGAGGTGCAATTGAGGTTGGTAATTTCCTTTCAAAATGAGAAATAAAAAAATGATAGCAGAGATTACAAATTCAAGATCTAAGGATAACAGAAAAGTAAACAAACCCATTTCAGTGCTAAAATAAGAAAAAAAAGAGGAATAAGCTTTTTTTTTTTTTTTGAGACGGAGTCTCGCTCTGTCGCCCAGGCTGGAGTGCAGTGGCGCAATCTCGGCTCACTGCAAGCTCCGCCTCCCGGGTTCACGCCATTCTCCTGCCTCAGCCTCCCGAGTAGCTGGGACTACAGGCGCCCACCACCACGCCCGGCTAATTTTTTGTATTTTTAGTAGAGACGGGGTTTCACCGTGGTCTTGATCTCCTGATCTCATGATCCACCCGCCTCGGCCTCCCAAAGTGCTGGGATTACAAGCGTGAGCCACCGCGCCCGGCCTAAGCTTGTTTTTTAAAAGAAAGAAACAAAATCCTCATTAAATAATTAAACACTCTACTACTGGTAAGTTGTACAAAAAATGATTATTCCTTAGTACACTATATACTAAGCTATATTTATTTGATTTGAGGAAGTAGGTATTGGAGAAAGTACTGGAACAGATTATTCCATTTTCACATCAGATATTCAAGAGTATCTTTCGTGTGACAAATTACTTGGGGCAAAACTGTGGAAAATAAGACATAATCTTCTATATGGAAATATTATCTCCTGTACTTAGTTGCAGAAATTAGTAATTTCATTAAAATGTGATGAAGATTAAAATCATATATACACACAGCATATTTTCACCAAATTAATGGAGAGTCCACAATTTTGAATAATCATGACTCTTTTGTTAATCCAATGAAAACTATTAGCCTTCTTCCAAGAAAATAATATATATATATATACACACACACAAGCACACACATATATTTTATATATATATATAAAATTACACACACATATATATATGATTATGCATGTAAAATTATAAATGTTGTATCCTTGAATAGTGAAGACCCTACCAGCTCAATGGAATGCCAGAATTCACGTCTACCTGAGATGGAGAGTTTCCAGCTATGCAATACCTTTGCCGTTGCCCCCACCACACACATACACATAGAGCTCTACAGGGGTCCTGCATTTTTGCAACAGTATTTAGAAAGAACCAATTTCCTCAGAATTCTGGTAGCTGTTTTGTTGGTTAAGAAGATAGTATCCAAGCAGTATTGTTCAATTAATTATCAGAAATGATTCTACAAGTAAAATAAATCAAAATCTCATATTGAATTAAGCATTATCTTTCGTAAAATATTGGCATGATAGGAAACTGATAAAAAACTATTGACTACTGAATTATATCCAAATTAAAAATATATATTTAATTATCATAAATGAGAAAATTAAACGATATGTCCCTATTACAAAGGCACAACAAGGTATTTCATGCAAAAGATATGTATTCAGCAACTTCTAGTATAGCTTGAGAAGTATTTATGCCATAGGGCAGTCTAGAGGAATACTGAAGAAGATCAAATGGAAAGTCTGGAATTATAAAGCATTATAATATCCTCAAAATAAAAAAGATAAGGGGTGTTTTTTAAACTCCTGTGAAAAGTACATAAATCTAGTAAAGTTTGAGGATCAGGAATCGTTACAAAAGTGTTCACATTTGGGTAAGGTTTTGAAAATATATTGGGATTAGACCGATGAAAAAGGTAAGAAGAACAAAATAAAAAGTTGTTTGCATTTTGGGAATTAAAAAGCAGTTGATAAACATGGAGTGAAAACTCAATGAAAGGCTCAGGTAGAGGTGTAGGTGGTAAGGTTATCAAATGCGTAGGATCATTGTACAACAAATAAAATACTTTGTCTTTTAGAGTATACTTTGCCTTTTAGAGTATAAATTCAAATAATAATTTGAATTCACTCTGAAAGACAATTGGTAACGTTGAAGGATTTGATGAGGGGGTGGCAGGATTAGGTAGTGCATCAAACTATTCATTCTGGCTGAAAGTGAAAGGTGCGCTGAAGAAACATAAGGCAGAAACAGCAATTAGATGAATGGTTTCAGATTTTTTGACTGCAGTTTAGGAAACAGAATTGGGTGGGCAACACAATTAAGTAAACACATTGGGGAGGAGAGAGGATTCAAATGTGATATTCATGTTTCTGGTGTAGGGTATTGCCTGGGGCTGTAGTTCTCAGTAGGATCCTCCAAGTTATCTTACTGACAAGAAAGATTTTCCTAAGGTCACAAACCTGAGTTACCACCCTGCTGAGTCCCTGGTAGAACTAAACAGAAAAAAATATTTCAGTAAAACTTAGAGTTTGTGCAATCTTCCAATCTGCTCAGCTTGTTTGGCTACTTATGAAATGTCAGTTACCTTTTAAAAAGATAATTCCGATTGCACTTAGGAGAAATGATGGAAAGAGAACAAAGCTGGAAGCAGAGAGATCACCCATTAGTGCATTCTGGGCAAAACATGATGGGGGCTTGCACCAGAGGAATGAGGAGTGTCTGCATTTTGGATGTGTTGAAGGCATGGCCACAGGAACTTGAGTGCAAGCAAATAAGCAAAAAATGTACTGGGTATCCATGGAAACCAAGATTCACCCCAGACTGTTTAAAAATAGATATTTTCCTGAAGAAATGTCTTCAAAGTTTAAATGAAAAACAAAGGTTGTTAAGGCACCCAGGTCCTAATGGAATTAATTATGATTAACAGGGATGCGTGTAGCAATGGAATGAAAGGCTTTACCTGGAGTCTGATGAAGGCTGCAGTCCTGCAGAAGATAAAAAAGGGCATAGCTATTGTTCATGAGAGAGCACAGAAGAGGAAGGGCCCATGGAGATGGAGAGCAGCTCCCCCTTTCTGTCTTCCCTCTCCTGGCTTTGGCTGAATACAATCAGAAGTCCCCTTGCATAAGGACCTGGATGACGTAGAGGCCCCTTTCTTGGGGCAGAGGGTCAGATGGACAGAGCCACTGGGAGATGGCTGTGGGAGGGTAAGTGGAGAACGAACACATAACAAACACACACACGTACATGCACCCCAGGAGCAAAGTCAAAATAGAAATGACAGGCCGGGCGCGGTGGCTCATGCTTGTAATCCCAGCACTTTGAGAGGCCGAGGCGGGCGGATCACGAGGTCAGGAGATCGAGACCACGGTGAAACCCCGTCTCTACTAAAAAATACAAAAAATTAGCCGGGCGTGGTGGCAGGCGCCTGTAGTCCCAGCTACTCGGAGAGGCTGAGGCAGGAGAATGGCGTGAACCCGGGAGGCGGAGCTTGCAGTGAGCCGAGATTGCGCCACTGCACTCCAGCCTGGGCCTGGGTGACAGAGCGAGACTCCGTCTCAAAAAAAAAAAAAAAAAAAAAAAAGAAATGACAGAATGAAAAAAGAAATTGCATAACTTGTATCATAATAAATGGCTATTGTTAGAATTCTTAGAAGTCAATAACAAAGTATCAGCTGAGCCTGGTGGCTCACACCTAAGTAATCCCAACACTTTGAGAGGCCAACATAGGTGGATCACCTGAGGTCAGGAGTTCCAGACCAGCCTGGCCAACATGGTGAAACCCCATCTGTACTAAAAATACAAAAAAATTAGCCAGGCATGGTGATGTTTGCCTGTAATCCTAGCTACTTGGGAGGCTGGGTCAGGAGGATCACTTGAACCGGGAGGTGGAGATTGCAGTGAGCCAAGATCAGGGCACTGCATACCTGTCTGGGTGACAGAGCAAGAACCTGTCTCAGAAAAATAAAATAAAAAAAAGTCAATAACAAAGTACCAATAGCTCAATAGAAAAAAAATGGCAAAATATATGCACAGACCATTAGACTATTCAGAGAAAATGTGACATATATAAAACATATAAGATGGATGCTCAGTACTACTCAAATATAAATTACAACTTTACACAGTATACTTAAAAAAAAAGCAACAAGAAGTTTGTGAGGACACTTTTTGAAGAGGCTGGGAAAAAATGGCTTACTTATGCATGTACGGGGGGACATATCCCAGTCCTAAGCAGGATGATCCTGCAACTCTAGTGAAATTTCAGTTTAGTGAAATGAATCTTATAGATATAATTTTGTATATGTAAAATAACCATCTATTAAGTGATTGCTTTTGCTATTTGTGAGGTCAAAAGTTGAGAAAATATTCATTAATAGAGCGTTTGGTATATCTGTTGCATAACCACACAACAATTTTCTATGCACCTGTAAAGCAAGCAATAGGTAAGCTCCCGTAAACAGCTATAAAAAACTCTCTAAAAGATAGGAATATAGGACACAACTAATCTCCAGAAGTACATTTTGAAACTAATAAATTACTTATTAGGTTATGGGGGTAGATGTTGAGCAATCAGTGAAAAAGATGATTTTGATAAATGTAATTTATACATAATATAGAAAATACGTAACCCATATACTATATATGTACATATATATTTCTGTACCTGTCTCTACCTCTGAAAACAGTGGTGTTCAAAATTCAAAGCTTGTTGAAGTGAAGGAAGCAATGCAGTGTTTCCTAGTGTCCTTCATCAATCCTCATCTGCAGTGGCAGCACAACAGTGAGCGTAACCTAAACCACAGTACGGCCAAGAGACATTGCGGGCAAGCAGAGAGTGAAAGAGAGAAAGATTAAGCTTATAACAATAACACTAACACCAGTATTAATAAACAGCGTTTTGTTTTTTTTCTGATGTATTAGACATTAATCTCTTTGTCTCTTTTTCATAAAGATTTTTTTTTTTTTTTTTTTTGGCAGAGTCTCGCTCTGTCGCCCAGGCTGGAGCGCAGCAGCGCTATCTAGGCTCACTGCAATCTCCGCCTCCCGGGTTCACCCCGTTCTCCTGCCTCAGCGTCCTCACGAGGCGGTCAGACCAGCAGGGCCAGTATGGTGAAACCCCGTCTCTACTCAAAATACACAAAATTAGCCAGGCTTGGTGCTGTAAGTCTGTAATCTCAGCTACTCGGGAGGCTGAGCTGAGTCAGGAGAATCGCTTGAACCTGGGAGGCGGAGGTTGCAGTGAGCCGAGATCGCGCCACGGTATCCCAGCCTGGGCGACAGAGCGAGACTCCGTCTCAAAAAAATAAAAATAAAAATGAAATGAAGCAAAATAATTAAAAAGTGAGTTTCCGGGGAAAAAAAAAAACAACCCCACAGTGACATACGCATATGCCTCTCGCCCTTCGAGGCACCAAACACGTTAGGAATTAACGTGCAATTTCTTTTTTTAACTTTATTTTATTTTATTATCATTATTTTTTGAGGCGGAGTCTCAGAGGCCCACCCTCCCTCCGTCCCACTCCCTGGTTGCCCAGACAACCTCAGGAGACAGACCCTGGCTGGGCCAGATTGTTCTTCTCTTTGATCAGTTTTTTCCTTGTCTTTCTTCGTGTCTTTAACCCGTGTGGACTCTTCTGCTCGGCTTTTACAGATGGCAGCTCCACTTTAGGCCTTGTTGTTAGTGGGGACTTTCCTGATTGTCCCCAGATGTAGTGAAAGCAGGTAGATTTGCCTTGCCTTTTCTTTTTCTTTCTTCCTTCTTTCTTTCTCTTTCTTTCTTTCTTTCTTTCTTTCTTTCTTTCTTTCTTTCTTTCTTTCTTCTTTCTTTTTTCTTTCTTTTTCTTTCTTTTTTTCTTTCTTTCTTCTTTCTTTCTTTTTCTTTCTTTATTTCTTCTTTCTTTCTTCTTTTTTTTTTTTTTGAGACAGAATTTCACTCTCGTTGCCCAGGCTAGAGGGCAATGGTGCGATCTCGGCTCACCGCAACCTCTGCCTCCCAGGTTCAAGCAATTCTCCTGCCTCAGCCTCCCTTGTAGCTGGGATTACAGGCATGTGCCATCATACCCGGCTAATTTTGTATTTTTTGTAGAGACAGGGTTTCTCCATGTTGGTCAGGCTGGTCTCAAACTCCCAACCTCAGGTGATCTGCCTGCCTTGGCCTCCCAAAGTGCTGGGATTACAGGCGTGAGTCACCGCATCCAGCCTCTCTCTCTTTCTTTTTTAGAGTAGCTGGGACTACAGGCGCCCACCAACACGCCTGGCTAATTTTTGTGTATTTTTAGTAGAGACGGGGTTTCACCGTTTTAGCCAGGATAGTCTCGATCTCCTGACCTCGTGATCCGCCCGCCTCGGCCTCCCAAAGTGCTGGGATTACAGGCATGAGCCACCGCGCCTGGCCTCATAAAGATTTTCAATGAATTTTAAGGTGTTTCCCAACTTAAAAAAATACTATGACAAGTCAAGTCAAGAAGAGTCAGAGGGATCCAAATGGAGGCTGACGTATGCACACGCAAAAAATACTCATTGACTAGGCATGACCCAATCACTTCCCAGAGTCCTCATCTCCAAATATCATTGCATTGGGGGTTAAGATTTCAACATATAAATTGGAGGGTGTTATAAGCATTCAGTCTATCGCATGCACCAGCAACTCAAGCCCTAAGAATTAACCCATAAGAACTGCACATATATAGCCTCACAAAAACTTATGCATAACTATCTATGGTAGTTATTCATAATAACTGAATTCATAATCATTATTCATAACTGAAAAATAAAAAACACACCACAACAGCAAAGCAAATATTAATCACATGATGAGTGTATTAACAAAACGTTGCCACATTATTCATACATATATATAGCCAGACGGCAGAATATCATTAACCCGTAAAATCAAAAATAGAATGAAGTACTTTGTAAGATGAATGAATTTTGTAAATACTATGGTAAGTGAAAGAAGCCAAGGCACATATTTTATGTTTCAACGTATATGAAATATCCAAAGTAACCTAATCCATAGCAAGCCAACTAGTAGTTGCCACAGGTTAGGGGAGAGAGAATATAAAGTAACTGTTAATGAGCACAAAGTTTCTTTCTGAGGAGATAAATATGTTCTGAAATTAGAGAGTATTTATTCTTGCATAACCCTATGAATATACTACAATCCAATGAATTGTGCACCCGAAAATGGTGACTTTTATGACATGTGAATAATATCTCAATAATTTTGCTATTAAAATATATGTAGTTTTTAGCTGAAATACATTAAAGCTTAGTCATTACTTTGTCCTCACAAGAAATAATCAGAACAAACTGAAAATCATGGCTTTTCTTGAATCCATCAAAGAACTGAGGAGAAACAGCAAACTGCTACCCTGCATCTGGAGAAACAGGCAAATTTGGAGCATCACAGCTGAGGTCTCCTTACTTGAAGCAGAGCCACCTGAGCCATAAACTGTTGAAACACTTACATGGTAATTTTGATGAATTGCTAAAGGATAAGTGTGAGCTAGCATGAGAATGAAAAACTCTCAAATGCTGCAGTTTTAGCAAGACTCCCACGCGTTCATGGTTTCATCATCAGGAATCCCACAAGGTCCTTACAGTGAAGAGCCGAGAAAGATGCCCTCCTGACTCTGGCAGGGAGAGGTGAGAAGTAACCACTGTCAAACAGACTTGGAGCATTGGATGTAAAGAAGTCCTACTATCCGGAGGAAAAGCCTGTTCTATTACAGTCTAAAATAGACTGCACTATTTTCCCTAATGGCTGGAGACACTAAGGAACATTTGAGAAGGCCACTGCCCAAGGACAGACGACCACTAAAAGAATTAGACTTCCATGTTAGACTATAGAATGCTTTCCCTTCACCACGCCTTACCAACACTGCACCAGGGCTCCAGTGCATCCGGGGGTTACGTCCGTAGTAACCAGACTCGGCCTGACGAACAGCTTCTTAGGGAGCCCCAAAACAATAGGGGGTGACAAAATCCAGGGCAATAAAGGAATTTTATCTCTTGGCACCTACAAGCATTGCAAATATTAAACACAACCTAACTCCAGCAAGATTAACAAAAATGCAAACACTAAATAAAACACATCTGTTCCCATTACCTGATGCAACATATCTACCTTCAACAAAAATATATAAGGTGTGTTAAAACAAGTAAAAATACAATCTGAAGACAAAGAAATCACCTTTAACAGACTCAGATATAGCACAGGAATTGGATAATGAAACAAGGAATGCAAAATAACTATGATTAATATAAGGAAAAGGTAATCATCGTATAAGATCAAGTGCAAGATATAAGCAGCAAGATAGAAACTTTACAAATTTAAATCAAAAGAAAAGGCTAGAATTCAAAAACACTGCACCAGCAGTAAAGAATGTCTTTGAAGGGGTCATTAATAAACTAGACATAAATGAGAAAAGAATTAGTGAGTTCATTAGTTAGGTTTAAAGAAACTTCCCAAACTGAAATACAAAATAAAATAAAGTAAGAAAACTGAAAAAGGCAACCAAAAACCACAAAGAACATCCAAAAATTATTGGACAGTTGCAAAAGGAGTAATATGTCCATAATTGAAATACGAGAAGGAGAAAGAGCAAGTAGAGTAAAAAAAAAAAAAAATAGGGAGCTGAAAGTTTTCCAAAATTAATGACATACACCAAACAATAGATTCAGGAAGATCAGAGAACACCAAACATGTTAAGTATAAAATACCTATACCTAGACATATTGTATTAAACTGGAGAAAACCAGAGACAAAGAGCAAATCTTCAAAGCAGCCAGATATAGGAGAAAACATTGAATAAATAATCAAAAAGCAACTCATAACAGGCCTATAAAGGAGCAAACAATTAAGAATTACAGCAACTTCTCATCAAAAATCATGTGAGGAAAAAAGAAGAATAATGTAAATATCTATAATATATTATAGATGACTTATATATAAATATATATTTACACTATATATTTACTATATATTAATATCATACATTTATGTTTATATATTTATTTTTATATATTTATTATATAATAATATAAATACATGAGATAAAATAAAATCATCTGTTTATATTATGCTTATTTGATCTAAAAGATAACTTCTTAAAGTAATACTAGTATCAGTGTATCACATGACTTTAGTGCATGGAAGAGAAAAGAATGACAGCAAGCCATAAGGGATGGGAGAAAGGGGATTGGAAATACTTTGTTCTTAGGTGCCTGCACTACAAGGGAAGTGGTAGTGCATTATCTAATGGTGGACTTAGAATACAGAAATTTGCTAACTCTAAGACAACTACTAAAAAAAAATTAAAAATGTAATTGATATGGCAAAAGAGAAGCTACAATGGAATTATTATAAAATAGTTAAATATAAGACAGAAAAGGAGGACAAGACAGAACAAATGAAATAAATATACAGGGCTGGGCACGGTGGCTCACGCCTGTAATCCCAGCACTTTGGGAGGCTGAGGCAGGCGGATCACGAGGTCAGGAGATCGAGACTATCCTGGCTAACATGGTGTAACCCTCTCTCTATTAAAAATATTAAAAAAATAGCCTGGGCGTGGTGGTGGGTGCCTGTAGTCCCAGCTACTCAGGAGGCTGAGGCAGGAGAATGGCGTGAACCCAGGAGGTGGACCTTCTAGTGAGCCGAGATCGCGCCACTGCACTCCAACCTGGGTGACAGAGCGAGACTCCGTCTCAAAACAATAAAAATAAAAATAAAAAATAAAAAAAGAAATATACAACAGTTACAAATATGTTAAATATTAATCTAGAATAAAAAATCAACTTTATATGTCAGGTTTATACACCAATTAAAAGAACAAAGGTTGTCAACACAAAATCAAATTATATGTCATCTGTAGGAAACCCACTGTTAGTGTAAATATTTGGTTAGGTTAAGTAAGTGGTAGAAAATGATTTGCCATATTAACATTAATGAAAAGAAAGCTGGAGTGGCAGTATTAACTTAAGCAAAAGGAGAATTTAGAATGAGATTATCAGGGATAATGTTAAACATTGCCTAATGATACAGTCATAAATTTTCTAAGAAAATATGTCAGTCCTAAATATTTATACACTTAACAATAGAACATCAGACTATGAGGTTTCAGACTGTTTCAGTTGTTACTGAAACAGTTCCAAGAAAAAACAGACAAATACACTATTATAGTTTGATACTTCAATACTTCTCTTTCAATAATGGTCAATCCAGCAGGCAAAAATCAGTAAAGATATAATTGGTACAAGTTCTCTACAGTCTCTTGCAGAAAATAGAAGCACAGAATATATTTCCTAAGTCATTCCATAAAGACAGTATTACTCTGATACCAAAATCAGATAAAGATACTATACCAAAGGAATACTACAGACTACTGATTAATGTAGATGCAAAAATCCTCCACAAAACTTAGATCAAATCTAAAGGATTTGATTAAATACAAAGAATTAAATAAATAATTAAAATAGAATTAAATTAAAAGATCAAATAAAAAGAATTATACACCACAACCAAATGACATGTGTCAGGATGTTTTAATTTCAGAAAGTAAATAACTGCAATTCATTACAACAGGCTAAAGAAAAAATATCCTATGATCGTACGCAATATTAAGACACAATTTTAATTAATAACATTTCACAATCAGCAAATGGAAGCACAAAATATATAAATATTTAATTCAGCTGTAAGCCAAACTGTGTTTTATTGACAAGATGTATTTTATGCCTTAAAAATTATCTACGTTCCCAAAACTCTCTATAACATTTTGAAGAATGTTGTACATAGGAAGAGATGCTTACAATCAGAAACCCTGAGGTAAAATGTTAGGGACTGTATGATAGAGAAGAATGAATGTCAGCTGGCAGTAAAATTAAGAGGATCATTCACTTCAATGAGTTGAAAATAAGAAAGACTTTAAAAAAAAAAAAAAAAAAAGACAATGCTACATTGCTTAAGTGTCTTGACCTGCATGTGGTAATCATAATAAGATAATATCTGTTAGAAGGAAGGAGAAGAGTCCAGATGCATAGATATAAAATAATTCATCTTCAGGAAGGGAGTTTGCCAGTCTTCAGAGAGATGGAGAATCCTACTTTTTCAAGCTGTTTTTAAAGCTCCCTGACTTGGCTTGGGAATGGGAGACGTGTAGATCCTATTCTGGAAGCCAACAATCCTCTTAAAAGAAATCCTTTTCACTCCACTCTCTTTAATCTTCTCTAAAGACTAAAGATAGACCTTGGATTACAACTCTGGGCTTCGGCAAATATTTCTTGACATAAGAAAAGTTCCTTTTAATAACTTGTTTTATGTACAAGTGGATATTATTTCTCTAGATCCTTCTATTAACTGGGTCACATGCAGTTGCAAGTTCCAGGAACACTATTTGCAGTCACATAACAAAATCCAGATTCCTTGTTAAAATTTCAGTATTTTATTTAAATAGATTCAGGGGTACACATGGTTTTTGGCTGCATGGATGAATTGTATAGTGGTGGAATCTGGGTTTTAGTGCACCCGCCACATGAATAGTGTACGTTGTACCCAATAGGTAATTTTTCATTACTCATCCCCCTCCTGATCTCCCCTATTCTGAGTCTTCAGTGTCCATTATATCACTCCATATGGCCCTGCTTACCCGTAGCTTAGCTCCCACTGTAAGTGAGAACATGCAGTATTTGATTTTCCATTCCTGAGTTACTTCACTTAAGATAATGGCCTCTGGTTCCATCCAAGTTGCTATAAAAGACATATTTCACTGTTTTTTATGGCTGAGTAGTATCACACATACATACATACATCATATATATATGTTTATACATGATGTACATGCAGATATATCTATCTATCTATATATATATATCTCACTTGTTGCTGGGCACTTAGGTTCATGTCATATCTTTGCAATTGTTTTTTATTTTTCTCACATAACAAGAATTCAGGGAGAAGCTGGGAGAGGAGGGAGGCAGTACATGGCTGGCAAGGCAGCTCCCAGGAGGTGCCAGAGATCCAAGCTCCCGTTTCTTTTTTCTCTAATCAGCCAAGCTGAGGACCTAGATTTAGTCATTCTGCTTTTGTCTGATAGTTTTTTTCTCCCCCATATCTTACGTTTCATAGAAATTCACAAAGGGGAAAGGTACGTAAGGCGGGGTTGTGGTATCTACCTGCTTCTGCAGATCTGTGTCTTCTGCAGATACCCATTCTGAGAATTAAGTTACCTACTATCCTTTGTCATCAAGCGATGTTGGGTGCGTTGTTATACTTAACAACATCATGGTTCTTGGAGTAAAAAATGAAAAAAATTTAATATTGGTTTGACAAATAGCAATTTCTATCCAACCACACTAAAGTTTTACACACACACAGACACAAAGTTGGCTAATGTCCTCATTATACCTATACAAATGAGAAACCTACCAGTTGGCTGGTATATAAATAACTTCATAGGGTCATTCAGTTTAGAATTGGGGGCCTGGGCAACATACTACTGGGGCTTTATCTGTGTAGCAAAGATTTATCCTGAAAATAATATTTCTTTTTTACTTTTTTTTCACTCAGTTGCAAACACTACGATAATATAACACAGGCCTTCCTCTATGTGGACGGAAGGGAATTGATCCCACACCAAAAAACATTTAAAATAAAGAACTAAGCTAAACGATGATCATTTCTATTGATTCAAGATTATTTATTATGGGGCTCTGGGCATGGTAAATGGCCAAATGAAGTGAGTTGTGCAATAGCACCATGCATTTCCCTTTATTTACAAAAAAAGATGAAACTAGTAGAATTAGTCAAGTTAGAACTGTAATGATTTTTAAACCCAGAATTAACAATCTGTGCTAACAATTTTCTTTCAAATAAAGGTATAGTTCATGGAGTTTAATTTACTCTGCAGTTTCTCTTAATCCCAGACTTTCCTGGGCTTCTGCAGGGGTGGTGTCCCTTAGAGAGAACAACACAAGTGCTTATTAATGCCTCATGTGTGGGAAGAACTCGCACATTCATGACTGCCTAATAAACACAGAAGCCTGGAGAAGTTAGTATCATTATCTTTTTGCTACTAGTAACATTATGATGAAAACCTAATAATAATGAAATAGGAGCAGCTAAGATGAATTTAGGATAAACCAAAGCAGTCAGTCATTCTGAGACGTTAAGCATTAGTTCACAATGCTTTTACAATTATTTGACAGTTTGGGTTACGTCAGAGTTTAATTTAAAGGAAATATTTGGATTCACTTTAAAATTCACACTTTTAGTGAAAGAGTATTTTGCTCTTAAATTTCTTGTCTATGACACCCTCCCTCCAAGTCTGTTTTTCAAGAAATCAACCAACATGTGCTTAGTTTAGAAATCTCTGGAAGAGTTTTACCAGCTCGGAGAAGGTCCTCGGCTCCCGTTGACCTTTCAAAATTGTATTTGAGGATAGTAAACTCTCTTCTCTTCAGAACAAGTCTCGTTATGTCGGTAGCAGTTACTTTCCTCTCAAGCCAGGAGGAGGCTATTAATATCTTTCAGAGAAAAATGTGTGTAGTAGTCATAAGAGATGCTTATCTTAATATGGACTGGTTCAGTCCTCTTTTTGTCATGAAAAAATCACTGTTGCAAAATACCAGCAGGTGTTGAAAGAGCAGGATTAATTTGTAAGAGTTTAATGACATCATTTTCAAATGGCTTATTAAATACTAATTAGATTTCAAATTGTGTGACTCTCCATATACTTATGTGAGGATGGGAAAGTTTTAAGCATCTGCTTTCTCTAGCATGGGGGTGAACAGGGTTACAGTTTAATTTCCATAGGTGACAGTTTATCAAATGAAATCAAAATGGAGCTATACTAATTCATGTCTCATAAAATGAAGAGTGTGTCTGAATCTTTATTTCTATTCTCAGTAATCTTGGCTAATTAAGCAATTTTACTAAACAGTACAATTTCTTGATCTGCTTTTTGTAATTCAAAGCATTTTTGTAATGAGATTACTTCAAGTGTATTGTCAAATAAGAACACAATAATGCTGAGCCAAAAAGCATTTTCAAAGAGTAGTCAAACTCAATGCCAAATAATGTCACATTTTATCTTTATAAACTTAGTCAATAAACATGTTTTACTCATTCAATATAACGTTTATTGTGTTAATTGTATATACATCTTAAAGTCTTAGGTACAACTACATGAAAGTATTTTAAGCAACAAATGTATCTCTGGGTAGAGGATTAACCTAATGCAATCTTTTTTTAAATAACATGAATAATTCTAACTATATGAGACTTTAAATAAAAGGTTTATTAGGTTTCTACCTGTTACACACACCAAAATACATGCTTGAATTCAAGGCAAAGATAATATCAGATATATAACAGAATACATTATATTCTGAAGTATCAAAAAGCTGCTGCTACTGTCCTAAAAATAAATAAATAAATAATCTATAAATAAATAGCTAAAGAGCACAGAATGTCAATTGGTTGAATGTAGTTCACAGACAAAACTCATTTCACCTTTATTTCTCCAAATGAACTGGGAAAAATCACAAACAGTAAATTTTCCTAAACTCATCATAGTGACTCTATGAAGGCTCTAGCCTGATGTACAAATTTGTGTTTCTCCAACTTCCTCCTCATCATCCTCAGCCCACACTTGCTCCAGTGACATTGCCTGAACCATTTTGCAGGAGACAAAAGCTAAATTGTGCAACAGCATGTACACTTCTCAAAATTCCTCCCATACTTTGAACCAAGTGGGAGAGTTAATAAATATCTACAATTGAAAAATAGCATTACATATAAAAGCCCTGTGCTGTACAATCTCTTCCTGCACCTTCGCCAACACTCCTAAAGCTGTGTCATGGAGGACAGCAGAGCCCAGAGGCTGCAGACCACACCAGATAGGCTGCTCCTTTACATAATAAAAGCATGCCACAATAGCCTGCGTCTAGAAAATATTTAATACTCTGTTTATCATGAATAATCTGCATTAAGTTTGCTTTACGTTGTAAAATAAATTGCATTACAATATTTGTCTTCATCATTGAGTTTTTTTTTGGCACTCCTTTAAATGTTGCTTGTGAGGCAAGTGCCTTCATCTCCTCATTCATGTCACATCCTTGGTCTTGGTATTCCATATTCCACATTCATGTTCTATATTCCATATTCAATCCCACTTTAAGAGCATTGCATTTCTTTTCAAACTCATGCCCAGAACTTCTCATGAAAGACTCCTCTTCATTCAGGGATCAGCAAAGATGTGCTAGGCATCTGTTCCATTTGATTCCCTTCTGTAGCTACACTGTGTATTTATCAATTATGTGTTTATTATCATCCTGTACATCATTATCTCCACTAGAAAACCAAGTTCCATCAGTTCTATACTCTAGTCATTCATCATCTTTCCTGGCACAGAATGGGCATTCAATGACTATGTTTTGAATGAATGATTGTATGAGATTTTTTTGGCATGGGGCATGTCCTTTTATTTAAAAAAAAAAGTTAAATTTAGTTATTATTTTCCTGGGGTAACAATGGTCATTCTAGGTACTTAATCGAAGAGAGAAAAAATGGAAGTGACATTTGTCTGTGACCACTCACCAGCTCTGTTGGTTGTTTTGATAAAAGAGTGAAGGAAAAAAATTTCATGTGGGAAATGGCCTAAGCAAACAAAGCACCCACTGGACACTGTAAACTGCTGAGGGACCCACTGTGACTTAGGTAGAGATTTTGTTTTGGAGTCATGACAGTTGAGGCAAAGAAGTAGGTACAGTCCTCTGTGAAATATGTTATCTGTCACGATCAGCATTTTATTATATAGGCAGAAGAAAAAAATGAAGATTTGAAAGATCTGATATCTTTCTGTAAATGTTGATCTACCTACTGTCTAGACAAGGAATTACTTGACAGTGAGGATATTAAAGCAGAAGCCAGCACAATTTTCTGATTGCATATTACAGGGAAGGTAGTCGATCTAGAACAGAAGCAGCTTGAGAAGATGATATAGGAAAAATCTTATCCTTTCAATTATAGTAGACCTGACATTAGCTGCCTTTAGACCATGTACTTACTCTTACCTGAAATATTGTATCATTTTTTTCATCAACTTTCCATACATTGATTGAATGATTCATTAATTCATTCAAAATTATACATACAGCAAATTCTATATGCAGGATACTGAGCTATACAGTGGGGATACAAAACGAATGGTAAAATTTTTTTAAGTGAAAAAATACATGAATAAATAAATACTGAATAATGAGCAATAATCTAGTTCTAACCATAGTTGAAACATAAATAGAGTTTAGCTTTGGACTATGCCAATATTAATATGGATTGAAATACTTAGAGGATAAAATGCAAAATATTTTTCACTGTGACATATTTCTAAGACAGTATGTAGGTGGCAAGAGCGGAGAACAGCTGTACTCCTATCTCCAATCAAAATATAATATGAGATGATGGAATGTGGCTGAGACTCCGTGTCTATTGCCCTGACTAAATTTCATCAACCGAATGATCTATCCAATTGGCTGTGCAAAAATCTATTGTGAAGACCGATGAAAGCATTGAGCGAGTGAAAAATGACCCTTCAGTAACATGCAGCAGTGATGAAAGTCTTTGTCCACATAAGCAAAATGAAGGCGTAAATGGAACACTTCTACAAACTAATGGAAAAATAAAATAATCTAATAATAAAACATATGCAGCCAAAACATCCTGTAAAATTTGGGCTTCAGTTTTCAATTCAATATTTGTTAAAATAGACAATAATCTTTATAAGAATACTAATTAAGCATTCTGGTATTTCCGTTTAAAACCTGTTTGGTGAAACAATATTACTGACATCTTGACTCAGAAACAGGCTTACACTCATGATGGATTGGCACGCATGGCCAGTGAGACTAGTTTGGTGGTTCTAATCCAAATATTTTGCTTTTGTCACAATCCTTTAACAGCCCAGGCAACAAATAGTAGTGACCTTTCCCAACATAAATGGATGCTCTTGGTAAGGTAGCAGTTTCCTTTATTTTATGTGACTTCGATGGCACAGTATTTAATATTAGTTAAATACAGCAAGCCAAATTATTGGAAGGGTTAAATTCCTATATGGATCACAGTGAATACATCAGTTACTCACTGAAAATACTGGTAGAAGTGGTAGCAATGACGTGATCATGTACTAATCTATTGAAAAGTTTCTTGTATGGTATTTTGATGGCTGCAGTGTTTTATTTTAGTTTTTTTTTTTTTTTTAAATTTTGCTATGGTTAAGACAACTTTATTCCTAGCATTTCTACTATCTTATTTGTTACTCAAATTCTTGTGGAAATCCACTCCTATAAGAATAGCAGTCCCTTCTATATTTCTATCTACTTTATTTTTCTATCTATATAGAAAGGTCGTAAGTTACAAAAAAGTACAAAACATTAAACCTAGTATCATTGCCATCCCAGAGGGTAGCACTGTTTTTATGTTAATGTATCTAATGCATGTCTGCAATTAATCAAGCAATTCCATGTTGAAGATTTGTGTAAAGTTGTATATCTTTCCAAAATTTACCTACAATCCTAACCAAATTCCACTAAACACAATATTTCTATAACTTGATAAAATGATTTTTAAAGTTCATCTTTAAAACAAAGGGATTTTACTTCACTTTCTAATATGGCAGCTGATAAATCCATGTGTCTGTTGAATAGTTGAAATGTGTCTTGTCTAATCCTTCAGATACACACACATACATAATTACATACAGATGTCACTTGATGATGGGTTATGTCACAATAAACCCATTGTATGTTGAAAATATTGTAAGTTAAACTGCATTTAATACACCTAACCTTTCCTGAACATCATAGCTTCACCTAACCTACCACGAACGTGCTCAGTTCAGTTGCGTGAAATCATCTAGCAGAAAGCCTATTTTATAGTAAAGTGTTGAATACCTCATGTACTTTGTAGAATATTTTACTAAAAGTGAAAAACAGAATGGTTGTATGGGTACTTAAAGTGTGGTTTCTACTGAATGCGTATCAATTTCATTCCACTTTACAGTCTATAAAAGTCATAAGTCAAACCATCACAAATTGGGGACCGTCTGCATCTAGTAAGTGTAAAACACTGGATTTCAATCTTAGTGGGAAAAAGTGTAAAATATTTCATTGATAATTTTATCTTTATTATAAATTAAAGTGATAAATTTTAAAGTACTTGATTAAAGTTTATTATTAACGTTAATTTTATTTATTTATTTCTATTTTTAAAATATTTTAAAATTTTAAATATCACTAGGGACGTTTTTTAAACATCACTAGTTCAAAATTTAAAAGTGCATATGTTGCTTTTTTATTTATTTATTTTTTTGGGGACAGATTCTTGCTCTATCGCCCAGGCTGGAGTGCAGTGGCAGGATCTCGGCTCACTGCAAGCTCTTCCTCCCAGGTTCACGCCATTCTCCTGCCTCAGCCTCCCAAGTAGCTGGGACTACAGGCACCCACCACCATGCCTGGCTAATTTTTTGTATATTTAATAGAGATGGGGTTTCACCGTGTTAGCCAGGATGGTCTCGATCTCCTGACCTCGTGATCCGCCCGCCTCAGCCTCCCAAAGTGCTGGGATTACAGGTGTGAGCCACTGTGCCCGGCCCCATATGTTGCTTTTTATATATATTAAGCAATATAGATCGCATATAAGGACAGACAGTGCTGTATTAACTTCTAATAAAAGTACTTAATAAGTGCTATATTAAGCAATGTAGGGAAAGACAGCACTGGGATACCTTGACCACAAATAATAGAAGTGCACTTGAACCTTCACATATGAAAGCAGACAATGTACTAAATGAAATGATGTGGAAAGGGCAGAAGAATAGTTAGGTCCATTGAATTAAATGACCACCCAGGAACAAACTCAAGTGTATGCACGAGAATACTGTCTTATAATACAATAGGATAGCATATCAGATATATCAGTGTTGTCATAATGGAACATCAGTGAAGAGTACTGAGGCAATTTAGTAGCTATTTAGTTATACGCCCATGCCATCTTTTTAATATTTTGCTTTATACTCTCCAAACCATAACATAAATAGTAGAAAATAGTGAATTGATAAATTAAAATGTGAATATTACCAACTTAATGAAAAATTCGGATAGTAATAAAAAGGCAAATGGGAAATCACAGACTAAATAATTTGTAGCAATATTACAGGAAAAACTGTCATAGAAGAGCTGTGCTTAATATGTGAGCTAATTAATAAATAAAAAGTGTTGAGGGAAATAAAAATGCCCATAAACTGCCACTGGATTTCACATCAGTATCATTAATCTGCAGAATAACTTGAAAGACTTATAAAATCTAGAAATATTTGTTTAAAATTATATATATAATTAAAACATTATTAACAAAAGAAATATAATAAACTAACCCCAGAATTAAATATTCTACTTAAGGTAAGATAGTGTATAGTCATCTGATGAAATATTCCATAATCACAGAAAGTTATAGTAGTAGAAAATTTCCAAAATTTTTAAAAGTATATATACCCATACACACAGGTATATGTGTCTGTAAGAATACTCATATGTGTGTGTGTGTTTTAATACATATGTGTAAGAAGCAAGCCCTATGTCTTTAGAAAGAGGTTATGGTCATGGCAGTGGAGGAGAGGAACATGGCAACACGTGCAGTAACAAAGTGAGTGAGGGAAGGATGTGTGATTTTGTCTCTTCATTTCACTAGTGCATTTTATTAGGACATTTTCTTTTTATAAACTGAAGAAAATTTAAAAGAAGAAAAGAAAGCATGGAAAAAAGAAAGCAGCCAACCTTCTAACACTATGGATAAGTCTTCACAGATTGTAGCTTTCTCTCATGTTTTCCTTCAGTTTTAGTTACTTTAACAGAGTTGCATTCTTAGCGTTCCGGTTCATGTAGGCTACTTACAGTATTTGTTGATGTGATAGCTTTCCAATTAGAAGTTTGAGAGGATTCCTGGATTCATACAAGTGCCCAGCCTCTGAAGACTGCCTGATCTCAAATTACAGCCCTCCTGGTAATGTCTGTCGCCTTGAGCAAGCTACTTAACCATTCTGTCCATCAGTTTCCACACCTTTTCAAATGGTAGGATATATTCCACCCATATATACACATATATATATGTGTATGTGTGTGTGTGTATATATATATACACACAAACATAATGTTCTATGAAAAACCCATGTGCTCTTCATTTTATTATCCAAAGTAGAGAAAAGATGTGTTGACTTTTACTCTGTTTGTGCTTATGATAAATGTTTTTAAGCATTCCATTAGAGTACGAACTGCTGTGAGTCTTCATTCATTGGAGACTCCATATTGTGACACTTTAAAAAAATATATTGATGCATGTTGTCATAGTTAATGTTATTTTCCTTCATTTTTATTGTTCTCATATTAAAAATAGTTCCAATATAATATTTTATTATAATTGCCTTTTGCCCACTTTTTAATGGTAATTGTTTTGCTTTATTTTTAGTTATGTACTTTTTAGAAAAAATCTAGGTGGATATTTTTGTTTCACTAAATATGAGAATCTTTATTTTTATTTATAATAAATAATTTCTAGTTAAGGTATGGCAAATTTCTATTTAAAGAGATTTATTTTATATTAGAGTCATATTTAATTCCATACTTTGTTTTTATGACATCTTTATTCTTTCATTAAAACATTTTGCCAAAAACATGTATCTGTTAATTACTGGTAGTTTAAATGCATCCATTATATCCCTTTTCCTGGAAATCTTTTATTATCTATTAAAAATTTTTATTTCAACAATTAGAGTTTAATTTGTATTGAATTTTAGGTGTGTTTTCAATTTTCAGTTGGCATTTTTAGCCATGTATATGCCAATCATTTCAGAACACAAATGTGTAATTCTTGCATGATTTTTAATTGCTTCATTATGAAAGTTTCCCTTAGCGATATGAGACCTGCTTCCCCTTGCTTCCTTGCTTCCTGCTATAGTCATGTAGCCCTGGCCTGAAATTCTTTGTCACAAAATTCATCTTTAAAAATCTCTAAAATTTGCCTTGCTCCCTTGTCCTCAGAAATGAAGGACATTTCGTTTTTGCTTTTTTGGAATTTATTATTATGTCTGCACGTACATAATTTAAAGTTTAGTTTGCATCCAAAAAAAAGTCTGTGGTAGACTGTCTTTATTCACAATATTCAGATGTGCCATTGACCTCTTGAAAGGCTTTGAGATGGGATGTGGCCCAACAAACCTGAAGGCAAATTCGGGTTTAGAATACATACAAATTAGAAAATGTATTACAAAATAGAAGAATTACATGTTTATTTTCATGTAGTAATATAATTTTTTTTTTCTTTTGAGACAGAGTCTCGCTGTGTCACCCAGGCTGGAGTGCAGTGGCATGATCTTGGCTCACGGCAACCTCTGCCTCCTGGGTTCAAGTGATTCTCATGCCTCAGCCTCCAGAGTAATGGGTATTACGGGTGTACAACACCACACCTGGCTAATTTTTGTATTTTTAGTAGAGACAGGGTTTCACTATCTTGGCCAGGCAGTTCTCGAACTCCTTACCTCAAGTGATCCACCCACCTCAGAAACACCCTCCCAAAGTGCTGGGATAAGTATTGTAAACTTAAAGCCAATATGCAATAGGAACAAAAGTACAAAGCTGTAAGCATAAGTCTGTCAAAATAAGTATGTATATAAAAACATTGTAGTGGTCAATAAAAGAGATGAAAGCTATTGATTGAAAAAAAAAATAAAATATATCCAAAGAAGACTTGCTTGTAGGGTACACTTGATTAATGATACTTCACAAGAAATCAGTGGAAATGGTTAAGAATAAATATACAGGTATATAATGCATGTTAATAATCCAACTGGTGACAACTTTCTGATTACAACTTTTGACGTGAATTTGAGAAATACTGAACAGTTGGTGCTAGGGGGTCTAGAATGGACTGTAGAGGAATGGATTATAACAGAGAACAGGTAAGAAAACAGAAATGTTTACAGTCAGGAGTAGTAGTGGTGGCAACAGTGAAGAGTTACACCCAATAAAACAGGGACAGAATGTGACAAAAGAGTTTTGGTAAGAAACAATAATCAAACAAATTTATGATAGCAGAAAACTCAATGAGCAACAAGTCAAATAAAGCAGCTTGTGAGCCCTTATTAGACTATAATTTCTTGGAGGGCAAGGATTAAATCCTATTTTTTTATGTGTAGCCTATTGTCCTATGCAGTGTTTATCACTAAGGGAACCATAATAAATACTCAATGAATGAAAGAATGACATTAAGCACCAGAATCAAGGTAATCTATACATCATTTTTATTTAAAATATATGGTATTACTTCTTAGATGGTTTGATATGGCATTATTTTAAAGTATAGGTTTCTTTTAAAGTTTCATTAATTATAATTTAAATAATCATGTGTTATGACTAAAACCTATTAATATGCAATTTTAACAAACTTTTCAAAAAATTGTTTCGTGTTTTCTTTTTATACTTTATCTACTTTCATTGTTTACGTCTTAAAAACACACCATGAACATTCCTAGAAAATATATTTCAAGTTTCAGTTACCTAATTTATTTCAAATGAGTCTACTACCCTAGAGTCTCAGGGCATACATTTACCTAATTAAATTCAGATCTTGTTACAAATAGAAAAGACAGACTTTTACTTACAAAGTGTGAAATTACCTAATAATGTCTTTCAATTAATAAATGTAGTGAATTTTCTGAGGTATTCTAATTGCCTTCACAAGGCCAGATTTAAATTTTATTTCCATGAAAAACTTTAAAATAACCACTTTATAGCTGCTAAAAATGAGATTCACGGTGAAAGTGTTCCTGTCCCCTTAAGTTTCATATAATACATTGATACTCCAATTATTGCCAGTCAGGCAATGCACCTACCACTAAATCCCAAAATAAATAATAGAGAAGTTGAAGTAATTAGTTTAATGTCCTCAGTAAATAATAATTATTTCTAAAATGTTAGGATTTGACCTTTTAGAAGTGGAATAGATTCAGTGAAAGAAAATCATCTAAAATATATTACTATCGAAAAAGAGTTGTTTCTCCTTTAAAGTCTAATCAATACACAAATAAATTATGAATCTGGTCTCTGGGTTTGCATTTAACTCTGATTAATTTTATCAAAAAACAAATGAAAAGTGTAAAACATTTTTAACGTTGTGTCTGCCTCCAATGTAGAAGATATTGTGTTTTATCATATAAGTCCTGAGGAAAAATAGCCTGTGCATGAACAATTTTAGCCAGTAAATTATGTGACATAAACTTTGTATATGCTAATTTAAGTGCCCCAGTGAAATGCATTGCTTTTAAATTTTTAAAATTTTTGCTTTTACTTCTGTAATGATCTAACTTATGAAACCCAAGTAGTCTATATCATTTAATGTCCAAAACTTGCTGTGCCTTTTCTGTTTTATCTCTCCATATGCTACTAATTTAGAAATTTACAGTCATTTGCATGAAAATTACATTTAATAAGCATTTAATAAATGTTTCCTAATTTTATTTGAATATAAATTTCAAAGGACAGTACAAAACTCAGGTGTGTAAAATGAAAGGCTAAAATTCACTAAATATACTCAGTGGCCTGAGTTAAACCTCCCTATCTTGCCAAATTCCTTCCCTCTGTGCCTTATTGAATTAGTGTGTCATTTGCTTCATTAAATAATCGACATGTAATGCTACCTTCTGTATAACTCCAGGTTGCTTCTTAATTGGAAAAAGTAACTACTTTGACTCAGAAAATGTCAATGGACACAGGGTCGATGGAGCCTGGTGTCACAAAGGTGGGCAACACATGTGCAGCACAGCTGATCCTTCTCAACATGGACAATCAGGACAAGAATTTGCTAAGTAAGAGTAGCTTAATGAAGGTACATTTTACACATACATTCTCAGAGAGATAGCTGAATGGCACACTTAATTAATGACTGAACAAATTCCAATGTGGTCCCAACACACTCTGGCAACTTTGGGATTCAGGAATCTTGAGTAGGTTTTCTTGAATGTCATCATTTCTTTCCTGGTAGATTATTAGAATTATTTCATCAAGATGCCATTCTCAGGGGATACATATTTACCTGTGTTTAGCTGTCAGTAATTCTTTGATATCAAATACCATTGGAAGCTATTTGTCAGATGTGATGTAGTGTGGTGGAAATAACACACAACTGGGGACCTAGAATGATTCACTCCAATCACAGCTCTATTGGGACCTACGTGATGTCTGTGAAGTTGCCTTTGAGTGCAACCTCAAAATGTGGCTATAACTACAGTGTTCGTAAGTTACTTTATAATTTTATATTCCATCATTCAGAAAAGGACTACGTTTATTTAACAGCTTCTTGCCTATGATTTCTACTTTTGATTTCTTTTAAAAAATACAAATCTGTTCATATCTCTATGTTCTTCTCAACACCTCATACTAGCATTTATATTAACATCAGTTAATTTACAAAAGATCTATATGAATAGCTTATTCAGTGACAGTAGAGTGATTTCATAAACAGCAATGAGTTTTGAAGTAACATAGTCTGGTTGCATATTAAGCTTTACTTTCTCTTGTGACCACAGGCAGATTTCTCAATGCCTCAGTTTCTTGTATGTAAAATCAAAATAATGATTGCACCTAGCCAAGAAGGCAACATAAGGAATAAGTTGCCATTATCATCATAATTACTGTTAAAAATATCATTAGCTTTATGCAGGTAGGTATGAGTCCAACTGAAATTATGGTATCTCAACAAGGCTTATTTAATTCTGTATTTCATTTATATATGAAAAAAGTAAGATTCTCAAGGTTATTAAAATTTAAGTACACAATATATATACAAGCACACATCCATATGTATCTGTCACTGTAGGGTAAATTATATTTCCCAGAATTTTTCCTCATCATAATTACTTTGAAATTCCTCCATGGTAGAGCATGAATCAACAGATAATTCCTTTTTATTAATTATATGGTTTGGCTCTGTGTCCCCACCCAAATCTCATCTTGCGGCTCCCATAATTCCCATGTGTTGTGGGACGGACCCAGTGGGAGATGATTGAATCATTGGTGTGGGTCTTTCCCATGCTGTTTTCATGATAGTGAATGGTTGTTGAATGGGTGTCACTATATCTGATGGATTTAAAAATGGAAGTTTCTCTGCACAAACTCTCTCTTTGCCTTCTGCCATCCACATAAGATGTGACTTGCTCCTCCTTGCCTTCCACCGTATTGTGAGGCCTCCCTAGCCATGTGGAACTGTAAGTCCAATAAACCTCTTTCTTTTGTAAATTGCCCAGTCTCAGGTATGGCTTTATCAGCAGCATGAAAATGGACTAATACAGTAACTTGGTACCAGTAGTATGGAGTGCTGCTGAAAAGGTACCCAAAAATGTGGAAGTGACTTTGGAACTGGGTAACAGGCAAAGGTTGGAACAGTTTGGAGGGCTCAGAAGATGACAGGAAAATGTGGGAAAGTTTGAAACCTTCTAGAGACTTGTTGAATGGCTTTGCCCAAAATGTTGATAGCAATATAGACAATAAACTCCAGACTCAGGTGATCTTAGACAGAGATGAGGAACTTGTTGTGAACTGGAGCAAAGGTGACTCCAGTTATGTTTTAGCAAGGTGACTGGCAGCATTTTGCCCCCACCCTAGAGATTTGTGGAACTTTATACTTGAGGGAGATGATTTAGGGTATCTGTTGGAAGAAATTTCTAAGCAGCATAGCATTCAAAAGATGACTTGGTTGCTGTTAAAGGCATTCAATTTCAAGTTTGGGAAATTTTCAGCCTGACAATGTGATAGAAATGAAAATTACATTTTCTGAGGAGAAATTCAAGCCTGTTGTGATAAATTTGCATAATTAATGAGAAGCCAAATATTAATCCCCAAGACAATGGGGAAAATGTCTCCAGGGCTTGTTAGAGGTCTTCATGGCTGCCCCTCCCATAATAGGCCCAGAGGCCTAGGAAGAAAAAATGGTTTAGTGGACCAGGCACAGCGTTCCTGTGCTGTGTGCAGTCTAGAGACTTGATACCCTGTGTCCTAGCCACTTCAGGCATGACTAAAACAGGCCAAGTTTCAGCTTGGGCAATGGTTTCAGAGGGTGCAAGCCCCAAGCCTTGGCAGCTTCCACATGATATTGAGCCTGAGGGTGCCCAGAAGTCAGGAATTGAGGTTTGGGAACCTCTGCCTAGATTTCAGAGAATGTATGGAAATGCCTAGATGTCCAGGAAGAAGTTTGCTTCAGGGATGGGGATCTCATGAAAAACCTCTGCTAGGGCAGTACAGAAGGGAAATGTGGGGTCAGAGCCCCCACACAGAGTCCCTACTGGGGTACCACCTAGTGGAGCTATGGGAAGAGGTCCACCATCCTCCAGACAACTATCCTCCACTGTCCACCAACAGCTTGCACTATGTGCCTGGAAAAGCCACAGACACTCAATACCAGCCTGTGAAAGCAGCCAGGAGTGGGGGTTATACCCTACAAAGCCACGATGAGGAGCTGCCCAAGGCTGTGGGAGCCCACCTTTTACATCATCATGACCTGAAATATGAGACATGGAGTTAAAGGAGATCATTTTGGAGCTTTAAGATTTGACCACCCTGATGGATTTTGGACTTGCATGGGTCCTGTAGCTCTTTTGTTTTGGTAAATTTCTCCCATTTGGAATGGCTGTATTTACCTAATGCCTGTACCCCCATTGTATCTAGGAAGTAACTAACTTGCTTTTAATTTTACAGGCTCATAAGCAGAAAAGGCTTACCTTGTCTCAGATGAAATTTTGGACTATGAACTTTTGAATTAGTGCTGAAATAAGTTGAAACTTTGGGGGACTGTTGGGAAGGCATGGTTGGTTTTGAAATGTGAAGATATGAGATTTGGGAGGGGCCAAGGGTGGAATGATATTGTTTGGCTCTGTGTTCCCACTCAAATCTCATCTTGTAGCTCCCATAATTCCCACATATTTTGGGAGGGACCCGGTGGGAGATTATTGAATCACTGGGGTGGGTCTTTCCCACACTGTTCTCAAGATAGTTAATGGGTCTCATGAAATCTGATGGTTTTAAAAATGAGAGTTTCTCTGCACAAGCTCTTTCTTTGCCTGCTGACATCCATGTAAGATGTGGCTTGCTCCTCCTTGCCCTCCACCATGACTGTGAGGCCTCCCCAGCCATGTGGAGCTGTAAGTCCAATAAACCTCTTCTTTTTTAAATAATTCAGTCTCAGGTATGTCTTTATCAGCAGCATGAAAATAGACTAATACAATTACTAAGCAATAATTCAGTCTGTGGATATTCCACAGTTTGCTCATCCACTCTAATGTGATAAAAATTTAGGTTGGCTTCAGATTTGTTTATTAATAAAACTACCATGAATTATTTTGCATAGGTATCTGAATAAAGTTATGTTTTGATTTCTCTTGAGTAAGGAGTTATAAGTGGAATAGCAGTATCATGAAGGTGGGCATTTAACTTTCTAAGAAACTCTCAAAATCTTTTCTGAAGTAGTTGTTCCACTTTATATTACCCTTAGCAGTATAATAGGGTTCCAGTTGCTCCACGTCTTTGCCAACACTTGTTTTGGTCTGTCTTTTTAGCTATTCCAATAGGTATATAGTGGTATGCATTTTCCTACTGAAAAATCATAAATATTATATGCTTACTTTCCATATGTATATCTACTTTGAGGAAGTGTCCAAATTGTTTGCCCATTTTATTATTTTTTTACTACTGTGTATCAAGAAATTTTACATATTGTTCATGTAATTCTTTTATCAGATATAATACTGGAATATTTTCTCAGTCTGTATCTTGTCTTTTAAATTTTATTAAAGATGTATTTTGAAGCAAAATATATTTAATTTTAATAAATTCTTCTTGAATATCAGTTATTTTAAAAATCATAGTTTTGACATCACGTAAGAAACATTTAATCCAAAGTGGCACTGATGAGCTCCTATGTCTTCTAAAAGTTTTACAGTTTGAGTTATATAGTTAGATTTATCTTCCACTTTGTCCATGATCTCATTAAGAAAATAGCACTTTTATGTACCAAAATGAATAAAATATGACACTATTATTTAATGAGCCCCATGTGCCAAAATAAGGTAAGGGTGATATGGAATTGCAAAGAAAGTATTAAGGAGAAGATACTCATATAATATTAGAAGTCACAGCAATTTATACAATCACATGTCTGTATTTTATGTTTGTAGGTTATCTAAAGAAAAAATAATTAAAGATAATTATATTTATAAATCAGGATCTAGGTGCTGAGTGCATTAATTTCTCCTGGGATGTCATTGCCTCTAGGATATTTCAGTGAGCAGTGTCAGGTAATATACAGTTGACTCTTGAGCACACAGGTTGGAACTGCCTGGAACCCTTATGTATGAATTTTCTTTCTGCTCTGCTACCCCTGGGCAAGCAAAGCTAACCTCTCCTCATCATCTTTCTCAGTCTACTCAATGTGAAGATGATGAGGATGAAGACCTTTTCCATGATCCACTTCCATTTAATGAACAGTAAATATATTTTCTCTTTCTTATGATTTCCTTAATAACATTTTCTTTTTTCTAGATCACTTTATTATAAGATTGTAATATATAAAACATATAACATACAAAACATATGTTAATCAACTTTTATGTTATCAGTAAGGTCTCCAGTCCACAGCAGGCTATTAGTAGTTAAGTTATACACAGATTTTCGACCTTACTGGTGATCTTAATCTTTAACCCCATGTCATTCAAGGATCAACTGTACATATGTATACTAATCCATGTATACAAATACATCTGTTATTATTTATGCACACACACACACACACACATATATACACAGATGTTCTTCACTTTACAGTGAAGTTACATCCTGATGAACTCATCATAAGTTGAAATATTGTAAGAGGAATTTGCATTTCATAAATCTATCATACCGAACATCTTACCTTAGCCTAGCCTACCTTAAATGTGCTCAGAACACTTACTTTACCTTACAATTGGGCAAAGTCATTTAGCACAAAGCCTGTTTTATAATAAAGTGTTGACTGTCTCATGTAATTTATTGAATACTGTACTTCAGTAGTTGTGTGTGTGTGTGTTTATATATATACACACACACAAATACACAACACACATACATATCTGTGTGTGTGTGTATGTGTGTGTGTGTAACTATAACTATACATGAGTTCATGCTAACTTCTCTGACCATAATGAAGGACTTCTATGACTGGAATACATCTCCAAATTTCAAATGTTAGAAATTGAATCTTCAATGCAACAGTGTTGAGAAGTGGCATTTTAAATAGGTTATTAATGCCATTATCATGGGAGTGGGTTAGTTATTGTGGGAGTAGTTTCCTAAAAATATAATTTCAGTGTCCTTTCTCATGTACACTAGCTCTCTTGCCCTTCTGTCTTCCACCATGGAGTGACCCAGAAAGAAGGCCCTCATGAGATATGAACCCTAGATCTTGGATATCCAGAAATGTAAGCCAAATAAATTTCTGCTTCTTATAAATTACCTAATCTCAGGTATTCTGTTATTGCAACACAAAGCAGACTAAGACAAGTACAATGAATTTATTCTAGCCTTTCCTCCTTGTTTATATGTTACCTCACTCTCCAAAAGTTAGACATCTGGTTTCAATCATCCTTTATCCATTTACTTATTTTTTCAATCTGAGTATGCATGTGTAGCTGTTTCAGAATTGCGAACCCATATCTTCACATGAAACAACTTTACTTACTAGAGTGCAGTATTTTTGTGCAGTTTCTTTAATTTTTTGTTTTCAACTGCAGGTAAAACATTCCTTTCCAAAGCTGTATAGCTCAACTGCTCTCCCCTCCCACTTCAGTGAGGTTATGTCAAACATTTATAATACAAAAAGTTTCATTTGTCATGATCTGAATTCCAGCCTGGGATCATCCAGCATCCTATATATTTCCTATGTAATTTGCATGTAGTAAAATTTACTTTTTGTGGCATATGTTGGTATTGGTTTTATAAATGCATAGAATCAGAAGTTTACCACCAAACAGTATTCAAAACAGATGTCACCCCCAAATTTTCCTGTGATGTTTGGATTAAAATCTCAAAAGATGAAGACACAAAGTACATGGTAGAATAAAACTGGAAGAAAAAATGGCCAATAATTTACCAAAATTAGTGGCAGACACTAAGCAGATCCAAAAAGTGCAAAGAACACTGCATAAATAAAAAGACAATTACAAGGAATAATAGTATTGTTAAATTGCTGAAACCAAAGACAAATAAAATCTTGGAGGCAGCTAGTGGGGGGAAAATTACTTTCTCTACCAAGTTACAAGGATATTAATTATAGACCACTTCTAATCATAAATGATGCAACCAAGAAATGATACAAGGATCACATTGTTAAAATGTTGAAGAGAAAACCCATCAACCCAAAATTCTATACCTAGCAAAAGTATCCTTCAATAGTTAAGGGAAAATAAAGACTTTCTGGAACAAATGAAAGAACCTATCCTTTATGAAATGTTAAATTTCTCCAGGGCTGAAGGAATATGATTGGTTAATTTTTATTGCTCTCTCATATTCAAATTCATTAATTTTTTTCTCAGTTCTTTTAGGTCTACTGATGATTCCTTGGAATGGATTTTCCATATTACCTGCTGTGTTTTTGATTTCTGGTGTTAATTTAATGAATTTTCATAGGTTTCAGTCTTTTGCTGAAGTTTCTATGTGCACATACATGTCGGTTATTCTTTTTATTAGCAGCTTTAACATATGAAATACTGTTTTTTATTTAAAAATTTCCAGGCTGATAAATCAATATTAATTTTACATTGACACCAGCTTTGTCTTTTTAGACTGTGTTATCCTTGCCTTTTGGCATGAGTTGCAGTTTTTTTCTTGCAATATATACATGTTTAGGGACTATAGATATTAAGACAAATGTTATTTTATGCTTGGAGATGAGCATGCCTTTTTTCTGTTTAGTCTTTAATGTGGTGATTTGCACTGATCTTGTTAGGACTTGGGATGGGGTTGTTTTTATGGTTGCATTCAGTGCATAAGGCTTCAAACTCCTCTGGGGATACTTTGTTTTGGGTGCCTGATTGAATTTCTTTTAATAGCACTACACTTCTTAACAGCAGTACAATGGGAATTAAGTATCAGTACATGAATTTTGGAGGGACATTCAGGCCATAGTACTTCCCTGCGTCTGCTGCCTTCAAGAGCCTCACACTCTCACACTAGCTCATACTGTATCCTCAGATACTCATTTAAAATTTTTAGCTATATCAATTTTCCATTGCTGCCATAACATTTTGTCAACTTATACATGAGTCACAGTCTGGATAGAGTAACTTGGTGGTTCTCTGCTTAGGTTCTCACAAACCTGAAATCAAGGTGGCAGTCATCCTGAGCTCCAGCCTTATTCATGTTGCTGGCAGAATCTAGCCGCTGTTGCTGTTGGCCTTAAAGGTCTATGTGCTTGCAGCTGTGAGCCAGGGGCTGCCCTAGGTTTCTGGAGGCCTTCTTCCAGTCCTTGCATATGGGCTTCCACATCTCAGAGCCAGCAATATCAAGTTCAATCATTTATATGCTTGAAACATGTCTTACTTTTATTTCTGCCACATTTCTCTGGCTACAAGCCAGATAAAGTTTTTTTTTTTTTTTCTATTTTTTTAAGGGCTCATGGGATTAGATTGAGCCCACTGGATAATCCAGGATAATCTCCCTATTTTGTTATCTATAACCTTAAATACAGAAACATATCCCTTTTGCCACATAACATAGCATAGCCACAGTTCTCGGGGATTATGGCATGTGTGGGGGTGTCATTATTCTGCCTCCCACACTAGCTAAATCTTCTTACTGGCTTATATGGTTTTTGATGATGTCTGTCCCAAGCAAGCAAATATTCAGGACCTGTTTTTCCTTGTGGGCTCTGTCATTTCTTAGATGTTGAGTTGGATTTTTGCCCTGTAACTTCACTTTCTGATGAGCTTAAGAAAAAATAATTTTTAGTTTGTCTTTCTTTCCCTTATTATAAATGCTGGAGTGATGCCCTTATCAGCTCTCAATATCACACCTGGAAATCCAAGCCCAGCTGATTTGTCATTTTATATTGATAGTTTAACTCTGTTCAGTGAAATTTTTGTATTTTTATTAAAGTTTACATCACAGTCTCAAACCAGTGTCATTTATATCTGCCCTGTTAGCAAAGATGAATTTTAAAATTCTAATTATACATGTAGAGAGTAATTATATAAGTACAAAGTTTCCAAATTTCTTTCTGGCTCTCAGAGTGCTATAATGAATAATGCAGCCTATCTTCAGTGATAATTTCACAATTTCACTGTTCCAACATATTCCTAATATAATCAGCAGCCTTTCTATAATTATCAGTGAATCAATTTGAATACTCATATCAAAATCCTGATATTAAGGTATGTAATATTTCATACATAGAAGCTGAAAATTGAAATGCCATAACATTTATATATAGTTGTTCTAATTTTCTAATAGTTAAAAATTATAGTTGATTATGAAATGTTTTAGTGCAAATCGATTCCCATAGGAAGAAATCGAGACATTAATTTTTTCACCTTTGTAATGTTCATATAAAAGCATTCAGATTGCTCCAAATTTACATTTGTATTAGGTATAAGATTTTTTGGTAAAGAAAATAAATGAATTACTACTCATACAACAAAGAGTATAATGGGTGGTGTGAAAAGGTCTGCTAGAACTCTTCTGTGAGGTGTGGCTAAAGCTGTGAGAAACAGAATAGGACTTGAAATTTCTGAAATATTATGGTTAATATCTGACCTGAAGACTGAAATATACCAAATATAAGTACCTGGAAACCTTCACATAATAAAAATCCTAGTGACTTTTCCAGACCCTCGCGATTAAGCGAAGCTTTGCTTGAAAGGCCACAGAAACTTCTTCTAAGTGTGGGACCTTGCAAGACGAAAGTCTGGGATAAAGAAATGAAGAGAAATGAAATAATCTGTTTCTGCAAATGTCAGGGACAAAGTGGGTAAAAAGTATTGCTTGTCAGGAAGAAACAATAGCCCCTAAGAATGTCCAGATAGTATTAATAGATGAATTAAATTGCTTGTATTTCCTCAACATGAGCAATTTAATTTTGCAGTAGAAGAATGGAATCCAAGTACCTATCAATCCCTGCACTTGCTTACCTGTTAGCAGTGCAGAATGGCCAAGCTGCCCTACCCTCAAAGAAGAGTATCTGCTTTTGAAAAAGATTCTCGATTCTCCCTTTGACCAAACTCATGGCTCCTAGCAGCCTAGGGCCCTGTCCCTGAGATCATCCAGGCTCCCTTGAGTTCCTGTCCAGAAAACTCAAGGGTACCAAAAGAATTTACCCCTTGTTCCAACCAACATTTGATGATAGGCTCTTGACCTCCCTTTCTTAGAGTATTTTTAAAAAATTACATGCATTTACAAATGCTTCTTCTATTCCTTTGAGATGTTTATGTATTATCTCCTTCAAATCAAGAGTGTCTTTCTCAGGGACCTGAAAGCTATTCCTCTGAAATGACATCATTAGGAGGGGTTAAGGCCATGTCTCCCCATCTCTGTGGGACGCTAAGGGTCTAACATTGATAAGCTCCAATAAGCAGACACAGTTGACCTATTTGTATTGACACTGATCAGCTCTCATACCAACTTTTTGGAATTTTTTAATTCTCTGATTCCGCTGAGCTACTGACCACCCTCCAACTTCTTCCTCATCCTCCTTTCGGAGCACCGTATCACCTCCATACCAATCGAAGTCGTGCTGAGTACACAATAGACCCTTCCCCACCGCAGCAGTTGTAACTAAATAACATCTGTCTTTATTGCTTGTAACTAGTGTCCAGATTTGCTTATCTTTAGCAATTTTAGCTTCCTAATAATTCTGATTGTGGGACTAATACACAGTAAAATTTTTCTATGAACAAATAATGAGTGAATATTGAGAGAAATAAGAGAGATGTGGAAAGGAGTCAGGGGAGGTGGTGGCGTTTTCTGGTGAAATAAATGCATTTTACAAGCCCTGAAGAGTGAAAAGTCTGAAAGTTCTGGATGGGGAATGGTGACTGACTACTTCAGGAGCTTGTTACAGAAGCAGCACAACCACCAGGTTAGCTGTGGGTCAGGGATGGTGGGTGCCTTAGAGGGACCAGTGATGGAGAGCTGACATGGAATTAGAATCCCACCTTCCGACTGCCTCACTCATAGCACTCTCTTGCCAGGAGAGATCCCAGCATCTTGGCACCTGAGGCTAAATGTTTCCACTGTGTGTGGGGTGAGGACACAAAATAAAATTATCTCCATAAGGTAAAGGAGTACAATTTTTTTTATTTCCTTTGAAGGCAGAGATTTATTTGTATTTAAGATGAATTTCATTTGTGAATTTACTAGACAAAAAGAGTTTGAGAAACCAAATTACTTTTAAATTTTGAAAGCTAGCTATGAACTGTGCATTATTATAATCATGATGCTATGCTTAATAAAAATATAACTTTAGATTAAAACTGTGAGGCTCTTTATTGACTAGAAAATGAGAATCATGTTTGTTTGAATGCATGCCGCTTGGCCATGGGTGAGACACTGAACTTGCCTTGGTCTCTGCTGCTTCAGAACTATCTGTTTTAAAGCTGTCAACTATCACTTTGTCTGAGATTATTTAGCAACTATCAGAAATTATTTAATTTTATACAGCATAGAAAGAAAAAACATAGATTAAATTATCAAATGTGTATAGTAAGCAATTTGGTTGAAACTGAGAACAAGATTTTTGAATCTGAGAAGAGTGAAAGCTAGAAACTGTGATTACATGTCTGTGAACTTTTCCTCTCTGGATAGGAAAGAGGACTTGTTGTTCAACATAAACATCGTTCCTTTGCTCTAGGAAAACTATGAAAATGTGCCATCAAGTTATGCAAGACCCTTTCTGGCATGAGAATATTTGAGAAGCTAAATGGGAGTTCCTCTGAGGCTCAGTTGCAACTCAATTGTTTCAAGTAATAAAGTGAAAGGTTAGCTGTTTAAGGAAGTGCCAAAGTCTTTGAAATAACTCTTTTCCTAATATACATGTAGGCCGAGCTCTGATTAAAATCTATCATTGACCCTTGCAGAGACAAGTGCTTATGGTCAAGCAGATATTCCTATAAACCAGGAGCTGGGACTAGAAGAGGAGAGGGCAGAGCGTCATGGGCAGATCTGAGCCATTTCCAGAGAAGAGTGTTAAACTTTTAGGCCCAGAGGAGCAGGAACAAATAGATTTTGGTGGTCACTGGTAGGCTATCCATTTAATTCTATACCTTTCACTTTATGACTTGACACTCTTGAGTTGCAACTGTTGTTAATATAGATTTTAAGAGGAAAGAGAAACAGGAAGATCACACATGAAGGTACTGTGTTATAACTTAATTTGGAGGTTTTTCAGTGATATACAATACTAGTAAAATGTTTGCAGCTTCTGGAACAAGTTGTAAACTGACTGAATGAGAAGAAATATATAGATAACTCTAAATTTTCTCTTAAATGATGAGGAAGCTGTATCTGGCATCATTTCAGAGCCAAAGTGGCAGATGCTATTTTCAACGGAATAGGGTATTTATACTTCATCATGTAATCTAAGTTAAGTTTCTGTATTTTTTTAGAGTATTTGATTATTTGGACATTCTCTGTGGGAAACAGCAGTATCTAAACACATCTGTGATAGGACTGACAAAGATCAATACACCTATAATATTTATGTTCTACTTCTGGCATAAAGATCCCATCTCTGAAAGATCTATTGATACCATCACAGGGAAAGGACTCTAAACTTGTCACATCTGGGAACAGTATAAGTTAAACTCATTGTAAAATGTCTTTGTAGTATTCTTTTTAAATTAATTTATTTGTAAAATATTGCAGCCTTTCCTAAGATGTCTAGCGAAGAATTAAGATGTGCAGTGGAGAAAGTTCTACATAATCTCTGGGCTTCTGCAAATCTCGTGAAGAGGCATTGATGGTTTGACTATAGGCTAATTTTGATGATATTATATGTTAATAGCAAATAACATTGGAAGATAGAGATGTCTCCTTCCTAGGCAAAAAGAAGATTTGTTTTCTGGCCAAGATAAGAAATATAATAAATATGTCCCACTAAAACAAAAGGTGGGCATATTTGCAAGCATCCCTTCTCTAAGAATGGGCATTTCTTAAGCTCTGTTTATTAAGCTGTTACACAAGCCCTCTGCTGATGTGGCATCAGCATCAGCCAAGCCACTCCCCAAAGAGACTTGGGGGTAGAAAACCAACGTGAATGTGAAGCTCACACTGCCTACAGTGCCATAAGGAATGAAGTCCTTTGTCTCTGAAATAGGATTCTCATGTCTTCTGCCAACATCAAGGAAACTGTGGCTGGCTAACTTGTTAGCTTAGAAATAGGGGAAAATATTAGATCCTTGTTAGTTCTCGATCATAGGATTCTTGACTTTGGGCAGTATGCACATGGAAACAGCTCCTCTTCACTTCCAAAGAACATACAGTGACGGTTGCACCTCAAGAGAGCCTCTTATATCTGACATTGCAGAGGGGATAGTGGAATATTATGTTCTCCTTTGGTGAGAGCAATAACTCATGAGCATGAGACAGAGATGATTTAGCCACCCCTTCTCCAAACACACACGTAATTCAAAGTGAAACTTATAATTCATAAAATATATCAAGTATAATAAAGCTAGCAAGTCTTTTTTCCCCATTGTCATAATTATAATGCTTTTTCAAATAAATCAACCATAAATATTTATAAATAGATATTTTATCAACTTTTTGGTGGTGATGCTTTGGGACTCTAATCACCTTCTGTATTGCTAGCGAGATGTGTTGGCTCTAGGAGCTGCTGATTAGCTGGAACATGGTTCCTGATGGTCATCATGACAGCTGCAAAGCTCAGTGGTTTAATTGCTATGATGATTTCTTTCTTCCTTAGTTTCAGGAAAGGATTAATAAAACATTCTGTTAGAATATTTTAATGGCATCTTGCTCACAATGTTACCCCTTTGCTTCTGATCTCTCTTATTTAACTCAATTCATATCAAATCTCTTCCATTTCTCTCATCTTACAGTGTACATCAATTTGCTATTCAAGCTCAAAATATTCCAACTAAACTCCTACGTTCACCTGTAAATCCGGTTTAATGAATTCAAATCCATCAAATCTGGAATTAAGACCCATTGATAATGTATCTATCATCTTGTCCCATTGCATCTCACTATAAATGTCCTATTTAGAGTCTTTAACACTTCCTTTTTCGACTACTACCATGGCCTCCAAAAGTCTGGAGGCTCCCTTCAGGGTTACCCACCAACCGCACTCTTGCTTTCTCCCCAGCTAGGGTTTTTAGGATTTTCCTTTTTTTTTTTTTTTAGACAGAGTCTTACTCTGTTGCTCAGGCTAGCGTACAGTGGTGTGATCTCCGCTCACTGCAACCTCCGCCTCCTGGATTCAGGTGAACCCAGCCTCCAGAGTAGCTGGGATTACAGGCGCCTGCCACTGCACCCAGCTAATTTTTCTATTTTTAGTAGAGACAGGGTTTCACCATCTTGGACAGGTTGGTCTTGAACTCCTGACCTCGTGATCCACCCACCTTGGCCTCCCAAAGTGCTGGGATTACAGGCATGGGCCACCACACCTGGCCCCAACTAGCATTTTCTAAACTGCTGTTTCTACCATTCCCCATAATCCTCAAGGTTCTGTCCTGCTGTAGCCTGGCATTGACACTCTAACCTCAGGCTGCTTCACTGGCCTAAGCTTCAGCAGTAGCAGCCCCAGCTCCTGAGACATGTCCTTCTCCCATGGCAGCAGAACGGATGCATTCTTCTTCTGCCCAGGAAGCATTTTCCTCCTTCATCAACTTGGCTAACTCTGTGCTTCTTCAATTCTTCACTCAAGCAGAACTCCTACCTGGGAGGATTTTCATCTCTTCATCTGAGGGAACCCTTCTTCCGGGTCTCATGTTGTTGTATATTTCACATTTTGTAGTCTCTTTGCATTGTGGTGGGCTTTATTTTGGGGTTTGCCATGTCTTCGTAGTAGTTTGATGTCAATTATTCTTTATATCTCTGGTACATTCTAGATGGGCAACATGTTTACTGAAAAAAGTTATACATATATGTGTGTGTGTGTACATATATATAAAGTATTATATATAATTTACTAAATGATTTGATCCCAATCGCATTTCATTCCTCATGTAATATGCTGTATTTTATAATCATGCTTGTGGTTGGGTGAAGGGGGAGGAGGTCCATTAAGAGCAGTAAACTTTATTTTGAAATCCAATAAATATTTACTATTATTAAAATATAAATATGTTTAACATGGAATCATGATGAATAAAAATCTTGAGTTCATTTTATGTAAGACATGAGTGAGTGATTACTGTTGCACTCACTGGGTCTTCCTTTTGCTGAGGGTGCTGCACTACACTCTGAGATGCAATGGGTGTCATGGGATTCTCATTGTACAGGTGGACAATGACCATGGGAGGTTGAGGGTAGTGAGCGCACCAACAGGTTCCACGGTGACCATTTCCTGTTTCTGCAGAGACCTTCTTGGGCCACCTCTCTGACAGGGGATTTTCTTTTGTTTCATTTTGCTTTCCTTTTATAAGTGGAGAACATCTTTAGCTTCCTCCAGGGAACTGAGTGATGGAGCAATCAGGAGTTAGTTTTGTGATAATTACAGCTGTGTCAAAGCAGTGACAGGGAGAATTTGTGGAGAATCTCATTTACTCTTCTGGAAGCACATCATTTCATGCAAGCACCACTTCACAGACTGATTTGCTCAAGTCTGTCTGTGCTGAATTTAGAAAACAGAGCCATTTGTTTTTTCCATCGGAAATTTCCCTGGCTCATCAAATAAAATCTAAATAATACCTTCATTTATTTGTCAGCACCTTGTTACAAATATAACCTTTATTTTTCCATGCTTTACTATGAAATGATTACTCAGAAAATCCTTAGTAGGAAACTTTCCACTCTTCTGAATTACTTTATTTCACACAGCCTCATGTCCAAAATCACTAACATTTTAAATATCCTGTCATAAAAAAACTGAAGGTGATTTAACAGTGAAAATGTACAAAATAAGATTCATTAATATACTATTTCTGAGTATCAAAACCAAAAAAATTCATTTTTTAATCTTATTTATGTGTCTGTGTGTGTGTGTGTGTGTGTGTGTGTGCGTTCATAATTCTATAATTCTTATGGTCAGAATTCAGGGAATTTTTCTATTCCAAGAGAACCCTCGTCATTACGAATGAACTATCTGCAATGATTACGAATCCCATGACAAATGACAGCCATTTTCTGAACACTATACATGTATTATTTTATTTATTAATTTAGCAGCATCCAATTAAATTCTAGTTTGGTGAATATGCTGTATACAGGAAATACATACTAAATATTGGAAAAATAAGTAAAAGTCAGGACCTTCAAAAATGCATCATTTCTTATGAAAGGTAGGTAAATATCTAAAGTACTTATTATAAATATGTAGAGGTAGGGGCTATCTAAAAATATGCTGTAGAAGCAAATGTTGCATCTAATGACAAGCTAATACTACAATAGAATTAAGTGATCAAGTAAAACTATGAAGCAAAGATAATGGCTAGCTGATAATTAAGAAGTTATAAATCCCAATTACTGGGTAGATGAAGGAGTTAAAAAGCAAGTAACTGTAAATAGATGGCGACATGAGAGAACATGTTACAGCTCAAGAACTGCAAGTAATTTGATGTAAAAAGAAAAAGAGGGATGGAAAGTCAATGTGTCAAGGAGTATAAGTAAAGATCAAATTATGTCACGGTAGGAAGTTTAGGAATATTAGAACAGAAAAGTCACATATAGTAAACAGGAAATTATATTCTATAAATTTTTTTCTTTCCGTGTGAAATCAAATAAAAAAATAGGGTAGGCCAGGCACAGTGGCTCACGCCTGGAATCCCAGCACTTTGTGAAGCCGAGGCAGGCAGATCACGAGGTCAGGAGATCATGACCATCCTGGCTAACACGGTGAAACCCCGTCTCTACTAAAAATATAAAAAATTAGCTGGGTGTGATGGCGGGCGCCTGTAGTCCTACCTGGGAGGCTGAGGCAGGAGAATGGCATGAACCCGGGAGGCGGAGCTTGCAGTGAGCTGAGATGGCACCACTGCACTTCCAGTCTGGTGGCCAGAGCAAGATTCTGTCTCAAAAATAAAAAAAAATAAAAAAAAATAAAAAAGGGTAAAGTTTCCTTTCAAAATTTTGTTATGAAATTAATATAAGAATATGTGACAATTTCGATTGTAGGCATTAGCAATGGGAAAGTATTTGGAGAAAGTAAAAGTATTTTTTCATGTATTTAAAAGCACATGTTTATATATTACATTTTGCCAGGTATAAGCCTATTTGCTTTATAAGCATTTAGTTCTTTATAGTCCTTAAAATAATCATATTATTATCATTCTCATCCCATTTATAGATGAAGGAACATAAACAGAGAGATGAGGTAATTTCGCTAAGGCTTCAGACCTGGTGAATGAAAGAGCCTTGGGTTTGAAGCCTGGTAGTGCAGCATTAGTATGTTCCCGTAACTGCAAAACCATGCTGTTTTTCAGGTTTAATCTTCTTTTTAAGTGAAGTGTAGCAGAGAAGAAAGATCCCGGGCTAACTTTCTGATAATAGATTGAGCAAATAGTTACCAGGTGCCTATAATTAACTGGAATAGGGTACCCGTGAAATAAACTAGATTTGGGATACATTTCAGACACACTTAAGAATCTATCACAGCACTGTAATGTCTTTAGGTTAAAGACAGAAGTGTGGAAAAAAAAAGTTGAGAAAAGCTGTATGAACTGCACACACAGGTTTAAGGGTTGCAATTTCATTCAATTAAAAAACAATAGAAATAGTAATATGAGGAAAAAGCACATGTTGGAATTTCTGTCTCCAACCAGCATGGAGTAATAAAGACTTAATTTTTCATCTAGTCATTAAAAAAAATAAAAACTAGACTTAATATGTAACACAACTCATTGCAAAATGAAGAACTGTAACCCCTGAGAAAAGAGAAGCACATGACAGGTGCCCTATTGTCCAAGCGGTCTCCTTAGAACCATTACTATCAAATTCATGGAGCTCAGGATAGGGGTTATCATGATTTCCGGAGGTGGAGGTGAGATTCTGGGGAGATAATTGTAGCTGAAATTTTCAGGCAGAGTACCAGAGGAAGCTAGCAGAAAATGCTTTCCAAAAATCTTCCTAGGAGTCATCTTGACTATGCGGCTAAATAAAAGCTACCTGTACTTAAAGTGAAACTCCAAAGGCTGGGAAAGATGAACCTGAGAGCTTTATGCTGCAAATGCTCCAAAATTCATGCAAGCTAGAAGACATTTAAACCCACCAGACAGAAAGGAATATACTTGGTTAAATATCTGCATTCAGAAAAGACTCAAGAAAGTTCATATCTTAATAGTAGGTCGCAACTAGCCTTAGAACAAATGTTAACACAAAATGACCAAGATCCTCAGCAAGTAAATCAACCACTTGCCAGGATGAACTTTAATATTCATTAAGAAACATAATATAAAATGCAGAATATTAAAAGCATTCGACATCAGTCAAAATTTTTTTATATTTGCAAAGAAATTCTAAAATGTGACCCATAATCAGGACAAAATCAAATCATAAGAATAGACTCAAAAATGAAAGAAGTGAGACAAGGATTTTGAATTAACTATTCATATTATAAATGCACAACAGGATTGATAAGCAAATATAAACATAGTGAAGAGATGAATGACAGCCATAAAAATGGAATTTCTAGATCAGAAAAAGAACTGGGTGTGACTAAGAGAAGATTAGAAAATATCAGTATTTTTGAAGACAGATCAATGAAAAATATCCAAGATGGAGTGATGAGAGAGAGAAAAAGATTCCATTCCACCTCCTTCAGTGACAAAGCTGGGGCCTGTATTATGACTCTGTGACCCACTGAGAGTCTCACTAATGTTCACATTATACACCCACCCGACCTCTTCTATTTCTTACACAAACACTCTCTCTCTCTCTCTCTCTCATGATCATTAGAAAATAAGAAGACAATTCACTTCTTTTCTGCATTCTGGTAAACTTCTATTATTTCTGCTGGTCAATGTAGATAGCCTGTAACTCTGCCTTGATTATTCCTCTCCAAATCCCATCCCTAGAAAGTGCTGCCTATTCATTACTGATTTGCCATATGCTTCCATCTTTCTTTTCTGTCATTACTCTGTCAAGCAAATTAACAATGATTCGAATGTACATCCAGAAGTAAACTTTGTATTTGAAATTATAGAACATTCCCCATTTGTCAGTGAAATATATCATAAAGCACATTTGAAACTATGGGTATCAAAACCGGAAAAAATGTTGAGTTTATAATTGAGAAATACGGCTGACACTACCTTAATTAAGTGATCATTCAACCTCCCCAACATTAGGACAAACTGACCTTTCTTCCCTTCATTGTTGGACTGAGAAGGACACAGCAGCTAAGTAGCAGTCCTGCTAAATGTTTAGACCCTAGTCATGAGAAATCAATCTAATGAATGCAAATGGATGGATATAAGGCCTGAAGTTTTAAAATATCAGTGTTCTTAATTTGATGTACTAAACAAATAAAGCTTCAGGCCAAAAAAATGGAAAATACAAAGAAACAACAAAAAGATGCAGAGAACATTATTGCAAAAATGGAAGAAAACTATGTGGAATGCATATAACATAATTGGATCAGTGTTACCTTTTCTGAATGTTTTACTCTATGTGGTTATGTAGATGAATCTTGTTCCTAGGAGATACATACTAATGTATTTTAGGATGAAGCAATAAAGTGAAAGGTAGATCAACATGGCAAAATGTTAAGAACTGAAGAATTTTGTCATTTTCATGAGTAGAGTGATATTGAGATATAATATGAACCATAAATAAATATATATGTGTGTATATATACATATATATAAATATATATACATAGAAAGAGAGAGAGTAGACAGAGAGAAGGAAAGAAAGAGACAGAAAAAAGAGAGAGGAGAGAGAGAGAGGCAGATGTATTGGGTTCTGCCCCAGGTTCCTGATACAGAGCTCCTGAAATCCTTGTATTGTATTAATAGCAGAGATGCTAGGAGAATCATTTACTCTATTTGTTTTTTAACTCCAGTTCCTGACACAGAGCTCCTACGACCTTTGTAATTTCCTGAGTGATAGGAGCACCTTTCGTTCTAATGGGGTGACTCTCAGTGTTTGGGGCTGGTTGCCAAGGAAATCATCTGTGTGATTTGGGGTTGGAACTTTCAACCCGGACCCTCCAACCTCTGGGGAGGGGAGACGAAGTGAAGGTTGAATTGATTATCAATGGCCAATGATTTAGTCAATCACGACAATACAATTTCGTTAAACCCCAAAAGGGCTGGATCCAGAAAGCCTCCAGATTGTTGAACAGGTGGCGATGTCTTGTGGGTGGGCCCAGAGAGGGCATGGAAGCTCCGCCCTCCTTCCAAGCTTCCTGGCTCTGTGCATCTCCTCTGTCTGGCTGTTCATCTGTGACCTTTGTAATATTATTTATAATGAGTAGATAAACGGAAGTATTTCCCCAAGTTCTGTGGAGGACTTCAGCAAATTACTTGAAGCCAAGGAGGGCATCGTGGAAACCCCGGATTTATAGCAGGTTGGCCAGAAATACAAGTTCTCCTGGGGCTTGCAACTGTCATATGAAGTGGGGGCAGGCTTGTGAGACTGAGCCCTTAACCCTATGCCCTGAGAGACAGTGTCAGAATTGAGTTAAATAATGGAGCACCCAGCTGGTCCCTGCTATAGAATTGCTTGGTGTGTGGAGAAAAATACTCATACATTTAATGTCAAAAGTGTTCTGCAAGTATTGAGAGTGGTGAGAGGAAAACAATTTGTTTCCTGTTTCTTATAAATGAGAGCACACAATATCTTAAGATGTCTGTTCTTTCCAAATTTATATTCAAAATTAATGCAATCCAAATCAAAATTTTATCAGATTAGCTTTAGAGACTAACAAATTGTAAAATTATTAACAAATACAGAGGAGCTAAGATAGTTAAAACAAATTTGAAAAGAACAAAGTGTTATGACTTGAAATACCTAATTTCAGGATTCACTATACAGCTACAGTAATCAACATGATATGTTATTGGCAGAAGGATAGACACATAGATCAGTGGAGTAGAATAAAAAGAAGGAAATCCATTTATATGTGAACAATTAAATTTTGACAAAACTCAAATTTATCTAACACAGAAAAGCTAGTCTTTTAAAAAATATTTGGAACAACCAAGTATTCATTAAAAAAATACTCAATCTTTACCTCTTATCACATATAAAATTGACTTGAAGGTGAGTAAAACCGTAAACTTAAATGTATAAATAAAAAAAGTCCACAAAAATGTGGGATAAAAACTTTTGTCCTTGGTATAGCCAAATATTTCTTTGCTAGAATATAAAATGCATTGGTAACTTAAAAATTATGAATTGTACTTTATAGAACTAAAGCATAAATACTCCCAAAATGCCCATTGTCATACATTGATAATACTACACTGATGATTTTGAAAACATAGACAAAATGGATGACATTTTCTGGGAAAACTAATTAATAAAAATAATACACCAAAAGCAGAAACCTGTATAAACTATGAAACAAATTGGGCTAATTAATGTCAAAAATTTTAAACTAAGGCAATTCACATATTATTCTGAGAAAACTTTTAAGAGACTATAAAGTTCTCAGGTTATAAGCAAAATGTTCTGTATTATTGAAAATGTTGGAAAACTTCCTGATTTATTAAGGAATACCAGAATAACCTTGACACCAAAAACTGACAGGATGAACAATGAAACTCTAGATATATCTTACTGCTGAATATAGTTGCCAACATTTTAATTTAATTCTAACAAATCAAATTGAGCAGTATATTAAAATTATGGCAAAGTGCAATTTATTCTAAGAACAAAAGTCTGATTCCATGTTAATTTTTTTCTTTTTGTAATTTACAGCTGCACCTTTCAGCACTTTCTAAAGTTTTTGGCCTCATAGGATAGCATTTGTATTAGTGAGAGGTATACATCGACTGAATTTCTTTATTTTAAACATTCATAAAGTAGAAGAGGGCTAAGAATAAAAGCAAAGTAGATAAGCCTTTTCATTTCTTTCTGCTTTTCCTTCATCTCTTTTGCATGTGCAGCTACACCTCACATCCTGTGCCTATCCATTCCTAGGTAAAGATTACCTTACAACTTCTCCTGTGCAGTTCACCATTTCCAGAGTTCCTCCAATTAAAGAAATGCTAGTCTAGCTGCAGTTCCCCCAGGTAAACTAAAAAATATCCTATATGATTACATTATTCCCTATCTGTTCTGTACAAATGATAATGGTTTCACTGTTTAATACACTCATTTTTTTATGTTCCCAGGAGAATGCAGGTCAGGGATTATGGGCATTAATATCATTTCAGTTATTTCCTAGTCGATATATCCTAGGTGCAGCATGTTCTCTAATAATCTTCTTTAAAAATACAATCTTATTTTAGTGCAGAAACCATTTTTAATAGTTTGCTTATTGTATTGTTAAACTATATCTTTTCCAAATGCATTATGAACTAATTCAAACTTAACAAAAGACGCATGTACCCAGCTTAAGAAATACCGCAAATAGTAGTGTTCATGTGTATCTTTTCTAATCAAATTATCCTACCTCAATTTTCCACCAAAGAGTCAAGCGTTCATTTTACATGCATTTTTATCACATCAAATATGTCACAATCATATGTAGCATTATTTTTCATGTTTCTAAACTTTATAAAAATGCTACCATACTGCATGTTTCAGCGGACAATTTGCTTTATTCTACCCAACAGGGTTTGTTTTCCTCTAAGATTTTTCTAAGTTAATATTTATAGCTTTACAAATGTATTTTCACAATGCATAGTTCTTTATTATATCAACAATTTAAAGTGTTGATTTGCCTGTTGACAATTTAGGGCATTTATACTTTTTTTGGCTACTATAAAGGGTGCTACAATGATCATCCCTGCATATGTCAGTTTGAGGCACACAAGCAAGAATGTTTTAGCAGTTGCATTGTTTAGACAGTGGAAACATGCATCTTCAGCTTCCATATTTATTGATGAACTTCTCTACATCAAGTTGGGTAATTTTTATAACCTTTATTATGTGTATGTTCAACTAAGTTTCTCTTTGCCATATTTCTCTCTATTCATCACTCCCAGGAATTCCTTCCTTTTTTAATGTGACTTTCCTATGTGGACACACGTTCTAAAATGGCTATAATCATTATAGGAGTGTGTCTATCCTGCTTCTGTGGGTGAGAAGCAGGAGCTGGGGATTGGTTCCAAAGCACAAGTAATTCTTTTGGGTGGAGTCAAGATGTCAAGGTGAGTGCTTCGTACCTCTATTCAGAGCCATCTATCAAACTACATTTTGGCCTTAATCTTTTTTAACCCACTGCTGTTTAAATTCAAGGGTCTGTGCTATAGAGTTCTGTCACTTCTTTTTGTAAATGAGATAATCTGTAGTTTACTGTAGCATAGCTCCATTTAACCACCCTCTTATGGTAGGATTATAGCCACAGTACAGTGTTAAATATTTGCGGAAGTAGAGATGTTTGCATTAAGTTCATTCATAATGTTTTAAAAACTCATAAAGCAGAAGAGGTCTAAGAAAAAGAGCTAAACTCCCTAATTTTTGTATACTTATGAAAGGGTTCTTTTCACCTTCATATTTATCTGTACTGTTCTAACCCAAGCCATTAGAATATTCCAATTACCTTGTCTTTATGTTTTTTTCCCTAGTATCCAATTGCATTAGCAAGAATTTTCAGTAACATATTAAAAACAAATAAAAGAAATAACATAAAGAGTGAGCAGGCTTGCTTTGGCCCTGATTCATTGGGAATAATCTCTATTGTTTCATTACTTAAGTGACAATTTTACTAAATTTGGGGCTGTGGTGTAAGTTAAATAACAGCCAACCTGTCTTCTTTAAAAAAAAAATTCTAATATGATGATCTATTTATTTATTTTTTAACTTCTATTTTAGGTTTGTGGGTACATGTGAAGATTTTTTATATAGATAAACTCGTGTCACAGAGTTTGTTGTGCAAATCATTTCATCACTCACGTACTAAGCCTTGTACTCAATAGTTATTTTTTCTGCTCCTCCCCCTCCTCCCACCATTTGCTCTGCAATAGGCCTCAGTGTCTCTTGTTCCCTTTTTGGTGTTCATGTGTTATCACTTAACTCCCACTTCTAAGTGAGAACATCCAGTATTTGGTTTTCTGTTCCTGCATTAGTTTGCTAAGGATAATGGCCTTCAGCTCTATTCATCACCCTGCAAAGGACATGTTCCCATTCATTTTCTTTTTTTTTTTTTTTCTCTTTTGAGACAGAGCCTCCCTGTGTCCCCCAGGCTGGAGTGCAATGGTGTGATCTTGGCTCACTGCAACCTCCGCCTCCCCTGTTAAAGTGATTCTCTTACCTCAGCCTCCTGAGTAGCTGGGATTACAGGCACCCGCCACCATGCCCAGCTACTTTTTGTATTTTTAGTAGAGAAGGGGATTCACCATGTTGGTCAGGGTGGTGTTGAACTCCTGACCTCAGGTGATCTGCCTGCTTTGGCCTCCCAAAGTGCTGGGATTACAGGCATGAGCCACCATGCCTGGCCAATCCCATTCATTTTTATGGCTGCATAGTATTCCATTGTGTATATGTACCACATTCTCTTTATGCAATCTGTCACTGATGAGCATTTAGGTTGATTCCATGTCTTTGTTATTGTGAATAGTGCTGCAGTGAACATTCATGTGCATGTGTCTTTATGATAAAATGGTTTATATTCCTTTGGGCATATAATGAATAATGTATAATGTAATGGTGTTTCTGTTTTTACTCGTTGAGGAATTGCCATGCCATGTTACACAATGGTTGAACTAATTGACACTCCCACCAACAGTGTATAAATGTTCCCTTTTCTCTGTAACCTCTCCAGGATCTGTTATTTTTTGACTTTTTAATAATTACCATTCTGACTGGTGTGAGATGGTGTGTCATTATGATTTTGATTTGCATTTCTCTAATAACCAGTAAAATTGAGCTTTTAAAAATATGATTGTTGGCTGCATGTATTTCTACTTTTGAGAAGTTTCTGTTCATGTCCTTTGCTCACTTTTTAATGGGGTCATTTGTTTTTCTCCTGAACATTTGTTTAAGTTCCTTATACATGCTGGATATTAGACCTTTGTCCAATGCATAGCTTGCAAAAATTTTCTCCCATCCTGTAAGTGGTCTGTTTACCCTGTTGATAGTTTCTTTTGCTGTACAGAAGCTCTTAAATTTAATTAGATCCCATTTGTCAGTTTTTGCTTTTGTTGTGATTTCACTGGGTGTCTTTGTCATCAAATCTTTGCCCATTCCTACGTCCAGGATGGTATTGCCTAGGTTATTTTCCAGGGTTTCTATATTAGGTGGGTGCAAACATAACTGCAGTTTTTGTCATTGAAAGTAATGACCAAAACCACAATTACTTTTTTGCACCAACCTAATAGTTTGGGGTATTACATTTAAGTCTTTAATCCATCTTGAGTTGATTTTTGTATCTGACATAAGGACGGGGTCTAGCTTCAATCTCATGCATGTGGCTAGCCAGTTATCCCAGCATCATTTATTGAATAAGGAGTCTTTACCCCATTGCTTGTTTTTGTCAGCTTTGTAGAAAATCAGATGGATGTGGGTGTGCAGCCTTATTTCTGGGCTCTCTATTCTGTTTCATTGGTCTATGTATCTGTTTTTGTAGCAGTACTATGCTATTTTGGATACTGTAGCCCTACAGCAAGTTTGAAGTTGGGTAAAGTGATGCCTCCAGTTTTGTTCTTTTTGCTTAGGATTACCTTGGCTATTTGGGCTCTTTCTCGTTTCCATATGAATTTTAATTTTTTTTTTTTTAGTTCTGCAAAGAATGTCATGGGTAGTTTGATAGAAATAACATTGAATCTGCAAATTGCTTTGGGCAGTATGGCCAAAAGCAATATTGATTCTTCCTATCCATGAGCATGAAATGTTTTTTCATTTGTTTGTGTCTTCTCTGATGTCTTTGAACAGTGTTTTGTAATTATCATTGTAGAGACCTTTCACTCCCTGGTTAGCAATATTTTCAGTTATTTTATTCTTTTTATGACAATTGTGAATGTGATTGTCTTCCTGATTTGGATCTTGGCTTGGCTGTTGTTGGTATATAGGAATGCTAGTGATCTTTGTACAGAGATTTTGTATCCTGAAACTTTGCTGAAGTTAATCAGCTGAAGAAGCTTTTGGGACAAGACTATGGGGTTTTCTCGATATAGAATCATGATATTGAGTGCATTTGACAACAACAAATAATGTTTTCCTGCAGCCTTTCAACATTTAAGGAATTATCATACAATGCATTGTATTTCAATGTAGTTTATGATTATATTAATTGATTAATGAGACACATTAATGTCTCTGTAGTTAAACTCCACAGTATATTATTTCTTACTAATATATTGCTAGAATCTGTTTAATAACATATTTGTCATTGTTGCATTTATGTTGTTACATTTTGGTCTTTTATTTCGATGTTGTGCAGTTAACATCAGTTTGAGGTATAAACATTATATTCGATTAATAAAAGTAATTAGAAGCATTTTTTAATGTTGTTCTCTAGATGATTTTAAGTAGCATTGAGATTACCCAGGCCTTAAAATGCTTGAAAAAGTCCCTGGGGAATTCATCTGGCTCTGGCACTTTTTTTTGAAATAGGTATTTTTACCTCTCTCCATTTCATCTATATTAATTGGCATCTAATTGCCACAAATTAGCTCAATGTTTGAATTTTACTGGGGCTGATTTTGGTAAATAAAATTTACTTTGAATTTTTAAATTTTATCTGCATTTTAAATCTGGTCTTATTTTTATAATAATTTTGTTTGAGCCAATGATTATTCCCCTTCCAATACATTTTTGAAGTATTTTTACTTTTTTCTTGATTCTCCTCTTTTGGTTGGTATTCTGTATGCTTTTACACAGGATAAAATTTAGTTTAAGTTTTGTTTTTCTATTTTTATGTATATTATTTTCTGCATTTAATTTTTAAATTTGAATTATAACTTTTCTAGACTATTGAGGTATGCATTTAGTTCATTTACTCATTATTTAATATTGGTCAATAAAGCATTTAAAGCTATACATTTTATTTGGTAATTGCTTTTATTCATTTTATATAAATTCATATAGATAGTGTTTCATTGTCATTACTTCTTAGAAATTCTACAATTTTAGTTTATATTGACTCACTTTTCCCAAAAGTTGTCCAGTAGATTTTCCCTTGATTTCCTGATGGAATAATCTCTGTTTTTTGCTTCACTTTTGACTATTAGTACTGCACTATAATTAAAGAAAATTGTTTTTATTAATCCCAAATTATGGCATTCTTAGGATTTCTTGTTGTCCTAATATCTGATTAATTTTTGTGAATGTTCTATGTGCAATGAAAGGAGTTTTATTCTTTAGTAAAGTCATATAATATCTATATGTACATGCATAAAGCCTACATTTAATTATATTAGTAACATTTTATATTTTCATACTTAATCTTGTTGCTCTGACCTTTTATGTGATAAAAATGAGATGATAAATTCTGCTATTTTGAGTACTTTTCTGTCTAATTCTCCTTTCATCTTATATACCTTCTTTTTTTCTTATAATTTTCAATACATGTGACTTGATGCATAGATATATATCAAGGTCAATGGTAACTTTTAGCTTATATACTTTCTTTTTTTCTTATAATTTTCAATACATGTGACGATGCATAGATATATATCAATGGTAACTTTTAGCATTGACAAATATTCTTTTTTCCATTTAAATCTATAAAGCATAATTTGGTTGGGTGTGGTGGCTCACGCCTGTAATCCCACCACTTTGGGAGGCCAAGGTGGGTGGATCACTTGAGGTCAGGAGTTCAAGACCAGCCTGGCCAATATGGCAAAAGCCTGTCTCTACTGCAAATACAAAAATTATCTGAGTGGCCGGGCACGGTGGCTCACGCTTGTAATCCCAGCACTTTGGGAGGCCGAGGTGGGCAGATCACGAGGTCAGGAGATCGAGACCGAGGTGAAACCCCGTCTCTACTAAAAATACAAAAAAAAGTTAGCCGGGCGTGGTGGTGGGCGCCTGTAGTCCCAGCTACTCAGAGAGGCTGAGGCAGGAGAATGGCGTGAACCCGGGAGGCGGAGCTTGCAGTGAGCCGAGATCGTGCCACTGCACTCCAGCCTGGGTGACAGAGCAAAACTCCGTCTCAAAAAAGAAAAAAAAAATTATCTGAGCATGGTGGCTGCACCTGTAATTGCAGCTATTCTGAAGGCTGAGGTGGGATAATTGCTTGAACTCAGGAGGTGGAGGTTGCAGTGAGCTCAGATGATGCCATTGTAGTCCAGCCTGGATAACAGAGTGAGACTCTTTCTCAAAATAAATAAATAAATAAATAAACAAATACATACATACATACATACATAATTTAAACTTTTCTGATACTGAATTTCCTATGAATAATTGTGTTTTTAATATGCCTGGCATATCTGCCCATCTCTTGTTTAGGTCTATCTAAATCCCTTTTTCTATGGTTTATCTCTCATATACAGCACACAGTTGGATTTTACTTATTGAGCAAATTTGAAAATAAACCACTTTTAATAAAAGAACTGTGCTCATTTACATTAATTGATATGAATGACATATGTGGTCCCAAATCCTTTGTAATATTTTTAAAGCTTTATTGAGGTATACTTGGCCTAAAATAAATTATATATACTAAAATAATGTGATAAACTTTGACCTGTGAATATACTCTTAAATTATCCCCACTTTGAAGACACAACACGTACATTGCCTTGAGGTTCCGTTTCCTAATTTTATCATTGATGTCCTTTCTTTCCCACCAAATGCCATTCAAAATTACATATTGATCTATTTTTTTTTTATGATTTTTGCAATTACTTTTTTTTTCATTTTTTTTATTATACTTCAGGTTTTAGGGTACATGTGCACAATGTGCAGGTTTGTTACATATGTATCCATGTGCCATGTTGATTTCCTGCACCCATTAACTCGTCATTTAGCATTAGGTATATCTCCTAATGCTGTCCCTCCCCCCTCCCCGCACCCCACAACAGTCCCTGGAGTGTGATGTTCCCCTTCCTGTGTCCATGAGTTCTCATTGTTCAATTCCCACCTATGAGTGAGAACATGCGGTGTTTGGTTTTTTGTCCTTGCGATAGTTTACTGAGAATGATGTTTTCCAGTTTCATCCATGTCCCTACAAAGGACATGAACTCATCATTTTTTATGGCTGCATAGTATTCCATGGTGTATATGTGCCACATTTTCTTAATCCAGTCTATCATTGTTGGACATTTGGGTTGGTTCCAACTCTTTGCTATTGTGAATAGTGCCGCAATAAACATACGTGTGCATGTGTCTTTATAGCAGCATGATTTATAGTCCTTTGGGTATATACCCAGTAATGGGATGGCTGGGTCAAATGGTATTTCTATTTTGTCACTGTAGATTAGTTTGCATTTTCTAGAATTTTATAGAATTAGAATTCTAAAAAGTATGCTTTTTCATCTTTTAAATACAACACAATTATTCTGAGGTTTATCCATATCCTGCACATCAATAGTCCATTTTTTTTTATTATTTTGTGGTATTCCATTGCATGAATACATGACAGTCTATCTATCCACATGTTAGTGATATTTGGATTGTTTCCATTTTTTTGGCTGTTACAAATAAAGTTGCTGTTAATATCACTGCACAAATTTTTTTATAGAAATAAGCTCTTTTTTTTCTTCTCTGCGGTAAATATCTAGGAGGAGACTGGCGTAATCATATGGTAGGTTTATGTGTAATGTTTAAATAAACTGCCAAACTTTCCCATAATGTCCACACCTCTTCTCATTTACATTATCAGTGTAGAAGAACTTCAGCTCCTTCATAGTCTTGTGAACACTTGGTATTGTCAATCTTTTTAATTTTAGCTTCGTTAGTGGGTATGTAAGTCATACCTCATTCTGGTTTTAATTGGCATTTCCCTACTGATTAATATGTTGAGTATTTTTAAATATATTTATTTACCATCCATATATTTCTATATAAATTTTTCAATGTAATTTTTTCTATTTTAAGAGTATTGATTTTTATGATTATGATTTTTCGAGAGTTCTTATATATTCTAGATACAAGTCTTTCTTCAGGTATGTAATTGGCAAATGTTTTTGTTTCATGTGTGATTTTTCTTGATTGTTAATGGTGTTTTTTGAATAGTGGACTTCTTCAATTGATGAGGTCCAGGTTATCCTCCTTATTGAAGAACAAAATTGTGGTTTATGGTGTATCTTAAAACTCTTTTTTCAACCTAATGATGGTCACAATTATTTTCTCCTGCAAATTTTTTTTATAAATTTAATTCTTCTAGGTATTATATTTGGGTCTCAGATCAATTTTGAGTCACTCTATGGATTGGAGTTTTGTTTATTTTTCTGTTTAAGTTTTTGTTTGATTGCTTGCACATAGTTATCCAATAGTTTCAGTACTATTTACTGAAGAAACCATCTTCTCTTTACTGAATTGCCTTAGTACATATGTCAAAAATTTCCAGATATATAGGGAGCTATTTCTGGATCCTACATGCTGTTCTACTGATTTATTTGCATATATTTACACTAAAATTGAATGGACTGAATTACAGTAATTTAATAATTAATATTGAAATCAATTGGTATTTGTCTTCCAAATTTATTTATTTTGAAGCAGGTCCTCACTCTGTCACCCAGGCTGGAGTGCAGCTGTGCAATCATGACTCGCTGTAGCCTCAGCCTCCTAGGCTCCAACAATCCTTCACCTCTACCTCCTGAGTAGCTGGAACCACAGGCGTGTGTCACCATGCCCAGCTGATTTTTTAAATCTTTTTTGTACAAGCAGGGTCTTGCTATATTGCCCAGGCTGATCTCAGAAATAACATTTCTGAGGGTTAGGTGAAAGTGATGTTTATATAAATAACTTTAGAAATGAATTGAGTCTGTAAGACAAGAAGCAACAAAATCTGCATATAAGTACTGTACTCTACTGACAAAGTTGCTCCTTAGAGGGTTATGGGTGAACAATTCCACAACCACTAAATATGCATCTGAGATTGAACAATTAAGTAACTTGCTGGCAGATGGTATGAGCCAGGTTTGGTGGAAGGTTACAGACAAGGAAGGGGTAAGGCTAGAATAATGTATGTCATACTTCATTACACTTCATTAGAGTTGGAGACATTAGCATGAATGCATACTTAGCTTAATATATAGATGAATATAATAAACATGTTTATAGAGGTGTCTATATACACTGATTAATATATACGTGTATATTTTCCTGCTTTTTCAGCAAAGAAGGCCTAGAAGCAATGATATTTGACAGCAAGAAGTATATCCTACCCACAGATCTTGTTTTCTAACAGCATCCTCCAATGAAAAGAAACAGGGATCTTTTCTCCTTGGTTTATTTATTGTTATATTATAGGGTTGGGGTAGAAACTGCCAAATTTGAACCTGGATTATCATCTAGTGCCAAAAACTAAAGAAGTGTTCAAACAAAAATAATGATGGCGTATGTCAAAAACGCAGAGGAGCCAACAGAATGAACTTCAATTGTCAATACTTGAATAACTTGAGCAACAAAATAAATAAATAGTATTAGAGTACAACTCAAAGGTAAATATCCTTGAGTATATGCAGACATAAGAAAATACTTGTCATGCCTATAATCCCAGCACTTTGGGAGGCCAAGGTGGGCAGATCACGAGGTCAGGTGTTTGAGACCAGCCTGGCCAACGTAGTGAAACCCCGTATCTACTAAAAATACAAAAGTTAGCTGGGTGTGGTGGCACACGCCTGTAGTCCCAGCTACTTGGGAGGCGGAGGCAGGAGAATCGCTTGAACCCAGGGGGCAGAAGTTGCAGTGAGCTGAGAGCATGCCACTGTACTCCAACCTGGGGGACAGAGTGAGACTCTGTCTCAAAAAAAGAAAAAAAAGAAAATATTTGAACAAATAAATAAATAAAAAATGATAGCCAAATCTCCCACGTAGTAAAACTTCAATAGTTTACATAGACACTCCCCAAGAGGTGATATATCTTCCCACCACTTAAGAGTAGGATGCACACATTGACTTTCTTCTAAAGAATACCATAGAGAAAGGGTAACAGAGATTAAATTTACAGTGTGGAAACCTGACCAATGTTACCTAAGACATATGACCAAAGTTGACAGTATAACTGGTAAGTCAGGATCATAGCACACACACCTGATATGATGTAGTCATTCTTCTAATAAATCATAATTCCAGTCTATTTATGAGAAAACCCCAGACAAGTCTTAATTGAGGACCATTTTACTAAAACCTGACAATATTTCCCAAAATGCTTAAGGTCATCAAAAACAAATGAAAATACGAGAATCTGTCAAAGCCAAGAGGTGGCTAAGGAGAGATAATGACTAAATAAAATATAGTATCCTGGATAGGATATTGGAACATCAAAAGGACATTAAATAAATCAAGTAAATACTAACAATGTATAGGCTTTGCTTAATAATGTGCCGGTATTAATTCACTTGTTGTGTCAAAGATACCACTATAATATATTAACAACAGAGGACACACAATGTTGGGTACGTGAAATTTCCTGTACTATCTTTGCAAATGTCCACCTAAACTACTTCTAGGTAAAAGTTTGTCTAAAAACAAACCAAAAGCAATTTCAGATTCTTAGTATACCACATAGATTATTATCTGCTCAAGAAATTCTGCATAAATGGTTATTGATCTTGTTAATAAGGCAGTGCATCTGAGAGATGCTTAAAAATGCACCAATGTTTATGTTTCAGGATATCAGAAGGGTTGATTTTTGAAGTTAACATTTTATATCAAGAATAAAGTGTTATCAAAATACAGAAAAGTCTGTCAATTTTAAAGTAAAATATATCTCTCTTGAATATGAGGAGAACAATCGGGAATTGAAGCTATAATTGAAGAATACATTCAAAACTCACAAGGCATTGGCATACTATGCAGGAATGTTTCCAAATATATGTACGTATTGTATTCTTTCTATATGATAATTAATATTTAACCTTATTCTATGTGTTTTATATTAAAACTTTTAAACACCACATTTCACTGATTTAAGACTAAATTAATGTTAAAAATGTTACAAGCCAAAAGCAACATACAGACTCAATATAATCTATATCAAAATCCCAGTGACATTCTTCACAGCATAGAAAAAGCAATCCTAAAATTTATATGGAACCACAAAAGACCTAAATAGCCACAACAATTCTGATAAAGAAAAACAAAGGTGAAGGCATCACACTGCTTCATCAAAATTATATTATGAAGCCTTACTAATCAAAAGAGTATGGTACTGGCACAAAATCAGATGCATAGACCACTGGAACAGAATAGGGAGCCCAGAAATAAAACCAAACATATGCAATCAAGTAATTGTTTAAAAGGTCACAAGGAGGACACAACAGGCAAGAGAAACAGAGATACCTTGGTTTTATGGTGTTTTGCTTTATTTTACTTCACATATATTGCATTTTTTAAATGAAATTTTGGGCAACCCTGCATCAGGTAACTCTTATCAATGCCATCTTTCCAACAACATGTGCTCATTTTATGTGTCTGTGCCACATTTTGGTAATTCTCACAATATTTCAAACTTTTTTATTGTTACTTTAACTTATGGTGATCTATGATTAGTTATCTTTGATATTACTATTGTAATTGTTTTGGGATGACACAAACTGTGCTCATATAAGATAGTGGACTAAATTGGTAAATGTATGTGTTCTGACTGCTCTACCAATCAGCCATTTCAACTCTTCTCTCCATATCCTTGTTCCTCCGTCTTCCCTGAGACACAACAATATTGAAATCAGGCCAATTCATAACCCTACAATGGCCTCTAAGTGTTTGCAGGGTAGAAATAGTCACATGCCTCTCATTTGAAATCAAAGCTAGACATGATTAAGCTTAGTAAGCAAGATAGGCTGAAAGCTAGTCTTCTTGCACAAGACAGTCAAGTTGTGAATGCAAAAGAAAAGTTTTTTTTAAAAAAATCAAGTGTTACTCCAGTTGACATAGAAATAATAAGTGAAACAGCCTGACTTAGTGGCCTAGATAGAAGATCAAATCAGTAACATTTCCTCAAGTCAATACCTAATCCAGGGCAAGGTTCCAACTCTCTTCAATTTTCTGAAGGCTGAGAGAAGTAAGGAAGTTGAAGAAGAAAAGTTTGAAGCTAGCAGAGGTTGGTTCATGAGGTTTAAGGAGAGAAACTACCTCTATAACACAAAAGTGAAAGGTGAAACAGCAATTGATGGTGTAGAAGCTGCAGCAAGTTTTCCAGGACATCTAGCTAAGATCATTGATGAAGGTGGCTACACTAAACAGGAGATTTTTAAATGTAGATAATAGAGTCTTCTATTGAAAGAAGATGGTATCTGGGACTTTCATAGCACTTTCAGAGGAGAAGTCAATTCCTGGCTTCAAAGCATCAAAGGACAGGCTGATTGTTTTGTTAGAGGTTAATGTAGTTGGCAAGTTTCAGTTGAAGCCAATGCTCATTTACTAATTCAAAAAAGCTAGGGCCCTTAAGGGGCCCAGAAAAGCTAGGGCTGTTATGCTAAATCTACTCAGTCAGTGCCCTATCAGTGGAACAACATAGCCTTGAGGACAGCACATCTGTTTATAGCATGGTTTGCTGAATATTTTAAGCCCTCTGTTGAGACCTACCACTCAGAAAAATAAAATTTCTTTCACAATATTACTGCTCATTGGCAATGCACCTGTTAGCCCAAGAGTGCTGATTGAGATGTATAGGGAGATTACTACATACTGTTATTCTGTAGCCCATAGATTAAAAAGTAATTTTGACTTTCAAGTCTTATGATTTAAGAAATACAATTTACAAGGCACTATAGCTGTCATGGATAGTGATTCCTCTGTTAAATCTGGGCAAAGTAAATTAAAAGCCCTTCAGAAACAATACACCATTCTAGCTGCCATTAAGAACATTAGTGATTCATGAGAGAATGTCAAATTATCAATATTAACACGAGTTTGGAAGAAGGTGATCCCAGCACTCACGGATGACTTTAGTGGGGCTTAAGACTTCAGTGGAAGTAGTCACTGCAGATGTGAAAGTACCAACAGAACTAGAAGTAGAAGAGGAGCCTTAAGATGGGGCTAGATTGCCACAATCTCATAATACAATTGAGTTGATGAGGAGTTGTTTCTTATTGATGAGCAAAGAAAGTGGTTTCCTTAGGTGAAAACTACTTCTGGTGAAGATGTTATAAACACTCTTGAGATGAAAACAAAGGATTTAAAAAATTACATAAACTCGGTTGGTAAAGCAGTGTGGCAGGGTTTGAGAGGATTTACTTCAATTTAGAAAAAAACAAAAAACGTTTTACTGTAGGTAAAATGCTATCAAGCACTATTTCACGCTATGAGGAATTTTTTATGGAAGGAAGAGTTAATGGCTGTGGCCCACTCATTTTTATCTTATTTTAAGAAATTGTCACAGTCATCTCCAACCGTCAGCAACCACCACTTGGATCAGTCAACAGCCATCTATATGGAGGTAAGACTCTCTACCAGCAAAAATATTATAACTCATTGAATGCCCAAAAAATTATTAGCATATGTTAACAATAGAATAATTTTAGTTAAGGTATGTATATTCGTTTTCATTAGACATAATGTTATTGTACACTTACAGTATAGGGCAAACATGACTTTTATATGCAATGACAAACCAAAAAATTTATGTGACTCACTTTATTGCAACATTCACTTTATTGTGGAGGCCTGGAGATGGAATAATATTATAAACTGTCTGGGCAAAACTGGATTTTCACATGGAAAAGAATTAAATTGGACTCTTATCTTACACCATAAACAAAAAACAACTTAAAATGACATATATGTAAGATCTGAAACTATAAAACTCATAGAAGTGAACATAGAAGCAAATCTCCTGGACATGGCGATGGCAATGAATTTTTGTATATCATACCAAAAGTACAGCCTACAGAAACAAAAATAAATAGGTGAGATTACGTCCAACTAAAAATGTTTCTGGTCAGCAAAGGAAACAATCAACAAAATGAAACAGCAGCTTACAGGCTGGAAAAAAAAATTACAAACCATGTATCAGATGTAAAGAACTCATTCAACTTAATATGAGAAAAACAAATAACCTGAATAAAAATCAGCAAAGGACCCAAATAAACATTTTTTTCAAAGAACATATAAAAATAACAAATCATTGTATGAAGTCTCTCAGTATCATTAATTTTTAGAAAAATGCAAATAAAAGCCACTGTGAGATACCAGCTTGCACCTGTTAAAATAGCTATTATCCAAAATTTAGACGCTGGCAGCCCCACCTCATCTCCATGCCGTCACTGCTACCACTGCAAACGCATGCACGGATGCTGGCGGCCCTGCACCTACTAATGCCACAGCCACCATCATAAACACAAGCATGGAGCCTAGTATTCCCATCCCCACCAGCATTCCATCTCCGCCACATCACAGCAGAGGAATGTCACAGCCCTACACCAGCCAGTACCCTACTCCAGCTGACATGTGTGCTCCCCACCGCACTCCCATGGCTACTGGCATGCATGAGTAAGCACGGTCCTCATTGTGACTTCTCTGAATGCTTTGGCTGACCCCACCCATCAGAATATTGTGGCCAGCGGACTAGGAACACCTTGGAAGCTCCAATTCAGCAGGTTCCTAACCTCAAGGGGCCAGAGAAAAAAGGCAAGGACTAGCAGCAATCCCCCAGAGGTAAAGCACGCAGCCCAGGAATGCTGAGCTCAGCCTTGGCCCCCCGAAATACTCCAGAAAGACAGCCAGTTGACTGAACCCTTCTTATACCACAATCAAATACTCAAGGGCATCAAAGAAAATAAAAGCACACACACACACACACACACAAAAGAAATCTGCCCAAAGTATAGCAACTTCAAAGATTAAAGGAATGCCAGCCTTCACAGATAAGAAAGAACCAGTGCAAGAATTCTGGCAACTCAAAGAGTTGGAGTATCTTCTCACCACACTAGTTCCCAGGCAGTGATTCAGAATAGATTCAGAATATAGAAAGAGAATTCAGAATATAGACAGCAACAAAGATGATCAAGTTTCAGGAGGAAGTCAAAACCCAATCCAAGGAATCTAAGAAATATAATGAAAAGATAAAGGAGATGAAAGACAAAATGGCCATTTTAAGAAACAACCAAACTGGCCCAATACAGCTGAAAAACTCACTTCAAGAATTTCCGAATACAATCACAAGTGTTAACAGCAGAATTGACCAAACTGAGGAAAGAATCTCAGATTGCAAAGACCAGTACTCTGAAATATTGTGGCCATACAAAAATAAATAAAAACAAGTAAAGAAGAATGAATGAAGCCTCTAAGAAATAAGGGACTATGTAAAGAGACCAAACCTGTGGTTCATTGGCATCCCTGAAAGAGGGGGGAAAAGTAAGCAATTTGGAAAACATATTTGAGAATATCGTCTATGAAAATTTCTCCTACCTTGCTAGAGAAGACAACATTAAAATTTAGGAAATACAGAGAAGCCCTGTGAGATGCTGACAAGATGTCTTCAAGGTACATAGATTCTCCAAGATCAAAATGAAAGAAAGATATGTGAAAGGTAGCTAGAGAGAAGTGGCAATTTACCTATGGAGCAAACACCATCGGGCAAACGGCAGACCTTTCAGCACAAAGAGATTTGTTGGGCTGGAGTACAGATCAAAAGCAATTACCCAGAATGCACACAGAGGCATAAGAAGATGATGAATTAAGAGAAACAAAGTCTAGTAAACATCTACACAGATCTGCAGAAAGAAGGAAGGGAGAAAATTATGAGATTAAACCTTTCAATATATAATGGATGAGAAAATTCTAGAATTTATGACAGACTGCCTTGTATATACAGGGAACACAACATATTCCAGTAGAATAAATAGAATATTTATGTGAAACAGAGAAACAGTGACAGAAAATGAGAAAAAGTGATAGAGACTACTTTTAAGGTAGAGAGAAAAATTGCAATAAATAAGTATGTGAGAGTGTAATCATTAAAAGTTAGAAGATAGTAGGAAAATATCTTAATTGTATGTTAATGGAAAATAACTTCCAATTAAGAAATGTGTACCAAAATGTTTTAAAAATGACAGGATAAAGATGTTTCAATTACAAATTTAACTGAAAATACTTACTTTCAAAATAATCTTACTAAAGAACTTCAAAAAATGTTTTAAGAAGTAACAAAATTCCAGACAAAAATGTGAAATGGAAGAAGAAATGAAAAATAAAATAATAAACATGTGACCAATATAAGGAATTATTGGGCCAAGTGAGGTGGCTTATGCTTATATTCCCGGTAATTTTCTAGGCCAAGGAGAGGATTGCTTGAAGCCAGGTGTTTGAGACTATCCTCTGAAACAAAGCGAGACCTCATCTCTACCAAACTGAAGTAAAATCAAATTAAAACTTATTCATGTGAAGTAGAGTGTGCCTGTAGTTTCGGCTACTTGGGAGGCTAAGGCGAGAAGGTTGTTTGGTCACAGACTTTCAAGGCTGCAGTGAGCTATGATTAAGCCACTGCTCTCCAGCCTGGGTGACAGTAAGAACCAATCTCTAATAAAAAATTAATTAATTAGTTAAACAGAAATTAAAAATATTTATTTATTGAACAATACATTTAAATCCTAAATCTAGAAATTAGGATAAAGATAAAATATGGAGCAACGGTACACTAAAGTGTAATGTATACCTTATATAACACTATGCTAATTTTAATCTTTTAATAGAGAAATTAACATTTTAGATTAACCACTAAAATAGCAGTAATAGAGTAGTAATGCAGTAGTTCTAAGCTGGTAGGAGGTCAAAATGGAATAAGGTGCAAAACATCTAGTAGTATAAAAGGTAGGAAAGAAGCAATGAAGCAGAAAGAGAATAAGGAAGGAAGAAAACAAAGTATAATACCTAAATATATTCAAGGAAAGCTAGAAAGTAGGAAAATAGCTTAAAGCAAGCAATAAATACAACAAAATAAAATGAGATTCAAGTCAAGGTGGCAGATTAGAAGCAGCTCTTGAGCCGCTCTCAGGACGAGGAAATGAGGTGGATGGTGAACACTGGCCCTGAGTGATGACTGTGAGCCAATCACCTAAGAAACACTGCAGGATCCATCAAGGCAGCAAGGGACGCAGAGGGCAGAGAAGAGCGAAGCTGGGCAGCAGCCCACCTAGGATCACTGCAGAGCCAGGAGAAGCTCCTAACACAGGAAAACAGTGAGTGAGTGACAGCCCCCAGGGGATTCATGCTTCCCGCAGGGACCTGCCCAAGCAGGATGGGAAGAATATCCTGAACTCACTGGGGCCTCTAAACTGATACAGAACGTGCCCAGAGCTTTTGAGGGGACAGTATGTAACTTCATGGGGAACTCCACAGGCCTTAGACCCGAGAGTAGCCTGGTGCCGCTTTCATAGCCACAATAAGGACAAAGGCACAGGGCCCAGGAGCAGTAAATTTTTCTACTCCCCTCACCGGACAAGGCTCATTACAAGCTTCTAGCACAACAGCGCTGCTTCTGCCTGAGCTTTGTGGGCAGGCACAGCCCTGTGTTCCCCAGGGAAACAACCAGACAGCATAGCCAGTGATTCCACCCACCCTGCAGCTTGTAACCATGTGGGCCACACCTGCTGGGAGTCCCAGCACAATAGCCAGACTTCTGCCTGAACTCCATGGGTAGGGGCAGTTCTGTATTCCCCAAGGAAACATCTGCACAGTGGATCGGGCGACCCCACTCACTCACACTCCTCCTAGGTGGGCAAGACACACAAGTCGGGAATTCCAACACAGTGGACTCACCTCTACCTAAACTCTGTGGGAGGGTGCAGCTTTGTGTTGCCCTGGGTAGCACTGAGATGACAGATCAGGTGACTCCACCCACCACCACTGCTGCTAGCCCAGTTGGATTTGCAAGTTTAGGCATTGCCTAAGCAGGTGGGAGCCCTCACTCTTGAAACACTGAGAGGTGTGAGATGCCCAGGTTTGCAGGCTGGTGGAGGAATAGGGTGTGCCTCCCTCTACAGGGCAGTCCCAGGAAGCATAGGCTGGTCTACCAACTGTGGACCCTGCCTGAGGGAGTCATATGGACCAGAACATTTAACAAAGGAAACATGGGTGTGGAGCTAATGACTGGAGGGGGCACATCTAAGGCTCAGGAGCAGTTAATGTGAGGGGTCATCTCTCTCTCCCCCACCCACAGAGCACTACTGCCAACTGTGCCAAAAAATAAAAAAGCATGGTGCTAAGAACCTATCTGCCAGCCAACACTGTTAAGCACTATCTACTGGATCACAATCCAGAATACAACACCAAAATATTTTGCGAGTATAAAGTGCCAGTGAAAACAAAAGCAAAGACTCCTGCCACAAATCAAGATTCTCTACTGAGTCCTGGCTCTCTAAAAACACTCAGAAATGAGGCCAACTGACATACTCAACTTACGTCACGGTTAAAGGAACACCAGGCTTCACACATGATAAAGAATGAATGCAAGAACTTCGGCAACTCAAAAAATCAATGTGCCCCCTTACCTACAAATGAACACACCAGTCTCCCAGAAATGCTTTTTAGCCAGATTGAGATGACTGAAATGATGGACATACAATTCAGGATCTCAATGGCAAGGAAGCTCATCAGGATTGAGAATAAACTTGAAACCTAATCCAAGAGATCCAAGGAATCTAATATAATCATCCAGGAACTGCAAGACAAAATATCCATTTTAAGAGAGAATCAAACTGAACTTCTGGAAATGAGGAATTTACTTCAAGAATTCCAAAATATAACAGGAAACATCAACAGCAGAATAGATCAAGCTAAAGAAAGAATCTAAGTGTTTGAAGACCGGTTCTTCAAATCAAATCCATCAGACAAAAATAAAGAAAAATGATTTTTTTTTTTACATGAGCAAAACCTCCAGGAAATAGGGGATTATCAAGAGACGAAATCTGTGACTCACGAGTATTCCTGAAAGAGAAGGAGAGAAAGTAAGCAATTCAGAAAACATTTAACAATATAGTCCATGAAAATTTCTCCAGTCTTGCTAGAGAGGACGTACAAATTCAAGAAATACAAAGAAGTCCTGTGAGATACTACACAAGATTACCATCCCCAAGGCACATTCACCAAGATCACCACAAAAGACAAATCCTGAAGGAAGCTAGAGAGAAAGCTCAGGTCACATACAAACAGGATCTTATCAGGGTAGCAGCAGAACTCTCAGCAGAAACCCTACAAGCCAAAAGAGATTGGGGGCCTATATTCAACGTTCTTAAATAAAAGAAATTCCAACAATGAATTTCATATCCAGCCAGACTAAGGTTAGTAAGCAAAGGGGAAATAAGATCCTTTTCAGACAAGCACATGCTAACGGAATTCATTACCATGAGACCTGACCTACAAGAAGGTCTTAAGGGTGTGCAAAATAAGGAAAGGAAAGACCATTCCAGCCACCACAAAAACACACTTAATTACATCAAGCATTGACATTATAAAGCAGCCACAAAAACAAATCTGCAAAATAACCAGCTAACAACAAAATGACTGGATCAAATCTGTACATGTTAATATTAATCTTTTATGTAAAATATTAACCGTTGATGTAAATATTAACCTTTTATGTAGAATTAACCTTTTATGTAACCTTTTAATTGAGGCTAAAGCCCCAATTAAAAGATACAGAGTGGCAAGATGCATAAAGAAGCAATACACAGCCGTATGCTGTCCAGAGACCCATCTCAAATGGAATAGCATTTGCGAATGCAATAGCATAGGCTAAAAGTAAAGGGATGGAGAAAAATGTACCAAGCAATTGAAAAACAGATAAAAGCAGGGTTTGCTCTTCCAATTTTCAGGCAAAAATGGACTTTAAACCAACAAATATAACAAAGAATAAAGAAGGGCATCATATAATGGTAAATAATACAACAACAAGAAAACCTAAGCATCACAAATATATATGCACCCACCACAGACACAATCAGATTAATAGAGCCAGTTCTTAAAGATTTAGAAAAAAGAGATTTAGATAACCCTAAGTGGGAAACTTCAACACCCAACTCACAGTATTAGAAAGATTATCAAGGCAGAAAACTGACAAAAATATTTGGGACCTGAACTCAACACTTGACCAATTGGACCTAACAGACATCTGCAAAATTTCCTACTCCCAAAAAAGAGAATATGCATTCTTCTCATTTGCACATAGCACATACTCTAAAATTGACCACAACACTGTCCATAAAGCAATCTTTAGCAATTGAAAAAAAACTGAGCTCATACCAACCACAGTTTTGGGACCACAGCAAAATAAAAATTAAAATAAATACTGATAAACTCATTCAAAACCATACAATTACATGGAAATTAAACAACCTGCTTCTGAATGACTTTTGGGTAAAAAATGAAATTAAGGTAGAAATCAAGAAATTCTTTGAAACTAATGAGAACAAAGTGACAACATACCAGAATCTTCAAAACATAGCAAAAGCAATGTTAAGAGGGAATTTTATAGCACTAAACGCTCACATGAAAAAGTTAGAATAATCTAAAATTAACAACCTAATATCACACCAAGAAGGACTATAAAAACAAGAGCAAACCAATCTCAAAGCTGGTAGACAACAAGAAATAACCAAAATCAGAGCTGAACTGAAGGAAATTGAGAGGGGAAAAAAACCATGCAAAAGATCAGTGAATACAGGAGTTTGTCCTTTGAAGGAATAAATAAGATTTTTATTAGTCTAGACACTAGCTAGACTAATAAAAAAGAGAGATCTACGTAAACATAATAGGAAATGAAAAACGGGACATTACCACTGAACCAACAGAAATATAAAAAGCTCTCAGAGACTACCATGAACATCTCTATGCACACAAACTAGGAAACCTAGAAAGAATGGATAAATTTCTGTAAATATATAACCTGTCTAGGAAGAAATACAATCCCCAAACAGACCAATAATGATTTCTAAAATTGAATCAGTAATAAAAAGGCCACTAACTAAAAAAAGCCTATGAGCAGACAGATTTACAGCCAAATTCTCCCAGATGTATAAAGAAGAGCTGGTGTGATTTCTACTGAAACTATTCCAAAAAATTGAGGAGGAGAGACTCCTCCCTAACTCATTCTATGAGGATAACATCGTTCTAATACTAAAACGTGGAAGAGATACAACCAAAAAAGAAAAAAAAAACAAAACAAAACTTCAGGCCAATAACGTTGATGAACCTAGATTCAAAAATCCTCAGCAAAATAATAGCAAACTGTGTCTAGCATCACATCAAAATGCAAATTTACCACAATCAAGTAGACTTTATTCCTGGAGGCAAAGTTAGTTTAACATACATAAATTAATAAATTTAATTCATCACATAAACAGAACTAAAAACAAAACCATATGATTATATCAATAAATATAGAAAAAGCTTTTTATAAAATTCAACATCCTTTCATGTTAAAGATTGTCAACTCACTAGCATGGAGGGGAAGATATTTCAAATTAATAAAAGCCATCAGTGACAAACCCACAGCCAACATCATACTGAATGGGCAAAAGCTGGAAGCATTCTGCCTGAGAAACAGAACAAGACAGATGTCCACTCTCAGCACTCCTATTCATCATAGCATTGAAAGTGTTGGCCAGAGCAATCAGGCAAGAGAAAGAAATAGAAGACATCCAAATAGGAAGAAAGGGAGTCAAACTATTATCTCTGTTTGCATATAACACGATTCTATAACTAGAAAACCCCATAGTTTTCTAGGGTTTTCATAGATTTTTAGAAAACCTCATAGTTTTCTCTGGCCAGAAGCTGCTAGATCTAATAAATAACATCTGCAAAGTTTCAATATACAAAATCAATGTAGAAATACCAGTAGCATTTCTGTAAATCCACAGTCTCCAAGCTGAGAGCTGAATTAAGAGCATAAACCTATTCACAATAACCAAAAATATACTAAAATACCTAGGAATACAGCTAAGCAGGGATGCGAAAGATCTCTACAATGAGAATTACAAAACACTACTAAAGAAATCATAGGTAATACAGACAAATGGCAAAACATTCATGCTCATGGATAGGAAGAATCAATATCATTAAAGTGGCCCTACTGCCCAAAGCAATTATTTACAGATTCAATGCTCTTCCTATCAAACTACCAATGATAGTCTTCACAGAATCAGAAAAAAAACTATTTTAAAATTAATATGGAACAAAAAAGAACCCAAATAGTCAAGGCAATCCTAAGCAAAAAAAAAGAATAAAGCTGGTGGTATCATGTTACCCAGTTTTAAACTATACTACAAGGCTACAGCAACCAAAACAGCATGGTACTTGTTAAAAAAAGAAAAAGAACAGACACATAAACCAATGAAACAGAATAAGGAGCCTAGAAATCATGCTTCACACCTACAGCCATCTGATCTTCAACAAAGTTGACAGAAACAAGCAATGGGGAAAGGACTTTCTATTCAGTAAATGGTCCTGAAATAACTTGCTAGCCATAGGCAGAAGATTAAAGCTGGACCCCTTCCTTACACCATGTACAAAAATCAACTCCAGATGGACTAAAGACTTAGCTGTAAGACCTAAAACTAGACAATACTATTTAGAACACTGCCCCCTGCAAATGTTTTGTGATGAAGATACCAAAAGCAATTGCAGCAAAAGCAAAAATTGACAAATCTGACTTAATTCAACTAAAGAGCTTCTGTGCTGAAGCATAAACTATCAACAGAATAAGCAGACAACCTACAGAATGGGAGAAAATATTTGTTAACTATGCATCTGACACAAGTCTAATATCTAGAATGTATAAGAAGCTTAAACAAAATAACAAGCAAAATCAAACAACCTCATTAAAAATTTGGCTAAGGACATAGATACTTTTCGAAAGAAGACATATACTTACATAGATACTTTTCAAAAGAAGACCTATAAGCATATGAACAAATGCTCAAAATCACCAATCATCAGATAAATGCCAATCAAAACTACAATGAGATGCCATCTCACACTAGTCAGAATGGCTATTATTAAAAAGTCAAAAAATAACAGATGCTGGTGATGCTGCGGAGTAAAATGAATGCCTATACACTGCTAGTGGGAATGAAAATTTGTTCAGCTATTGTGGAAAGCAGCTTGGCAACTTTTCAGAGAACTTAGAACAGGACTAACATTCAACTAGGTATACACTCAAAGGAATACAAATTGTTCTGTCATAAAGACAAATGCATCTGTGTAATCATTACAGCACTATTCACAATTGCCAGGTCATGGAATCAAGCTAAAAGCCCATCAGTGGTAGACTGGATAAAGAAAATGGGGTACACATACATCATAGAATACTATGCAGCCATAAAAATGAATGAGATCATGACCTTTGCAGAAACATGGATGGAGATGAAGGCCTTTATCCCAAACAAACTGATGAAAGAATAGAAAACAAAATACTGTTTTCTCACTTATAAGTGAGAGCTAAATGTTGAGTACACAAAGACAGGGAAAACAGACACTGGAGCCTCTTTGAGTGTGGAGGCTGGGAGGAGGGTGAGGATCAAAAAACTACCTATCAGATACTGTGCTTATTACCTGGGTGACAAAATAATTTGTACACCAAACTCCCATGACATTCAGTTTATCTATATAACCAACCTGCATATGTACCCCTGAACCTAAAATTAAAGTTAAAAAATAAATTTAAAAAGTTAGTATGTTTTTATATGCTTATTATCTATTTGTATATTTGCTTTGGTGTGGTCTTTTGTCCAGTTTTTATTAGGTGCATTGTTTTCTTATTGTTGAGTGTTATGAGTTTTCCTTGTATCTAAGAAACAAGCCTTTTATCTGAATCATGTTCTGCAGGTATATTCTCCCAGTTTGTGCCTTGAATTTAATCATCTTAATGGTGTCTACACCAACTAAAATTTTTTAATGTTAATATAGTCTAATTTATCAGCTTTTCCTTTCATAGGTCATGGTCTTAATATTGTATCCAAAAATTCATTATCAAATATACATTCACGTAAGTCTTTTCTTTTAGAATTGTAAATCATTTAGGTTCCATATTTAAAATTATGATCCATTTAGAGATAATTTCTTTGTGAAAGATGAAAAGTCTAGGTTTACTTTCTGTTTGTTTGCAGATGGACTTCCAAATATATAGCACCATTTGTTAAAAAAAAAAACAAAAAAACTAAGTTTTCTACACTGGATTGATTCTTCAATAAAAAATAAATTGACTCTATTTGTATGGCTCCATTTCTAGGCTATCTGTTCTATTAACCTATATGTCTGTTATTTTACCAATACCAGGCTATTTTGATTACTATAGCCTTATCATACATACTGAAATCAAGTAATTTATATCATTCTATCATCCTACTTTGTTATTCTTCTTCAGTACTGTATTGGCTATTTTCTCTTCACAGTAACTTTGGAATCAATTTGTCAAATAATTGATAACAATATTATGTCTTACAATCAGTGAACATATACTATGTACCTACTTATTTAGATTTTTGATTTTTTTATCAGAGTTCTTAGTTTTCACGTATAGATTCTATGCATGTTTTAGACATACTTACTTTTTTTATCTTTTCCAATTTACTTTTGCATAGTAACGCTTTATCTTTTGACAAAGCTGTGCTCAGTTTTTAGTTCCAGGAGTTATTTGTAGATTTTTTGTAATTTTTTTAAATAACAAAATTATGTAATCCACGAAAAGGACAGTTTTAACTCTTCTTTTGCAAACTTTCTATGTTTTCTTTCCTTTAATTTTGCCTTATTATACTAGCTAGTATTTTAGTATAGTTTTGAATAGGAGTAGGGAAAGAACACACTTTCCATGTTCTCAAATATTAGGGGAAAATTGTCAAATTTCTCACCATTACTTATAATTTTTGTGGATATTCTTTATCTAGTTGAAGAAGTTCCCCTCTTTTCCCAGTTTGATCATTGTTTTGATTATTAGTGGATGTTAAAATTGTCAAATACTATTTTTTATGCATCAGTGGTGATGAGTATACAATTTTTGCCTCTTAATATGGTATACCATTGCATAGATTGATTTTTGAATGTTGAATGATCCTTGTATTCCAGTACTACATCTCATTTGGGTTTAGTATATAATTATTTTAGACATCATTGGATGCAATTTAGTAATAAGTTGCATCCATTTTATTAATAAATTTATTGAGGGTTTTTGCATCTATGTTCATGTTTATTCCAGGGAATTCATCCATTTCATTTAGCTTATCAGTATCGGTCTCTACATTTCCATTCCTGTCATGTCTTTATCACGTTCTGTTTTTAGAAAAATGCTAGTTTCATAAAACACATTTGGAAGTGTTTCTTCTGATATAATTTCTGGAAGAGATTGTGGAGAATTGGTATAATTTATTTCTTAAATGTTTGATAGAATTCACCAATCCAGGCCTTGCATTATTTGTTTTGGAGTGTTATTAATTATTTGTGCCATTTATTTAGTTGACATATATCTATTCAAATAATCTATTTTTCCATGTGTGGACTTTGCTAGGTTTTGTATTACAAGGAAATGGTCCAGAGTTTGTTCTATGGAAGGGCCATATATGCAAAGCAACCCCCAAATGCCAGAGGAGCCAAGAAACCAAAGGAGGCAGGCAAATCCAGTTTGTTGGTATTGGTTGATTTATTAAGGGAACTTATACACAAAAGCATGCTCTTGGGCAGCCATCTGGCAGGTAGATCTCTGCACTGTCACTCCCCAGACAAGGCTCATATACCATAGGAAAAGAGTATGTGCTCTAGAGATACAATTAAAAGTGACCCTCCAGAACAGGCAAGAGTGCTATGAGCTTCATAGCCTGTAATTTGTGTGATAACATCAAGGTTGCTTTGTTCTTACACTAGGGACAGTAAATAATGTAGGAATCAGGAGGCATTTATGGAATTAATTAGAGGTCAACATGGCATATTAACATCCAAGACAGAATCACTTTTGTCTCCGTGGAGTTCATAATATATATTTTTATTATGTTCTTAATACCAATGGTCTTAGTAATGATGACACGCTTTCCTTACTGGTATTATTAACAGTAATGTATGCTTTCTTTCTTTTTTTTTTTTTCTTGGTTAGTCTGGCATAATTACTAATTTTATCAATCTTTTCGAATAAGCAGCTTTCGGTTTCATTGACTTTCTTGATGCATTTTCTATTTTATTGATTTCTGCTCTCCTTTTTATTACTTGATTTCTTCTGCTTGCTTTAGGTTTAAATTGCTCTTCTTTATCTAGTTTCCTAAATTGAAAAATTAGCATATAGATTTTATATCTTTTCCCTTTTCTAATATATGCTCTTGGTGCTATGCATTTCCCTCTAAGCACTGTTTCTAATACATCCCACAATTATATCTTCTGAAACTGCCCCACAGTTCTTGGAAGCTTTTTTTCTTTTTGTTTTTCATTTTATTTTCATTTTGTATTTCTATTGGGGTAAATTCTGTGGACCTACTATCAAGCTCACTTATTGTTTTATTTAACTTTGTCTAGCCCACTTATGAGCCATTAAAGCATTTCTTTCTGCTCTTAGAATTTTCCTCTGTTAAGGACTAAATGTGTCTTCCTTCAAAATTCATACTTTACAACACTAACTCTTAATATGATAATATTCAGAAGCAGGGCCTATAGGAGATATAGAGTTGGATGAATTCATAAGAGTGGGTCCCTCATGCAGGGATTATTATCCTTATAAGAAGAGACACAAGAGAGCTTATTTTCTCTCTCTCTCTCTACCATATGATGACACAGCACAGAGGACATTTGCAAGATAGAAATAACCCTCACCAGCAATTTAATTGGCTGCACATTTAGATCTTAGATTTCCAAGCCTCAGGAAGTGTAAGAAATTAAATTCTATTGTGTAAATCACGCAGTCTACGGTATTTTATTATGGCAGCCCGAACAGACCAACACAGGTTTCTGTACTGGGAGCGAGGCATTACAACAAATGCCTTAAAATGTGTAACTTTTTTTAGAATGGATAATGACTAGAAACTAAAAGGGTTCTTAGGTACCAAGAATCCTAAAAATATGAATGTTAAGGGTGATTCTGCTGAGGTCTCAGATGGAAATAAACAAAATCTTATTGGGAACTTGAGGAAAGTTGATTCTTGTTATAACATGGCAAAAAAACTTGACTGAACTGTGTTCTAGTGTCTTGTGGAAGGTAGAATTTGCAAGTGATGAAATTAGATATTTAGCTAAGAAAATTTATAAGTAAAGTGTTGAAGCAGTCGCTTGGTTCCTCCTGGATGGTTGTCATAAAGCATGAGAGTAGTAAGATGGATTGAAGAAAAAATTGCTAAGCAAAAAAAGAACAGACCTTGAGGATTTCAAAAATTCTCTGTCCATCAATATCACAAGCAAAAAAAAAAAGAGAGAGAGAGAGAGAGAAAGCCTATCCTGAAGATCACCAAAGGATGTGGCTGCATTATTACTCGATAAATATTTCATAGGATTATATGAGCAGAAACACTGCTAGTCTGAATTGAAGGGGATGGAGACAGAATGAAACAAATGAAGGCTGTTGGACTTCTTGGATTTTACAGGATGTGACGGTAGAGCCATTTGGCTGCAAATGTGCACTGTTCTTCAAGAGAAAAAAAAAAAAATGACCTCAAATGTGACTCAGAGATTACCAGGGCCACTACCTTGCTGTTAACAGGAGGCTTGGTTGTGGGACAGCCCTTCGTGGGTTTTGGAGCTAGGCCACCCAGCATCTTGGGGCCTGGCCTCCACCTCATGGAGCCTTGGGGTTTTCACCCTTGCTTAATGAAGCCATGGAGGCAGGACCATGGTCCTAGTGAGCACAGAAGTTGACACCGACTCTCAGCTGGACTGCAGGACAGAACATCAAGCCAAAATAATTATTCTTATGATTTACGATATAATGTAGTTTGCTTTGCTAGGTTTTGGACTTGCTTGAGTCCTGTTACCCCTTCCTTCCTTCTTATATCTCCCTTTTGAAATGAGAATGTCTACCCAATGCATATCTCATCATTATGTTTTGAAAGCACAAAATTCATCTAGTTTCACTGGTTCACATCTGGAGATAAAATTTATGTCAGGATAAATTCTACCAGGAGCCTCACCCATACCCGATTTAGATGATATTTAAATGAGAATTTGGATTTTAGGCTTTAAGGGTGCTATTGGAATGAGTTAAGAATTTGGGGGCTATTTGCAAACAGGGACAATTTAACTTCCTCTTTTCCTAATTGAATACCCTTTATTTCCTTCTCCTGCCTGATTGCTCTGGCCAGAACTTCCAGCACTATGTTGAATAGGAGCGGTGAGAGAGGGCATCCCTGTCTTGTGCCAGTTTTCAGAGGGAATGCTTCCAGTTTTTGCCCATTCAGTATGATATTGGCTGTGGGTTTGTCATAGATAGCTCTTATTATTTTGAGATACGTCCCATCAATACCTAATTTATTGAGAGTTGTTAGCATGAAGGGTTGTTGAATTTTGTCAAAGGCCTTTTCTGCATCTATTGAGATAATCATGTGGTTTTTGTCTTTGGTTCTGTTTATATGCTGGATTACATTTATTGATTTGCGTATGTTGAACCAGCCTTGCATCCCAGGGATGAAGCCCACTTGATCGTGGTGGATAAGGTTTTTGATGTGCTGCTGGATTCGTTTTGCCAGTATTTTATTGAGGATTTTTGCATCAATGTTGATCAAGGATATTGGTCTGAAATTCTTTTTTGGTTATGTCTCTGCCAGGCTTTGGTATCAGGACAATGCTGGCTTCATAAAATGTGTTAGGGAGGATTCCCTCTTTTTCTATCGATTGGAATAGTTTCAGAAGGAATGGTACCAGTTCCTCCTTGTACCTCTGGTAGAATTCGGCTGTGAATCCATCAGGTCCTGGACTCTTTTTGGTTGGTAAGCTATTGTTTATTGCCACAATTTCAGAACCTGTTATTGGTCTATTCAGAGATTGTATATCTAGAAAACCCCATTGTCTCAGCCCAAAATCTCCTTAACCTGATTAGCAATTTCAGCAAAGTCTCAGGATACAAAATCAATGTACAAAAATCACAAGCATTCTTGTACACCAATCACAGACAAACAGAGAGCCAAATCATGAGTGAACTCCCATTCACAATTGCTTCAAAGAGGATAAAATATCTAGGAATCCAACTTACAAGGGATGTGAAGGACCTCTTCAAGGAGAACTACAAACCACTGCTCAATGAATAAAAGAGGATACAAACAAATGGAAGAACATTCCATGCTCATGGGTTGGAAGAATCAATATCGTGAAAATGGCCATACTGCCCAAGGTAATTTATAGATTCAACGCCATCCCCATCAAGCTACCAATGACTTTCTTCATAGAATTGAAAAAAACTACTTTAAAGTTCATATGGAACCAAAAAAGAGCCCACATCGCCAAGTCAATCCTAAGCCAAAAGAACAAAGCTGGAGGCATCACGCTACCTGACTTCAAACTATACTACAAGGCTACAGTAACCAAAACAGCATGGTACTGGTACCCCAACAGAGACATAGATCAATGGAACAGAACAGAGCCCTCAGAAATGATGCCACATATCTACAACTATCTGATCTTTGACAAACCTGACAAAAACAAGAAATGGGGAAAGGATTCCCTATTTAATAAATGGTGCTGGGAAAACTGGCTAGCCATATGTAGAAAGCTGAAACTGGATCCCTTCCTTACACCTTATACAAAAATTAATTCAAGATGGATTAAAGACTTAAATGTTAGACCTAAAACCATTAAAATCCTACAAGAAAACCTAGGCAATACCATTCAGGACATAGGCGTGGGCAAGGACTTCATGTCTAAAACACCAAAAGCAATGGCAACAAAAGCCAAAATTGACAAATGGGATCTCATTAAACTAAAGAGCTTCTGCACAGCAAAAGAAACTACCATCAGAGTGAACAGGCAACCTACAGAATGGGAGAAAATTTTTGCCACCTACTCATCTGACAAAGGGCTAATATCCAGAATCTACTATGAACTCAAACAAATTTACAAGAAAAAAACAAACAACCCCATCAAAAAGTGGGCAAAGGACATGAACAGACACTTCTCAAAAGAAGACATTTATGCCGCCAAAAAACACATGAAGAAATGCTCATCATCACTGGCCATCAGAGAAATGCAAATCAAAACCACAGTGAGATACCATCTCACACCAGTTAGAATGGCCATCATTAAAAAGTCAGGAAACAACAGGTGCTGGAGAGGATGTGGAGAAATAGGAACACTTTTACACTGTTGGTGGGACTGTAAACTAGTTCAACCATTGTGGAAGTCAGTGTGGAGATTCCTCAGGGATCTCGAACTAGAAATACCATTTGACCCAGCCATCCCATTACTGGGTATATATCCAAAGGACTATAAATCATGCTGCTATAAAGACACATGCACACGTATGTTTATTGCGGCACTATTCACAATAGCAAAGAGTTGGAACCAACCCAAATGTCCAACAACGATAGACTGGATTAAGAAAATGTGGCACATATACACCATGGAATACTATGCAGCCATAAAAAATGATGAGTTCATGTCCTTTGTAGGGACATGGATGAAACTGGAAAACATCATTCTCAGTAAACTATCGCAGGGACAAAAAACCAAACACTGCATGTTCTCACTCATAGGTGGGAATTGAACAATGAGAACTCATGGACACAGGAAGGGGAACATCACACTCCGGGGACTGTTGTGGGGTTGGGGGAGGGGGGAGGGACAGCATTAGGAGATACACCTAATGCTAAATGCCGAGTTAATGGGTGCAGGAAATCAACAGGGCACATGGATACATATGTAACAAACCTGCACATTGTGCACATGTACCCTAAAACCTAAAGTATAATAAAGAAAAAAAAAAGAACTTAGGGGCTGTTCAGATGGAATATACGTATTCTGTATGCAAGAAGGACATGAATTTTGGGTGGCCAGGGGCAGAATGTTAGGGATTAACAATTTGTGTCCCCCAAAATTTCGTAAGTTGGAGCCCTAAACCCCAGTGTGATGTATTTGGAAATTGACTCTTTCGGAGATAACCAGGGTTAGACAAGTTCATAAGGATGGGGGCGCTCATGCTGGGATTAATAACCCAATAAGAAGACATGCCAGAGGGTGCTCTCTCGCTAGTGCATTTGCAAGCCAGAAGAAAGCCCTGCTAGTAACCAAATGGGCCATCCCCTTTATTTTGGACTTCCCAGTGTGCATATCTCTTTTTAAAGTTAATTTCTGTGGTTTAAGGCACCCAGTGCATGGCATTTTTTTTTATGGCAGCCCAAGCTAAAAAACACATCTTCTCTTTGCTTACATTTTCTGCTTATGCCATTAACGCTGCTAACATATTAATCACAGATCAATTCCCTCTTTGATATTTACAATGTTGGTGTCATCCATATGTCTGCTTTTGATTTTTGTTTTCTCTCTTCAGACTGTTTTCACTTGCCATTGGATATCCTTTTAGGTTTCTGTTGTCAGCTAGACATGTTATGTAGGGTAAGAGAGGAAAAGTGATTTTAGAGTTTGGATTTATATAATTCTTCCCAGGAGTTGGTCTTTACTCTTTGCTCTTGTTGTAGGTGCCAAAGTCGTCAAGTTTTACTATTGTTTTGTTTGCTTGTTTTTCCTCTCAGCTTCAGGCTACTCTAAGTACTTCCCAGAGAGAGTCTGCTTACATCGCTTTTTTAGTTTTAATTTACTATTACTATACTGAAGACCTGCTGGTGTGATGGTAAGGTGTGATGGAGGGGAAGCATTCTGTAATATTACTATTCAACCTCAGATTTTGAATTGACCTGTGTTTCTGTGCTGTGGCCTTTATAAAAGTTTTTCCAGTGGTATGGCCCACACACATATAGACTTACACACACCCAGACACATGCACACATACACATGCATGCATGTGCACACAAATCACTCTTTCTTGAGATGTGAAGGCAAAAATAAAAGAATTCCTTTCTTCTATATGAGGAAAGCTTCTGGTAAAGAATTTTTCTGGGAAGAGTCTTTTGTTTTGCAGAATGCTCTGAGCAAATTTCACAATGATGAAATTTTCATTACTTTTCTTCCCCTGCTTGAGTCAGAAGAACTTTCTCAGCTCTTCTTCGTGAGAACATGTTGGGATCTTGGACATAAAACCCATGAATAAGTGGTGCTCCTTTTAAGACAACAATCCCAGAAGCCTTTCTCTATCATGTTAGTCTGCACTCAGCCTCCTCCAACAGTTTGCCAAAATTCCCATTTGAATGCCTTCTCCTGCTAAGGTCTCGATATCTTCTAAGCCACAAAAGCAGCCCAGGATGCCACCCTTTGGAATTTCCTGCCTCTCCAGAGTTTACAGTGACTGTTGGCTCTGCCAACTCCGGTGTCTGATGGATCCAAGAAAAGCTGCTGATTCTTATCTGTTCAGCATTTACTTATTATAGAAACAGGAGTGCTGACTTCTGCATTATTTCTTGTCAGAGCAAAATTCAATTCCCTGTATTACTTTTTAAAAATATTTCTATTTTCTTCTTCTTTTTTTTTTTTTTTGCGATAGAGTCTTGCTCTGTCGCCCAGGCTGGAGTGCAGTGGCACGATCTCGGCTCACTGCAAGCTCCGCCTCCCAGGTTCATGCCATTCTCCTGCCTCAGCCTCCCAAGCAGCTGGGACTACAGGTGCCCACCACCACGCCCAGCTAATTTTTTGTATTTTTAGTAGAGACAGGGTTTCACCGTGTTAGCCAGGATAGTCTCGATCTCCTGACCTTGTGATCCACCTGCCTCGGCCTCCCAAAGTGCTGGGATTACAGGCATTAGCCACCACGCCTGGCAAAATATTTCTATTTTCTACATATTTTTGCCTCAACTCATCATTTTCAGATTTCATAGAGGAATTCAACCTTCATTTGATTGAATGTTAGCGTATCACTTGTTGATACTACTTCATAAACTCATCTGTGTACCAACTTCAAACATAAACAAAATGTTTCCAATCAAATAGAGATACATACTTAAGTCTTGTCTTGTATACCTTATACCCCTCTTTGAAATAGTAATCAGAAGTCATTCACTAATATAGAGACTATACACACAAATAACTCTAGCATAATTAAAACAACAAAAACATATTTACAATCTAATAATCTTGTAGAAGTTTTTAATGTTATCTTTTGCTGCTAGTTTATCATTTGACAGCTTCTGTACAATTGGAGAAATTGCCTCTCACGCACACTTGAGTGTGTCATCTTTGTATGCGTCACTTTTTCCAGGTGTTGCTCTAGTGCTCTTGGTGGTGCTGCTAGAAACCCCCTGCTAGGTTGCCATGCAATTGTAACTGGAGGAACCCCATGAGGAAAATGAGAGGTGGGATGGTGAATAATTTTTTTCTCTCTTTCTTTTCATTGTCATACAAGATCTGAAGATGCCTGTAATGAGGCTTCTCTGCAAATGTTCTGTAGAACAAAAATCAGTTGCACTTAGTTTTGGCCCACTTGATGATACATTCTAAGGCAGCTGTCTCTCCTTTCCTGCTTCACTCTGTCTCTCTGTGTGTTCCTTGGCTATAATGCTGTCAATATTAGCATCAGCCTATGCTTTCCCGGGAGCCTAGGCTAAGCTAAGTGAAGCCCCAGGTGATGTCTTTGCAAAAATAGAAGTAACTGTCCCTGGGTTCTAGTGTCTACCTGTTCCTTCCTAAGGCCAAATTTCTGAACTTAAACCAAAGTGAAGTTACCATGTAAAATACCAAAGACAGATGCTGATTAAGGCATGAGATGCATTGTTCCCTCAGCGTTAAAATTTAAGAAAAATTCAGGTGCCTTTAATTCTCTTATTTGTCACATGTAACTCATCATTTCACTAAAAACAAACAAACAAACAAAAAAACATGTTGAGTGAGATGAAATGAAAGTCACCTCATCTCAACTAGTCTTCATAAAACACTTTCTCCCATGTGAAAGTCTGTTTTGCCAAACAGAGGCCTTTAGTTCCCTATAGATCTAACCTCAGTAAGCCAAGGATAAATGCACTCTTAACTGGTCATCTGATTTTTAAAAAATAGAAACCTGCCAGCCTTCTCTCCCAAATGAATACAGATTATTTTATTCACACTAAAATGTATAGTAGTTTAATTCTTGATAAATTTGCCATGTGGGTGCTGAGGTCATAATTATCCACATGGAGCAGGAAAATCTGGGCATGGCTATTCCTTTATAGGCCATAGCTCTATGTCCTGTCACTCTGTGAAGCATCTGTACGATCAAAATGGTCATTCATCACTCAAACTTTAATTCTGTCCACAGAAATCAATAAGGGAGAAGCTGTAGCAAATCTATATGATCTTCTAAATTATCTTTATAGAGACAAAGGATTTGTGTCTTAACAAAATGGGTCAAAATACTTGAGTTAATATTTTAACATAATACATTGTACCCTACTTTATAATTTTAATTTTATTTATAATATTTTAATAGTCTAAGCCTACTTTAATGACTTAAACACAGTTTTGAATGAATTTAAAGGGTCCTTCTTGCTATTAGGTAGAAAATTATACGGCTTCTTTCAGCACTAAGTATAAAGGTTTTATTTTTGTCTTGTATAAGTGGACTCAACAGACAATTAGCTCTGCAACCTCATTAATTGCAGAAAGAATGGTACAGTGGCACAATGTCAAATATATTTAAATTGTAATACTTATTTTGGCAGATGTCAGCCAATATTTAATTGGCTTTTTTCCAACAAGTGCATAAAATATACAAAATCCATAAGTTATATGTAGGTGAATGTATCAAATAATTCATCTTGTAGTTCACCAAGAAGTGAAATTACTTAGCAACATTGTTCATAGGCTTAATTCAGTTTGCATGTATGTGGGTTTGATGTAATGTGCAATTTCAATCAGAAGTCACCAATTGTAATATTAAAAATTTGATAATGCAAAAATTTAGTTATTCAGTTATCATTTGCAAATTACTAAAGACAATCTAAAATGAAATCCTATTTCTTTCCACAGGCCCTTGTTTCATTCCTTGTAGAGATAAAGTGGTTGTTTAAGAATGTGTCTATTTATGTATCTTAATTTTCTTAGGAATGTTTGAAATTTCCATTGTTGATTGGTTGACAATCCACGTTAATCTATCTGAAGTAGCCCTTTGGAGGAAATGTAATCTTAAACCATCTGCTTATTAATCCTTATTAATAATAATTTCAGAGAAATAATATTTGTAGGCAATGTTCTGACATAATGTATGGTAAAATATTTTCTCAAGTATTCTAAATTGTAGCCTTAGGTTAAATCTACAACATTTAAGAATGGTTCCTTTGGACAATAATTTAGTCCTTCATAGAATGTATGCTATTGAAATTTGATTTGGCATTATTCAATTAACCTATCTTAAGGGACATTACAATAAATAGCTCTAGAATCTCTTCACTACGTACATTTTAGCAGTCAAGTCAAGAAACTTGTCCAATAAATTGTTACTCTTCACAATGTAGTCTGCACATAAGTTTAGATCTACGAAATCTTGTTACTGGTCCATGACTAGAAAAGGAAAGAAATTCAAGTAAAGCATTTACCAATGTTTGTGGAATAAAGTAATTTTATGTCTGTTGATTATAATAATGAAAATGAGACTTTATATATCTTTAATATTTTTACTTTCATCGTCATTGTGTCTTGCAAAAAAAATCAGCTACAATGTATTGGAACTAAAAAATAACAACGGAAAGGTCATTCACTCTAGCTAGTTTGAGAAGCACTGCACCACCTCTTGTGGTAGATGCCTCAGCAGAATCCATAGACACTTCTCAGGCTCCCCTTGAGGGAAAACTTTCCCAAAATAAAATTTCAGCATTATCATCTGTTTGTTCATTTCTCCTTTTACCTTTGTTGTTTGTGTTGACTTTATAATACTAGAATCTGAAGACCATGTAATTTTTTCACCCGTTTTTTTTTTTTTTTTTGAGGTGGAGTTTTGTTTTTGTTGCCCAGGCTGGAGTGCAATGGTGTGATCTCAGCTCACTGCAGCGTCCACTTCCCAGGCTGAAACGATTCTCCTGCCTCAGCCTCCCAAGTAGCTAGGATTACAGCCGTGCACCACCAAGTCCAGTTAATTTTTTTTTTTTTTTTTTTTTTTTTGTAGAAACGGGGTTTCTTGACTAGGGTTGCAATCATGCTTATCTTATGGGATGCCATAAGTACCAAATGAGACTATGAACAGAATTGGCCTTGCTATTAATGCCCTAGCCCAGAAGATATATTTAACTTTTCACACTTATCACGCTTTTGCACTATTAACTTCTGGTGGGCAAAAGCAGTATCAAAATCCTCATTTTATCACCAACATAATCAGAACATTGATGCTCTTAAAAGAGATAATGGTTCTTGGCAAGCTATTTGTGGCTTACCATTGCTTGGTGAAAGGAAAGCTGCAGAGTGAAATGTTGAGAATCAGCAGATGAACGAACAGCCAGTGAATGGGGAATGCAGCAGGTAGCTTTCCTGATCTGCCCATAGTGACATAAATGCTTATAAGGATGTAACTAAAGGCCAGGCACCTGCATTCACAGGGGGCAAGAATCAGAGAAACACCCCTGTGCCTTCGTAGTTTGTTTCTTCCTCTTACGTTTACAGTGCCACGTGCATACTTTATCTAGTTCAGGTTTCAATGCTCAGCCCCAAAGAGAACAAGAGAGAAAAGGACACATTTTCCATCACTGAAATTATTCCAGCTAAAACAAAGTGTTCTTGTAACAGATGTAATTTGCATAGGCTTTTTTCCTTTTTCCTTTTTCCTTGAATTCATTTGTATTCCAATTAGTATTCTTCCACTGAATTCTGTTGGATGAACCCCAAGTAAGTGGATTGTCTCATGGTCCCTATGTTCTTTTTGGTCTTCTAATAAATCTGGATAAATCATTTTACATTCATATCTAGTATGATGGTTAATATAAAAGAACTGTGATAAGCAAGATGGGTTGTCAGGAAATTTTTCAACCATTCTGAATCCACCATATCTTTGCTTTGAGACTTTTATTTCTTCAGATGTAGAGATAAATTGAAAAGGGGGATCAGGTCATCAGAAAATCTTGGACATACATATAATGCAAATTACTCTGATATTATATTAAGGTGTGTCTGAAACTATATTTAATATTTGATACGTGCAAATTGGATTATAATATAAATTTCCAAATTGAGATTTGGAGGCTGTGCTAAGAATATGAGGGAAATATATATTTAAACCTATTTAACTTTTCTGGGTATGCTTAATAGCAATTAGAGCAACTGATTTGTTTGTTTCCGTTAAGACTCACTTCAGGACTTCTTGAATGCTTTCCTTTCTATTTTAAGTAATTTTTAATTCAAAAATATATTATTTCCAAAAAGTTGATGATTGATTCATTTCAGCCCAATACTTTCTTTTTCATGACTATTTGTTTATTATTTACATTATTATATATATTCAAGTCATATTCTACTTTGTTCATTTACCATCATAAGATATACCTTTACTGTTGTGGTGGATAGGCCCTCGGGTGACTCCCAGTGATCCATGTGTCATGCCCTCCCATTGAATGATGGTAGTACTGCCACTTATTTCTAACCAATAGAATATAGTAACCAATAGAATATTCTAACCAATAGAACATAGCAAAGGTGACAAAACAGCACACATAACGTAGCATTTTTAGAAAATATAAATCCTATCTAGAAAGAGAAACTTTGCTGCTGGCCTTGGAGAAGAAATGAAGGCCTACAGTTGGGGCCCCTGGCTGAATTTTGGGCAGCTTCTGGGACTGAGGAAGGTGCTCACCAGTAAGAAGTCAGGACCAAAGGCATAGATTTGGAAGACAAGACTGGGTTCCAGAAAGAAGCACAAACACGGTAACTACCTTGAGTTCAGCCTTGCAAGACCCTGACCACAGGACCCAGTCATGGACAGACTCCGCACCCAGTACCACTAAGAAAAATGTGCATATTTTAAGCCATTAAATGTGATCATTTGCTATGCAGCAATAGAAAAGTAATAAATGATGGTTTTAAAAGAAATCATCACAACCACTTTTTTAAGGCTATATATTTTCCTGAGATTTTGAAAGATGGTAACTTTCATATTCGGTGATTGAATGCTGGGCATTTAATTGGTTTCTAATATTTTCTCTAATGAATACTATTATATTAATATAGATTATAGATTTTACTCATAGGATAGAAACTCAGAAGTATGGATTTTAGTAATATTGCATTGAGGTTATTAACAAATGTGTTGACACTTATTGCTTAATTGATTTCCAACATGTTTTTCTAATTAAGAGTAACAAGAAAGTATGAACATGATGTAGCATTTTGTGGATTTTATATATATATATTATATATATATGTATACACACACACACACACATATATATATATATATATACATACATATAGTTTTTGGTATTTTGGTTCAAATTTTTGTTGTTAGCATTTTGTTTCCCATACATAGTTTCTTTCTTTTTTATGCCTATAGATTATGTGATTTATTAATGGATTGTTTTACAAATATTTTTAATAGTCCACTGAAAAATAGAAAAAAATACCTTAAGAATGAGTAACTGTATTTTTAAAATCATTTAGGTTTAACATTGTTTCTAGAAAAAATGGAGAAGAGGAATGCATAATTTTCCTCCTATTTTATTTTATAGCTACTTAATTCCTTACCCTGTGTATGTAATGCTTATTGTACACAATAAAATAAAAGACAATTAAATGAATTTAATAGAGCATATGCAACTATTTTAAAATTAGACATACTGTGACCCCATAAGTATGAATTCAAATTTTCTATTCAACTTCAGTGCAGATAAAAAAAAATATTCATAGTGTGTAAATTTTTCCCTGACCTTGACCTTGACCCAGCAAATATACTTGGAAATCATGGCCATCAATTATTCCTTTCATTCACTTGTCTTTGGATTTTTTTAAATTTTATTTTTTCATGTGTTATTGGTGTACAGGTGGTATTTGGTTACATGACTAAGTTCTTTAGTGGTGATTTGTGAGATTTTGGTGCATCCATCACCCAAGCAGCATATGCTGCACTATATTTGTAGTTTTGTATCCCTCGCTTCCCTTCCACTCTTCCCCCTAAGTCCCCAAAGTCCATTGTATCATTCTTATGCCTTTGCATCCTCATAGCTTAGCTCCCACATATCATTGAGAATATATGATGTTTGGTTTTCCATTCCCGAGTTACATCACTTAGAATAATAGTCTCCAACCTCATCCAGGTCTCCACAAATGCTATTCATTCATTCCTTTTTATGGCTGTGTAGTATTCCATTGTGTGTATATATATCACAGTTTCTTTATGCACTCATTGATTGGTGGGCATCTGGGTTGCTTCCACGATTTTGCAATTGTGAATTGTGCTGCTGTAAACCTGTGTGTGCAAGTATCTTTTTCCAATAATGACTTCTTTTCCTCTGGGTAGATACCCAGTAGTGGGATTCCTGGATCAAACGGCAGTTCTACTTTTATAACTTTAAGGAATCTCCACATTGTTTTCCATAGTTGCTGTACTAGTTTACATTCCCACCAGCATTGTAGAAGGGTTCCCTGTTCATCACGAATGGAATAAAAACTAAGATAAATATCTGGGATCTAATTAAACTAAAGAACTTTTGCATGGCAAAAGGAACCATCAGCAGAGTAAACAGACAACCCACAGAGTGGGAGAAAATCTTTGCAATCTATACTTCTGTCAAAGGACTAATATCCAGAATCTACAACGAACTCAAACAAATCAGTAAGAAATAAACAAACAACCCCATCAAAAAGTGGGCTAAGGACATGAATAGACAATTCTCAAAAGAAGAGACACAAATGGGCAACAAACATGAAAAAATGCTCAACATCACTAATGATCAGGGAAATGCAAATCAAAACCACAATGTGATACCATCTCACTCCTGCAAGAATGGCCATAATCAAAAAATCAAAAAACAGTAGATGTTGGCATCTTTGGCTTTTTCAACCTTGTTGGCTTGTGCCACAAAGATGGTGAGCTTTCTTTTTTACTTCCTTTCTTTTCGTGGGGGGGCGGGGGAGGCCATGGAGGATATGGAGTCTTGCTCTGTCACCCAGGCTGGAGCACTGCCTCCCTAATTCAAGTGATTCTTCTGCCTCTGCCTCCTGAGAAGTTGAGATTACAGGAGTCCACCACTATGCCCAACTAATTTTTGTATATTTAGTAGAGACAGGGTTTTGCCATGTTGTCCAGGCTAGTCTCGAACCCCTGAGCTCAGGTGATCCACCTGCCTTGGACTCCCAAAGTGCTGGGATTACAGGCATGAGCCACTGTGCCCAGCCTAAGCTTTCTTAATTCTTTCTGATCAATAACAAAAACAATGTGTTGGTTCCTATTTTCAGCAATAATCTTCATAAGGTTCTGAGAACTGATGCATAACAACTGCGATATCAGTAACAGATTACAATTTTCTCATTTTTTTTTTTTTTTTGAGACGGAGTCTCGCTCTGTCGCCCAGGCTGGAGTGCAGTGGCGCAATCTCGGCTCACTGCAAGCTCTGCCTCCTGGGTTCACGCCATTCTCCTGCCTCAGCCTCTCCGAGTAGCTGGGACTACAGGCGCCCGCCACCACGCCCGGCTAATTTTTTGTATTTTTAGTAGAGACGGGGTTTCACTGTGGTCTCGATCTCCTGACCTCGTGATCCCCCCGCCTCGGCCTCCCAAAGTGCTGGGATTACAAGCGTGAGCCACCACGCCCGGCCCATTTTTTAAAGACTTCATTTTGTAGAGCAATTTTTATCTCATTTTTTTAAATTTCCAACTTTTAAGTTGATGGGTATATGTGTAGGATGTGCATGTTTGTTACATAGGTAAACGTGTGCAATGGTAGTTTACTGTACAGATCATCCCCTCACTGAAGTATTAAGCTCAGCATCCCACACCCCATCCTCCCACCCCCCCACATCCTCCCACAGGCGCCAGTGTGTGTTGTTACCCCCAATATGTCCATGTGTCCTCATCAGTCATCTCCTACTTATAAGTAAGAACATGCAGTATTCGTTTTTCTGTTGCTGCATTAGTTTGCTAAGGATAATGGCCTCCAGCTCCATCTATGTCACTGCAAAGGACATACTCTCATTCCTTTTTATGGCTGCATAGTATTTCACGGTATATATGTACCACATTTTCTTTATCCAGTCTATCATTGAGGAGCATTTAGATTGATTCCATGTCTTTGCTATTGTGAATAGTGCTGCAATAAAAATACACGTGCATGTGTCTTTATAATAGAATAATTTGTACTTGTTTGGGTATATACCTCGTAATGGGATTGTTGGGTCAAATGGTATTTCTGCCTCTAGTCTTTGAGGAATCACCACACCATCTTCCACAATGGTTGAACTTCCATCAAAAGTGTAAAAGCATTCCTTTTTCTTGACAACCTCGCCAGTATCTGTTGTTTTTTGACTTTTTAATAATCATCTGTTGGTATCTCATTGTGGTTTTGATCTGCAATATTCTAATGATCAGTGACATTGGGCTTTATTTTATGTTTGTTGGCTGCATATATGTCTTCATTTGAGAATTGTCTGTTCACGTCCTTTGCCCAATTTAGTGTAATTTTAGGTTCACAGCAAAATTTGGCAGAAAGTACATGAATATCTCACATAACCCCTCCCCCTACACATGCATAGACTCACTCATTATCAACTCCTTCCCAGGAGAGGTACATTTTTCCAAATTTATGACTTGCATTGATGCATCACTATCATCCAAAGTCCACAGGTTACATTAGGGTTCAGTCTTGGTGTTGAACATTCTATGGGTTTGGACAAAGGTATAAAGTTGTGTACCCACCATTATAGTATTATACAGAGTATTTGCGCTGCCCTAAAAATCCTCTGTTCTCTTGCCTATCCTTTTCTCTCTTCCTTTAACCCCTGGCATCACTAATATTTTTACTTTCTCCATAGTTTCACCGATTTCAGAATGTCATAAAGTTGGAGCATAGAGCACGTTGCCCTTTGGACTCTTTCACTTAACAATATGCACTTACTTTTCCTCCATGTCTTTTTATGGCTTTCTTAGCTCATTTCTATTCAGCACTGAACAATATTCCACGGTCTGGATGTTCCACAGTTTATTCTTCCATTCACCGACTGAAGGACATCTTGGTTGCTTCCAAGTCTTGGAAATTATGTGTAAAACTTCTGTAAGCTTCCATGTGCCTGTTTTTCTGTGGGGACATACATTTTCAGCTCCACTGGGTAAATACCAAGGAGCACCACTGGTAGATGGTATGGTAAATCCAAGTTTAGCTTTATAAGAAATCTCCAAGCTGTCTTCCAAAAGACTGTACCATTTTGCATTCCCATCAGCAATGAGAATTGCTCCACATCCTCAAGAGTATTTGATGTCAGTGTTCTGGGCTTTGGTCATTCTAGGAGATGCATAGTGGTGTCTCATTGTTGTTTTAATTGCACTTTTCTGATGACATCTGACATGGAGTATCTTTTTATATGTTTATTTGCTACCTGTCTATCATCTTTGGTGAGGTGTCTGTTAAGGTCTTTGGCCCATTTTTCAACCAAGTTGTTCATTTTCTTATTGTTGAGTGTTGAGTTCTTTGTCTATTTTGAAACTGACAGGCAAAATAATGGAAGCAGCTCCTAAAGTGGGAATCCAATAAAGGCTCGGGGAGACTCTAGTAGCAACTTCAGTGCTCAGCTTCTGATTTACATCTATATTCTTGTCTTGGGAGTCCATTGAATATTCCTGTTTCCTTCTCATTAAAGTTTCTTCTAAGTTAAAAATAAAAGGAGTTATTTGTATATTTTGGACAAGAGTCTTTTGTCATACGTTTATTTTGCAAATATTTTTTCCCAGTCTAGTTTTTTCATTCTAGTGACTGTATCTTTCACAGAGGAGAAACTTCCGTTGTGTTTCTTTCTTTCATAGATTGGGCCATTGGTGTCATAGCTAAGAAGCCATCATTGAACTCAAGTCATCTAGAGTTTCTTCTATGCTATCGTCTGTGAGTTGTATAGTTTTGAATTTTACATTGGGTTCTGTGATCTATTTTGAATTAATTATTGTGAAAGATGTAAGATGTGAGGTCTGTGTCTAGACTCCTTTTTGCATGTGAATGTCCAATTGTTTCAGCACTGTTTGTTGAATAGACTATATTTTCTCAATTGAATGTCTTTGCTCTTTTGTAAAAGATTGGTTAACTATATAGATATGTGACTTTCTGTTTTGTTCCTTTGATCTATTTGTCTATTCTTTCAGAAATGCCACAAGGCCTTGATTACTATAGGTTTATAGTAAGTCTTGAACCCAGATAGTGTCAGTCCTTTAAATTCATTGTTCTCATTCAAAATTGTGTTGGCTATTCTGAGTCTTTTGCTTTTCCACATAAATTTTAGAATCAGCTTGTCAATATTCACAAATGAACTTGATGGAATGTTGAGTGGGATTGCATTGAACCTATAGATCATGTTGGGGAGAATTAACATCTTGACAATATTGAACTTCCTATTCATAAACATAGAGTGACTCTCTATTTATTTGGTTCTTCTTTGATCTAATTTTTATTGTAAGAAAATCCACATAACTTAAAATATACTATCTTAAGTATTTTATGTGTAAAATTCAGTGGTATTAAGTACACTTGTATTGTTTTGCACCCATCACTGCCATCGATCTCCAGAACTTTCATCATTCCAAACTGAAACTGTATACCCATTAAACAATGACTACCTATTCCCTTCTCCCCCCAGTCCCTGGTAACCACCATTCTATTCTCTGTCTCTATGAATGTGGCTACTATAAGTACTTTCCATTAGTGAAAACATACATACCATATTTTGTGTGTGTGTGTATGTGAGTGTGTGTATGGGAGGGTGTGAGTGTGTGTGTCTGGCTGGCTGTTTCACTTAGTGTAATGTCATTGAAGTCCATTTCTGTTGTAGCATGTTTTAAGATTACCTTCCTTCTTAAGGCTGAAAAACTAAAAATGCATCACATTTTTTTTTAATCCAAACTTCTGTCTGTCTACAGACACTTCAGGTAGTTTTCACGTTTTAGTGATTATGAATAGCTGCTATGAACATAGGTGAACAAACATCTTGTTGAGACACTGCTTTCAGTTCTTTATGGTATATATTCAAAAGTGGAATTGCAGGATCATATGGCAATTCTATCTTTAATTGTTTTGAGAAACTGCCAAATTATTTTCACAGTAGCTGTACCATTTTACATTCCTACCATCAGTGCACAAGGGTTCCAATTTTTCCACAATCTTGCCAACAATTTTTTCCCTGCTTTTGTATGTTTGATTTTGTTGTCATCCTAGTGAGTGTGAGAGATTACATTTTTACAAGTAATATTAAAATAATTAGTAAAATAAAAAGTAATTTTCACAAACCTTTTGTCACTTATTCATCATAAAACACCTATACTTTTGGTATGTATTTTTATATCCCCATTTTAAAGTTGTGAAAATTCACTTCTCTTATGTAGAAACTTGTGGAACAAATACTGAAACCGAAGTCTTCTGACCTGAAATCAAGGATTCCCTCCATCATGCTATTTTACTATGTCCCCTACCAGTGCATTTCACAGAATGACCTAGATAACCAATAATTTGGCTGAGTGGCAGTGTTTTAATTGTAAATTTGATGAATATCAAATGCTAATGTTTCAGTAAAATAAAGAAATGCCCGCTTGAGTAGCATATACCGCTTTTCATGTTTCTCTCCACATTTTGAAGGCAGCCAGTCTTTTTCAACTGCTTTTCAGAGAAATGTAGCAGGAAGCAAAAACACATCTTCAGTGCTCTGAGTAATAACTTGACACACTGCTTAAAAAGAATGCCAGCTGTGCTGTTTCATAACTCATATGTTTGAAAGCTTCTGCTGATTTTTCTACATGTGGGGAATGGTTTTGCCTTATTTGCCACTTCAGTTTGCATGATTTCAAACATTCTGCTCAAAGAAAATTTCAAGCACTCAGCTCTTTTCAGAAACAAGGTATGCCTCTCTGCACAGAAAAAAAATGTCACCACAAGCAAGTATTTCCTTGGACAAGTTCACCTTCATGACAGTATGTGCTCAACTCTTGTTCACTCCTGGTACTAGCCACTTACCATCACTCAGCTCTGGGGCCTCTGAGGCATATTCTAGGAACGGTGGGTGCCACAATTAGGAACACGTCTTTGTACTACACAAGACACCTCTCTGCCTTGCAAACTACTTGACAGGCAGGGGCAGACCCTCACCACTCTGAGGAGGAATGAAGCTTTACGATTTCAGAAGGAATTTCTGTTTTCTGAGGAGCTACATTCTCTAGCTGCTTTTTAAGCCTCCATTCTCTGATGTGTGCAGATCACAGTACAGAGCTGGCAGCACTTTATTAGGAAAAACAAACACTTTTAGGTTTTATAGCTCTCCAATTTATGCAATCCAATGATATGGTAGCAAATTTAAAAATGCACAGTCCACAAAACGGTGTCTACCATATTTTCTTACTTTTTCTCAATTGCTTTAAGTTCACCAAATGCATCGTTTCTCACCAGATTTAGCAGCAGAATATACTTTGTGTTAGATTAAGTTTTCCAAAGAAATAATCACATGGTATTTATTATTGTCTGATTATGTAATAGATAATCAATTGAAGATAAAATATATAGTTTGAACTAGAAAGCTAGCGTTGACAGAAGTAACGCATGACAGTAAATATTCAAACTCAGTCCCACTTATATACTTAGGTTAGTCACTGGTAAACATGACAGTTGGAAATGGTGCACTTAGCAAAAATTATTACAAGGTTATTGAACACTTAAAATATTATTTGAAGGTAAATGTAGTTTAAAAAAAGGACTGTGAAATCAAAAAGAATGTCTTAATCTACTTTACTTCCCATGTACACTTCCCATTGTGTCCTTTTTGTTTTGCAATGAGATGAAGTTGAACTGTGGCTCTCCCCCTGCTTCCCTGATCCAGGTTTTTCCTTTTCTCCCTAATACCAAACTTCTGTTGAAGAAATACTTACTGACAGCAGAATCCATATCTCAATCTCAGACATCTCCCTGAGGTACTGACCTCAAATATTTAACTTGCTTGAAACTCCCATTGGGATGTCTACTTGACACCTCAAACCTCACAGGGGCAAACAAAAAACCCTGATTTTACCCCCACACTCCCTCTTCTACCCGCTTACTTGCTCCAGCAGCAGCTTTCCCCATTCTCAGGCATAGAAATTTCATTCTTACTTGTTCATGCCTGCAACCTCAACCTCAACCTTGACTTGGCAGTTTGTCTTCTTCTCGAAATCCATATTTAGGATATGCAGTTGCTTCTCTCATCAAAACAATATCCATAGTCTGACTATTTTCTCTGCTCCACCTGGTCTGTGATCCTGGCTGCCACTACAGTCGTGGTCATCAATATCTCACCTGTATTACTGACAGCCTCCTAGGGATCTCCATTTCCTTCCCCTTCTCTACCTCCATCCACACACAGAGTAGTCTCAAGTATTTTCAAACGTAAATCCACATTATATCATGCTTGTATCAGTTTGTTTTCATGCTGCTGATAAAACATACCTGAGAATGGGAAATTTACAAAAGAAAGAGGTTTAATTACAGTTCCACATGTCTGGGGAAGCCTCACAATCATGGCAGACGTCAAGGAGGAGCAAAATTCACATCTTACGTGCATGGCAGCAGGCAAAGAGATAATGAACGCCAAGTTTCTCCTTATAAAACCACCAGATCTCATGAGGCTTATTCACTACCATGACAACAGTATGGAAAAGACTGGCTCCCATAATTCAGTCATCTCCCACTGGGTCCCTCTCACATGTGGGAATTATGAGAGCTACAAGATGAGATTTGGGTGGGAACACAGAGCCAAACCACATCAACGCTTTTTTCTTTTTATTGAGACAGGATCTCATTCTGTTGCCCTGACTGGAGTGTGGTGGTGATCTCAGCTCGCTGCAGCCTCCACTTTCCAGAGCTCAAGTGACCCTCCCACCTCAGCATCCTGATTAGCTGGAACTATTTCCATGTGCCACCATGCCTGGCTCATTTTTGTATTTTCGGTAGAAACAAGGTTTCGCCATGTTGCACAGGCTGGTCTAAAACTCCTGGGCTAAAATGATCTGCCTGCCTCGGCCTCCCATAGTGCTGGGATTCTAGGCATGAGCCACTGGACATGGCCATCACTCTTATTTCAAATCCTGCTATAAATTTCCATTTGACTCAGAGTAGATGCCATATCCTTGCAATGGTTTGTGAAGCCACATGTCATCTGGACCTCATCAACCCTCCAATGTCCTTTGCCATTCTTCTGGCACCTCAGTCTCCTCCGCCACCTCCCCTTCCTCATTATTCCTGGCAAGTGCCGGGCACACCTCCACCTATGGCTTTAGCACTGATAGTCCTGCCAGGAATGCACATTCCCCAGATAGTATCTGTGCTTGCCCCTTCACCTTCTTCAAGCGTGTCATCTCCTCTCTCTGTGAGGCCCACCATCCCCACTTCACTTAAGATTTCAGTTGGCCTTCTCATCTCTCTTCCTTGCTCTGCACTTTCATTTTTCATTTCCGTGGCATTTATATTGTTCAAATATGCCATGTAACATTTATGTTATTGTCTGTTGCCCATGTCCCTCTGCTAGAGAGTAAAACCCACAAGAGTAGAGATCTCCTTATGGAAGACAAGCCCCTTTCTAGCTGCTCAATCAACAAGTTCTTAATGAACACAAGTTCTCCTGGGCTTGGTGCTAATCAATGAGGATAAAAATGCAAATTAAACCCCATTCTCAGTGAGCCCACAAATTAATTTTTACTCATGCTTTAATACTCCTCCCTAAAAAAAAACTGGAAGAATTTAAAATATCATCTGCATATATGAGTAATGACAGGGCTTGTATGACCAGATAAGGATTACATTTTGACTTACGGTCGCCATGCCTAGGAAAGAACACCAAAGCAGGGCAGACACAGCTGCTCTCGAGAACCCTTTTGGGAGTATCCAGTGATGGTAGAAGTACCGTGATCCCTAATCCCGGTAGCTGTCTCGCTTGCAGTTTCTGTTTTTCTCAGAGTACTTTTTTCAAAAATCCTGGTGGGCTAAAAAAGAAAGCAATAGTGTTCATTTTGAGCAGCAATTCACTGCTACCAGCCAGAGCCAAAGCCAGAAAAAAATAAAAAAAAAAAGTCTATATCTTAAATCACACAGGAAACTTAAAGGGATAATGGAAATATATGTGAATAAAATGTTTGCCTTTCAAATGCTTTTTGCTAAAAGTACTTAGTGTTAAAAGTCCAGTGGTCTTTACATGATGGCTTGCATTCCATCAGGTCCTGTGACAGGACCCAACCTCAGGTGCAGTTAGGAAAAAGCCTGGTTGCAGGGCCTCCTCTCTCCCTAGGTCATCACTTCTGATTTTAAGTGCTTTACCCATGAAGGTGCTAATGGCCTGAACCAGGTTTCTGATTGACATATTGTTTTAATAGTGGGTTTAAATAGAATTGCTTGTAAATTTATAACTGACGTGTGGGGCAAGGGGCACAGTGACAGTTGTGACAACTCCTCCTGTTAGTTTTACTGAGAGACATCCACATTTCCAGGAGAAATACCAGAAATCAGATGACCATACCGTCAGTTAAAACTAGGTACCTTCAAAAACTTTGCCTTGTGGAAAATTGAAGTCAATTAGGGTCTCAAAGATATCTTGTTCAAATTTCTGTTAAAATATGTTTATCCAAACATGAAAATATAGTGATGGCTTGCATATTTATATGTATCTGTATCTATTTATCTACATCTATGTATGTATTTATATCTTTCTCTCTCATATGGATATCATAGGTATCGTATCTATATATCACATAGGTAGCATATCTATATATCATAGATATATCAGAGAAAGAGAGAGAGAGAGGGAGACAGAGATTTTTTCTGTAAGCTGATTTGAGTCTTTTCTGATAAACTGGCATGACTTCACTTGACCATTATGATTTTCTCAGGGAATGTCTTTTTAACTAACAATTCTCAACAGCAAGAGTTCAGACATTTTACATGTCTTCAAGTTAGAAGTTAATCTATATAAACATGGATGTCATCCTAGTTTTACAGTCTGCTAGGGAAAATGACCTTAATAGCTAGAGTTTTAGTTCCCTGGGGAACAAGAACCAGTTTTGGAATTTAGATAGTAATGGCATTTCGGCATCCCTTGCCAGCCGCGCTCCTTTAATTCTCTTTGAACTTTGTCTTTCCCATGATTAGTTCACAATGAGTTACATAAACCTTTGGCATGTGCTCACAAACACATTTGTTTGCTTCTTGTAGTTCTGCTCTTCGCATCCACACCCCTTAGCATAGCCAGCTGATGGTAGACAGCTCCCAGTTCTCCTGGGCTTGTAACCCTCCTGAGGAAACAATGTCGGTTTCCTTTTGTTTTTGGGACCCTCCAGCCACTGCAAGGGAACCTAGCCTATCCTTGAGACCCTTTCAAGCACAGAAGAGCCATCCTTCACCTTGGATCTTGCACGTCACACCACCTTCCTTGAAGTATCTGAGAATGCTCTCCTGCTTTCTAGCTTTCTTGACTGTAAGCCAAATTTAATGATACGCATTTCTTCTTGTGAATAGAAGCTTAGAAAAATATTCTGATTTCCCAGTCCTGTGCACACCCTGAATGATCTTTTTGCTTTCCCCCAAGAGCAAAGTATCCATTGTTTATAAATGTCTGAGTGATTCCCATCCCCGGAAGCAGGATCTTCAGGAGAAAGTAGGTGGAGGCCACAGTACACTTGTAAAAACTTCAGGAGAGGAATGTCTTTCCCAGCTTTTTTTTTTTTTTTTTTTTTTTATTATACTTTAGGGTTTTAGGGTATATGTGCACAATGTGCAGGTTTGTTACATATGTATCCATGTGCCATGTTGGTGTGCTGCACCCATTAACTCGTCATTTAGCATTAGGTGTATCTCCTAATGCTGTCCCTCCCCCCTCCCCCACCCCACAACAGTCCTCGGAGTGTGACGTTCCCCTTCCTGTGTCCATGAGTTCTCATTGTTCAATTCCCACCTATGAGTGAGAACATGCGGTGTTTGGTTTTTTGTCCTTGCGATAGTTTACTGAGAATGATGTTTTCCAGTTTCATCCATGTCCCTACAAAGGACATGAACTCATCATTTTTTATGACTGCATAGTATTCCATGGTGTATATGTGCCACATTTTCTTAATCCAGTCTATCATTGTTGGACATCTGGGTTGGTTCCAACTCTTTGCTATTGTGAATAGTGCCGCAGTAAACATACGTGTGCATGTGTCCTTATAGCAGCATGATTTATAGTCCTTTGGGTATATACCCAGTAATGGGATGGCTGGGTCAAATGGTATTTCTAGTTCGAGATCCCTGAGGAATCACCACACTGACTTCCACAATGGTTGAACTAGTTTACAGTCCCACCAACAGTGTAAAAGTGTTCCTATTTCTCCACATCCTGTCCAGCACCTGTTGTTTCCTGATTTTTTAATGATGGCCATTCTAACTGGTGTGAGATGGTATCTCACTGTGGTTTTGATTTGCATTTCTCTGATGGCCAGTGATGATGAGCATTTCTTCATGTGTTTTTTGGCTGCATAAATGTCTTCTTTTGAGAAGTGTCTGTTCATGTCCTTTGCCCACTTTTTGATGGGGTTGTTTGTTTTTTTCTTGTAAATTTGTTTGAGTTCATTGTAGATTCTGGATATTAGCCCTTTGTCAGATGAGTAGGTGGCAAAAATTTTCTCCCATTCTGTAGGTTGCCTGTTCACTCTGATGGTAGTTTCTTTTGCTGTGCAGAAGCTCTTTAGTTTAATGAGATCCCATTTGTCAATTTTGGCTTTTGTTGCCATTGCTTTTGGTGTTTTAGACATGAAGTCCTTGCCCATGCCTATGTCCTGAATGGTATTGCCTAGGTTTTCTTGTAGGATTTTAATGGTTTTAGGTCCAATATATAAGTCTTTAATCCATCTTGAATTAATTTTTGTATAAGGTGTAAGGAAGGGATCCAGTTTCAGCTTTCTACATATGGCTAGCCAGTTTTCCCAGCACCATTTATTAAATAGGGAATCCTTTCCCCATTGCTTGTTTTTGTCAGGTTTGTCAAAGATCAGATAGTTGTAGATATGCGGCATCTTTTCTGAGGGCTCCGTTCTGTTCCATTGATCTATGTCTCTGTTGTGGTACCAGTACCATGCTGTTTTGGTTACTGTAGCCTTGTAGTATAGTTTAAAGTCAGGTAGCGTGATGCCTCCAGCTTTGTTCTTTTGGCTTAGGATTGACTTGGCGATGTGGGCTCTTTTTTGGTTCCATATGAACTTTAAAGTAGTTTTTTCCAATTCTGTGAAGAAAGTCATTGGTAGCTTGATGGGGATGGCATTGAATCTATAAATTACCTTGGGCAGTATGGCCATTTTCACGATATTGATTCTTCCAACCCATGAGCATGGAATGTTCTTCCATTTGTTTGTATCCTCTTTGATTTCATTGAGCAGTGGTTTGTAGTTCTCTTTGAAGAGGTCCTTCACATCCCTTGTAAGTTGGATTCCTAGGTATTTTATTCTCTTTGAAGCAATTGTGAATGGGAGTTCACTCATGATTTGGCTCTCTGTTTGTCTGTGATTGGTGTACAAGAATGCTTGTTATTTTTGTACATTGATTTTGTATCCTGAGACTTTGCTGAAGTTGCTAATCAGCTTAAGGAGATTTTGGGCCGAGACAATGGGGTTTTCTAGATATACAATCATGTCATCTGCAAACAGGGACAATTTGACTTCCTCTTTTCCTAATTGAATACCCTTTATTTCCTTCTCCTGCCTGATTGTTCTGGCCAGAACTTCCAGCACTATGTTGAATAGGAGCGGTGAGAGAGGGCATCCCTGTCTTGTGCCAGTTTTCAGAGGGAATGCTTCCAGTTTTTGCCCATTCAGTATGATATTGGCTGTGGGTTTGTCATAGATAGCTCTTATTATTTTGAGATATGTCCCATCAATACCTAATTTATTGAGAGTTTTTAGCATGAAGTGTTGTTGAATTTTGTCAAAGGCCTTTTCTGCATCTATTGAGATAATCATGTGGTTTTTGTCTTTGGTTCTGTTTATATGCTGGATTACATTTATTGATTTGCGTATGTTGAACCAGCCTTGCATCCCAGGGATGAAGCCCACTTGATTATGGTGGATAAGCTTTTTGATGTGCTGCTGGATTCGGTTTGCCAGTATTTTATTGAGGATTTTTGCATCAATGTTCATCAAGGATATTGGTCTGAAATTCTCTTTTTTGGTTATGTCTCTGCCAGGCTTTGGTATCAGGACAATGCTGGCTTCATAAAATGTGTTAGGGAGGATTCCCTCTTTTTCTATCGATTGGAATAGTTTCAGAAGGAACGGTATCAGTTCCTCCTTGTACCTCTGGTAGAATTCAGCTGTGAATCCATCAGGTCCTGGACTCTTTTTGGTTGGTAAGCTATTGATTATTGTCACAATTTCAGAACCTGTTATTGGTCTATTCAGAGATTGTATATGTAGAAACTGTATATACAATAGAATAGAAACTTTATATATTGTAAAAACTTCAGGAGAGGAATGTCTTTCCCAGCTTTAAAAATATTCCTGCAGTGGGGAAAATTAGTTACGATTATTTTGGAGCAGATGTCATTCAAGATACCACGTTTAACTGTGGCAAGAAAAAACTGCCAATAAAAGATCATAGATCTCTTTCTCATAGTGACTATATTCCAGCATGAGCCACAAACATGAAGTGAAAATTTCCAAATTCATTCCTAAGGGACACTCCATGGCAAGTGCTACACCAGAAGTTGCCAGGAAGGAGAGTAAGAGTCCTTCCTTTGCCTGGTCTGAAGGGTGCTGGAGAGATTCTTTGAAACCCTGGAAATGAGATTTGAAGAATGAGTAGAGCATCACTGTTGAAAGAATGTTCGTGGATGGCATATTTCAGACAATGAGGCAGTATTCTCCACTCCAAGAGACTACCAAGTGCCTTATGGAAACAGGAGAATATCTTCTTCCCCCGAATGTCCCTCTCCAGCTATGTATCTATGCTTCACTGTTTACAACAGGTACTGTCAGAAGAAAAACCAAGATGCTTCAAAAAGACACTTTCTAAGGGCAGGCCTTCCTCCACAGGCATGGACACTGTTAGTGTGGATCTGTCTTGTTTTCTTATACTCGGGGTTCTAGGCAAGTAGTGTGAAGCTCTTGCTTGCTCTTCTCTCATTCTATGAAGTTAGAGTGAGGAACACCTCTTTAAAAGAAAGATTTTCAAGAGAATATACAAGGAAATTTAAATGGAAAGACAGATTAAAGTAAGTAATCAGACCTTTTTTTTAAAGCAGAGAAAGGATAAAAATGAAATTAACAGCTTGAAAAAGAAATAAGCAAATTTAAAAATTCATTCTGTGCCTTTCCCATGTAGCTAGGCTTCTCATTGACTTCTTACAAAGTCATTTCACACCAGCCTCCAAGATTGCCCTCCGCTCACTCTCACCATAATGCAGAGACTGCAGGGATTTTACCATTTCCCTTCATATTAACAACCTGGCTGTTACACAGGCTGCTGGAGGCAGAGGAAAGAAGGCAGCTTTCTATGCATTTCTCACCTCTTCATTGACCAGTCTTCTCTTCGTTGGAATTAGTGATTACACACGTCAGCACTAGTAAATTTTCATGCATGTAGATATGACAAACTCCACAAGTAACATAGTCAATGAGCAGATGTGAGGTTAGCTGCACAACTTTTGTAAAACTAAAAGGTGACATGGACATTGCTCATTCATATTTCCATACAATCCATCTTAAATGAAATTGAAAGATGAACCAGGCTATGGAGGGATTAAGGCCTTAGTCACAATTTTGTGAATTCTAGAGAAAAAAATCATCAAGAATTTGCTTCTGCATAACTATTCATGTGCTACTCTTTGCAAATACTTCATTGAAAAATCCAATACTTTCAAGAAAGGTGGAACCAATCAAACCATTTTTACCTATGACCTCCTTCCCTTAAAAATTACCAAAACAAAAATACATCACCGTGAATATTTGTGTCCCTTTCAAAATTCATGTTGCAACTTAATCCCCAATGCAATGGTATTAAAAGTGAGGCCTTTAGAAGGTGATTAGCCCATGAAGGCTCTGCACTCAGGACGAGAGTAGTGCTCCCATAAAAGGGTGCCATGGAGCAAGTTTGGCACGTTTTGCATTCCAGCCATGTGAGAACACAACATTCACTCTTTCTGCCAGGTGAGGACACAGGAACAAGGCATCATCTGTGAAGCAGGGAGCTCTCACTGGACACCAGATCTGCTGGCACCTTGATCTTGAACTTCTCAGCCTCCACAATTATAAGCAATACATTTCTATTACTTATAATTTACCCAATCTAAGGAATTTTGTTAGAGCGGCATGAATCAACTAAGACTCTAAAATATATATCTTCAATTAAATAAGGAAACAGCCAAAAAAGGCACATTGTAAATAATGTACTTGACGGTGTAAACTTTGGCCTAAAATAAGGGAGGATGTTAGGAGTCATCATAGATCTCCCTAAATATCTAACAATGTGAATATCTCTTCCAAACTTAGTTATATGATATGAGTGAGCCAAATCAGAATGTCATTTATGAAGAAAAGTGAAACAAAAGAATTTAAGCATGTCAACATAGATCTAGATGTGCACTACAGAATATCAGAGACTTGGACAATGACGGATACACATTCAGCTATTGAGACACCCTAACTTTTTCCCCTGAAACTTATATTGTTGTTTTGTTTCCCACAGAATCATCCTGAAGGTAAAAAAAGAAGCAGGAGAGAGCAAAATTTAGAGTTAATTAGGCTATCACTGACCAGAGTAAGTTAAATAAACACAAATAAGCCTTTTCTGAAAAGAAAGAATTGGCATTCCAGTTTGAATTTTAGGTATGCAAACCTTTGGAGCAAAATATACTGTATGCTAACACAGAGAATTTCCAAAAAGCAAAGGGGAATTAGTCCAAAAATGGGCATAGATTAGAGCAAATTCATGTTAAATTTCTTTTGAAATACTGAAGTTCATTTTTGTTCCAGTTCATTGTCTCAAATTCTTACCAAATGATTTTGGAGAGAATTGAATTGATAGAATTGATTATTAGAAAAATGAGTTGAAAACAAACTATTTAGAACCTACCTCTCTTTTTTATGCATAAAAAACAGGATCAGAATATAATGAATATAAGGCTAATGAAGAATACATGTGTAAGACTTGCTTCAGCAAAGCTAAGGAATGTTAGGACAAAATTTCTCCTACCAAGTCTGAGCAGCAAGAGATTAAAGGATCTGAGGTGCAAGAGATTAAAGGAGAGAATCCCTTCTAGGTATTTTGGCTAAGATCAAGTGTAGAATCTGTTTTCATCAGTTTAATATCTGGTATATCCTCTATCCCAGGACAATATATTAAGTGGACTTTTGGAGCAGGGAGATGGTCGAAAATAATATACACATGCTTAATGTTGACCATTTGATCCTGCCAATCAGATGTTCTGCATAAAACTGGTAATTGGGTAACAATTTTCCATAAATTGAAATGAGAAATGTTAGAAACACACAACCTGTTAACAGTAAGTGGCACAACAAAAACAGAAAAAGCCCACACCTAAGCAGCAAGCTGCCATGCTGGGGTGTAACAGGCTTTGCCTATGAGCTCCTTTTCACTTACCAACTAACACAGCTGTTACCAGGTGCTTGTTTGCAATAACATCTCTCCACTTACTACTGTCCTTCCTTCTGGACAGTTTCCTTTAGCATTTGCTCTGCCTTTATGTAACTCAGTTTATAATACTGGGCAAAAACAAGGGCTCTGTCAGAAAGTCATAGTGGAAGCAGTTTTAGGACTAGTGCAGTAAACAGTAGAGAATGGCTCCTAATAAGTGGGCACAGCAAAGCCTCTCCTAGTGAACGTCACTGTCCACAAACATTTTCTATTTGCCTGCACTTGGTGCACACATTTGTTTTTTAGGATCTAGGTGAGATCGTGATGTTCCGTGAATCATATTCAGAATATGAATGTAAGTTTTCTGACATTTTTGCTTTTAGTTTGGTAAAACAACATAAAATTTAGAATCCTAACCATTTTCAAGTGTACAATTCTGTGACACCAAACACACCCACAATGTTGCACAATCACCACCACCATCCATCTCCAGAACACTTTCACATCCCAAACAAAAGCCCCCACCAAGGAATGATAACTGCCCTTTCCCCTTTCCCTTGGCCCCTGCAACCTCCATTCTGCTTCTGTCTCTAGGAATTCACCCAATCTAGGCGCTGATAGAAGTCAAACCGTACAAAACAGATGCTTTTGACTTATTTTACCCAGCACAATGTTCTCAAAATTCATTGATATTGTAGCATGTATCAGAACATCATCACATTTAAAAGGAAAAAGTATTCATTGCATGCATATACCACACTGCATCTATCCATCCAACTGTCTGCTGAAGGAAACCTGGGCTGCCTCCACTCTTTGGCTACTGTGAACAATGCTGCTATGAACATGAGTGTACACGTTTGTGTGAATGCTTGTTTTCAATTCTTTCCACTGTACACCTAGAAGTGAAGCAACTGAATTAGATAGCACTTCTATGTTTAAGTTTTTTTTTTTAAATTATCGTACTTTAAGTTTTAGGGTACATGTGCACAATGTGCAGGTTTGTTACATATGTATCCATGTGCCATGTTGGTGTGCTGCACCCATTAACTCAACATTTAGCATTAGGTAGATCTCCTAATGCTGTCCTCCCCCCCTCCCCCAACCCCACAACAGTCCCCAGAGTGTGATGTTCCCCTTCCTGTGTCCATGTGTTCTCATTGTTCAATTCCCACCTATGAGTGAGAACATGCGGTGTTTGGTTTTTTGTCCTTGCGATAGTTTACTGAGAATGATGATTTCCAGTTTCATCCATGTCCCTACAAAGGACATGAACTCATCATTTTTTATGGCTGCATAGTATTCCATGGTGTATATGTGCAACATTTTCTTAATCCAGTCTATCGTTGTTGGACATTTGGGTTGGTTCCAACTCTTTGCTATTGTGAATAGTGCCGCAATAAACATACGTGTGCATGTGTCTTTATAGCAGCATGATTTATAGTCCTTTGGGTATATACCCAGTAATGGGATGGCTGGGTCAAATGGTATTTCTAGTTCGAGATCCCTGAGGAATCGCCACACTGACTTCCACAATGGTTGAACTAGTTTACAGTCCCACCAACAGTGTAAAAGTGTTCTTATTTCTCCACATCCTCTCCAGCACCTGTTGCTTCCTGACTTTTTAATGATCGCCATTCTAACTGGTGTGAGATGGTATCTCAATGTGGTTTTGATTTGCATTTCTCTGATGGCCAGTGACAATGAGCATTTTTTCATGTGTTTTTTGGCTGCATAAATGTCTTCTTTTGAGAAGTGTCTGTTCATATCCTTTGCCCACTTTTTGATGGGGTTGTTTTTTTCTTGTAAATTTGTTTGAGTTCATTGTAGATTCTGGATATTAGCCCTTTGTCAGATGAGTAGGTTGAGAAAATTTTCTCCTGTTTTGTAGGTTGCCTGTTCACTCTGATGGTAGTTTCTTTTGCTGTGCAGAAGCCCTTGAGTTTAATTAGATCCCATTTGTCAATTTTGGCTTTTGTTGCCATTGCTTTTGGTGTTTTAGACATGAAGTCCTTGCCCATGCCTATGTCCTGAATGGTAATGCCTAAGTTTTCTTCTAGGGTTTTTATGGTTTTAGGTCTAACATTTAAGTCTTTAATCCATCTTGAATTAATTTTTGTATAAGGTGTAAGGAAGGGATCCAGTTTCAGCTTTCTACATATGGCTAGCCAGTTTTCCCAGCACCATTTATTAAATAGGGAATCCTTTCCCCATTGCTTGTTTTTGTCAGGTTTGTCAAAGATCAGATAGTTGCAGATATGTGGCATTATTTCTGAGGGCTCTTTTCTGTTTCATTGATCTATATCTCTGTTTTGGTACCAGTATCATGCTGTTTTGGTTACTGTAGCCTTGTAGTATAGTTTGAAGTCAGGTAGCATGATGCCTCCAGCTTTGTTCTTTTGGCTTAGGATTGGCTTGGTGATGCGGGTTCTTTTTCAGTTCCATATGAACTTCAAAGTAGTTTTTTCCAATTCTGTGAAGAAAGTCATTGGTAGCTTGATGGGGATGGCATTGAATCTATAAATTACCTTGGGCAGTATGGCCATTTTCATGATATTGATTCTTCCAACCCATGAGCATGGAATGTTCTTCCATTTGTTTGTATCCTCTTTTATTTCATTGAGCAGTGGTTTGTAGTTCTCCTTGAAGAGGTCCTTTCCGTCCCCTGTAAGTTGGATTCCTAGGTAATTTATTCTCTTTGAAGCAATTGTCAATGGTAGTTCACTCATGATTTGGCTCTCTGTTAGTCTGTTATTGGTGTATAAGAATGATTGTGATTTTTGTACATTGATTTTGCATCCTGAGACTTTGCTGAAGTTGCTTATCAGCTTAAGGAGATTTTGGGCTGAGACAATGGGATTTTCTAGATATACAATCATGTCATCTGCAAACAAGGATGATTTGACTTCCTCTTTTCCTGATTGAATGCCCTTTATTTCCTTCTCCTGCCTAATTGCCCTGGCCAGAACTTCCAGCACTATGTTGAATAGGAGTGGTGAGAGAGGGCATCCCTGTCTTGTGCCAGTTTCCAAAGGGAATGCTTCCAGTTTTTGCCCATTCAGTATGATATTGGCTGTAGGTTTGTCATAGATAGCTCTTATTATTTTGACATACATCCCACCAATACCTAATTTATTGAGAGCATGAAGTGTTGTTGAATTTTATCAAAGGCCTTTTCTGCATCTATTGAGATAATCATGTGGTTTTTGTCTTTGGTTCTGTTTATATGCTGGATTACATTTATTGATTTGCATATGTTGAACCAGCCTTGCATCCCAGGGATGAAGCCCACATGATCATGGTGGATAAGCTTTTTGATGTGCTGCTGGATTTGATTTGCCAGTATTTTCTTGAGGATTTTTGCATCAATGTTCATCATGGATATTGGTCTAAAATTCTCTTTTTTGGTTTTGTCTCTGCCAGGCTTTGGTATCAGGATGATGCTCACCTCATAAAATGAGTTAGGGAGGATTCCCTCTTTTTCTATTGATTGGAATAGTTTCAGAAGGAATGGTACCAGTTCCTCCTTGTACCTCTGGTAGAATTCGGCTGTGAATCCGTCTGGTCCTGGACTCTTTTTGGTTGGTAAGCTATTGATTATTACCACAATTTCAGAGCCTGTTATTGGTCTATTCAGAGATTCAACTTCTTCCTGGTTTAGTGTTGGGATGGTGTATGTGCTGAGGAATTTATCCATTTCCTCTAGATTTTCTAGTTTATTTGCATAGAGGTGTTTGTAGTATTCTCTGATGGTAGATTGTATTTCTGTGGGATTGGTGGTGATATTCTCTTTATCATTTTTTATTGCATCTATTTGATTCTTCTCTTTTTTCTTCTTTATGAGTCTTGCTAGCGGTCTATCAATTTTGTTGATCATTTCAAAAAACCAGCTCCTGGATTCATTACTTTTTTGAAGGGTTTTTTGTGTCTCTGTTTCCTTCAGTTCTGCTCTGATTTTAGTTATTTCTTGCCTTCTGCTAGCTTTTGAATGTGTTTGCTCTTGCTTTTCTAGTTCTTTTAATTGTGATGTTAGGGTGTCAAATTTGGATCTTTCCTGCTTTCTCTTGTGGGCATTTAGTGCTATAAATTTCCCTCTAGACACTGCTTTGAATGTGTCCCAGAGATTCTGGTATGTTGTGTCTTTGTTCTCGTTGGTTTCAAAGAACATCTTTATTTCCGCCTTCATTACCAAATTGCAGCAGCTGCCCCTTTTGATATTGCTACCAGCAATACAGCAGGATACCAATTTCTCCACATCCCCACCAACACTGATTTTCTATATTTTTAAGTAATAGTCATTCTAATAGATGTGAAGTAATCTTTTATTATGGTTTAGATCTCTATTTTTCTAATAACTAGTGATGTTGAACATATTTTTATGTATTTATTGTCATGTCTATTCAGTCTTTTGCTCATTTTTAAGTTGCGTTTTTTTTTTTGTTGTTGTTATTCTTGAGCTGTAGGAGTTCCATCCATATTCTGGATATTAATTCCATGTCATTTGTATATGGTTTACAAATATTTTCTCCTATTTGTGGAATGTCTTTTCACTCTTTTGATAGCACCCCATGATAAGTAGAAGGGTTTTTTTAAAGAAATTAGAAAGTCCAATTTAATTAATTTTTTGTGTCAGTGTTTTAAGTGTCATATCTAATTTAAAAAGACTGAATCAAATGTCATGAAGATTACCTCTCATTTTTTTTTTCTAAGAGTTTTATCATTTTACATCTTAAACTTAAGTGTTTGGTGCATTTGGAGTTAAATCTTGTATATGGTTGTAAAAGTTTGGGTTCCAGGTTTACTCTTTTGTATGACTACATGTGATTTTTGTATAAAATGCTTTGAAAAGTGTGTATTGCCTATAAGTCTCCCTATATCAACACTGGTTGAAAAGCATATTTATAGTTTCTAACATTCTATCATGTTTGAATTAAGAGTTCAGGAGGCATTCTGAGAAAATCAATAGCTTGGGAGATGTTCTATGAAGCCATCCTTTTACAAATGGTATTAATTTGATGGCAAGAGTATGTTTTATTCAAAATTACTTACGTTGTTTCTTTTTGCAAAGACTATGTTAGGTCACTAGGAACACCACAATACATTCCATAAAGTATGATGCAAGTGACACTTGTTTTACAACAGTGTAGTAATATTTTTTATAACTACAAAAATGGAAACAAAAATTTAGTCTAGGCATGGTGGCTCACACCTATAATCCCGGCACTTCGGGAGGCTGAAATGGCTGGATCTCTTGAGGTCTGGAGTTCAAGATCAGCCTGGTCAACATGGTGAAACCTGGTATCTACTAAAAATACAAAAATTAGCCAGGCATGGTGGTGTGCGCCTGTAATCCCAGCTACTTGGGAGACAGAGGAGGGAGAATCGCTTGAACCTGGGAGGCAGAGGTTGCAGTGAGCCCAGATCACGTCATTGCACTCCAGCCTGGGTGACAGAGCGAGACTCTGTCTCAAAACAAAATAAAACAACAACAACAACAGACAAACAACAACAACAAAAAAATGAAAATGCTTGGCAAATCACTGTCATCTTAATATTTTTGTTGCTTTGAAAAACAAAATCAATACCCCAAATGCAGCATATCTGGAAAATAATTAAGAAGAAAATAATGCGTATCAGGTTTTATAGCATGTAAGTTCCACCTGGTTCAGAGGACTTCTTCGACAGAAGATGCTTTACTATTCCCAGGATACAGCCAGATCCTGCACAGTTGAGGCCAACATGTATTGAACCAGCAGCAACCCCAAGAGAGCTGCTTGGCTCGGGACGTAAGGCTGCACTGGTCACACTTGACTGAGGCCCAGAGAGCAGACCAGAGCAGCCCCTGCCCACGGAGCTCAAGAACTGTGCAAGAAGAAGTCCACACAAACAGGATGCCCACTGTCCCCCATTTCTACAGAGCAGTTGCCCTGGCACACAAACAGGAGAGGGTCATTTATGAGAAGAGACAGTCACTTGAAATAGGGTGAGTGAAGTGACTGATATGCCCTCCATATATCTGCTGGACTTATGTTTCACCACCAAACTCCAATCACATCTTCATTGCTAGTCAGAGTATGATCAGGACCACCTGTGTCAGGGTGACTCAGGATGCTTGGAAACCCCATTCCTGCATCCATGCAAGACCTACTGAGTCAACATTTCTTTTGGTAGATCTCAACAATCCATATTGCTACAAGAGACCTGGACCTGAAAATTAAAGTTTGAGATTCCCAACTCTCTTTTTATTCATGTTTTGCATGCTTGAGATATCAAGGTTACCATGCAATTATTAGTATCATTTTATGTTTTCAATAAGTTTCTCATTATTTATTTTCTAGGCATGCTTTTCAATGTTCTAATATTCACAGCTATTTTCTTTATTTTCTCCATTTCTTCTCCAGAATTCTGTATTGGCTGCTTCATGGCTTTTTCTTCTGGTCAACTCAGGGCTAAATGGTATGGCCAGTGGCCCCAGCAATCTACACCTGATGATGGAGACCACGAAGTGTGTGATCTTAGGAAGTAAAATTCTGTTGATGATCAGCAACAACTGATGTAGCTCCTAGAAAACATATCCCTGCCATCTTTGACAGCTATTCCTGCAAAGTTATAGTAGATGGTCCAGTGAAAATTAACTTGTGGGATGCAAGGTGGACAAGAAGACTATCCTACCAAGTAGGTGTCTTACCTTGAGAGTCTTCCATGATTTGAAAGTGTCCATGTATTTCGCGGCGTTCCAATGTGTCACAACATTTCTTCAACACTCTTGTAATCCCAGGGGGACTAAATTCAGAGAGAGAAATAACAAAAACACAATTTAGAAACCAAAAGAGAAAATGCTGACTCCAATCATCTACCCACAGGGTTTAACCCTAGCTAAGAAATCAGTGTTATTAAATACCTGAATATTTGGCTTTCAGCCATGAAGTCCTCGAAAGTGTTTGAGGAAGTTCCTAGAGTAGTTCTATGTCCATCCCTGCCAAGAAGGAGAAGAAGCAATGTTTGCTGTCAAGTATGCCACAGTCCTGAATCCTATCCACCAAATCAGTTTAGCCTTTGTTAGAAGTGCTAGATCCTATGCCCTGACAAGCTTTGTTACAGACTGTTTTTTTTCACTGAATTATTTTTAATCTCCTAGTAATTTTAAGATTATTTTGATAAAAGGGAAGAGTTCATACTTTCATATTCCATTAAAATTTAGTCCTAAAATGACAACCTTCATAAGCCTTTTCAAAAGAAACTACTCTTAAGCAGACTGTAGGCCAAATATCTTCCAAATTTGCTTACCTTATTGTGCCTTCGGCACTAAGCACTAAGCTGCTTAAAAGACCTTTGTCTTTAAAATGACATATCTTCTGAATTTAGGAAATTTTCTAAGTAATTTTCAGACCTATAAAAAGTACATTCTCGTGTCTAAACATGTCCCCAAAATGCCATAACTAAAAGGCTCCAAGCTCATTCCAGGGCTGATATGAAACTTCTTCCAGATCCATTTAACCTAGGTTGGACCACAGTACGACTTACAGATCCATAGATTAAGGAAGCTGTTGGCATGGGTGTGGACAGAGCTGGAGTGCCTGTACTGCTGAGTCCTAAATTGCAGCATTGGATAGAGCTGGAGGTAGAAAGATTTGGTGTCCTGGCTGGGGCAATACAGGAAGTCCAAAAATGTAAATTGTAGCCTAACCCTTAGGTTATTATGAAGAAACATTTGTCATACATTACAGATCATTCGGTTCCATGTTCTAATTTCTCCTTTTTAGTTAGATGTAGTGGCAATAAAAGGTTACTCAAAGGAATGCTGTGAAAATTAAAATAGATATTATATATACAACAAAGCGTAAAGTTTAGAAAAAAATCTCAAGTGATACGATGTATTAGTGCTAAATATTATTATATAGAAAATATTACACACATTCAAAAATGCCAAAACCTAAGACCTCCACAAATAGCATATAGGTATAAGGGAATCCCTATTGAGAAGGAGGGAAGAAGAGAATTGCAGAAATAAAGTCATGTTTTCAGGAATAAGATTGAAAAAGAATTTATTTTTAAGGATACAAAAATACCACTTGAGTTTTCTTATTTAGGAAACAAATTTTGGCTTTAAAAATGAAAAGGCATTCATGAAGACATAGGGATAGCTTTATTTTATAAAGGCTAAGAGTAATAGCATGTTGAGTGGTCCTGCAGATAGATTTCTGTTCCACATTAGGAAAGTTCTTTTATTAATTTGAGCCCATGAATTGAAGCAGTGTGTTGTCCATAACCTAAGAGCCCCTATTTTCCTGGTGGACGGACTTCAAACTTTGCAGATAGCAGCTGACATTGGAAGTGGCTTCACAACTTGAGTGACTGATTCTAAGAAAACTCAAGAGAATTGTTCTATGTTAAATCAGTCAATGCCTTTGGATCAGGATACATCACTTTCAATAATAAGAAGGGCCCTTTCAGACAAACTCAAGTGAGATTGTGAGACTGATGGATTTTAAGGAATTAAAGAGAATTTGTAACGTATTAGAATACTAGAAAATGAAATGGTGATTTTTTTAAAAAAGGAAATGTGCTTGCTACAAGTCTATAGATTAGTTAGCTTGAATAATTTGGGGGCAACGTCTAAAGAAATTTTCAATATTTTGAGTACTTTAAGAGAAAATTTCTGATGTGGGAGTAAGTGAAGCAATCTCAATAAAATCTGCACCAAGTAGAATATTATTTTATCAAATAATCACTACATAGTAAAATGAGAGCCATAGTATATGTAAATATTATTCATGTGTGTATGTTTCCATATGTGTGTGCATACACTTGAAAAAAACTCTTCCTAATAATTAAATTGAATCACAGGTTCATATCTTCCCAAAGAAAACAATTTCAATAATAAAATAATTAACAATAATTATTGGGAAAATGTTGGCATGCCATTTCCAGAACTACTGATTCTTTTAATGTGACATTGGCAATTTAAAAGCTATAATTTTGTGGCTTCTGGGAAGCCACTGCAATGCTTAAAGAGAGGAGTCAGCAACAAATCTTACACAAGGAAGGTGAATCACCATTACTTCTCACAGCGGGGAAGCTGTTCTAAACTTCTCCATTAGATTTTTCTGAGAAAGGCAGGAATCTCATGACAGTTTTAGAATTAATTTTAATGCACACTAAGAGCAACAAAAACATACATTCTTAGACTCTGAGTGAAAGAAAGCCTTTTTTTTTTTTTTTTTTTTTTTTTGACGGAATCTTGCTGTGTCACCCAGGCTGGAGTGCAGTGGCACAATCTTGGCTCACTGCAACCTCCACCCCCTGGATTTAAGCGATTCTCCTGCTTCAGCTTCCTGAGTAGCTGCGACTACAGGTGTGTGCCACCACGCCCGACTAATTTTTTGTGTTTTTAGTAGAGACGGGGTTTCACCACGTTGAACAGGCTGGTCTCAAACTCCTGACCTTAAGCGATCGACCTACCTCAGCCTCCCAAAGTGTTTGGGATTACAGGCATGAGTCACCACATCTGGCTGAAAGGCAGAATTTTTAAAGAAGGATACAGACTTGAAACATGGAAAGTACTGCCTTAAATAACAGTTCCACCACTTATCAGTCTTGTGAATTGGATAGGACGGTTAACTTTTCTCAATATTTTTCTAATCTTGAAGATACTAATACTACCACTCTAAAACGGCTATAATAAGGATTAAGTACAATAAAGTTGATGGTGCACCTGAAGGAAAGGTGGGACCACAGTGCTAGCTGCCCTTTTCTCACCTTCAGGTTTTATCTGAGAATGAAGTAAGAACATGCATTATGGTTTTGTTTCATAGAGAGCAACCCACATTTCCCTCTGCATTTTAAATTTTGGCAAAACTCCAAGATCAAGAGCCTGTCTTAAATATTCAAAAAATGTATCATAAATAAAGAAAATAAAATGAAATTTTCTTGGACTTCAATGAGCAAAGCTCCATGCCTTCCACAATAGTGTTAAATAGACAGATGTCTTCTTTCATGTCAATGAGAAATAGTTTTCAAAGTGGATAACTTATTTTAATATAATGAATTAAAAATTGAAGAAGCATCTGCACCTGTCATTTCATTGTCATTAGAAGGAAAAAGTAGATTTTACAACACCAAAGTCAAAATTACTAGAAAATTGAAGAATATATCCTACATCAACACTAAAAAATTCCATCTTGTAGGTTAATTCAATGTCTTATTTGGAATCATGTTTCATTGATAAAGTATCTTGGTGGACCCCTAAAGCAGTACAAATTAAAACAAGATATTTCTCCTGGTATAGAAGATAAATGAATAGCACTAATAAAAATAATCCAAGACCAAACCATCTATGATGTCATGGTATAGATTCTGTGGAATTAAAAGTAAACTACCTGTTGGGGTATGAACATAACTGATTGTTTAGTTAAAAAAAAAGATAATGTTTCTGTTCATACTAACATATAAAGAAGGCCTTTGGGTGGTATTGATTAATCGGTAAGAGGTAAAAAATCACTATATTAAATCTATTGCCAGCTTTATTCCAGAGTGAGGCATTGTAAATCATTTATAACGAATCTAATGGTGATGGCTTTCTAGGGGTTTTACTGTTTACCACATAATGTAAAGTAAATTCTAGAATGATTGGACTCATATTAATAGTTATAATCTACCCAAAATTCAGTATAAAAGAGAAAATATTAAGGACCTAAGAGGTATTAATCCACTTAAATGAATTTGCTTAACAAAAAATAAAATGAGAAAAATTCAGATAACGAGTCTTCCTTAAATAATGAAGATTATATCATCTATTAGAAACTAACATATAGTAAAAGACAAAACAATAAGTTGAAGATTACAAATAATTTCTTCTAGTGAGCATTTTTAAAATATATGGTTTTTTTACATATAACCTTTTTACGTACAGTTGAGATTTAATGTAATACATAAATGTTTATATCCACACATGTGTACTATAGTAAAGATTTTAAAAATGAAGATTTAAAAACATGCTTGTAAGTAATTTATGAAAAAAGAAGATGTCATATTGGAAAACCAAATAATTCTCAGAAATGAATAATAAAACACTACATATCAGTTCTAGTAGAATTCTAGCAATTCTGGTAGCAATGAAACTGCTATTGAAAGAGTAAAGTATATTCTGTAAATATTTTTTTATCAGAAAACAATAAAATCCTAAAATAAACAAGCCCAGAAACCTACTCGAGCACAAAGAAATGTAATGGAGAATACAGGAGTAAGAAAATAAATAAAATATTTACAGAAATTAATAAAACAGACTATAAACCTACAATAGAAAGCATGGAAAGTCAGAAGTTTATTATTTGATAACTCTAATTCCAAAAGCATATAAATACTTTTAAATGAATGAATGAATAAGTATAAAGAAATAAGATAACACTGACAAATATAATCAGAGATAAATTAAAAAGGGAAGAAGGCACAAATAAAAATTAAAAATTAAAATAGGAATACGGTTAAGGATAAAACAGATTATAAAGTTAATTAGAAAATTTCAATTACAAAATTAATATATAAACTTGAAAATATATATATAATAAACCATCTATATAAAATTAACCATGTAACTTCTCACAATTGATTCACAAATATCTGAAGAATCCTATATTTTAAAATTTCAACCAGTAATTTAAAAATCTTATAATACCAGACTAAAAAAAGATAATTTACATTCCAACTCTTCCTGTGAAGCTAATGTAACCTAAACATATAAAAGAGATATGACTCATGTAAGAAAGGAACATACACCCTCAGAAAAAATACCACTCATCTACAACCATCTGATCTTTGACAAACCTGACAAAAACAAGAAATAGGGAAAGAATTCCGTATTTAATAAACAGTGCTGGGAAAACTGGCTAGCCGTGTGTAGAAAGCTGAAACTGGATCCCTTCCTTACACCTTATACAAAAATTCATTCAAGATGGATTAAAGACTTAAATGTTAGATGTAAAACCATAAAAACTCTAGAAAAAAACCTAGGCAATATCATTCAGGACACAGGCATGGGCAAGAACTTCATGTCTAAAACACCAAAAGCAATGGCAACAAAAGCCAAAATTGACAAATGAGATCTAAGTAAACTAAGGAGCTTCTGCACAGCAAAAGAAACTACCATCAGAGTGAACAGGCAACATATAGAATGGGAGAAAATGTTTGCAATCTACTCATCTGACAAAAGGCTAATATCCAGAATCTATAAAGAACTCAAACAAATTTACAAGAAAAAAAAAAACATCAAAAAGTGGGCAAAGGATGTGAACAGACACTTCTCAAAAGAAGACATTTATGCAGCCAAAAGACACATGCAAAAATGCTCATCATCACTGGCCATCAGAGAAATGCAAATCAAAACCACAATGAGATACCATCTCATGACAGTTAGAATGGTGATCATGAAAAAGTCAGGAAACAACAGGTGCTGAAGAGGATGTGGAGAAATAGGAACACGTTTACACTGTTGGTGAGACTGTAAACTAGTTCAACCATTGTGGAAGTCAGTGTGGCCATTCCTCAGGGATCTAGAACTAGAAATACCATTTGACCCAGCCATCCCATTACTGGGTATATACCCAAAGGACTATAAATCATGCTGCTATAAAGACACATGCACACGTATGTTTATTGCGGCACTATTCACAATAGCAAAGACTTGGAACCAATCCAAATGTCCATCAGTGATAGACTGGATTAAGAAATGTGGCACATATACACCATGGAATACTATGCAGCCATAAAGAAGGATGAGTTCATGTCCTTTTTAGGGACATGAATGAAGCTGGAAACCATCATTCTCAGCAAACTATCGCAAGGATAAAAACCCAAACATCGCATGTTCTCACTCATAGGTGGGAATTGAACAGTGAGAACACTTGGACATAGGAAGGGGAACATCACACACCAGGGCCTGTTGTGGGCTGGGGGGAGGGGGAGGGATAGCATTAGGAGATATACCTAATGTAAATAATGAGTTAATGGGTGCAGCATACCAGCATGGCACATGTATACATATGTAACAAACCTGCACGTTGTGCACATGTACCCTAGAACTTAAAGTATAATAATAAAATAAATAAATAAATAAAAAGAAAATATAATTAACACTGGAAATTTTTAAAATATGGGATGTAAGTGCCAGATTAGAAGTTGTACTGAAGGAATTTTATGTGACTCTCCTGTGTTAGCTGGAAACATCACCACAATAAGAAGAGGAGACTCTAGAATTAGGAAGCAACACTTCTGAATTATTATCAGTAATGTGTTAAGAGTTACCATAAATTGCTTGATCTTACTGTGCTTCACTTACTACACTGAAAATGGGGTGATTAAAATTATCTTCTCTTTAAAAAAAAAAGAAAGGAACATACAATTCAATTTTACTCGTGAATGGAAATGTACAAATCCTAAACATTATATGATTAAACCAAGTACATTAACATATAAGACAAATCATCACGTACATAGCTAATTTTCTGCTGTTAAAAAATGTGTGGATGAAAAACAGAATAAGCATTAATCAAATTGATGTAATTCACCACTTATGAATTAATATGATTATTTCAATAATATGTAGAGTAACTATGAGATGAAAATTAACACTCATTCATTGTAAAATTTAAAAATAATTAAGTGGCTAGAAGAGAACTTCCTGAATTTGAAAACATGTTCTATATATTTGAAAATCTATCCAACCCTATAGAACATATCTTTCTCATAGGTTACCTGTAAAAATAATTATTTAACAAATCAAGGAAAAGACAAGGATGCGAACTATCACAGCTTCTTGAAACATGTTATAGAATTTCCTAGCCAATGCAGTAAATTTGTTTTAAATAACAAGGTGAGCTTTAAAAGAAATAAACGTAATGAAAATAGCTGATTATATAATTGTCTACAATGAAAATTCAAGAGAATCTGTAGAAAATGTGTTATATTTCATTAAAAGACGTAGACATAGCAATATATAAAGGTGTAGATAGAGGATTAATATATAAGAATGAACTGCACTTTTATGTACAATCAGGAGTTAGATAATTAAACTTTTTAAAATAACAATCATAGTAGCCATAAGTTACATGATGCCTAGGAACAAATTTAACCGGGATAATCCAAAATATTTATAGAAAAATTTTAGGCCTTTTTTTTATGGCATTATATAAAGCTAGGCATTTTTTCCAATAGAGAAACACAGACAAGGAGGAAGAGAGTGAGGGCAGTTGAGAGAGACAGTGAGAGAGACAGAGAGAGATAGACAAATTGGAAGACTTTTGACCTCATGTTACTAGATGCAGAAGATTATTTAAAATAGTACTATATCCATATATAGTATGAAAATGATACATAGATGATTGATAGAGAGATAGAGACATGATAGATGATAGATAGATGATGATGATTATGTAGATGGATAGATAGACAGGTATCTTCCTTAACTTAATAAAAAATATTCATTCTAAATCTCCAGAATACGATTATACTGGATTTGCAAAGTTAAGGATTTGTCATAGCATGTTTTGGCAAAAATTTGAAGAGATGAGCAGTCACTTGCTATTGCACTTGCTGTTATCTTTGGAAAAAAATTAGAGTTTATTTTGTAAATAAACATGCCTGTTCCTTAGAATCCTGCAGCAATTTGACTTCTCTAGATATAGTTTCTATACAAACCATTACATATAACTGTCAAGGAATGGGCACATGAATGCTTATAGCAACACTATTTTGACAGCAAAACTTGGAAATATCCCAAATGCTCATCAGGGAGATTAGGAATATAGAATGGGCATGCACTATATATTAAATACTCATAGTGTAGGTGAAACAATATGGATGTATGGTAGAAGAATAATATTGAAAAAATATTTTAAGATATATATATATATATATATACACATATATGCTTTTTTTGCATAAATCTCTAGTATAAGAAAAACTTTTGAAATAACACATACATTGGTATGGTAACATTATATTTTTTGAAAAGCAAAGCAATGATGAATGCACCCAAGAGGAGAGGAGGCAAAGGCAGTGTTTGCTGAGAAGCACTAAAGGTTGTCTCAGTGCCATTTATGTTATGCATGTACTGAAGTAATATGTTGAAGACCTTGCACTTTCTCTTTTGTATCAACTGCTAGACAACATAATCACAAAGAAAGGAAGAATGTCAGGTTTAAAATACAGCTAACTAGAAACATTAAATATGTAAAATGTAGTCATTAAAAAAGCTCAATGCATAAATTAAACAATAGATAGTGGTGAAGAAAGAATTATTGAAATGAATGATTACTGAATTGGAAGATATATTGTAGATTACAGAATTCAGCAAAGAGAAGAGAGCAAGTCGAAAAAAGAAAGATATGCAGACGCACATTGCACATGCTCTGAAAACACAAGCAGTAGTATACTTGCCATAATATTCAGGTCCTGTATATCTAATAATATTTTTAATAATGTATATGTTTCCTAAAAAATTATCTATCATGCTGAGGTTTCAAATTTGAGCAAAGTTGTTATGCTTTTACATTTTCTACTATGATTAATACATTTTTATATGTATGTATTTTTTCTTCATGGTTCATGTATTTTTTTTGTATGTTTGTTTCTTTCCAGAAACTTAAGGTTTGATTTTGCCAGTTTTTTCATTATTTTCCAACATTTAAATTAATTTTTTTCTTCAATTAAAAAAAGTTATTCTTAATTTTTCTGAATTCCCGTATTGAACACTTAACAAAATTATATATTTCTTCTTTGTTTCTCGGTGAACACCCTAAGGTAAATATATTTCCTCTCCAAGTACCATGTTAAATAAACTCCCTAAGTTTGCTTTTGGCTTATTTTATTTTTTGGTTAATTTTAAAAATTTGTAATATTCATTAGCATGTCCTCTTAAACTCATTAGTTATTTAGGTTTTTTTTTATTTCCAGTTTTGCTTGTTTATTTGCTTTACTACTACATAGTTTTTTATTTTAAATATGATTGGTTATGGTTAGAAAATACATTCCTTGTATATTCTTAGACATTTGTTGACATGTATTGAGACCTACACAGGCTCATTTTTTCTAAATTGGTGCTTTAAAAATGTATATTATCACTTTGTTGAGTGCTGAATTATATAAGCAGGTAAGTCTTCATATAAAAGGGGCATATTGAGTCCCAGCGAAATTTAAAAAAATAAATCCACAACTTGACACCTCCATATCTCAAAAAAAGGGCAATCTTAATACCACCACAAACTATAGATTGCCTGGACAAAAATAACAATTAGGCTGACAACATATCCTATAACTCAGCATCCTATTGTTTGATTACTTCATACATATGGTTTGGGTAATTTAATGCTTCCTGAATATCAATATTCATATCCTTCAACTATTAAAAGAATTCTCAGCCACTCTCTTCAAATATTTCTTGTCTTCCAGTCACTCTACTTTATCTTTCTCAAATTAGAAATATGTTTTACTGTCTCATCCTGTCACACATGTATCTTCTCCCTTCTTTTACACATTACTTTTTTTTTCTTTTTTTTATTATACTTTAAGTTCTAGGGTACATGTACACGACAGGTTTGTTACATAGGTATACATGTGCCATGTTGGTTTGCTGCACCCATCAACTCATCATTTACATTATGTATTTCTCCTAATGCTATCCCTCCCCCAGTCTCCCACCTGCTGACCGGCCCCAGTGTGTGATGTTCCCCGCCCTGTGTGCATGTGTTCTCATTGTTCAACTCCCACTTATGAGTGAGAACATGCGGTGTTTGGTTTTCTGCCCTTGTGATAGTTTGCTGAGAATGATGGTTTCTAGCTTCATCCATGTCCCTAAAAAGGACATGAACTCATCCTTTTTTATGGCTGCATAGTATTCCATGTTGTATATGTGCCACATTTTCTTAATCGAGTCTATCATTGATGGACATTTGGATTGGTTCCAATTCTTTGCTATTGTGAATAGTGCTGCAATAAACATACATGTGCATGTATCTTTATTGTAGAATGATTTATAATCCTTTGGGTATATGCCCGGTAATGGGATGGCTGGGTCAAATGGTATTTCTAGTTCTAGATCCTTGAGGAATTGCCACACTGTCTTCCACAATGGTTGAACTAATTTACACTCCCACCAACAGTGTAAAAGCATTCCTATTTCTCCACATCTTCTCCAACATCTATTGTTTCCTGACTTTTTAATGATTACCATTCTAACTGGCATGAGATGGTATCTCATTGTAGTTTCGATTTGCATTTCTCTGATGGCCAGTGAGGATGAGCATTTTTTCATATGTCTGTTGGCTGCACAAATGCCTTCTATTGAGAAGTGTCTGTTTATATCCTTTTACATATTTTCTATCTTATATTTCTGTGGTGCATTCTAGATAGTTTCTGCATCTCTATCTTATAATTTAATAACTAATCTTCAAGTTGTACACGATCTAATCTTTTAGGCTATTGGTTTTGACAGACATTTGGCTTCTGTTTGGTTCTTTTTCTAATATGCCTGCTTCTTATTCACTGTTCATATCTTTCTGTTATTTCCTTTTGTAAAGCCTTTAATCATTTCAGAGGTTTTTGTAGTTTTCACCTACAGTTTGACTATCTTAAATTATCCAAATTCTAATCTGTTGTTACTTTGCCTGCTTACTGTTTACCCACGACATGCTGGCATTAGACCCATGTGCTGTGTGCTTGTGCCTTCGATCACTTTTAATGGATTTACACACAGTAAACGGAATAGAATTTACACAGTTTTCTGAGTTTTAATAAATCAGCAAATCTGCAACCATCATTATTTAAGAAATTTTCTTTACAAACGGCCCCAATTAACTGCTACCCAGGGGTAAGTACTGTTTTGATTTCTTTTACCATACATTAGTTTTGCCTGTATTTGAGATTTACATAAATATACATCTTAAGCATGTACTCTTTTGTCTTTGCTTTGTTTCTCTTCAACATAATTTTTAGCTTCATTCATGTTGCCGCATGTGTCCATATTTTCTTTACCTTAATTTCTATGTATTAATTCAATTGTATGAGTACACTTCAATATGCTTATTCCTAACACCTAGATTTGGCTAAAGTGAATAAACTGTGATGATCATTCTAATATAATTCTGTAAGGACATTTGCTTTAATTCATTTTTTGTAAACACCTATCAACTGAATTGCTGGATGTTTGTGCAGGCCTTTTTAAATGTTATAAGAGACTGCCAAAGTGTTTTCCCAAGTAGCTGTACTATTTTCTATTTCACAGACAATATGCAAGAGTATCAGTTGCTCATGGTTCTCACCAGCATTTGATATTGTTTGGTCCATTTAATTTTCATCATTGTAATGCAAGTGTCCTTGTATTTTAATTTCTAATTTTGTATTATGAGCACATCTTTGAAAAGATCTTATCGAGAAGAATCCTATGTTTGGCGTTGGGTGTTTCTTTCAGGTATTCCAGTGTCAAAATCAGCCTCCAACTACATTTTACCCTAATATCTGCTTAAAAATGACTGGGCTGTGCAGGTATTAAAAGTGTGAACATCAAATTTCTTAGAAAGAGCATCATTTAAGGACTTTTACTGAAGAATATTTTTCTTGCCAAATCCAGACTGAGATAGAAAAGACTCTGCATGATCTCCTTTTGGCAGTGGGTGGATTTATTTTTTCTAGTTTTCATTTATGATGTAGTAATGTACTCATTTTCAAATAACAGGAAAACTGGTCCAAAATGACCTAAACACAGAGGGGTTTATTTGTTCATTACGTCAAAAATTCAGAGGTTAGAATTCCAGGGTTGACTGGTTGCATGTTTCATCTGCATGGCTAGCAGATACCTGTGGCTTCTTCAAATATCACAAAAAACTCCAAGCTGGGTGAAGGAGATTGGGAAAATGACCCCAAAAAAATTACTATTAGTAGGGTTTTGCTTTTTGTTCTTAAAGAGACACATACATACCTCACCCACAAAAACTCCTTGGATAGATGTATATGCCATAGTTACCTTTATTTGCAAGAAAAACTTGGGAAAAGTGGATTGTGATGGGAGTTGCATTTCAGTTTGTCTGTCATAGTCCAGAAAACAGGCTAACAGTTGCCCATGAACAATCTCAGTCCCTCCACATGGAACATACTCACATCTTTCAGGAAGAAGTAACATCAAAAGTCACCTAGATTACCATCAGTTTGTAATCTATTATCTGTGATTTGAGCCAGTCTCAAGCTCAGTGATAACCTATCTGTCTCTGCAGTGTTGGAGCACACACAGAAGAGTTACAACAAAATTCCCATTAAGAATAAAAAATGGAAAACAGGCATCCATGGCACATGATAATCCTGCTGGTCAGGAAAAGAAAAACTCTAACCCCTAACAGGAGATCCAGTGCTTTGTTATTATCATGGGATCCTTAGGGAGTCACTTCACCAGCCAAAAATGTCTGTGGCTGGAGGCACTTTCTGCCTGAGTATTAGTTGCTGGGCTCGTTCCACCCACTCAGACTGGTAGCTGTGTCCAGCTCACACTAGTGTCCTGGATCCCACACTTGCCAAGGGCAAGCGAGGTGTAGAGCAGGAAGATGTGTGTGGGTGAGTGAGCATGGGGTCTGTCCACTGCAGACAGCCAGGTACTCTAGCTGCTGTGGTGGGGCAGGCAGCTGCAGGTGCCAGCTCTATGTGAGGCTGCAGCAGGACCAGATGTACTGCACATGGCTTCCGCTGCAGGCATCTGCCTCTGGACGAGGGGATGCAATGGTACCCGGAAGCCTGGAGATGCCAGGAGCCACAGAGCCCCAAAGAGGGTGACGTAGCCCTAGCTCAGGGAACCCCTAGGTCTGGGATCTCTGAAGGACTGCAGCTCTTCTGTCCTTCTCATCGCCCGCAATATGGCAAGTGGTGGGGGCATGTTTCACCTTGTTTGTGTTACAGCTTTTACAGTCCTGCCATTTGGAGGTTCCTAAGTTTTTGTCCCACATCCAGAAAGAATGAGCTATGTGGACAACCGGAGGATGAGCAAGGTGGAGAGGAGCTTCATTGAGCAACAGAACAGCTCTCAGGAGACCCAAAGTGGGTAGCTCCTTTCCACAGGCAGGTGGTCCCGATGATGGTCCAGCTCTCAGCAGAGAGGAGAACTGGAGTGAGTAGCTCCTATCTGCAGGCAGGTCATCCCACAGAGTCAAGGAGACCTGAAGTGGGTAGCTACTTTCTGCAGTTGGTAGTCCTGCCATCTGAGTCTGGCTGAGTCCGGGGTTTTTACAGGCTCAGACGGAGGAAAGTATATGCCACGGGCAGGCCCAGAGAAAGCACCACAAGTTCTCACTCTATACTCATAACTGGAAGCCTGGCCCCTAGTCTTCAGGCTGTCCCTGACTTGAAGGTGGGGTTTTATCAGGGACCTGTCTCTTTCCACCCAGGAGTCTGTCTACCTCTCCCCACCATCAACATGCCATCTATTGCCCAGGCAGTTCGTGCCAAAGGGTGCCTGCAGGCCCAAACTGAACCACTCTCACCCCCACTCAGCCTCCCTCCTGTGCTTGTTGGCACCCAAAGTCGGAAGAGGGCTGAGGCAGCAGGTAGTTGGCATGTCAGTGCCACTCAAAGCATGTGCACAACCAGCTGGGTAGTGACAGCACTGAAGTTTGGCCTTAACTTTGCTCCACAGCAGGTGCTAAGAGTGAGGAGGAGTGGGAGCAGACATTTCTGAGCCTGCCTGGGCAGGGGGATTCCTGGGCTCCCAAGAATGCAGGGATGCCTGGGTGCAGAACCATGGCTGGGTGGAGGCAGCTGCACCTGGGAGTGCAGGGCTCCTGACCTGCCAACTCAGAAGAAGAGGGCAGAGCTCCCTCCTGTCCCTGGCCCCTGCCTGCTCCACAGAGTGCACAGTCCCAGCCACACCTCCGCTGCTGCAGCTGGCATCCCCACTGTGGCTGCTCCGTATGGGTTGCTGAGGCCATCATTATCTATTCTGGGAGACTCAGGCTCTGTGCTCTGAGAGGAGCTCCCTTGTCCACTATCAACCATAACTACACCTTCATTGAGCTCTAGGGCGAAATACCCTGTATGAGCTGTTCAGTTTCCACACCAAGTTCTGTGTGTGTGGCTTCATTAGCAATCAGATTTCTTTAAATTTGAATAATCATTGAAACCAAGTCTTATTTTTTTAATCCCCTGATTGATTTTCATAGAATTTGCCAACGTCTAATCTATTTGCTTCTTGTCGATTTCATGTGTGAACTACTAGGACTAAGACCATGCAGAGGCCTAGCTATTTGTTCCTTTGCTACCTCAGTTTCCCAGTGATGGCTGTTTCCAGATGAAGGAAATATTAGCAAGAGGACACATCATTCCTCTTCTACAGCTTTCTGTAAGACAGACACTTTCTCTCCCACTGATATTTTTGACGCTGCTTTTTAAAATACATCAAACTTAAGCCTTTCTCTCGCCATGTGTTTGATCAGTGTTTCACAATCAAAAGCTTTAGTTCATTTTTTCTCTCATTTTATGCTCAAATAAACACCTGAAGTAGACAGGCCTAGCATTATTTGTTCAAGTAACAGCTAAAGACTTCAAGGCTGGAGGTATTTAAGTCATGCCGCAAGGCAGCACAGCTGGGTGTGTGCTGACCTTGGTGCAAAACCACTGGTGTTTTGATTCGTAGTCCAGAACTGGTGTGCTGCACCATGAAGAGTACTAATACTATAGCTTAATGACAGTCCTCACAACTTCCTGTTAGTAGCATATTAAATGTACACCTTGAAAACTATCCTTACCATATCTGGCCCCATGATGTAATGGTTAGCACTTTGGACTCTGAAAATTATCCTCAACAAGTAATAGATGTTTCCACTCCTTGGTCTAATAGGCCATGGAGTTCACCCAGTGCAGATGTGAACCGCAGGAAGCACCCTGAAATAATAACTCTCTTCTCCAAACAGATAAGTTTCAATGTGAGTGAGTAACATCTGAGAGAAGAAGGAGCAATCCTGTTGCCACTGGGTCTCAATCATTAGCTTGCATCAGAATTGCCTGCAATGCTCCTGAAAACACAGTCTGCTGTGCCCCATCCCCAGAGTTTCTGAGGCAGTAGATCTAGGTTAGCACTTCAAAATGTGGATGTCTAGCAATTCCCAGATAGTGTTTATCTGTCAATCCCAGTACCACATTCTGAGAACCACCTGTGAGAGCTGATTTCATACGTCAACTTGAGTGGGCCATGGGGTGCTCAAATATTTTGTCAAACATTAATCTGGATGTTTCTCTGGGGATGTCTTTGGATAAGAAGACTGAATAAAGCAGATTGCCCTCCTTAATGTAAGAAGGCCTAATCCAGTCAGGTAAAGGCACCGAGTAGAACAAAAAGTTTAACTCCACCTAAGTAAGGGAAAATTCCTCCTGTTTGAGTACCTTGAAGCTGGGATATCAGCTTCTTCCTGCCCTCAGACTAGAAATGAAACATCAGCTTTTCCTTGGAATGAAACTCATACCGTGTTCCACAGTGGGCATGTCTATGTAAACCTACTCCCAAAGGCCGAGGAAGCTGAGAGGCCAGAGACAGAGTCTGAGATATCCAGTTTCTCAGAAACACTAAACGGGGACTTACACACAGAACCATGCCCTGGACGGCCACAAGATGGGATGGTGGATTCCATGGAGTTACCCCCAAGACCTAGGGCTTATGCACCATGGGGACAGAATGTCCATGCTTCAGCAGGGATGTATAGGACAATTGCTTAAGGGCAAGATTTACGGTAAGTACATGTTTACACAAGGAACAATGGATAGCACAGAAATCTTACAGGCATTCCCAAAACCAGAGTTAGTCAGAAGTCAACATGTTGGATGAGCATCCGGGATAGCGTTACTTTAGCCTCCACACACCATCCGCTCTCCTGGGTCTCCAGCCTACAGATCTTGGACTTGCCATGCTCCGTAATCCTGTGAGCCAATTCCTATGATCTCTCTCTCTCTACATATATGTATATAAACACACATCCTATATACATATAAACACGCACACACTTACAGGATATATGCATATCCTATAAGTTCTGCTTCTTTGGAGAACCCTGACTTATACACCACCACTGTAGGAACTTCACCAGGTGACAATGAATATTGGATATCTGATGGCTGATGTTCTAAAGAAGCATGACAGTTGGATAAAATAATAATTACAATAATAATAATGAAGCCAAGTTAGCAACAGAGCCAAGACAGAGAAATACATACGCTTTCCATTTATATACAAATAGTCGATTTTTTTTCCTTTAGTTCTTGGTAAAGTAATCAAAATGACCATTCACAAAATGTATTTGTCTACCCAGCTGTATTTGAGGAATTTTTTTTTTTTTTTTTTTTTGGTCAGAGAATGAATTCTCTCTTTACACAGACCTCTTCCCAGTTCCAACCCTCAAATCTTTGAAAAGCATATTGATTACACAGCAAGCAGCTGCAGGCCCAGATTTCCCCACCCGCCTCGTTGGGGGTCCAATCCTCTCATGCTGCACTGCACCTCAGCCTCCCCGTCCCTGTGGCTCTGGCCATGTCAGCCACGTTATGAGTTTTGCGTGTGTCTCCCTCTGAGAAACAAAGGGCAGAATACATGTTTCTTCATATTTGTGCCCCTCTGGCTCTCCACATGACAATTATTCCTGGTAGATTGCTCGTGAGCAGTGGATATGGCTGAAAACCTGCAACAATGGATGCTGGGTGAAGAGCAGAGGTGCCCCAATAACTGATCATGCTAAACTTAGTGAGTGAACAATTAAAAGCCTGAACACAAGAAGAAATTAGTGAGTAAACCAGGATGATGGAAGTGTTATTGTTTAAATTTAAAATTTAAGCCAAGGGAATCACGATGGGATCATGATTATAATCCTGAGCTTTAGATTAGTCTAAGTGAGAACTTAGAAAAGTTGCATAAACTCTTTCAATCTCAGTGTCATCAAATATAAAGTTAAGGTCATACCAGTGCTTCCCTCATAGAAATAGTGTATGTGAGGAGAGGTAAAACACATAAATCCCTGGGACTAGAATCTAACCAGACTTTAAATATTAGCAAGTGTTATTTTATTATTTTGTTTATTTTTTGTGACCTGTAAATTGCTTTGTAAGCCTCTTCTGAGATACAAACTTTCCTTCATACTCTGATCAAGGATTAGGTTAGAAGTTTAAAGTAGCAAAATTTATTGTCAGAAGGTGAGACTGTCTTAGTGAATTCAGAATACGTTAACATCTGTGGTAGGTGTGCCTAGGCTTTGGAATAAATCTAAAATTATCATAGCAAAATATTTTTATAGCTTATAATCTCCTCTTTCTTCCTATGGGCAAAACATTCAGTATTAGGTGGGGATGTGACTGATGGGAACTTTTGGGATGACTGTGAAAAACGCAGTTCTCAACATATGCTACAGATGAGTTAATAAATTTTGTTAAGCCTCATCAAATGTAAAGACCCCGCATCCCACAAAACAGGGAACATTAAACAGTGTCACTGCAAGCATCATTTTGGAGTTCTTCTCCTTGGCATCTGTGTATCTCCAAGTCAGTGGACAGACCATGGGGAGTAAAGGCCTGGGCATAGCATGGAACTTCAGCTTCCATGCATCCTGATTTCCATCTGGCTGATCAAGAGCCATCCAATCAACTTCATCTCTCCCATATGGCCCAGCACTTGCCGAGGAGATGTTTCATGATGTAGAATTTCTAATGACCATTCAAATACCCCACAGAAACCCAGACATCTAGTGAGTCAGTTGGTCTGCGTAGAAGATTCCTCCATATCACTAAGGAAGCTCGAGATGCTGTGATTTATTCAGGGGAATAAACAAAGACTTGATAAAACAGAAACGGTTCAGAAGAAAAAGGTAAGCACCAGACTTGAATGTTAAGGTTGTGCCCTAGGGACAAGTTTTAGGCATTCAGTGGTAGAATCTGACTCTGGGGACAGATAATGAGATTTTTATGTAGTCCTGGGATACATACACTTATTCTTAGCTCCTAGACCAAGCATTGAGAAACACAGGAGCGAATTTTGAAGTGCATTTAACTCTGGATTCCACCCGAAGTGCCATTACTTCATGACCCTAAGGCCTCATCTCAGCTAAGGGCACTCCATAATGACAATTAAATATTTGAACATGAACCTTTACTTGCTTAGCATAAAAATAAACCAAAATTGAAAGTAAGGAAAACACTTCTAAGGCAATGCACTCAGTATCAGTAATACCATTGCAATACTGATATAAAATGAAGCTCAATCAATCCACTTCATACTCTCCAAACTCTGGAAATCTGCACCTGCCATGCTTTTATGCCTAGAACACTGCACAGCACTCCACCACCACCACTAATATGCTAAAACCTGTTCATCCATCTTATCTTAGGTTATTTCATTCCATGATGGAAAGCCTTAATTGACTTTCAAAAGATATTCGCTGCCTCTTTATGTTAATCTTCTATTTTCTCTACATTACACAGTGTTTTACTTTCCTTTGTGCTCATTTGTATCTCTGAGTGGGCTGGAAGTTCCTGGAGGACAATGCTCATGTCTTGGTCCCTGTTAGTCTCCAGTTGAATGATATACCTGGCAAATAGTAGATTTTTCAATAAGTATTTCTTGACTCGTTGACTGAGTGACTGTCTAACAAACATTTAGAGAATTACATTGTACTAAACCATATGCTTAATACTGACATGAAAGGTATCTGCTGAGTTTATTTCAAAGTGCTAACTCCTGAATGGCACCTGTTATCTCAGGGTCAGCTGGCTTACTGAGTTCACTGAAATGTATCTACAACTTCATCAAAATAGTTGTATGTCTCAGAAATTTGCTGCAATGGGTATGTGCAGCCACAATATAGAGTAGAATCTTCATTGTCAAATGGTCTTTTTGACGTTAGGCCCTTCCTCTGGGTACTCTGGATTTTAATTTGTGGACGGGACACTCCTTGTTATGTTCCAAGTATATAGGTAAATAAAATAGAAACCTTAGGCTTGTTCACACACATGAAGTACAGAAAGATCTGATTTCCCCAAGCTTACACTAAAATTAGAAAAAACAAACAAACAAGAATTCGAGAGGTGAAGTGACATAAATCATTAATAAATTAGTGGCTTTAAAACAGAAAACAGCTGATTGAATGTTTTTAAAGGTTCTAAATAACAGCAATTAAATCAAAGTAATGACTGAAGACAAAATTAAACGGTTTGAAATTGTAGCAAATGAGTGTAAAACTTTTAGAATGTGGTTTTTACATTCCTTTAATATGTTTCTTTAAAATGTCCTCTTTCTGAGGAATGAGGCTAAAGAAATATAAAATATTCATTGGACTTTACTCTTTTGTAAGAACTTCCTCCCACAAAAAAATTATTAAATTGGACTAAAAATGAAGAGCTTTATATTAGGGATGATTTTCATCCCTAACAACTGCTTTTCCTTGATAACTTGAAAATAAAATGCCCACATAGAATGCTTCAATCGGCTAGAATTTGGAAACTTGGACACTCCCTATTTTAACAAGTGTTAGTGAAAACTCAGAAATAAATTTGGTGCAAATGAAATGTACAAGATAAACACATCCATTTCTCCTTATTCTCCTGAATTCTTCCACAATGTATAGGTATAATTTTAGTGAGCTCCCCGCAGGACTGAACCTTTGTGTCATCACAGAGTTTATGTGTTGAAATCCTAACCTCCAGGGTGATGGTATTGGGAGGTGGGACTTATGGGAGGTGATTCATTCATGGGGATGGAGCCCATGTGAATGGTATTAGCATCTGCATAAAAAAAATCCCAGAGAGCTCCTTCCCTGCTTCTAGCATGTGGGGATACAGCTAAAAGGAATTGTCTGGGAACCAAGAACACGGCCTCACAAGACACCAAATTTGCTGGCGACTTAACCTTGGATTTCCCAACCTCCCAAACTGTGAGAAACCAATTCCTGTTGTTTCTAAGTCACCCAGTCTATGGTATTTTGTTATGGCAGCATGATCAGATTGGGACAGACCTGTGCCTTTTATTTCCACATGTGAATGAACTTCCTTTGACCGACTTTCAGAGCATGTAGATCTGACCTAAGCCCTAATAAGTATAAAAAATATCAAACAACAGGTGCTGGAGAGGATGTGGCGAAATAGGAACACTTTTACACTGTTGGTGGGACTGTAAACTAGTTCAACCATTGTGGAAGTCAGTGTGGCGATTCCTCAGGGATCTAGAACTAGAAATACCATTTGACCCAGCCATCCCATTACTGGGTATATACCCAAAGGACTATAAATCATGCTGCTATAAAGACACATGCACACGTATGTTTATTGCGGCACTATTCACAATAGCAAAGAGTTGGAACCAACCCAAATGTCCAACAACGATAGACTGGATTAAGAAAATGTGGCACATATACACCATGGAATACTATGCAGCCATAAAAAATGATGAGTTCATGTCCTTTGTAGGGACACGGATGAAACTGGAAAACATCATTCTCAGTAAACTATCGCAAGGACAAAAAACCAAACACTGCATGTTATCACTCATAGGCGGGAATTGAACAATGAGAACTCATGGACACAGGAAGGGGAACATCACACTCCGGGGACTGTTGTGGGGTGGGGGGAGGGGGGAGGGACAGCATTAGGAGATATACCTAATGCTAAATGACGAGTTAATGGGTGCGGGAAATCAACATGGCACATGGATACATATGTAACAAACCTGCATATTGTGCACATGTACCCTAAAACCTAAAGTATAATAAAAAAATAAAAATAAATAAAAAAATATCAAATGTTTTGTTATAAAAATACTACTGGATGGGCACGGTGGCTCATGCCTGTAATCCCAGCACTTTGGGAGGCTGAGGTGTGTGGATCACTTGGGGTCAGAAGTTCGAGACCAGCCTGGCCAACATGGTGAAACCCCATCCCTACCAAAAATACAAAAATTAGCTGGGCATGGTGGCGGGTGCCTGTAATCTCAGCTACTCGGGAGGCTGAGGCAGGAGAACTGCTGGAACCTGGGAGGCGGAGGTTGCAGTGAGCCAAGATCGTGCCATTGCACTCCAACCCCAGGCTGACAACAGGGAGACTCCATTTGAAAAAAAAAAAAAAAAAAAAGAAAAGAAAAGAAAAGCTACTAAAGTTTAGATGGTATGTCTAATCATTACTAATTTTAGCTATGGATCAAACCAGATTATCTGAAGCACGTATATTTCAACTTTTTATAATAACTCATAATGAATTAACTATCAGTGGTATAATATAGTCCTTTAAAGAAAACCATCATTAAATAAAAAATACCTTTCATATTTTCTTATTTAAGAATGCATCGGGTGCATTAAGGGCATCTCCTGCATCCCGCAGGCCACAGTCCTCCCCCCGGCCCCTTGCTCTTTAAGTGAATAAAGGGAAAAATGCATTTTCATTCCTCAGTTTGTGAAATCACCGTATATATTTTATCGAATAGATTCCATATTGCAAGTTGTCTAGTAATGCAATAGACTGGAGCAGTGATTCTTAAATTTTAGTATATATAAGAATCACCTGGATATCTTATAAACTGTTGATTTCCAACACTTGTCCTCAAAATTGCTTATCCCAGCAAATCTCATCAAAGGAATTTACATTGCTAATTGGCACTGAAGGTGATTCTGACATAAGTTGTATTTCGCCTTTGATCCTACATTCCCACTCCATACTATAATGCTTTTGACAAGCTTGAAAGAGGATGTTCTTTAAAGTTGACTTTATATTCCTTAATTTCTCAACTTCAATCTTAAAATATGTTTCTGGGGCCTCATTAAATTTGTTTAAAGTGTGTATTCTTATTTTAATATTTCTAGTATGAAATAACTCTATAGGGCTTTTATTTGCCAACAATATCCTATTGTTTCCCAGTATAAACATTGTAGGCAGATATAGCTCCTAAACATATTCATATATATTCTATTTATCTAACAAAGTTTTAAAAATCTGAGTATCTAGTATCACATGTCTTTTATTGACTTTGGCTCTACAGCTGTAGGCAATCAGACTTGCAGTGCATTAGCTACTGTATAGCCCTAATCTTCTTTCTGAACATTTCCATTTCTTTTTCATCATCATTGCTCCTTCCCTATATTTCTAACCATGATATTTTCTACACTTACTGCATCAATTACAGTAACCTGTCATCATTAGCTTATAGCTTATTTTTGTCCCAAAATTGAATTTTTTAATTTAAAATATGAAAATATTTTCATCAGATTCCCCTTGACTCAATGTTTCTTTCTGTTTTTTTTTTTTATCTTTGAGACAGAGTCTCGCTCTGTCGCCCAGGCTGCAGTGCAGTGGCGCAATCTCGGCTCACTGCAACCTTCGCCTCCCAGGTTCAAGCAATTCTCCTGCCTCAGCCTCCTGAGTAGCTGGGATTATGGGCATCCGCTACCATGCCTAGCTAATTTTTGTATTTTTAGTAGAGAAAGGGTTTCACCATATTGGTCTGGCTGTCTCGAACTCCTGACCTCATGATCCGCCCTCCTCGGCCTCCCAAAGTGCTGGGATTACAGGCATGAGCCACTGCGCCCGACTCAATGTTTCAAATCACTTAATCAGAAATTAACATCTCTTGTTATTTTCTTTAGCCATGGAATAGTGATTCTTGTAGCAATTCAAAAGTTTGTAAAACAAATATATTTTGGTTAAATGCAATATCCCTAAACTGCCAAGCCAGTCAAAAACCACAGCTAATCATCCTACCCTGCCATCATATCTGTGTTTTACCTACAGATTTAAAATAAATGTATACCAATTTGAATAATAGAGTTAAAATAAGAAAAAATAAACAAACCTATTATAGCATACTGCATTTCCCCCAAATATAAATTACAAATCAATAATCATAAATGCAAGATATTTTATGGCATTTAAAAAAGCTTATTTGGTATGTTAAAACTCTTCATCACTTAATATTATCTTCTTTTCCCCAACTAGAGAAGCATTAGGCTTAAATTATCATTTCTAGTGCAGTATTCTTTATGTGGTAGAAAAACCAAAAATAATGTTCATTACACCAGAATGAATGTAAAAGAACTAAAAAATTATCTATCACATTTCTTCTACTCCTTTTTCCCTTTGTTTTCAACTCCAGAGAGTTGAAAGAGTAGAGAGAAGGGAGAGAAGGTAGGTGTTGTTTTCCGGGATCACATTTTAAAAAAATTAAATACCAAGGAAACTGTGTTTATTTTACATGAATAACAAATAAAAAGCAGTGTTGACAGGCACTGTATATTCAATAATGATCGTCTTAAGAATACATGAATAAATGCTTGTAAATCTATTTGTAAAAAATACAAAGAGACTTCTTCTAGCCTTCTTTTATCTTATATCAGTGGACAGGTCATCTGCCTGCTATTCCATTTTCTCTAACTCCTTTCCCTGAAGCTGAGTTCTGAAAATTATTATAAGGGTTTGAATTGTAGTGAAGTACTCATCTGTAATTACTATATTTAGACTTGAAGTTTTTGTTGATGTTTCAGTTTATGTGTTACCACAGATTGAAAGCAGACAGCACAAAAAGATTTTGGAATGATGGCATGAGAAACTCTACAGAATCTTTTTCCCAGCCAAATGATCATAGCTGATAAATTTTTTTTTTTTAAAGTACGATTTAAAGTCTCTAGAAACTGTCTTATGGGTAAGTGGGAATGGAGGACAAGAAAACTTAAGAAATCTACCAAATCTTAGTATGAACAGTGAAAATTAGTGGCATGTGAACCATAGCTTGCTCTGTCTCCCTGCCTTATGGCTCAGAATGATGGAAGCTCAAATCCCAGTGGCTATAGCCAAGAACACAGGACTCCCTTTCCTTCTACCTTTTATTCCAAAATTATGGCATCTCTCCAGGAAGAGCAGAATACCATCATTTCTCATCCTCCACTCCTGCTTTGTTTTGCATAAGCTCTATTCCAGACAAGACTGGCTAAGAAGCACAGGACTTTCTTCTTCCATCCAGGCCTCATTTAGAGAGGGGACGCCCTAACAAAGGAACAGCAGGCCAGGAACACTGAACCCTTATCAGCCTCACCCCAGATCACTTGTAAGTTGCCTGTTCCATGCTGGTCAGGCAGCCCAAGAAGACTATAAGTGATTACCACTTGTCAGTGCCCTATTCATAAAGCAAGGGAGTAACTCGAATAAGAGAAGCATCTCGTCCCTACCCATGTTTTGGAGTAGGGTTCAGAGTTGCTTCTCGGAAGGAGAGTAAAAACATAAGAGCAGAGAGCTCCATGGGCATCCTTGCCTCTGTTTGGAACAGATTGTGAAGAAGTTCAATCCTAAAGGTGCTTTCAAAAACAATGGAGACTTTAGTAGTAAACAGTAAAGAGGAGGCTGGTAGCTCCTTATTAGCAACAAGCTAAACATTGGACTAGCTAGAAATTTATCAGAGAAAATCAGGAAAGAGAAAGATGAAAAGAGTCCACCTAGCATGTCAGTGAAAGCCTCAAAGACCAATCTTAAAGTCTATAAAAGGGCCCAACATCAATTATAGCAGAAGTGGAACAATTTATGCCCCACCCAGGCATTGTTAAAAGCAATAGAATCGGCTGGCAATTAGTGGAGCCTAACTTCTGGGTGTGATATCAGCAGATGCAGGCAGCATAACAGAGATACCAAGGAAAGTAACTTTTTGAGTCCCTTCTTTCATAGTGAAAGCCCACATGCCAAAGGCTGACCCATCTGAGGACAAACATTAGATGTTTCACACGTGGTTGAAATATACTTCATTAGAAGACACTTACAGGCTTTTATTATAAGCCCCAGCCTGTGCTCCACACAAGGTTATTGCACAGATAACTTTTCTATACTAGCACTCTTGCTTCTATTCTTTCTTGCTTGGGCTCACACAATCTTATTAACTCCTATTCAGCAGGTCCAATTAATACAGCTTTAAAGGCAGATTTCCATGTTTCTGTTTCATAACACTACATAGAGGAAATGTCACCTAGTTAGACACCCTAATTATCTCCATAATACATTTAGGTAAATTAAATAAAACTAGTTTACGCATTCAAACACCAGTTTTTCTCTAAACTTATTTTTTTTCTATTTTACATTTTCTTATACACCCAGTAATGCATCTCTCTGGGAGAAGAATCAATCATATCTGAATTTCACTGGTAACCTTTACTTTCAGTAACTGACTACAGCATATCTGCTATTTTATGCCACGGGGAACCTCATGGCCACTTGTAAATCAAGCTTCCCTATTTCCTTCCCTTTCGTTACTTCTCTCCTCAAAGCACAGATTTCAATCAGCCAGGGTCATGCTAGTGACCCCCGTATCTAACACCAACTATTCTGACACCAACCCTAACTGAGGTAGTACAATTCAATTCTGGCATGAACCACCCAGAGTTAGCACAGACTCAAGAAGTTAAAGGGCACAGTCCACAACAAGATTGTCTTCAGTTCAGATCAACTGGCTACAAATCGAGAATATTTCCACCACCCTCCTCAGGTCTTATAATTCCACTAGAACCACTCATAAGACTGAGGAAAACACTATACTTAACATTACAATTTTATTAAAAAGGACTCCACTCAGAAAGAGCGAAACAAAGAGATACAGAGGGTGAGGTTCCCAGGGGTCTGGAATATAGAATTCATATGCCTTCTTAGGTTGCATCATTCTCCTTGCATGTCAGTGTGTTCACCAATCAGGAAAGTCCACTGAGCATTAGTGTCTGGAGTTTTTCTTGAAATGTAATTACATAGGCATGGTCAATGTAATCCATTGGCCACATAATTGAACTCAATGTACAGCCTCCCTCCCTTCCGCAGAGGTTAAGGGTAAGGCTGATATTGTTGGCACAAAACTGCAAGCCTCTCATCATATGAGTGGCCTTTCTGGCGTTAGCAGCTCCAATCTTAAAAGCTATTTAAGGTCTTACTGTGAGTCACCTCATTAGTACAATTTCAAGTGTATTTCAAGGGGGCATTGAATAACCAAGATACTTCCATCATTGGAAAGTTATAAGAGTTTTTATAATTTTAGTGGTAAGAAAGTGAAAGAAAGGCCAGACAATTTTTAAATTATACAACAGGAACTTCAAAGTTGAAAAGCTTAGATAAAAAAAAGAACTCCTATGAATAACCAGAACCACCTTCTTAAAACACTGAGAAAAGTAAACACACACATACACACAGCAAATATTAAAGGGTAATAAATATTAGAGCAGAAAGTAATAAAGACTGGGAAAATAAGAGAGATAATGATACCAAGATTTGGTTCTTGGAATAGACCAAAATATTGACAAACCATTAGTTATATTACTAAAAAAAAAAAACAAAAAAACAGAGACAGGATGCAACTTAATATCAAGCGTGGAAGAAGAGGAGATATGGCTAACAATGTTGTAGAATAGTAAAGAAATAAGAATAATAAGAAAACACTATAAACAACTTATGCCAAAAAATTTGGTCACTTAGACGAAGTGAACAAATTCTGAGAAAGTACCAAAACTGACTCGCAAAATTATAGCAAATGAGAATAGATCTATAACAAGAAACTGAATTAAAAAATTAAACATTTCTAATAAAAAAAAAACTCAGTCCTAGCTGGGGAAGGTTACTTACGCCTGTAATCTCAGCACTTCAGGAGGCCCAGGAGGGTGATCATGAGGTCAAGAGATGGAGATCATCCTGGCCCACAAGGTAAAATCCCATCTCTACTAAAAATACAATGTGCACCTGTAGTCCCAGCTACTCAGGATGCTGAGGCAGGAGAATCGCTTGAATCTGGGAGGCAGAGGTTGCAGTGAGCCAAGATTGCACCACTGCATTCCAGCCTGGGCGACAGAACGAGACTCCATTTCAAAAAAAAAAAACCCAGTTCCAAAACCCAGTTCCAAATTGCTCGATGATTTCTACAAAACATTGAAATAATAGATATAAATTCTTCACTAACTTTTACAAAAATATTAGAAGAGGAGAGAGCAATTTGATGAGGCAAGTATTATGCTGTATCAAAACCAGAAAAAGAGAAAAATAAAACTAGAGGCCAATATCTCTTACAAAAATGTATGTAAAAACTGTCAGGAAAATACTAGCAATTGAATCCAGAAACATAAAAAGATTATACACAAAAATCAAGTGCAATTTCTTCCAAGGATGCAAGAGTGCCACAACATCTTAAAGTTAATTGATGTAACACACACTATCTCAAAAGACACAGAAAAAATCATTTGACAAAATTCACACCTCATTTATATCAATTATATAAAGTGTCCGGAACAAGCAAATCTATAGAGGCAGAATTTTTATCAGTGGTTGTCTAGAGTTGAGGGTGGGGGTGGCTGTAAAAGTAGAGTGACTGCAGTCAGGCACAGTGGCTCATGCCTGTAATTGCAGTACTTTGGGAGCCGGAGGCGGACAGATCACAAGGTCAGGAGTTTGAGACCAGCCTGGCCAATATGGTGAAACCCCGTCTCCATTAAAAATACAAAAATTAGCTGGGTGTGGTGGCAGACACCTGTAGTCCCAGCTACTTGGGAGGCTGAGGCAGAAGAATCACCTGAACCTGAGAGGCAGAGGTTGCAGTGAGCTGAGATCACGCTACTGCACTCCAGCCTGGGTGACAGAGTGAGACACTGTCTCAAAAAAAAAAAAAAAAGAAAGAAAGAAAAAAAGAAAAGAAGAGAAAAGAAAAAATTTAAAAAGTAGAGTGACTGCTAATCGGGGATGGAGTTTCTTTTACGGGGACTGCTGTTAAAATGCTCTAAAATTGATTGTGGTGATAGCTGTGCAACATTGTTAATATGCTAAGATGCAATGAATTGTACACTAAGCGGCTAAATTGTATGATATATTCATTATATTACCATAAAGCTTTTAAAGAGAAAAATTGCAAAAGTGCAAACGTAAAGTGGAAATGACACTCCAAGGTATATGAATAGAATAAAAGGAAAGAAAAATATACAAGTATATATAGTAATGAGACCTACTTAATGAGATGCATAGAATTATATGATCTATTTCAGTCACCATATTAAATTTGGCATAATACAGAAGACATGTAAGAAAACTAATCTCTTAGATTCTCATTTGAGCAGACCCCCAAATGAGATGTTTTTTTATGTCCCAATTTTAAAGATTATTTTGCTCTGGAGGATTTAGGATCTATTTTTTTCATTAGTTTTCAGAAGAAAAAATCATTTACTTAAATCAGAGCTGGCTTTGTTTTAATAATTACAAATTTTATGCAGTCATATTAATATTTGAGAAAATATATATTTAAATCTAAATATTTCACCCAGGGAAATATTATAAATTATGGTATTTTTACCTTTGGCTTTACAAAAATTAAAACAAACAAAAAAAAGACCTGAGTGTTTATTGAAATAAATACTAAATATATTGTTAACAAAAAAAATCTCAGCAGACTCCTACTTCGTGTTACATTAATGTTACAGCTACCACTTTTTCCTTTTTAATGTTTAATAAAATCATGAATTATCATCAGAAATCTAAGAATAATTCTCTAAAACTGCACTGCTTTCTCACAATGTGTAATTCATACAAATACAAAGAAAAAATAACTTACACCTATACGCCCAAAAATTAGTATCCTCTAGACACTTTCATCTCATATACAATACATATTTTTGCTGTTGTATACTTATTATCCTGAAAAATAAGTCTCTAGAACTTAACAAATATAGTCAGTAAAACGTAACTTCATGGGTATATCAGGTATGAAGTCCTGGTAAAAATTTGACTTACTCTATAAATCCTTATCAAATTTTGATACGATTTTGTAAAAAAATTATAAATTTTGTTTAAATGATGTTTGACTATTCATGACCTTCAGATATCCTGTCACTCTTCAAATAAATATTATGTGGCACAATTATCCATATTTCATAGATGGGGAAACAAAGTTCCCCAAATGGGTGACGAGTTTTAAAAATCATGAAACTGGTGTCAGAACTGTAACTGAAGCCCAGATTTGAAACCCGAGGTACGAATTCTGGGCTGCCCACCTTCCCTCTGTACCACATGCTTAAAGATGCTGGACATAAAATCACATTTATGCACATATACAAACGGTTTCAGGCAATCCTCGTAATCCATAGGATGAGAATGTTCTTGGAGTGGACTGCTTCATCTCTCCCGTATACTCTTTCCTCTGTGTGTGAGTTAGAGTGGTAGTGAAAATCCCGCACGGGGATGGAACCAACAAGCTATCAGGTGTGTGTGCAGGGAGCTTACTTGGGGAACTGGCTGGCGTTTCACCGCGACGCCCAGAACAGGCCGCACAGAAGCCGCAGGGCTCCGCCACGTCCCAGGCCCCCAAACCAGAGAGGCCCACAGTGTGCTCCTAGTCAGTCCTCCAAGGCCCGAGAGTCCCGGGGCCACAGGCTGAAGAAACGAGTCTGACTCCCAAGGGCAGCAGGAGAGGAAGCAAGCGCCCAGCACAGGAAGAGAGTGAGCCACAGGGAGAGGACCCTGCAGGCTGCTCATCCCCCATCTTCTGTCGGCGCGGTTCCAGCCGCGCTGGCACCGGATTGGCTGCTTGGCCACACTGAGGGCAGGTCTTCTTCTCCCAGTCACCCACTCAGCTGTCAATCTTCTCTGGCAACGCCCTCACAGTCTCTTGAGAAAGAACTTTGCCCACCATGTAGGCACCCTCCTCCAGCCACGCTGACCCCTGGGATTAGCCATCACAGACAGTATTTGTCTGCGTGAATATTATTTTATATTGAGTCTCACTCTGTCGTCCAGGCTGGGGAACAGTGGTGCGATTTCGGCTCAGTGCAACCTCCGTCTCCCTGGTTCAAGCAACTCTTCTGTCTCAGCCTCCTGAGTAGCTGGGATTACCGGTCTGTGCCACCACGCCCGGCTAATTTTTGCAATTTTTGGTAGAGACAGGGTTTCGCCATGTTGGCCAGGCTGGTCTCGAACTCCTGACCTCAAGTGATCCGCCTGCCTCCGCCTCTCAAAGTGCTGGGATTACAGGCACGAGCCACCGCGCCGGCCCACCTTGCAGATTTCAAGTGTGATTACAGCACACACTGGTTGACAAAATGGAAGGCTTTTGATTAACTTAACGTATGTAGACAGATTATGTTTAACTAATTTAAAAATCTTTCTTCAACCATTTAGGTTAGATTTCCCAATAGCCGGGGTGTCTTTTAGCATCAATGACCAGAATTTCTGAATTAAAAAAAAAAAAAAAATCATTGGTTTGAAATGTCTCAAAAGCAATACTCTTTTCTTTTCTGGGTTGATAAAGGATGGAGTATTGTCACAAAATATTAAAATTTATAAGACATCTTGGAAATGATGGGTAAATATGAAGAAAATACTATAAAGAAATTTTCTGGAAAACCCAGTATTATGATTTTTTAATATATTTGGGAAGCACTGAAGTATAGTTTAAAAATCACAAAATTTGATTTTGCAATATGCCTTCTAAAATTCATATTTCCTACTAAATATAATTCATAAATCCATTTATATCATCCTGAATTTTGCAATGAAATAAAATTGGCTCTAGACTTTTTGCCTGTCTTTTGTGTGAAGTCCATCACCTTCCCAAGATTTCTGCAAATAGACCTGACATTGCTGTGGTCTCTGCCGAGTCGGAGTTTCTGCTATCACTGAATTTACTTATTTCCAACAAGATTGCTATGAAATCAAAACGATGTTGTGTTTTGTTTGTTTGTTATGTTTTGTGTGGTCTTTGTATTGTATAAATCAATCTCATAATTTGCAGGGATTTACAACTCTATAGATAGCAATGATTGAACATACTGTTTCCTCTAATTTCATAATTTAGAATGTTTTCCTTGCATCTTTGATATAGATTTGCATGACTACAATCATAATACTGCTCTATTCCTCCATCTTTTTGTGAGTATACCATTTCTTTAAATATATCTGAAATGTAATATGTAGTGTGCAATATAAGGAAGAGAATCTAATCTATTCTGCTGGCAGTTTCAGGGTCTTTTCCAACTTATGGCTTCTTTAACCCACACCTACATCCACCATTGGAAGCCCAAGGAACATTTATATCCATAAATCCTCAAGAGTGTTAACACAGCACTTTGACATTTGCCTTCATGACATCATAATAACTCATTACTTATTAAAAAGTGACTTTTTTGTTTTTTTTAAACTACTGAATTACATACAGTTCATTGCTATAACAATACCCAAAACACAATGGTTTCATAAAATAAACATTTACATCTTGCTCACTAGACAGCCATCTAGGGATCTCACAAATGCTAATGCTTAGAATATAGTGAAAACCTGTATAGGAGACTATAAAAATGTCTTTCATTGGTCCCTGATTCCACCTGTTATAGCTTCTTTGGGAGCTTGAGAATCACCACTACACCCTAACTTCTTCTGCAGGGGTCATAGATATGCACAATTTCTGCAGAAGTCTGAAGCTTTCTCAGCTGTTCTCTTGTTAGAGCTTCTAGATAAAAAGCAATAAAGCTGTTTTAAAACTTGAACAAGCAAAGAATTTTTAGTCTAAAACTTTTGCCATATTTAATTATAGTGAGATATCTATGTTGATTAAAACAACCAAAATTATATCAAGACATAATTACAGTTCCTGATTTTCTTTCTTTGTTTTTGTTTTGTTTTTTGACACATGGTCTTGCTCTGTTGCTCAGGCTGGAGGGCGGTAGCACAATCATGACTTACTCTAACCTCCACCTACTGGGCTCAAGCGATCCTCCCACCCCAGCTTCTCGAGTAGCTGGGACTACAGGTGTTCACCACCACACCTGGCTAACTTTTTTTGTACTTTTGTAGAGAAAGGGTTTCACCATATTGCCCAGGCTGGTCTCCAACTCCTAGGCTCAAGTAATCTGCCTGCCTCAATTTCCCAGAGTGCTGGGATAGCAGGTGTGAGCCACCATGCTTGGCCTGTTCCTTTGTTTCCTTACCATGGTGTGTTTGTTGTCTGTTTCTCTCCTTTTAATAACCCCCACACCCTCCTTGTCCCTCTCAATTCAATGGAGACTTCCAAAAGTAAGCTTTTTAACCCTGTAGCACCATGCATTCCAAACTGAACTCCCTTTCATTCATAGTTTGTGACCTCAGTCAATTCTGTCCCGTGTACATATATTTATTTATAATCTTGTCAAATAAGAATCCAAAAGTTTTCTCATTATATCAAAAGTCTCCATTGATTCAAACTGGTCTATCTGTTGTCTAGTGTCTGCTGTCCTGCAAAATAGGTGGTGTTACATATTTTAGGTGTTTTTGTAAATAATATGATTAGTGGGACATTCTGGAAACTGCAATATAGATCTCAGAAATAAGAAAGGGTACAAGTCCAGACACAGCTATAATAAAACCAGGAGTTTCCATATTTTGGAATTTAATGATGAAAAAGGAAGGAAGGAAGGAAGGAAGGAAGGAAGGAAGGAAGGAAGGAAGGAAGGAGAGACAGAGAGGGACGGAGGGAGGGAGGGAGGGAGAAAGAGAGAGAGAAAGAAGGAGAGGGAAAGACAGAGAGAAAGAAGGAAGGAAGGAAGGAAAAGAAAGGAAAGGAAAGGAAAGGAAAGGAAAGGAAAGGAAAGGAAAGGAAAGGAAAGGAAAGGAAAAGAGAAGAGAGAAGAAAAGGAAAGAAAAGAAAAGAAAAGGAAGAAGGAAGGAAGGAGGGAGGAAGGAAGGAAGGAAAGAAGGAAGGAAGGAAGGAAGGAAGGAAGGAAGGAAGGAAGGAAGGAAGGAAGGAAGGAAGGAGAGAAGAGAGAAGAGAAAGAAGAGAAGAGAAGAGAAGAGAAGAGAAGAGAAGAGAAGAGAGAAGAGAAGAGAAGAGAAGAGAAGAGAAGAGAAGAGAAGAGAAGAGAAGAGAAGAGAAGAGAAACTTCAGGCTAATATCCCTGATGAAGACTGATGCAAAAATCCTCAATTAAATACTGACAAACTGAATCCAGCAGCACATTGAAAAGCTTATCCACCACGATCAAGTCAGCTTTATCCCTGGGAACCAAGGCTGGTTCAATATACGCAAACAAATAAATGTATTTCATTACATAAACAGAACTAATAGATGCAGAAAAGGGCTTTGACAAAATTCAACATTCCTTCATGCTGAAAACTCTCAGTAAACTAGGTATTGACAGAACATACCTCGAAATAATAAGAGCTATTTATGACACACCTACAGCCAACATCATACTGAATGGACAAAAGCTGGAAGCATTCCCCTTGAAAACTGGCACAAGACAAAAATGCCCTCTCACCACTCCTATTCAATATAGTATTGGAAGTTCTGGTCAGGGCAATCAGGCAAAAGAAAGAAATAAAGCATATTCAGCTAGAAAGAGAGGAAGTCAAACTGTCTTTGTTTGCAGATGACAGGATCCTATATCTAGAAAACTCCATTGTCACAGCTCCAAAGCTTCTTAAGCTGATGATCGACTTCAGCAAAGTCTCAGGACACAAAATCAATGTGCGAAAATCACAAGCATTTCTGCACACCAACAATAGAAAAGCAGATGACCAAATCATGAATGAACTCCCATTTACAATTGCTACCAAGATAATAAAATACCTAGGAAGACAGCTTACAAGGAATGTGAATGACATCTTCAAGGAGAACTCAAAATGACTTCTCAAAGAAATCAGAGAGGACACAAAAAAATAAAAAACTATTCTATGCTCATGGATAGGAAGAATCAATGTCGTGAAAATGGCCATACTTCCCAAAGAAATTTGAAGATTCAATGTTGTTCCCTTTAAACTACCATTGATATTCTTCACAGAATTAGAAAAAACTACTTCAAAATTCATATGAAACAAAAAAAAGCCCATATAGCCTAGACAATTCAAAGGAAAAAGAAGAAAGCTTGAAGCATCATGCTACCCGACTTCAAACTATACTACAACGCTACAGTAACCAAAACAGCATGGTACTAGTACTAAAACAGACACATAGACCAATGAAACAGAATAGAGAACTCAGAAACAAGACCACACACCTACAAAACAATCTGATTTTCTACAAACCTGACAAAAACAAGCAACGGGGAAAGGATTCTCTATTTAATAAATGGTGCTGGGATAACAGGCTACCCATATGCAAGAAATTGGAACTGGACCCCTTCTTTACACCTTATACAAAAATAAACTCAAGTTGAATTAAAGACTTAAATGTAAAATCCAAAACTACAGAAACCCTAGAAGAAAATCTAGGCAATATCATTCAGGACATAGGCACAGACAAAGATTTCATGACAAAAACCTCCAAAGTGATTGCAACAAAAGCAAAAATTGACAACTGGGTTCTAATTAAGCCAAAGAGCTTCTGCACAGCAAAAGAAAGTATCATCAGAGTGAACAGACAGCCTATAGAATGGGAGAAAATTTTTGCAATCTATTCATCTGACAAGGGGCTAATTTCCAGAATCTACAAGGAGCTTAAACAAACTTACAAGAAAAAGACAACCCCACTAAACAGTGAGCAAAGGACATGAACAGATACTTCTTAAAAGAAGACATTTATGCGGCCAAAAAACATGAAAAAATCTCAACATTACTGATCATTTTCAAAACGACAGTGAAATACCATCTCAGGCCAGTCAGAATGGTGATTATTAAAAAGTCAAGAAACAGCAGATGCCAGCAATGCTGTGGAGAAATAGAAACACTTCTAGACTGTTGGTGGGAATGTAAATTAGTTCAATCATTGTGAAAGACAGTGTGGCAATTCCTCAAAGAACTAGAACCAGAGATACCATTTGACCCAGCAATCCCATTACTTGATATATATACCCAAGGGAATATAAATCATTCTATGATAAAGATACATGAATGCATTTGTTCATTGTAGCCCTATGCATAAGAGCAAAGACATGGAATCAACCCAAATCCCCATCTATGACAGACTGGATTTAAAAAACTTGGTGCATATACACCATGAAATACTATGCAGCTGTAAAAAGGAATGAGATCATGTCCTTTGCAGGGACATGGATGGAGCTGGAAGCCATTATCCTCAGCAAACTAATGTAGGCACAGAAAACCAAACACTGCATGTTCTCACTTAGAAGTGGGAGCTGAACATTAGGAAAAATAGCTAATGCATGCTGGGCTTAATACCTAGGTGACAGGTTGATTGGTGCAGTAAACCACCACGGCCCATGTTTCCTATGTAACAAACCTGCACATCCTGCACATGTACGCCAGAACTAAAAATAAAATAAAATAAAATAAAAAAGAATACAGGAATTCCTCAGAGATACTGCAGGTTTGGTATCAGACCACCACAATAAAGCAAATATCACAATAAAAAAATAATAAGTGGAAGCTGAACAATGAAAACACATGGACACAGGGAGAGGTGCAACACTCACTGAGGAGTTTTGGTGTAGATTGTTGGGGAAAGAGAGCGTCAGGATAAACAGCTAATGCATGCTGGGTTTAATACCTAGGTGATGGGCTGATTGGAGCAGCAAACCACCATGGCACACATGTACCTATGTAACAAACCTGCACATCCTGCACATGTATCCTGGAACTTAAATTAAATTAAATTAAAAAAAGAAATTCAAATAATAAACTGAGATGTTTCAGTTTTGTTTCAAGTGGAATTCCATCAGGAAAAAACATTAGAAATAAAAGAGAAGTAATATAAAAATCAATTGATAATTATTGAATTATTGAAAGTAATTTAAATTCAATTGAATAATTGAAAGTACAAAATAATTAATGAAAGCTTCAGTTTTTCAAAGTGGAATAGTATAAACCTTCTATCATAAGCTAATTGAAGTAAAACTAGCATAGTGATATTCTGGAGAAATTGTGGAACATCAAATATAAAGACACTGTCGTAACAGGAGAAAATATACAGATTAAGTGTAACAACCATCATGCTATCAGCAAATATTACAGTAATACAGACCATTTACAAAAAGTGTATTATTTATACGTTTTATAACAGGCCTAAGTCTGTAAATCAGCCTAAAAATAAATTTAAAAAATTTAAAACCTATGTTGTCAGAAAAATAAAGAAACAATGCTAAAGTCAGAGTTTAAAAAAATGCCAAGATGGATGTTTTCAGTTGGATAATTAAAGCATATGAATGCTATGATCATTAATTTAGAAAGATATAATTAAAAAATAGATGTATGTACTGATTTTGAAATATTTAAGCACATATATTAAAAATTCAAGAGTGATCGGCTGGGCGCAGTGGCTCACACCTGTAGTCCCAGCACTTTGGGAGGCCGAGGTGGACAGATCAAGAGGTCAGGAGTTCAAGACCAGCCTGGCCAACATGGTGAAACCCCATCTCTACTAAAAATACAAAAATTAGTCAGGTGTGGTGGCAGGCACCTGTAGTTCCAGCCACTCGGGAGGCTGAGGCAGGAGAATCACTTGAGCCTGGGAGGCGGAGGTTCCAGTGAGCCAAGATCACACCATTGCACTCCAGCTTGGGCGAAAGAGCAAGACTCCATCTCAAAAAAAAGAAAAAAAATTCAAGAGTGACCACAAAAATTATAAAATACAATTGTTCACTTCCAGAAACACCAAGATGAATAGTTTCTATGAAGAAAATTTCTGTCAATTCAACAGAAGGGAGAAAAATATAAAAATCCATAAATTTGAAATATCAATCTGACTTTAGAAATAATTCTTAATAGCTCATTACCTAAAATATGAGTAAATATTAAAATACATCAAATAGCAGAAATAAAAACTGTATTTGAAAACTAATATTTATCAAAATCAAAACACACACAGAAACACACTCATGTGCATAAATATTTGCATAGTATTAGATCACAGAGGAATTCTCAAAAATTTTAGATAATAGGAATTATATAGAATAGGTTATTTGATTACAGTGGTATCAAATTTGAGTCATTAATACGAAAGTATCAAAAATCAACAAATAAGTTTATCAGGCTTAAATTTTACTCTTAATTAACTTAGGATGTGAAAAAGAAAACACAATTGGAAACACAAAATGTTCAGAACTACTTACTTAAATATACAGGATACATATATATTGCATTAAAAATAAAACAAAATAGGTAAGATATCTAAGAAAATAAATACACATTTAAATTTTGTGGCCCTAATATCAACAAGATATACCTATTATTCATAGAATAAAATAAATAATAAAAATATAAATGAGAATTAATAAAACCAGAAAGGAATTAAATAGGGAGAATTTTAACTCAAATTTGGTGCATTAGAAAAAGTTTTACAAAGCTTATGAAACGTACAAACCTGCAGCAAAATAAACCACAAAACCCAGAGAAAATATATTACAATAGATAATTAATGAAAATAGTTTAAAAGTTGATAAAACTACAGATAAAGACAATAATATAGAAAGTCTTAAAGTACTATAAGCAAATAAATGAAATAAATGTTAAAATGTAGTAAACATCTTTTTTCTAAAAAAATTAACAAAATTATAGGGAAGTTAGAAAAAATAAAATTAAATATATAGAATAAGTAAGATAATAATAATTAAGGACATTATTTGAATGAAATGCAGCAAATATTTACATACAGGCAGAAAACAATTTAAGGAAAATATTACAATGTAAATAAGGAGATAATGCTTACTCTTTTTGATACTTTTGAAACAATTGTGAAGGATGAGCAGTTATTTAAATCGAAACATTCTAGGAAACTGATCTAACCTTAGTCACAAAATAAGACAACAACAGCAAGAATGGAAGTCAGAAAGACGGCAGAAGCAGCACCAGGCCACAGCCTGCATCTGTAAACTGACTTAACAACAATATATGGATCAAGTTGCCTTTCTGAGAATTCCATAAGCCAATTAAAAAATTGTAGCACATAAATAAGGTCAAAGACAAGAAGACTTATACCAAAGCAGGAATTTGCTTATTCTAGATCCAAGCCCTATCTGCCATCTTACTCAAAAATTTAAAGAACTACCAGCAACCAGCTCTTCTCTCAATTGGAAAGAGAAGAATGGGCTATGTTTTCTGGCTTTTTGGAAGACACTTAAGGGAGTAGTTTCTGTCTAGCCTGACTCAGAACACTGACTGGAAAGGCAGCATAGGATAGATGCCAGGTTAGGAGCTGCAAAGAAAAAATTATTGTGTGAATTACAGTCCGAAGGAGACTGAAGTAGTACATATAGATACGATGAAAAGTAAGAGAGTATAGGCTCCCAGGAAGAAAATAGTCAAGCCTCTGCCACAGGAAAATTACACATGCAAGGCCAGAGATGATGCATCTCCAGGGAAGGGCTGAGAAGCTCTAGCTAGGCTGATTGGTGGAAGTGCTCTGCTGTACAAACTCAGTTCAGAAGACTGGAAAAAGTTTTTTTCATATACTTAAATACCAAGAAAAGATTACATGGTATACAAAAAGAAGAAAGAAAGAAGAAAGAAAGAAAGAAAGAAAGAAAGAAAGAAAGAAAGAAAGAAAGAAAGAAAGAAAAAAATATGGCTTAATCAAAGGGTAAAACAATGAGTTTCCAAAAACTGACCTTAAAGAAATGAACTATGATTACCTAACAAAAACTCAAACTAAGAAATTATTTTTTATAGTAGAAGAATACTATATCCACAAAAAATGTCCTTCAAAAATGAAGAAAAGTTGAAGACTTTCACAGATAAATAAAGGCTGAAGCATTTCACCCCTGCTAGATCTGCCCAACAAGAAATTCTAAGGGAGTTCTTTGAGTTGAAATGAAAGGAAGCTAGACAGCAACTCAAACCATATGAAAATATAAAACTCTTTTCTAAAGGTAAATATATGGACAAATAAAGAATCTGGTAATATCATAATATGGGTGCATAGATCACTTCAAATTCTGTATAGAATTTAAAGCATAAAATAATTATAAATCTGTGTTAATGAATTAATATTAAAAGATTTAATTGAGAATATTAATAACATAAATGGGGTGTGTTATCAGTTAAAAATAGACTGTTACATGACCTTATATTTTTTATGTAATCCCTATGGTAACCACAAATAAAATTCCTATGGAAGATACACAAAAGATGAATAAACAATCAAAACAGTTCACTCACAAAAAATCAATGAAACATAAAGAAAGGCAGTAAGATAGTGAAAAAAGGACAACATAACTACGAGACACACAAAACAATGAATAAAATGCTGGCAAATTTTTTAAAAGAACCTGTCATGTTAAAAAAAAAAAAACCTTCCCACATTATTTTCTAACTATTGCTCCATTGTTCCATTTCACTCTTGCCTTTACAGCAGTTTTTTCAAAAGGGGTTTCTCTAGTCACTTTCTCTACTTCTTTACCTTTCTAAATTCATCTTAACTTTTAACTAAACCCAGACAAATATTTATGAAGTATGCATAAACTACAGAGACTGAAGAAACAGACACCATCTACCCACTATTACCATTAATTTTGAACATTCCCATTAATGTTAAAATTCCCCGTATGCCGCTCCTAGATCCAGTTCACTTCTTTCTCCTTTAGAGATAATCACCATCTTGAATTTCTTTACAGTTTCCCATATGTTTATATTCCTAATAAGCATATCTCAGTATATATTTCATTTTAAATGAGTGGAGTTATACTGTATCTGTTACTGACTTGCTTATCTTGCTCAACATTGTGTTTCTGAGATTCATCCATATACAAATACTATGTAGCTGTACTTCATTCATTTTCACTGCTGTATTCCACTGTATGGGTATATCAAAGATTTTCCATTTTATTGTTGATGAACATTTGGGTTGTATCTAAATTTTTGCTACCTTAAACTGCACAGCTATGTGCATTCCTGTTTTGTCTCCTTCTGTCAAACTATAGTAAAGGACCAAGCTTTTGGGATTTTCCATAATGTGTTGTGGATTGATGCTTTTGTAAAATACACTAAAAATGCCTCATCAGTGTCAAATTGCTATAAAAATATATAAAACTTTACTCTAAAAAAATGTCAACAGCAAGTCATTCACTATCAGCAATTACTTTAAATGTAAATGGATTAAACATTCTAATAAAAAAAGGTTAGCTGAATTGATAAAAAACAAAATACAACTATGTGCTCTCTGAAAAAGACCAAGTTTTGATTTAAGAATGCATAGAGAGTGAAAGTGAAAAAATATAAAAAAACTGCCCATGCAAATGGTAACCAAAAGAAAGCAGAGGTGACTATACTAATATCAAAGAATATTGACTTTGAGCCAAGACTGTCACAAGAGAGAAAAAAGACATTATATAATAATAAAAAGATCAATTTGACGGGAAGATTGATATAGTTTACGTATTTGTTTCCACCTAAATCTCTTGTTGAAATGTAATTCCCAATGTTGGAGGTGAAGCCTGGATTCACCTTTGGATCATGGGAACTGATTCCTCATGGGTGGCTTGGGCCATCATCTTGGTTATAAATGAGGTCTCACGCTGAGCTCACATGAGAGCTGGTTGTTTAAAGTATGTGGCACTTCTCATTCCACCCCCTCTCTCTCATTCCTGGTTTCAACATGTGACATACGAGCTCCTGCTTCATGTTCCACCATGAGTGAGAGCTCCCTGAGGCATCCTCAGATGCCTAGGGATGTTAGTATTATGTTTTCTATACCGCCTTCAGAACCATGAACTAATTAAACCTTTTCTGTTTATAAATTATCCAGTCTCAGGTATTTCACTACAGCAATGCAAGAATGGCCTAACACAGAAAATTGGTACCAAGAGTGGGGTATTGTTATAAAGATACCTGACAATTTAAAAGCAGCACTGGAACTGGGTAGAGATTGGAAGAGTTTGAAGGGCTCAGAAGAAGACAGGAAGATGTGGGAAATTTTGGAACTTCTCAGAGACTGGCTGTATGGGTTGTGACCAAAATGCTGATAAGGATATGAAATGAAGCCCAGGCTGCTGAGGCCCCAGGTGGAAATGGGGAACTCACCGGGAACTGGAGCAAAGCTCATGTATGTTATGCCTTAGCAAAGAGCTTGGCTTCATTCTGTTCATGCCCTAGATATCTGTGGAAGTTGGAACTTAAGAGTAATGATTTAGGGTATGTGGCAGAAGAAATGTCTAAACAGCAAAATTCAAGATGTAGCCTGGCTGCTTCTTACAACCTGTGCTAAGATGTGGAAGCAACAAAATGACTTAACAGTGGAACTTAATTTAAAAGGGTAGAACAGAAACGTTTGAAAAATTTGCAGCCTGGCCATGTGGCAGAGAAAGACAACACATTTTCAGGAGAGGCTGTGGACCAACCACTTGTTAGAGAACTTTGCATAACTAAAAAGGAGACAAGTGCTGATTGCCAAAGCAATGGGAGAAAGGCCTCAAAGATATTTCAGAGACCTTCATGGCAGTTCATATCATCACTGACCTAGAGGTATATGAGGGCAGAATGATTTCCTGAGCCAGGACAAGCCAAGGGCCCTGCTGACCTGCCCAGTGTCAGAACACTGTTCCCCGTATCCCAGCCACTAAGGCTCCAGCCTTGGCTCTGCAGGCCCCATATAACACTTATGCAGCTGCTCTAGAGAGCACAAGCTACCATAAGTACTGGTGTTTTCCACATGATATTAAGCCTGTGGACACACAGATTGCAAGAGTAAATGAGGCTTGGCATCATCCACCTATATTTCATAGGACGTGTGGAAAAGCCCAGGTGCTCAGGCAGAAGCCTGATGGGTAGAACCCTCATAGAGAACTTCTACTAGGGCAATGTCAAGGGGAAATATTGGGTTGGAGCACCCGCACAGAGTCCCCAGTGGGGCACCGCATAGTGGAGTTCTGCAAAGGAGGCCATAATTCTCCAGACAGCAGAATGATGGATCCACTGGCAGCTTGCCGTCTGCACCTGGAAAAGCTGCAGGCACTCAACGCCAACCCATGAGAGCCGCCATGAGGTCTGAAACTTGCAAAGCCATAGAAGCACAGCTGTCAAGGTCTGAGGCATCTACACCTCACAGCAGTGTGCTCTGGATGTAAGGCATAGAGTCAAAGGAAATTATTTTGGAGCTTTCATACTTAATGACTGCCTGTTGGGTCTGAACCCTGCAAAGCCACAGCGGCACAGCTGCCTAAGGCCTGGGGAGTCTACGCCTCACAGCAGTGTGCTCTCTATGTAAGAGTTAGAGTCAAAGGAGATTATTTTGGAGCTTTAAGACTTAATGACTCCCTGTTGGGTTTCAAGACTTGATGACTGACCCGTTGGGTTGCATGGAGCCTATAATCCCTTTCTTTTGGTCAATTTTCTCCCTTTCAGAATGGGAATGTTTACCCAATGCCTATACCTACATTGTACCTTGGAAGTAACTAACTTGTTTTGATTTTACAGGCTCAGAGTTGAAAGAGACTTGCCTTGTCTCAAATGAGACTTTGGACTTTGGACATTTGAGTTAATGCTGGAATAAGTTAAGACTTTCGGTGACTCTTAGGAAGGCATGATTATGTTTTGCAGTGAGAAGGGCATGCAATTTGGGAGAACCCAGGGACAGAATTATATAGTATAGATATTTGTCCCTACACAAATCTCATGTTGAATTGTAATCCCCAGTGCTGGAGGAGAGGACTGGTGGGTGGTGTTTTGATCATAGGGGTGGAGCCCTCATTAATGGTTTGGGCCATCCCCTTGGTGATGGATGAGCTTTCACTCTGAATTCACACAAGATCTGGTCATTTAAGCGTGTGGCACCAATGCTTCACTCTTTCCCTCATTTGCTCTTGCTTTCATTGTGTGAAGTACCTGCAACCACTTCACCTTATACCACGATTGAAAGCTCCCCAAGGCTTCACCAGAAGTGGAGCAGATGCCAGCACCATGCTTTGTGTAAAGCTTACAGAACCATGAACCAATTAAACCTCTATCCTTTATAATTTACCCAGTCTCAGGTATTTCTTTATAGCAGTACAGGAATGAATACACAGATATAGTGAATTTAAAAATATATGCACATCACAGCTTCAAATTATACAAAGCAAACATTGACTTAATTGAAGGTAAAAATAGAAAGAAATAGAATGATACTAGGAAACTTTAATACTCCACTTTAAATAATGACTAGAACAACCAAACAGAAGAGAGAACTTGAAAACTATAGACCATCTGGACTTAACAGGTCAATAAAGAACACTTACCCCAACAAAAGCAGTTTAAATGTGCAAGTAATATTCCACAAGACAGAGTATAGATTAGCTCATAAAGGAATTCTAAACAATTGTAAAAAGGCTGAATTCAAACAAAGTCTCTTTTCCAACCAAAATGTGGTAAAACTAGAAATCAACAGCATAAGAAAAACTTGTAAAATCAATGGATGTGTGGAAATTGGACAGCATACTTTTAAATAACGAATTAATCAAAAACTAATCACAAAAAAATAGAAAAGATTTTGAGACAAAGAAAAAAACTACTATATCAGGCTTTCTTGAATTTCTATGAAAAAATACCTAAGACTGGATAATTTATCAAGAAAAAATATTTAATTGGATCACAATTCTTCAGGCTGTACAAGCACGGCACCGACAACAGTCAGCTTTTGGGGAGGTCTCTGGAAGCTTTTACTCATGGAGGGACATGAAGCACATTATATGGCGAAAGCAGGAGTAAGAGCAAGAGGGAGGTACCACATGCTTTAAGCAGACAGATCTTACTATCACAAGGACAGCACCAAGAGGATGCCACTAAACCATCCATGAGAAATCAACCCCCATGATCCAGTCATCTCTCACCAGGCCCCATCTCCAATACTGAGGATTACAATTCAACATGAGATTTGGGTGGGGGGGACAAATATACAAACTATATCAACTGCAAAATACCAAATTTAAGGGATGCAGTGAAAACAGCAGTAAGAGGGAAGCTAATAGCTGCAGATGTTTACGTTTTTAAAAAGTAAACAACTTTAACCTCAAGAAATCAGAAAAATAAGAAAATGCAAAATAAAATTTAGCAAAAACAAAAAACAATAAGGAATAAAGAAGAGATAAAAGTATACATAAACAATAAAAATTCAACAAAATTAAGCATTGGATTTTTGGAAAGATAAAAAAATTGACAAACATAAAGGTAGATTACTTAAAAAAGGGACAAGATTCAAATAATTTCAGAAATGAAAGAGGGAATATTACAACTGATACCAAAGGGGTTAAAAAAGATTATAAGATAATACTATGAGCAACTATATGCCAACAAATTGAGTGATGTATATAAAAAAATACACTTCCAGAGGCATACAACCTTCCAAGAATTAATTATGAAGAAATTTTAAATATAAAAGATCTATAACTAATAAGGTGAATGAATCAGTATTTTTTAAAAATGTAGCAAAATACTAACAAACAGAAGCACTGAACCATTTGGCTTCACTGGAGAACTATATCTAAAATATGTAGAATTAACACTAATCATCCTGTAATTCTTTTCAAAAGTTGAAGAGGTAGAAACACTTCCAAGCATTCTATAAGGCCAGTATTATTACCCTGATTTTAAAGCCAGGCAAATATACCACCACAAAAGAAAAATACAGGCCAATATCCCTAATGAACTTTGATGCAGCCGTCCACAACAAATAATTACCAAAATGAATTCAGAAGCACATTAAAAAATTATATGTTATTACCAATGAGATCAATTTCTGGTATGCAAAGATAGGACAACATATAAATATTAATTAATGTGATATATACCACATTAACAAAATACAGGATAAAAAATATGTGAATGTCTAAATTAATGCAAAAACCCATTTGATGCACTCCAGCACCCTTTCATAACAAAAACACTGAATAGATTAGCAATAAAATGAAACTACCTCCACTTAATAAAGGCTATATATGAAAAGCTGGTAACTAAGATCATGCATAATGGTGAATGACAGAAAGCTTTTCCTCTAATAGCAGGAAGAAGTCAATGGTGCTCACTCTCATAACTTTCATTCCACATAGTACTGGAAGTCTTAGACTAGGTAATTAGACAAGACAAAGACATGAAAGACATCCAAATTGAAATAAAACAAAGAAGTAAAATTATATCTGTCCAGAGATGACATGATCTTATATTTAGAAACCTTTTAGATTCCACAAAATACAACTGCTAAAATCAATAAAAGGATTCAGTAAAGTTGCAGGATATAAAATCAACACAAAAAATCTGTTGTGTTTTTATATTATAATAATAAACAAGAAATCAAAAAAGAAAATTAAGAAAACAATCTCATATACAATAATTTGATTATGGTTTGATATGGTTTGGCTGTGTCCCCACCCAAATTTCATCTTGATTTGTGACTAATACAGCATTCAAAATAATACAATGCTTAGGAATAAACTGAACCAGAGACTAAAGACTTGCACACAGAAACTACAAAACAATGCTTAAAAAATTTAAAGACACAAATAAATGGAAAGACATCCCATATTCATGGTTTGGAAAATGTAATGTTGTTAGAATGTTCATACTAACACCCCAAAATCTAGATATTTAATACAATTCTTATCAAATCCAGGTGACATTTTTGCTGAAATGGAAAAAAATTCTACAATTCATATGAATTCTCAAGGGACTCAAATAATCAAAACAATCTTGAAAAGCAAGAACAAAGTTGATGATCTCATATATCTCGATTTCAAAACATATTACAAATTTACAGTAATCAAAACAGTGTACTACTGGCTTAAAACTAGACACTGGACAATTGAACAAAATAGTAAGACAAGAAATAAACACTCGCTTATATGGACAATGAAACTACAAGTATGTCATGACCACTCAATGTGAAGCAAATAGTCTCTTAAACAAATGGTGTTGGTGAACTGAAGTTCATGCACAAAAGAACAAAGTTTGATCCTTACCATACACTATACACAAATATCTAAAAATTGATTAAAGATCTAAATGCAGGACCTAAAACTATACAAATCCTTGAAGAAAATATAGAAAAAAAAGTCTCATTATACTAAATTTGGCAATGATTTCTTAGATATTATGCAAAAAACACAAGAGCAAAAATATGCAAATGAGACTACATAAGGATGTAATGTTGTTAAAATGCCCATACTACCCTCCCAAAAATCTAGAGATATAATACAATCCCTGTCAAATCCAAATGACATTTTTGCAGAAATGGTAAAAAGTCCTACAATCCATATGACTTCTCAGGAGACTGAAATAATCAAAACAATCTTGAAAACAAGAACAAAGTTGATCTCATACTTCTTGATTTCAAAACATATTATGAAGCTACAGTAAATCTACAGTAAGCTATAGTTTTTACTGTAGCTACCATAAAAAGCTACAGTAAAAAGTTACAGTAAAAACTTAAAATATTTTATGCATCAAAGAAAACAACGAAGTGAAAAGCCAACCTACAGAAAGGAAAATATTTGCAAATCACATATCTGATAAAAGATAAATACCCAAAATATATAAATATCTCCTACAATTCAATGACAAAATATATAAAAACTCAAAAATAGGCAAAGAACTTGATTAGATATTTTTCCAGATAAGATATACAAATTGCCAACTAGTATATGAGAAGATGCTTAACATTACTAATCATCAGAAAAATATAAATTAACAGCACAATAAGATATTATCTCACACCCATTAGGACGACCACTATCAAAAAAAGAAGAAAGGAAGAAAGAAAGAAAGAAAGAAAGAAAGAAAGAAAGAAAGAAAGAAAGAAAGAAAGAAAGAAAGAGAAAGAAAGAAAAGAAAGAAAGAGAAAAGAAAGAAAGAAAAGAAAGAAAGAAAATAACAAGTGTTATTGAGAATGTGGAGAAATTTGAACCCTTGTGGACTGTTGGTGGGAATGTAAAATGGTGTATCTGCTGTTGAAAATGGCATGGGAGTTCCTGAAAATTAAAAAAAAAAAAAAAAACTGCTACGTGATCCAGTAATCCCACTTCTGGGTATATAGTCAAGAGTTGAAAACAGAACCTCAAAATGATATATGCACTAATGCTAACTGCATCATTATTGACCATAGCCAAGATATGGAAGCAACTTCTATGTCCTAGAATGAAAGAATGGGTAGACAAAATGTGGTATATACACACAATACAATATTATTTACCGTTACAAAGAAGAGAATCCTGTTACATACTGCAGCATAGAGAAACCTTGAAAGCATTTGATCAATTGGTCTAGTTGTGGAATGTAAGCTAATTAGTCAAATATAACAGTTCTGGAGTACTACAAATGGGCATTGTATATAGTCACTTATTCTTCCTTCTAAATAATACTTCAAACAAATAAATTAATATTAATACATAATTTTAAACCCCTATAAGTTAACATTAATTCCTAAAAAAATTTGAGATTTTTAAAAATCTTCAGCTTCTTCATTATTTGGCAATATGTTCTTTAGCATAAAAAAATCACTCATTATTGTCATTTAATGGTACCAGGTTTACATCAAGTCCAGACAAATATTTCTAGATATTATTATTATTATTTTTTGAGACAGAGTCTCACTCTGCCACCCAGGCTGGAGTGCAGTGGCGCGATCTCAGCTCACTGCAACCTTTGTCCCCCGGGTTCAAGCGATTCTCCTACCTCAGCCACCCAAGTACCTGGGATTACAGGCACCTGCCACCGCGCCCAGCTAATTTTTGTATTTTTATTAGTTTTGCCATCTTGGCCAGGCTGGTATTGAACTGCTGACTTCATGATCCACCTATCTCGGCCTTCCAAAGTGCTGGGATTACAGGTGTGAGCCACTGCGCCCGGCCTAGATATTAATTTTTAAGTTGTTTTTTCTTCCAACATCTGAAGTCATAGAAGATATTAAAATTAAATAAGTTAAATACTTAAATAAGATAAATGAATAAATAAGGTGTCTAATAATTAAGATATTTATTCAATTAAGATGTTTAATGAATTAGAGGCTATCAATAGTTTTTTTTTCCCCGGAAACATTATCTTCAACGTAGCATTAGTAAAAGTTTTGAAGCAAGTAAGGAAATAATTCAGGAAACTCATGAAGGTAGTTCTCATACTCGTTTATTCATTCAATTTTGACTGTGCATGTGGGAAGAACTAGGAACCATTTTTGAGACTGAAGGGGTAATATTAAATAAGGCCCTAAATTTTATAAGCTAGTACTGACACCAGTGGAACAAACAGGTCTCATTATGCAACTATATATTAACTTTTCAGAACATTTAAAAGTAAGATTTGTTACTTTTTATTATTTATTTATTTATTTTTGAGAGAGTCTCACTCTGTTGCCCAGGCTGGAGTGCAGTGGCACCACTGCAACATCCGCCTCCCAGGTTCTAGCGATTATCCTGCCTTAGCCTTAGTAGCTGGGATTACAGGCATGTGCCACCACGCCCAGCTATTTTTTGTATTTTTAGTAGAGATGGGGTTTCACTATGTTAGCCAAGCTGGTCTCGAACTCCTGACCTCAAGTGATCAGCCCCACCTCGGCCTCCCAAAGTGCTGGGATTACAGGAATTTTTATTTCTTTGCAAAGACCTTTTACTTGCTCTTTGGGTTTGTTCCTCCTCCTGGAAAATGAGTTAAGATTCACATAAAGCAGATAAAGCAGATAGCTTTATCCAAAGGAAAGCCCTGGTACTGTCTGTCACTCATAATGTCCACCATTAAACTCAGGATGTTTGATTCCAGCTTCCATTTGAAAGTTAAACTAGTGCTGTGTTTCCTAAAGCAAGCTAGAAAGAAATGCTGACTCTTCTGGGCTGGTGGCAACAGTACTTGGAAAATGGCTTTTGGGATAAGTAAATGGGGCTAGGTAAACCTCTTAACCAGCTGGTTTTACTTCCACCTGTCAGAGGTTTTAGTGTATTAATATGATAAATCATCAAAAAGCAAGCACAGGTTGCAAGGTTTCTCAAACGTAAATGACAATACAATTCTTTTTTCATGGAATACCTCCTGGGTCTAAATTCAGATGAAACATCTTGGGAATATCTCTCTCGTTTTCTTTGGTACCACATATAACAGTCCAGGACCTGGAGACATTTGAGCATTCTATATGCCACAGTCCTGTTAAAACTTCTCTTCACCTCTCATCTCACTAGTCAAAATCTATTAGCAAACAATGATAAAACATTTCTCTGTTTTAATTTGGCAAGAAGAAAAACTTCCTTCTGGAAAATAAAAATAGTTAACCATTTTACAGAAAGATATCATAGAAATAATGTGGGGTTTGGAGTCTGCAGACAGACTTTCCTCTACAATTTCTTCTCCCAATTTAATTGGGAAAAATACTCATTGATGTAAAGCAGGTGGTACTTTATTTACCAGGCAGGTTGAGAAAATATTAAGTGTGAGATTGTGTCAAAATGCCTAGTATATTAAAGATATAGTGCCAATCATTAAAGAGCCTTTTCCTTCGTGTTTTGTTCCTTCATAATTGGTTCTCCAAATGTTAAGCCTTATATATTCAACAAGAAAAATAATCTATCCTCAGAAATTGATTTAGAATGGGGTCTATTTGAAGGCAAGTCTCACTTTCCCCATTTGAGAGAACATTAAGCCTGAAAACCGTTTTGTGATGGGCCAGTTATGTATGCCAGAATAGACTACTAGGTGCATGTAAAAATAAGGCCTCTGTTTTTTTAATTAATACCCTAGTAAATTTTCACATGAATAAAAAATATAATGAAGAAACTACATATTTCATATTAACATTTCATTTTGAAGATGACTTAAGTGAACTGACAAAGACATTAGTTACTGTGCTTGAAGGAAGCCTCCCAGTTCTGATTCAGCAGAGCATTACCTGCTGAGATAGTGGTGAAGCCTTGTCTTACCTCCTCAGACCAGGCCATACTGTTGGGTAGGACTTTAATCTGTGTGCTAATTCTGAGAGCAATGCCTGTGGCAGCAAAGGTGAGTGTTCTCAATTACTCTGAATGTACCTTGATTGAATGTGAAAGATATCGTATTAACCAGTCACCTGCGGGGCCATGTTATATGCTACTTCCTGCTTAGTTCAATAAGGAAAGTGACTTGAGTTCGAATGAATTTCAAACCCGGTTGCAACAAATTAGCCAATTGATAACTCTTTACATTTGAATAATTGCTCCACAAGTCCTGAGCTACTCTCTGTTTTTCTCTCTCTCTCTCTCTCTGACACACACACACACACACACACAGACACACACACACACACACCTTTCTTAACTATGTCCATAAAACTGGTTAGAGAATACATTCATTTATTAAAATAAAAACAAATTTCTTATCTTTGACTTATCACTAAGACTAATACAGCGTACAGAAGACAAACCAAAGCACTACTTTTTCTATTACATTGCTCATACTCCATTATAAACTCACTGGATAAACAGGAATTTTCTCTACTCTGGTTTTCCTGTTCAATGTCCCCTCTATCTTTATCCCAAAACTTTCCTTCTAACACAGAGTCTATAGTTGTTTTGTCCCATTGCACTATTTTTTTTAATTTAAAACTGAAAGGAAGTAATTATTTTTAATTTTTGGGCTAATAATACTATTTTGTTGAATACTTTTAGATTTACAGAAAACATTAATACATAACATAGAGCTCCCATATGCCTCCGCACAATTTCTCCTATAATTAACACATTATTTAAGTATGGTTCATTTGTTACGATTCATGAACTAACATGAGTACACATTAAGTAAGTTTTTAAGTCAGCTGGATAAATACCTCGGAGTGCAGTTGCTAGATTGTATGCTAAGGATATGTTTTTTTTGTTGTTGTTTTTTTTAAGACAGAGTCTCACTCTTTTTTTTCCAGGCTGGAGTGCAATGGCGCAATCTGCACTCACTGCAACCTCCACCATCCGGGTTCAAGCAATTCTCCCTGTCTCAGCCTCCCAAGTACCTGAGATTATAGGCATGTGCCACCACGCCCGGCTAATTTTGTATTTTTAGTAGAGATGGGGTTTCACTATGTTGGCTAGGCTGGTCTCGAACTCCTGACCTCAGGTGATCCGCCCGTCTCGGCCTCCCAAAGTACTGAGATTACAGGCTTGAGCCACCGCATGCAGCCCGGGTATGTTTAACTTTGTAAGAAACTGCCAAATTGCCTTCCAAAGTTGCGGTTAATTTTGTATTTATATTAGCAATAAATGAGAGTTCTTGTTTTTCCGTATCTGCATGGGTATTTGAGGTTGCCAATTTTTGGTTTTTAGCCATTCTAATAGGTGTGTAGTGGTGTCCCAATGTTGCTTTAATTTGTAAATTTCTAGTGACATGATGTTGAGCATGCTGTCATATGCTTATCTGTCTGCCGTCTGTGTATCTTCTTTGGTGAGGTGTCTGTTCATATCTTTTCCCCACTATTAACTGATTTGTTCATTTTCTTGTTACATTTTTATATTTATTTGTATATCTTTGATGCCTGTATCAAATATTTAAAAAATACTTTCTCCAAGAATGTGGCTTATGTTTTTTTTTAACAGTGTCTCTTGCAGAGCAAAGTTGTTAATTTCAATAAAATCCAGTTTATCAATTTTTTCTGTCATGAACTGCACTTTTGCATTACATCAAAAAGGTATTGTCAAACACATGTTCACCTAGATTTTTAACTATGCTAAGTTTTAGAAATTTTATATTTCACATTTCAGACTGAAGTCTGTGATTCATTTTTAGTGAACTTCAGTAAAAGCCATAAAATCTGTGACCAGATTTTTTTTTTTTTTTTTTTTTGAGTGTGGATGTTCAGTTGTTCCAGCACCATTTGTTGAGATTATCCTCTTCATTGAATTGCTTGGCTCTTTCATCAAAGATCAGTTGATTACAAATATAATTTGTGTGCATCAGTTTCTGATCTCCCTGTTTTTTCCATTGATCTATGTGGTTATTCTTTCCCCAGTGTCAAGCTATCTTGTTTATTGTAACTTTATGGTAACTTCTGAACTTCTGATGTCAGGTAGTGCCAATTCTCCAACTTGGCTCTTCTTCAGTATTGTCTTGGCTTTTCTGTTTCTTTTGCCTTTTTACATAAACTTAAAAATCCCTTTATTGACATACCCATTGGCGCTTTAATCAACATTTTTATTGGGATTGTGTTAAATTTGCAGATCACATTGGGAATAATTGGCATTTTAATAAAATTGAGTCTACTAATCAATGATTTCTCAATTATTTAGCTCTTCTTTGACTTCCTTTAACAGATTTTTAGAGGTTTCTACATTCACAGCCTGTACATATTTTGTTAGATTTATATCTATATATTCCATTTTAGAATTTTTCATTATTCTACATTATTTTGTTTTATTTTACATTGCTTTTATGTACTGCTGATATATAGAATTAATAAGTGTCTCTTCTATATTAACCTTTATCTTGCAACCTAGCTATACTCATCTGTTTCAGGAGGTTTTTGCTATTGTTAAGGGTGTTATTGGTTCTTTCAGATTTCAGTCTTTCCCCTATGATAGCTGTATGTCACCTTTTTATACCTGTACGAATTTTATTATATTTTTCTTGTCATATTCACCAGCTAAGTCTTCTGGGATAATGTTAAATAAAAGTGGTAAGGGAGGACCAGGTCTACTGAGAGGCTGATGAGCCTCTCAGAGGCAGTTTTCATTCCTGTTACAATGCTCTTTATGTCTGTCACTGCCTTTTGATTCTTGTGTTTCTACCTCTACTTACATTTCTCATCCACTCATGCATGTTGACATTTTCCCATTAGATCCCTTAACATGTAAATCATCGTTATTTTAAATTCCCTATCATCTCTTCAAACATCTGTGTCCTGTCTGAATCTGGCATGATGCTTATTTTGTCTCTCCTTACTGTGCTGTTTCTTGCCTTAGCCTGCCTTGTGATATTTTTGAGTGCTGGAAGTAACATGTATAGTAACCAAAACTGAGGTAAAAAGCCTTTAGCTTGAAGTTTCTGATTACTGGCTAGCAGCTGTGCAGTGTTTAATGTTTGATATCGCTGTAGGTCCCTGAAGCTTCAGTTTCCTTCATTGTCTTCATTTTTCTTTTCTCTTTCTCTTATCTTCAGGTATCCCCAGTAACTCCCTCTTAAATAGAGTGAGCCTTATAGCTCTGTTATTGTAATTTATTTTTATTTTATTGAAACTTGTCGATATGGTGTTAAGATATGGGAGAAGAAGCATTTTTAATGCTATGACTAAATTTCCATCTTTTAATGGGAATAAGTACCTGGGGTTTGAACTTCAGATGTGTTTCATAGCCTTTTTATGTTCTCATAGATGAGGCAGAAAGACTGGAGGAGCCTGGGGTAGGCTGAGGTTTCTTCCATCAGGCAAGGAAAGCTTTGGTATAGTCGTTGCCCATGGAGAACCAGCCTGTGCTATGGGGAACTTTCTGAGCATATTTCAAAATGGTGACTTTTCCCCATCCCCTGCATAAAACATGAAGTTTTTCTTTTTTTAAAAAAACAGCTTCTCTGTAGGAAACTTGTGTGGTTCCCTGGAATAAAATCTATCAGAACGTGCATCCTCTCCATTAGGCCTCAGCACCTAGGAGCTTCTCGATGGAACTTAATCAGCACCAGCCTCCAGAAATTCATAAAACTGCCATCAAGTGTCTCTACCTGTTTATGTCACTAGCAATTTCTATTTTAGAAAAAAATAATCTCAGCCATGATTCTATATGTTCACCTGTGTCCTCAGAATTCAGTGGTGTTTTTCCCTGGGATCCTCAATTTTCTAATGGGTATGACAGAAGTCATTGATTTGGTTTGCTCACGTATTCTTTTTTTCTTCTTTTAAGGATGGGAATGATGGCTTCCAAGCACTTTAAATATTGGAGCTGAAACTGGAATTCAGTGATCTTTTAATATCCTAAGGATCTGTAGGAGTGTTCCCCTTTACTTTCATGATATTTCTAATTACAGCTTTCTTTCTCTTTTTTTTGTTGATCAGTCTAGAAAAGATTTATTAATTTAATTCATCTTTCAATACAGCCCTGTGAATAAATCAATTACCCTGTGGATAAAATTTGGTGTTCTTTCGAGATTTTGCTTGTTATAAATGGCGATTTTTTCACACATGTTCAAGAATGTAAACCTAGGAGCAAAGAGTGGGATCTTAGGTTTTCAAAAGTTCAGTTTTACACAAGAATGTCAATGTAGTGACCAAGTGCATTTTACCAATTTTCACTCATATTATAAGTGTATAAAGGTACACACGATGTACATCCAGATCAACATACACACTATAGGACCACTTAAATTTTGGTAGCATTATGATTGTAGAATGGTATGTCTACTTATTGTCATAATTTGCATTTTTAAATTTACGACCGCCATATATATATATGTATACACATACACACACACACACACATACATATGCTATATGTATATATATGGTTTGGGTTTGGCTACTAATTCATTGTTTTCTTTGGGAAGTGAGATTCCATCCTTCCTATGTTACATTTTAAAGCAGTAAAATTCACACTGCCTTTATCAAAATTTGATCAAAATCTTTGGCATGATCTTTTAAAATTTCTAAAGCAGATTTTGATTTTTTTTCCTTTTTTTAAAAAAAGCATGTCTGGTGGCATACAAATTTAAATACCATAGAAGGGGATTCAAATGTCTCTCCTGAAGTGACTTATTTTCTCCCACATTGAAAGTGTGGAATGGCTTTTTGTGGCCAGCTGGGATGGTGGACGGTGCAGGTGCAGCAGTAGCTCAGTGCCTGCTAGAGAAAGTTCATCTGATTATGAGATGTGCATGTCAACCTGTCTACCAGTTTTAAATAGGAGAGGAAGCTTTTACCACTACCAAAACACATAAAGAGAATGGCCAAGGGATGCCAATGCAATTTTTCTATTGGAAAATACTGTCTCCATTGATTTTTTCCTCATTAAAAAAAAAGTAGTAAATATGAAACAAAGCAAACTGGGATTCAGTAGAGACGGGGATGCAAGGTTTGAGTGTAAGTGAAGTAAGCATAGGCCTGTTTGTTCAGTTCTCTAAGTTGACTGTGTCACATCGATGGGACAGACCTCACTATGCCAAGGCACTTGGTTCACTTCGCTGTGCAATAAACATTCTGGAAAGAGTGTTTACTATCCATCAGATTCCCTGACTGGCAGACAAGCATGCAGCAAAAATCTGCAGAGCAATAGGTTCTGGTACGAAAGGTGAAGTGGAGGGGGAAAGAGAAAAGAAAAAATGCTTGGCAAAGAATACTCACTGTGTGTGCTTTTGGCTGTCAGCTGATGTTCATTCCTGTGGATAATTCTGGGAAACTAGAGAAGCAATCTGTGAGCCGGTTAGCTCAAGCCTCCACATTTGTGTAGGCTTGAGCACATAGATGTTTCTTTATATTTTGCTTAGAGCCTTTAAATTTTTTGTTATTTAGTTGGTCAAAAAATCTTTATTCTTTTCTGATACCCATGCTTATAGAAAACAGATCATCTTTTAAAAAATTTCTAAATTGTGTCTACTATAAATCTAAAAAAATAAGAATAGAAGGTGATAAGGATATGTAGGCAATGAAGCAGTCTAAGTGTGACTGAAAATAAAAGAGCTTGCTGAAGTTGAAACAGCAAAAGTGACGGGGGATGGGATTGAGTCTAAGTTATTATTTCCAGGCAAAAGTAAATTTCACAAGTGCACTCTTTCAGTTATCTTTTCTCCTCTGCAGTGTAGCTTGTCCTAGACCAATGTCTGTAGAATTTTGCTAAGGAAGCAGACTACCTGGAAAAGTCTATAATTAGTCAAAATGCATTTATGTGTAAACACAGTAGAATATATTTCTCTGATACTCAAGGACTCAAAAAAATACAATATCTCTATATGTTTCCTTAATATCATATTGCATATGTACTTAAAATTCACTGCCTCAGTAAGGGTAAAGCCTGGAAACCCTTGATTTTAAAGGAAAATGAAAACAACGATCTGAAGTAAGCTATGATGTAAGCTTAATTTGGAAAGTAAAGTCTCATCCATCACACACTTGTTTTAAAGTTAGAATAATGTATTGCTAAAAGCTGAGTTAAGCCATTTGACATACAAATCTCTTCATAGAAATGAATGAAAATCAATCTTCCCTGAGGCTCATTGTAAGAGAACCCTGGTTACACTGATGCCAGATAAATACATATATTTACATTTAACTAATTGTTGAAAATGTAACAATTGCCTAATTTGCTAGTTGAGACAGATTTGTGATTCATAGCAGGATGAGTGTTTATATTTCTTCCCTCTTTATATTTCATCCAAGTTGGCAGAAATGTGTGACTGGTGGTAAGACTGTTTTACTAAATTGATTATCAATAAAATTACAATTTTGTTTAAGTATGTGGATTATTTACTTTTTGCTAAAATGCAAATATTTATATTTTTATCATACATCGTTTAAAAGGTAATATGGGGGCAAAAATCTAGAACTGTTATTAACAAATGCCATGTAAAACATAACTTTTGCTTTTAATATACATTAAATACTCATTTAATGTGATAATCCAGTCATATTTTTATACTATCTTTTATTTCTGTTCTAAAAATATAAGACAAACTTCAGAGAAGTATCTGTTATACAATAAAAGCTGGAATATTACATTGGTAGCATTTTGCTACTAGAAACTTTCAATTTGTTTATATATAACAAAATTTTCCAATATTTTAAACACAGTGTTGAATAATGATCTTTCCTACTTGGATAGCTCTCATTTTTACTCCTTTATTCACTAATTCTACCTAAATTTTCATTTTTTAAATAACATGAGATTTATAGTTAGATATTCGTATCTTCATAAGAATATAAATGGCAATTAAGACTGTTTCACTTTTCTAATGTGATCTACAATCAGACAGGGGTTCACCATCCTCAGACTGCAAGAAATACTTGGACTTTGCTTTGCTTACACATATATCACTGTATCATTTGGAGTAGACATCTCAAAATCAAATTATTAGATAGAAAATGCTGCAATTTTAAATACAATGAAAATTGCTGTGCTTTACAGAATCTCCTCCTGAAAGCCAAATATAACCCTAAATTGAGGCATTTTTCAAGGAGAAAAAGAGAGAAAATAACCTGTTGAGATAATTTAGAGAGTTTCCTTAACATAATGTGAATAATTGCTGCTATTCACTGACTTATCCGACTCAAAATTTATATAAAATTTAGCCTTCAAGTTCATAAGTACTGGTTGTTTTAGCCTTCTGCTAGTGAGAAATACATTAGTAAAAAAATAATTTTTCTGCTAGTTTTATATCAGAAAATAAAAACTCTTTTTAAATTTATTGGTTTTCTTCATTAACCTTTACAATGACTTTAGCTAATTACTAAAGTTAAAACATAGTTAAATAACTACAAAATGTGTTTATTTGGTTGCTTTACAGTTGGACAAAAAGAATTGTAGTTATAGATTTATTTAGTCAAATTTAAAAGTAGGATATTTCCAACAATCAGAATTTTCAGGTAGTTTATACAATTTTGGAGGAACCATATGTGTTTTCAAAGTCTTTTTAAATTAAAAAAAATTAACTCCCGTTTATTCTATTTGCAATCGTTATTTCTATCAAATGACAAAAAGTGAAAAACCCAAATTCTGATCATTTCTTTTAACTCTGCAGTGTTCGAATTGTTTTCTAAACAACAACCAAAAAACTCTACAGTTTTTTCATTATTTTTCTTCTTCTCCATTGTTTCCCATTTATCCTTTTTAAAATATACTATAATGCTTTATAAAATTATGTTTTATGATGCGGTTCACCAAACTGGATGTTTACTGAAGATGAGGTCTGATTGGCCTGAGTACAGGAAGATTATTATCTCCCTTTCATTGGACACAGTGCTTTTCTTAAGGTATAAGATGACTTTGTAGCATAGCTACTCTACATCTGTTTCCAAAATAGTTTAAGCAATCTGTGGAAATATTTAATAATTACAATTTAAAAAGTTAAACTCAAGGAGAGTCAATAAATTTTATAAAAGAAGTACATTATTTGTGCCAAATCTCAGATAATATTATTTATCAGTGAAATAAGCTGTTAACAGTCCCTGGAAACCAGTATATATACAAATATATGTTGAGATATATGGCTATCATCAGCTTGTTTTCTAAAAATTTTATTTCAAAATATTTGAGATATAAAAATTATATTAAAGGTATACAACATGATGATTTTATATATGTGTAAATTGTGTACTGAGTACCACAAATTAACACAACTGTCATCACCCATAGTTACTATTTTGTGTGCATACATATGTGTGTATACACTTGTAATCTTTTGATCCTGATAATAGCCATCCTAACAGGTACGAGGTAACTTTTCATTGGAGTTTTGAATTGCATTTCTCTGATGATTAGTGATGCTTGGCACCTTGTCATATACCTATCAGCCATTTTTATGTCCTCTTTGGAAAAACGTCTATTCAAGGCCTTTACCCATTTTTGGATTGGGTTTTTTGATTTTTTTATTTTAATTTTTACTTTTTGTAATTGTATTGTGTGATTACCTGACATATTTTAGATATATAAGAATACCCTAACAGATTTATGGGTTACACATATTTTCTCCTATTCTGTAGGTTGTTGCCTTTCATTTGTTAATTCTTTGCTGTGCAGAATGCTTTTGTTTAATGTAGCACCACTTGCTTATTTTTGGCTTTGTTGCTTATGATTTTTGTGTCATATCTAAAAAATTCATTGAAAGACAAATGTCAAGGAACTTTTCTACTAAGTTTTCTACAATTAATTTTATAGTTTTAAATCTTACCTTTAAGTATTTAATCTATTTTGAGTTAATTTTGGTATATGCCATAAGACAAGGGTCTTGCATTCATTTGCATGTAGAAAAATAGTTTTCCCAACACCATTTATTGAAAAGACTGTGCTTTCTCCATTGTGTATTCTTGGCACCTTTGTCAAAGATTAGTTGAAAATCTTTGTATGGTTTTGTTGACTATTTTTATGTCAATATGATACTGTTTTGATTACCCTAGCTTTGCAATATAATTTGAAAATAGGAGTGTGATACTTCCAGCTTTGTTTTTCTTTCTCCAACTTGCTTTGGCTACTTGGAGTCTTTTATGATTCTACAAACAATCTTAAGCAGTTTTAGAATTGTTTATTCAATTTCTGTAAAAAAAAAGTCATTGGAATTTTCATAGAGATTGCAGTGAATCTGTATATCATGTTGGGTAGTTTGGACACTTTAACAATAGTAAGTCTTTCAATCTATCAATATGGGATATCTTTTCATTTATTTGTGTCTTCTTCAAGCTCTGTCATTAATATTTTATAGTTTCCATTGTAAAGATTGTTCACCCATCTCGTTAAAGTTATCTCTAAGTAGTTTATTCTTTTTGATGCTCTTGTAAATGGGATTTTTTTAAAAGAGGAAGAGGGCCAGTTGCCTCTAGGTAGTCGTTTCCCTGGGAAGGTCCTCCACTGCAAGATAATCTGTCCTTCTCTTTCTCCTTTTCTTTTTTTTTTTTCCTCTTCAGTAAAATCTTTAGAATGGCTTGCTTCTCTAGATGGCTAAAATATTTGTCCTCTCTCTTTGGATGTTAACCTGAAATTCACAGTCATCCTGAATGGTGCCTGCTATGCAGGCGGCTTCCATGTGTGCTCCTGTCTGCCCTTTACCCTGAGAGCTGCCTCCCTCTCTAGGGTATCCCAGTTGACCTCATGAGGATAGAATGATAAAGAGCACCAGAAGACATGGAATGCCGCAATGTACAGCAGCACCATCGTCAGTGAGGTGTTTTTGGCTTCCTGTGAAGTGGGGTCCCCCTCTGTTTGGAGAAACCTACAGAGTTTCAGCACACCACCACTGACACAGTGGCTGTGCACATGGGAGTCTCCCAGATCCAGTGTGCAGGATTTCACTAAGCACTTGGTGGTCATGCCTGATGGCCTCAGCACCATGGTTGGGGTTGCCCCTCTCCTGTCCTGGAATATTGCTACATGAATTGGGACCTTCAAACAGTTTAGCCAGTTTTGACTCTGGTCAGTAGTTATCATGTGAGGAGTGACAGCAATCATGGTCATCCCTTTGCAGTAGTAGGCTGGCAGTTTGTGCACATTGGAGAGGACTTGGCTTTTCAAGGGTAGGAATTTAGGTAGAAAGATGTGGCCACACTGAACAAACACAATAGGCAGTGATGCACGGCAGCACAGATATTTGCCAGCAAGAGGCAGAACCCTCCTAGGTGGTGTGAACCACAAGGGAGAGCCCATTAGTGAGCCATGAGCAGTCTAAATGCACGCGTCTCCTTCCTCATGGTCATGGCCATGCACTCTAATAGCTGCCCCCAATCGCCATTGTGATTTCTCTTTCTAACTTTGCCTGGAGTTCTCTCTGTCAAGAGTGGTCATAAGCGAGGTAGCCACTCTTTAGGAGAACCCTGCCAAGGGGAAAGTTAGGTTTAGGTGAGTGTGTCAGGTGGGACACAGTAAGGGGATGAAACCAAAATGCATGAAACAGAAGAGATGTACCGCTTATACTTCCTAGAGAGTTTAGGGATGTGACGGTCACGGACAGGAGGTCTGGAGGTGGCAGGAGGCTCAGTCAGTGGGTGGGGAGCGAGACAGAAGGAGAAGCTTGGGGGTCAGGGTGTCACGGTGCCTAGATGTCATTTCTTAGGCTTTCCTGTGGGTTGTGGATGGGCTAAAGAAAGCATGTGAGAAGTAGGTACTTATTACATGACTCTGATGTTGCCCAGTAGGTTTGATCCTGATCAGCTGTGTGAGATGTATTGAGCTTTGAGTTTGTGCAATGAGGAAATAGTGGACTATCTTGAAAATGACCACAAATGAGGATAAGCTTTAACTAGGCCAACAGTGACAGGATGCTAATGGGTTTGAAACAATTTATGTCAGACCTAAAAATGGATGCTGAGGCAGCAGCTGTACCATACAAATACATATCTCATGTATTGTATGAGATAGGTATTCAACCAGTACATATCTATATAATACCTCTACATGAGGTATTGTATGAGATATGATGGAGGTGTGATATTAGATCTGACATGAGAAGGCAGGTTCATTAAGAAAAACAAGGGGGAATGTAAACTATAAATAAATAAAAGTTAAAAAATATGGTAGTTTAGATCAAGTTAAAGAACATTTTAGAAAGTAGAAATATCAGATTAAGGAACTGTTCTAGAAGGCAGCAGAAAAGTAAAGAAATGAGAAATACGTATTTTTAACAAACTAAGCCTGATGGAGTGGATGAATAGACAGAAATGTGCTAGGGCATATATAGAAATGTTTAATTATAGACTCTAGATTAATAGCACATATGTATACAACGTACAATGCTTTCAATAGTTTAATTGCAAATCTGCATAATAAGTTTTGGAGAAGAAATGAAGAATATAATTGAGGAATTAAAGCCAATATCTAGGAAATAGGATTTTCTGTGAGATAATATATTTTAACAGACAGGAGAAAAAAATTGTTATCAAATAATGAAAATAATGTAGATAAATCTTATAAAATTTAATAAATATGTAGAAACTCAGATTAAAAGATAAAAATGGACAATAATGAGAAAGATAAATTTATAAAGCATCCTGAGAGACAGGAAAAAATAGCAAGCAAAGAACAATGTCAAATTCTTTACAGATACTTTAGATGTAAGAGGTCATTGGGGAAATATTTTTAGACAATAAAAAACTAATCTTATAATTTGATATAAAGGTAATTGTCATTTCAATGTGAGATAATAAAACTATCTTCAAGTAGAAAAAGCCTCAGAAAATTTGCCACACAAAGATATAGGACATTGCCCTTTGTCTAAAGGCATTGGCAGTATCCTTGGAAGAAGTATCGAAATGAGGAGAGAGACACATACAGGAAATGCCACGGATGTATGGTAGGGGTAATCAACTATCATGATGAAATATGTTTTAATAATTTTCTAGAAGACAAACTTGTCACATGTTACAATATTTCTATAATCAATTTCCATCCAATAGGCAATGGCTTTGAGTGACTCTCAGAATATTTGACTCCTAATGATTGCTTTATAAATATCTTTTTAGTGAAATATTCAGAATAAAAATTTAAGAAAAGTATTAAAATTGTTCATGCAAGTCAAGCAAATCAATTGAAAGAGCTACTGATGGTGCCTGACTCTTGATAGGTATGTGGTAAGTATTGGTTGAATGACAGAATGATTGACAGATCTCCTGAATTTATGAATGAACGTAATGAGTAATATTAAAACAAGGCAGTGCAGCATTCAGATCTAGGACATGGTATGAATGCAAAAGACACCTGAATGAGAGAGGGAGGCAACAGATGTGAATTACTCATCGTGTTTAACTGTAGGTATAAAAAGAGAGGAAAGACTAAACAGGCTTATGTAAAATTAAAAATTAATATGAATATCTGACCAAACATCACTATTATTTTTAATTTAAAATATCTCCTAACCTGGGTAAAGCATATTGCACACAAAATTCGGCATTTATTTTATCACATTACTGATTTGTTTTCATGTATAATTCCATAGTATTTATGTCCCAGCATATGTTCATGTAGATGGTAGTTTTATGAACATAAAGTTCAGATACATCATTAATGTCAAAATTGCTGAAGAACAATAATAAAACCTACAAGGAAATAAACATTTTGAAACCTCATCTTAAAAATCCAAAAATATAAGTAATCTGCTCAAAATATTTCAAATATCACTGGAAACTGCCTCCCATCTCATTTTTGCCAGCCCAAAATACTAAAACCTGTAAGCTTTCCTGCCCATGCACACACTAAAACAACATGATATTTTAACATGATTTTAATACAATTTTGACATTTAAACTTAAATAGATTAACTGCAGCAGATACATACTTAGTAGTTTAACCCACCAGATTGGACTGTCATTAAAAGAAGCAAAGACTAACTAGGAAATATAATAAGAGAACAGCAAAGAATGCCCAGTTCTGAGAATAACATCATCATTCTGCAATGTCCATCTCTACCTTCTTAAAGTGCCCAGAAGAACAGAGTGGTAAATCATGTCATCCATATCTTGTACTTTTCCATGTACCTAATTTAAACATAGGAAATTTAGAAATAGGAAAATCTTGCAAATTCACTTTTATTAGAGAAAATAATGTGAATAAGTTAGTAGCTTTATTAGCCCTAAGAAAATAAAAAACAAAATGATCCTGAGAGGGCTGGCAATATCCATCCTTTTCACAGGAGTTACCGACAGCTACTTTGTAATGAATTATCTTAGACAAATCATGTAATCTTTCAAAACCACCATAACCCTGCCTGAAGGATTTGTCCAGCCTCATTGTGTTTCTTCAGCTCCCACCTCTGTGTTCTTTAGTTTGTGAGCAAGTCCAGCCACCAAATCACCAAGGAAGGTTTAATGGTGATTGTGAATTTGCTATGCACCCACATTTACCCACAGAAATCTAATGCAACAGATAGAGCAGAGAAAACTTACAAAAGCAGGTAACATTGCACTGCCATGTCATTAGCTCTGCATCAGAAAATACTGTTTCAGACTCTCCTTAGTCTGCAGATGGTACCTTCAGTGGTACTGCATACCTTGCACATATACACCAGGATCTTTGAAAAAAATTCATTGATGCACTGTTCAAATACCAAAATACCAAAACTTTGGGACCTCATGTGCCCATTTATAAATAATTGTACAAATAAATAGCACATTAATAAAATAGAGTGATATTTAAAATTAAATATTAAGGACTGAGTAACATATTTCAACCTGAATATATCTCACAAACATAATATTAAGTAGAAACAAGAGACAAATGATCCAAACTACACAAAAAGAAGAAAAAGAAATAACATCACATAAGAAAGCATGTGATATATCACCACCCATATAAATAACCGAATATTAAACAATATGTAATTATTTCATGAAGACCTTTCTATATGGAGCCAAAACACAATGAAAGACATAGAAGTGAAGACACAGAATAATGTGTAGGTTGTTTCAGTCTTTTCATAATCTTAAAAGGAAATATTATGTCAATGTATTTTCAATAGTACCATAAGATAAAATATACTACATGAGCTCAGAGATTCCACTCACAGAAATATATCCAGATTGCATAGGAATCTCACAATAGACACCTGCACGAACATTAAAAATTTCAATGAAAATTAAATAAATAACAGTATTTCACAATCACAAATTTTTTCAAAAATTCAAAAAATAAAACTATTATGTTTTTGTAAAAACATGGAACAAGAGCCATGTCATACAGAGCTGATAGGAGTAGAAATTTTTACACTTTGGAGAATAACAAATGTATAGGGCATTTTAGTATTTTCATAAATTATAAAAGGAATACTATGTCAATGTATTTTCTAATAATATCATGAAAGAAAAATATTACTATGTTTGTTCAGACATTCTACTTACAGAAATGTATCTAACACAAATAAGTGAACAATTGCAAATATTTATATGCAATGTTTTTATTCTTATGTCATTCATAGAAAACAAAATTACATAATTTTGAGTGTCTAGCCATAGTGGCTTATTTGAGTTTATGATACAATAATCATAGAGTAGAATACATGGAAATTAACATGCTATACACTATGATTAAAATTAAAACAAGGATCTCTATTATTTACTTGAAAATAGCAATGCAATATTTTTCAGTAAAATATTGCAGGTATAAACGCTGAATTAAATAAGGGTAAGATTTCATTTTTAAGAAGTTCACATTCATGTGGGAATATAAAACTAAACAATAAAATGAAAAAATACAAATATATTTACAATGATGGCATGTGTATAATGGAATCTGAAAATAAAAATAATTTTTATATTATTGTAACTTCTTATAATTCATTTAAATACTATACTGTAATTTTTAACCAGAAAACTGCTTAAGTAAATCTCAGTATACATTTAATATATATCACAGGCATCTTTCCTTTGATTCATTTAAAAATACACATTATCATTAATTGCATTAACTACATAGTATTATGTAAATTTTACTGTATGACCAAAACCTATAGTAGGGTCTGGTTTTTACTGACACCATGGATGAACCAAAAATACTTATTCATTTTTTGTCTTGGCATCCTTCTAAGAGTATTTTAGTGAGGTTAATTTCTAAAAATAAATTGCTATTCAATGGCTATACAGTTGGCCTTTGCACAACAGGGGTTTGAACTGTGCAGGTCCACTTAGCAAAATCAACAATTCTACATCCTTCTCCACATCCTGCCCATGAAAAGGATGAGGATGAAGACCTTTTTGATCATCTACTTGCATTTAATAACTAGGAAATATATTTTCCTTATGATTTTATTTTTCTTTTCTCTGGCATGTTTGTAAGAATACAGTATATAAGAGATATAGCATATTAAATATGTGTTAATTGACTGCTTGTGTTATTTGTAAGGCTTCCAGTAGGCTATTAATAGTTAAGTTTTGGGGGAGTCAAAGTTATAGTGGATTTTCTACTGTGCGGGGGGGGCCAGCACCCCTAACCTCCGTGTTGCTTAAGTGTCAACTGTACATGTTATTTCCTTTCCTGTAAGGGAAAAATGATGAGAAGGTCTTTTCTCCAATAAGTGTGTTCAAAATGTAGCAGACTTGAAATGTGTTGGCGCCACCATTTTGTGTCTCACTTTGCAAACTTATTATTAAAAATCGTACTAAAGCCTACCTTACTTTTCCAAACTTAGTAAAAATGTTACAAAGTAAAGGGGTGAAACCATGCTAGTTTGCACTGAAATTTGAAATTATCTTTTAAAAACATATTTTTACTTTAATTACTTCCAAAATAGAGATCAGTTGCATACAAATGGCAGGTCACCCTAATCCACCCTACGACTGCACGTAGATTCATGAGGAATTGTGCCATCTAGAAAGGGCAGAGAAGAGGGATAGAGTGCTCTGCATCTTGAAATATAAACATGCACATAGCCACATGCCTTGATTCTGTTGTCACTGTGTACTTACTGCTAGGAAGAGGGCATATTTGTGTATTTTTATTCTAATTATTATCCAAGTTGTTAATGATTTAGGCTTTCAGAACCAATAAAGATTTTTTTTCCTTTCAGATATAAACTGTCTTGCATTGTTCTTCTGATCATATGAGGTATAAATTTACCTAAATATTCTTCAGACCATAATATTATGTCCATATATATACCAGTAGCAAGAGTAGAATCAACCACAAATGCCTTTGTAATTATTTAAAGCATGTGTGCCTATAAGTAATTGGCATTTTATATAATCAAGAATCTTTGATATAATAATCTCTCAGCTATTTGAAACACGGCTCACATATATTAATTTTATGAGCAAATATATATATAATATCATTGTATATGAAACTAAATTTTGGACTTTAGAACAACTTCCTAGAATTTTGACTTAAATGTCTACAGTAATATTTGACTTAAAAAAATTTAGCACACTGTCACTATGATGAAAAAAATTACTATAAAATTATTTAAAAAAATTTTCCACCCTGACAGTTAGAATATTCTCACATTCGTGGTTAAACTTATTGTGATTGTTCTTAGAATTTTGATAAAAAATGTTCCAGAAAGTTTGAAGAGAAGCACTTTAGTCAATTTTTAGTTGTTCAAGCATGAAGAAATGGCATTTCATTGACATTTTAAAAACTATTCAGATTCCCTCTTTGAATTCAAGTGTTTCAAAGATATCTTATTTTAAAATACCAATATAGGAATAGAATATGAAGGGCTGGTTATGAGTAATATGATACACTTTTATGAGAGGATGAGATTACAATAACAATACCTCCTCTCATAGAATAGCCAGTAAGTCTCCACTAAATAACAGTGCCTTGATTTTATAGATGTTTAATCATGGATATTGAGCTAATCTGAACCATTTGTAGACACAGGAGTTTATTAAAGAATTATATAATATCTTTGAAGTATTTAGAATAGTGTTGAAATTAATCCTGCATCCCCATGATTTTCAGAGGTCTGATGCTTAATAAACTGAACCCCTTGCATATCAAAATTGGCTTAAAGCCAATCTGTTACCCAAGCTACACTTCAAGCATCAAGTTTCAAAAATGTAATTTTAAACATGCAAGAGTTTGAGGAATTCACTACTCACACTTTCTTGAACAGTCTATCCAAATGCATCAAGCAAAATGTGAGTAAAGAAATTTTGACAAAGGATTGATAGTAATGTTGAATACGTTTAATAGTAGATCTAAGATTAAAAGATGAGAGTGAGGGTGAGAAGAGTGTATGAATGCTTTGTGTTCTGACAAAGAGAATGTAGCACCCATGTCCTACCTGCTTGGTTGCATTGCCAGTGCCCACGGTAGGCTATTTTATGCAGGTTTTTAGGTTTGTTTTTTTTTTGTTTGTTTGTTTGTTTTTCTTTTCAGGAGAGTTAGTCCAAGACTAATAACTCCATAACTGGTAGAATTGGAAGATTTCAATAGTGCTTAACATTTTGTACATATCTTTATAACAATTTTCTTTTTCTTTTTTTCTGAGAGATTATTTTCAATATACCCCATCATGGTTGAACTCAAAGTCACTGCTTATTTAAAATCTACAACTGCTGATGTTTATACAAAGCATACAGCTTCGCATTCCAGGTAATTGGTTTTTTGTGCATTTTCTGTATTTTTCTCCATCAGTCTACCTAGATATTTGTTAGATTTAATATTTTAATATTTTTTTGAAAAAGTGAGCTTTTGTATTTTTAAATATATACTCAGTTGCTTTAATTTCTGCTTTTTCATGTACTATTTCCTCCTTTTTTTTTTTTTTTTTTTTTGAGATGGAGTCTTGCTCTGTCGCCCAAGCTTGAGTGCAGTGGCATGATCTCTACTCACTGCAACCTCCACCTCCCAGATTTAAGCAATTCTACCACCTCAGCCTCTCCAGTAGCTGGGATTACAGGTGCATGCCACCACACAAGGCTAATTTTTGTATCTTTAGTAGAAAGCGGGTTTCACCATATTGGACCAGGCTGGTCTTGAACTCCTGACCTCAGGTGATCCACCTGCCTCGGCCTCCCAAAGTGCTGGGATTACAGGCATGAACCATGGCGCCTGGCTATTTCCTTCATTCTTTATGTTTATTTTAGTGGTTTTATCTCTCTCTCTCTCTCACTGTTTCTCTCCTTCTTACATTCACTTTGCAGTTGTCAAATAGCCCAGGTGATGTTACAGATTTACTCCTTATAAAAGGAGGCATTACACATTACACATGCATCTTAGTGGCCTTACAAAAGTGTTTGGTTCATTTGTATTGACTATTCACCTTTAAAATATTTCAATATTCATTAAAATAGCTTCCAACCAATATTATTAGACTTATGTTTCTAGCTTTCTTTTTTATATTGATATCTACCTTGATTGCTGTTTGTTTAGGAAATATATTCTGTGTCATGTTATTTCTGTGAAAATTGTTTGAATTTGTGGTATGGTCTAGAAAATGTTAATTTTTGTAAGTATTCTGTATGAACATGAAAATAACATTAATTATAATATTCGTGCTCCATATATAACATTTGCCCTTTTTAAAATCCACTAGCTTCTTTTAAAACTTATTCTTTAAATTTTTTCATTTATCTATTACTGAAAGATGTGTGTTTGAGATGTCTATAATGATTTGGGGGCTTATCCATTTCTATTTACTTTCTGATATTTTTGCTTTATATAATTTGACTCTCTCTAAATATATATGTGTGTGTGTGTGTGTGTGTGTATGTATGTATATATGTATCAGGCTAATGCACATTTAAGTCATCACATCTTCTTAATAACTTAAAACTTTTATCACACTGGTTAGACTAACTTATTTTAATAAATGTTTCTAATTTACATTCTATTTTGTCTACATAGCAACTTTTTAAAAAATTATATTCATGTAGTATGTTTATATGTATATCATATATACACAGTATCTGTATTGTTTGAACTTCAAAGTTTCTGTAAATTTATATATTAGTTGCCGCTATTGTAACTATGATAGAGGTGAATATTTTTAATGTTGTCAATCTTTGTATTTTAACAAAAACATTGTCTACTTATGTTTAAGTTAATCTTTGATCATTTATACTTAATTTGTTTTTTCATTTGTTGTATATATATATATATATATTATGTCTCAGTTTCTCCTATTAGTTTGTCTTCTTGTTTTTAAATTATGACTTTTATTTTTATTGTTTTCATAGATACAACAGAGAAATGCATAATGTCCAGTGAATTTGTTAAAGTTCCTAAGTCGGTCACGTGCAGTGGCTCACGCCTGTAATCTCAACACTTCTGGAGGCTGAGGCATGTGGATCACGAGGTCAGGAGTTGGAGACCAGCCTGACCAACATGGTGAAACCCTGTCTCTACTAAAAATACAAAAATTAGCGGGGCATGGTGGCACGCGGCTGTAATCCCTGCTACTCAGGAGGCTGAGGGAGGAGAATTGCATGAACCTGGGAAACAGAGGTTGCAGTGAGCCGAGATCGCGCCACTGCACTCCAGTCTGGGCGACAGAGTGAGTGAGACTCCGTCTCAAAAAAAATAAAAAAAAAAAAAGTTGCAAAGTGATACTTACCTTTCTGCTCTTGTCGGACAATTAAGGGGTCTTTGAATCCTTCAGCCTTAATAATTTGCTTCCCAACATACATATTGCAGTGCTTATCTAATTTTAAATATCTTTTTGTTTCAACACCTAATTTTTTATTTAGATCTATCTGTATGTTTACAATATATTTTCCTCTTTGTTCATTCTCTGATTTCAGAACTTCAACCTTTCTGAAGCATCTTTTCAGAATTCCTTTTTAGTTTCTTTAGTGGAATTCTGCTGGTGGCATTTTGGTTTTTGTCAGAAATATTTTATTTAGCCATAGGTTGATGAATATTTTTCATGGTTGAGAATCTCAGAATGGCATTATTATTCTTTTTTTAAAATATTTTTACTTTAGTTTTTTTTATTATTATACTTTAGGTTTTAGGGTACATGGCAGGTTTGTTACATATGTATCCATGTGCCATGTTGTTTTCCTGCGCCCATTAACTCGTCATTTAGCATTAGGTAAATCTCCTAATGCTGTCCGTCCCCTCTCCCCCCTCCCCACAACAGTCCCTGGAGTGTGATGTTCCCCTTCCTGTGTCCATGAGTTCTCATTGTTCAATTCCCACCTATGAGTGAGAACATGCGGTGTTTGGTTTTTTGTCCTTGCAATAGTTTACTGAGAATGATGTTTTCCAGTTTCATCCATGTCCCTACAAAGGACATGAAGTCATCATTTTTTATGGCTGCATAGTATTCCATGGTGTATATGTGCCACATTTTCTTAATCCAGTCTGTCATTGTTGGACATTTGGGTTGGTTCCAAGTCTTTGCTGTTGTGAATAGTGCCGCAATAAACATGCATGTGCATGTGTCTTTATAGCAGCATGATTTACAGTCCTTTGGGTATATACCCAGTAATGGGATGGCTGGGTCAAATGGTATTTCTAGTTCTAGATCCCTGAGGAATCGCCACACTGACTTCCACAATGGTTGAACTAGTTTACAGCCCCACCAACAGTGTCAAAGTGTTCCTATTTCTCCACATCCTCTCCAGCACCTGTTGTTTCCTGACTTTTTAATGATGGCCATTCTAACTGGTGTGAGATGGTATCTCATTGTGGTTTTGATTTGCATTTCTCTGATGGCCAGTGATGATGAGCATTTTTTCATGTGTTTTTTGGCTGCATAAATGTCTTCTTTTGAGAAGTGTTTGTTCATGTCCTTCGCCCACTTTTTGATGGGGTTGTTTGTTTTTTTCTTGTAAATTTGTTTGAGTTCATTGTAGATTCTGGATATTAGCCCTTTGTCAGATGAGTAGGTTGCAAAAATTTTCTCCTATTCTGTAGGCTGCCGGTTCACTCTAATGGTAGTTTCTTCTGCTGTGCAGAAGCTCTTTAGTTTGATTAGATCCCATTTGTCAATTTTGGCTTTTGTTGCCATTTCTTTTGGTGTTTTAGACATGAAGTCCTTGCCCATGCCTATGTACTGAATGGTATTGCCTAGGTTTTCTTGTAGGATTTTTATGGTTTTAGGTCTAACATTTAAGTCTTTAATCCATCTTGAATTAATTTTTGTATAAGGTGTAAGGAAGGGATCCAGTTTCAGCTTTCTACATATGGCTAGCCAGTTTTCCCAGCACCATTTATTAAATAGGGAATCCTTTCCCCATTGCTTGTTTTTGTCAGGTTTGTCAAAGATCAGATAGTTGTAGATATGCGGCATCATTTCTGAGGGCTCTGTTCTGTTCCATTGATCTATGTCTCTGTTGTGGTACCAGTACCATGCTGTTTTGGTTACTGTAGCCTTGTAGTATAGTTTGAAGTCAGGTAGCATGATGCCTCCAGCTTTGTTCTTTTGGCTTAGGATTGACTTGGCGACGCAGGCTCTTTTTTGGTTCCATATGAACTTTAAAGTAGTTTTTTCCAATTCTGTGAAGAAAGTCATTGGTAGCTTGATGGGGACGGCATTGAATCTATAAATTACCTTGGGCAGTATGGCCATTTTCACAATATTGATTCTTCCAACCCATGAGCATGGAATGTTCTTCCATTTGTTTGTATCCTCTTTGATTTCATTGAGCAGTGGTTTGTAGTTCTCCTTGAAGAGGTCCTTCACATCCCTTGTAAGTTGGATTCCTAGGTATTTGATTATCTTTGAAGCAATTGTGAATGGGAGTTCACTCATGATTTGGCTCTCTGTATATTGTTTATTTTACCTTTCACTCTTTCAGATTTCAATATGATTTAAGGTATTTTGATTTTTCTAGTGCTAATTGAAATATTTTTCCCTTCCTGATTGTTTACTATTTCTCTAGGAGATACATAGGTGTAGGTTTATCTCCACTGTAGCTTGCTTAGCAAGCATTGAATTCTTAAATATGCAGATTAGTGCCTTACAAAAATCTAGAGAACTTTCAGCCAAGATACCGTCACATATTGTCCCTTCCCAGTTCCCTTCTTCTATGAGAACACTCACTAAACACATGCTACACTTTCTCACTGCACCTTCCATGTCTCTTAATGATTCTGTCCACATTTTGCATTTTTTTAAATTATCTGTAATGCATTCTGAAATATTTATTAACTCTCACCATGGCCATGTCTAATCTGATGAGTTCATTTTTGAGTTTTTAATTTAAAATACTATATTTTTATACAAACTACTTTTCAAATTTGCTACATCAATTTTTTTAGTCTCCTAAAAATATGTTCTTTTTTTAAAATTTTTTTAAAGCTAATGTGCTTTGTAATCTAACAGTGATATTTCTACTAATGAACCTTTGTGGATCTGTTTGTACTCTTTTTCTGCTTTGCTTTCAAATGGTGGAATGTCATTTCCTTGTGTACTTAGATGCCTTTGAATGACAAATATTTATTTTTCTTTGAAAATTATTTTTGTGCACTTTTGAGGATTGTTGGAAAAAAATTTGCCAAAGAGAATTTGAATTTTTTTGTGAGTCTACTAAAGGCACCACCATTCTGGGACCACATTATGTTAATTCTCGGCCTAAAGGTGTTTGGACATATGTTTGGACTGCATAATTAAACAATATTTAAATTAATTGCTGTAAATCATTAACGATTGAGTTTCTTTAAATCTGTCCAATCTCAAGTCATTTTTATTTGCCATTTGCAGGGAATGTGAAATGGGACTAATCTGCCTCTGATTCTTCTTTATACTGAGGATATAAATTTTGGTCCTAGCTTTAGGGAGGAGCTCCTGTGTGATGCCCTATCTTGGGAAAAACTATATATTTCTTTACTGTCCTATGTGATGTATGAAAGTAGGAATCTGCACTCATTCATTTTGGTACATGTCCATAGGGCAAAATCAGTTTCAGTGTTTATTTTGTCTGCTCCCTGCATTCCCATGGTTTTGACCTTATATTTTACTTTTTTGTGTGAACATTCCAATGCTTCAAATTTTTTCCAGTAATATAATCAACTATATTATAAGAAAGAGAAAAATTTTGATAAAACACAAATTTCATGTTTTCCTACTCTAATTGGCTTTTACATACAGGTAAAATTTATTTCTGCTTTTTTGTTATTTCTGTTTTGGTATTCTCTGTTTGTCTATGTCTCCACATAGCCACAGTTAGAGAATTCTGTACACTCTTTTGCCAACTGCTTTGATAGTAACAAAATACATTTCTCGAACTCCTAGGTATAAAACTCAAATATCCGCAATTTAAATTCTTTTTCCATCACTTTTATTATCTTTCCCGTCTCAATGGAAATCAATGCCAATCCAGAAATACAAGCATTATTCTAATGCTTCTCATGCATTACAGATATAAATTAAATTTTCTAGACCTCCTTAAATACTATGATTTTTCACCACTTTTATCTTACCTGTTAAGTTCAACATTTTCTATAATATTAATATATTGTGAAAATGTCCTTACTTTCTTATTTGTCCCAGGCTAAATATTTTGCAGTCTCTACATCACCCTGTGAAGCATAAACATTGTACATGCTGTACAAATAATACATAGTTCATGTGCTTAGAGATTGCACAATTTTTATTTGGTTGACAATACCTAATGTTTTCTTCTTCATTTTCTATTTCCTGATTTTTCTTTATTTAGTATATAATACATTATCATAAAAATAAGAACGTTTTACAAACTAAAGCAAAAACAACCCTAGGAATAAAATGCACAAATAAAATATATAAACATACAATTAGATGTACCACATACCCTTCTAATTTATTTAGACATTTAATTTTAGTACAATTTTAATTAAAGTCTGTGTATTACCTGTCATCGTGTTAGTATTTTTTATATAACAAATTTTATAAATTAAAAAGTCTCAATGTCATTATAAACTATGTTGGCAGGGGTTGATCTCCAAGGAATACTTCCTCTCCCAAATTATGCCAATCAGAATTTCACTATATCGTAATTCTTTTAATCAGTTTCAGAGGAATAATACATTTCAAAATTGTTCAAGGTACTTGTAGTTCAAGTACATTTTGACAGGTTTAAAACTGTAGACAGTCTGATACAAACATATTCTAATTGACTCAAAAATATATGGGACCTATTTTAAAATCTAGATTTTAAAATGTCCTGTCAACATATACATGTTCTCCTTGTGAAATAATTGCTTTTTATTCTCTGGATAGAATAATCTAATCTTTAAACCTTCAATTCACTGTTAAAAACAAAATATTACATAAGGATATGCTTATAAAAATAATTCACAACTAGCTTTTCAATTCAGAAATATATATGAAAAATCATCAAGCATCTAATGGATTTCAAGGAGAAATGGGTTAGTAATTTATTCCATATGTCTCAATTTTTCCTAGACACAAGGCTTCCTTTAAAACAATTGTAGGCATTTAAGAAACCATGTAAACTAAAAAGAAGAAATTGTGACACTGCCTGGTTAAGTTTTTTAAAATATTTGGACATGAATCAATATTTTTAACATTTTATCTAAACTTAATTAGACATTGTGAGTTCACCATCTTACTGTCAGTATAGCATCCAAGCTGATTATCATAGATTACAAGTTCAACTGTCAACTTGTTCTGAGAGTTTAAAAAACTAAATGAATGTATTTGTTTGGGTATTCTTAAAGCAGGAGTGAGGACACAGTGAAAGTGAAACAAGGAAGAGAGAGAAAAATAAAACAGGAAAAATAGAAAAGCCAATACCACATGTGTTAAGAGGCAAGTTCTTGTGTTAGATATCTGGGCTTAATTCTGTGGGAAGCTATGTGGAACATGCCTCAGAATTACATCACTGAATCCAGGGAGAATCTTCTTAGTTACCCTCACCTTTTCTTCCCACTTCATGCCCAGTAACAAGCTCCCGTGCTGCAAGAGAAAGTCCTCGGCTAGAAACAGGTGCAAATTCTGGAGATGAGACCTTGGTAGAGAATTAAAAATGGTTTTCTTCCCAGCAGCTACAGGTAAGGGATAGGGGCTGAGCTATTAATACATCTGCTACAAATCAATATACTCCTTATGCTCCTTTTGGTGATTGACAATGTATTTAAAATATTAGGTGATCAAGAGGGGCTGCAGAAAGGAGGAAACAAATGAACAGCACACCTCTTGGTTTATTTTTATTCATTTCATCAGTTTCAAGGAAAATGCATTGGGGGTTCCTGGCATAGAGAATGTCACAAAGACATGTTTTCAATAGTGGTGCTATCCCTAGGGCAGAGAAGACCCGGAGAAAGCCCAAGTGGCTGCTGGAACAAAGTCAGACACCGTGCCACCTGTCCACACTCCTTGGTTCTGCCATCATGCTGAAGATTGGTTTAAAGGACTGGCTTCCTTCCCCCCAAAATTAAAAGAGCACAAACTGAGAAACTGAATGTAAGAGACAGTAGTGAATTACGCTGTTCTCAGGGGTCACCTCAGATTTGGAAGCATTCTTTCAAATTAACCCATCTCAGGCCATCTGCAGAGAAGAAAGGTGGTACCTAACTTTTTTTCTTGTCAGCATTTGGTAGGGATGTTTTATTGACCAAATATGTTTCCACAACCTAGTTTTTTGCAACTAACTAAATATAGTAGATTTTTCAATTTTATCATCAAAATCTATAGACAATTTTTTATTAAAATAGACTCCACACCTTTGTCCTGCTTTTCTTATTATTATTAATTACATTGCTGTATAAAAGAACAAGACTTCAGAATCAAGAATATCTTGTCTCTTGGCATTGAATTCACACAAGATGCTCTTTCTTTAATGCTGTCTCAAAGGACATATTTTTACCCATTAAAAAGGAAGATTGGAATCTCGTTGTATGCACTGCTCCAACATATTAATAAGTAAAATTAGGAGATAAATGTGGTCAAAGCTATAGAAAGACTTGAGATGTCATCTATTTTGATTACTGTATAGCACTCTACAAACATAAACTGTTAAAAACAGTTTATATAAATATTTTATAGCATTTCAAATATTTTAGTGCCTGAAGTTTCTCCTCATATAGTTCAGATTATCAATTTGAAGACTTACTCCACTAGTTAATATGTTTTTAGTCTCATTTGAATATTATATAAAAACAATTTTCAGTTAAATGTGTTCTGGTTACATAAAACAGTACAAATTAGTGAGTATTTAATTACATTTTCATATTCCTGTAATGTCTTTAGAAGATTTTCATATTATTACCTATCAATATATGTATGCTTTGTCAAAGAAAAATCAAACATATATATCATTGAAATTGAAAATTTTTAAAAGTACTTATTAATTCTATTGAAAAACCACATCCATAGGAACAATTATAATATAATATTGTGAACAGGTAAATATATATCCTATGTCTATTTTATATATAAGCATATATGATTAAAAGTATAGTTAAGAATTTTTAAGCCTAGTATTATAAAGTAAAAATTAGTTAACTTCTGATGATTATTTGTTAATTAAGATAAAATTATTTTGATTTGGGTGATTTTAAATAAACAAAAATATTAAATTACATGACAAAAAGTTCTTTATAAAATGTTTATGATTTTTACATTGGTTTTATCAGTTTATTCCACTATTTTATTTTAAGATGACCTGCCTTGTTTAAAACACTGTATTCATCTTAATTAAATCAAGGTGTTTCCATTTGTAAAAAAATTAGCAAATGATCTGCTCTATTATACAGTGTGGTTATAAACTGAGTCAGTATCTCAAGATTTGATCCCCATTATCGTCATCTGTGGCCCTATTTGTTTTATAAATGTATTGTCTTTTTCCATGCCTTTAACATCTCTATTGCTCATTCATTTTCCTCTTTGTCCCTTATAGGGAGCATTGCCTATCTCTAGATTAAGCAAAAGTTGCGTCTTAAGAAAGCACAATAACCTGCTCAATCTTTCTCACACAGAGAAATGTTTGTTAAGTAATTGAAGTGTAGATGATGATACAAAGCGCTTGATTAAATTAGATGTCAAAGTACCCTTGTGATTCAGAATATGAACGGTATTTAATTTCTTTGAAATCAATAATTGCTGACTGACATTAATTAATGCCAATATTTCAGAAGTTGTTCTAATTAGTAAAATGTATACAACATGCAAAAGTTTCAGAACTCTGAAGGGCAACATTATTCTATAACTAAGAATTAAGGATTAATTCACATTAATTATTGGGGAGAAATAATTATTAAGAAATAATGACTGAGAAAATGTTTTTATTTTTTATTTAGAAAATTATTTTGTGCATGAGCATTACTGCAAGTTTTTCAAGAAACATAAATTTAAAGGAAACAAAATTATGTGCACAAGATGAATTTAATAACATCTTGATATTTTCCACTATTATAATTTTATTTGGTAAATATTTAAATGCACATTTCATCTAAAGATAAATGAATCTTGGAAATCTTGTAGGTAAGGGTAAATATCAGGATGCATCCAATTACATTTACACACACACACAATTACGTTTACACCCACATACATGCACACACACTCACTGATACACGTATGTATATATATACATGAATTTACTAATTGATTTTAACTAATATTATATTTATAAGAGCCAGTAGGTTTGATATACATTGTTTAACCTGAAAAATATTTATTATATACATGTTTAAAATACACAAAGGAATAAATAGTAATTAAACTAGGCATATGAAACTCTACTAAAATATAAGCTGTGAACATTTTGTGATCATTATAAATTCTTATGCTGGATATTTTTATTTTTATAATATTAAATTAATATGTTCGGTACATATGTGTACAATTTTTACTATTTATTATTTTATTTTTGTCATACAGGGTCATGTCATGCATAATAACATTTCAGTCAAAGATGGATTACATATACAAAAGTGGTCCCATGAGATTATAATACATATTTTTACATACTTTTCTACATTTAAATATGTTCAGATACATAAACTCTTACCACTGTGTTCTAATTGCCAGCAGTATTCAGTACAGTAATGTAGTACACAGGTTTGTAGCCTAGGAGAGAGAGGCTATACCATATAACCTAGACGTGGTAGGCTGTACAATCTAGGTGTTTGTAATATTCTCTCTGATGTTTGCAAAATGATGAAATTGCCTATGGATGCATCTCTTAGAACATACCCTATCATTCAGTGACGTGTGATTGTACTAGAATGCTCAATCTAAGTTTCAATGCCCTCCATAAAATTGTTGTACTGTGAAATACAAATCTCTCACCCATGGCCTGAATATGTTTGCAAACTAAGCAGATCATGGGAAAGAGAATGTGCTAGCATCACTGGGATGGTTTTCTCATACTGCATTAATAATATCTCTAGACTTCGTGAATATGAGCCACTTGCATAGCGTTAAAGTAGGCATCTCTTTGCTGGGAAATTTATCAAATGGGAATATGAAGTGTTTTTAAAAGATACATGTTTGTTTGTAGCCGGTAGGCCTACAGTGGCTCTTGGCAATGGTTGAAGTTGCTAAGATTTGGTGGAAGGAGGCAAAATGAAATGGCCACTTATATGGTATATGGATCACTTGTTTCTGTTGAGTTACAGATTCAGCTGGCTATTTCTCCCAATGTTAGTTATTTGGAGAAAAAAATTTGATGGTAATTTTGGGGTAACAAATACAATATTTGATGAAAGCAAATTTATTGAGGGTTAGACAAACTACAAGATACTTCAGTCTGCAAAGTCAACATGAGAATTCTGGCCCAAATTGTGCAGAGTTTGGGTCCAGCTGCAAAGTTCAAAGGAAGAGGCCATATAAGACTATTCTCACCTCTGACACCAACTTCCAGTTCAGGGGTTTCCCCAGAACACCCTCAGTTTCAAGAATTTACTAGAAAGACTCACAGGACTCATTGAATGCTATTGTACTCATGGTTTATAATAGAGAAAGGGTAGAAATTAGGACCAATCAAAGGAAGAGACATATCATATAAAGTGGAATCTAGGAGGATTTTGAATGTTAAGTTTCCATTGTCTTCAGGACATATTACCTGTTATTGTTGTACAGCAATAAACATGGAGTACTACCAACATGGGGAGCTCACCTGATGCTATGAAGACACTATTTAGAAAATGAAAAGACAAATGAAAAGATGAGATAAGATGGCCTTCCACATTAAAGCACTGGAAAAAATAGTAAACTAAACCTAAAGCAAGCAGAAGGAAGAAAATAAAAATTAGAGAAATTAATAATTTATAATATTAATAATATTTGTTAGTATTGAATAATTGATATTAATTCTTGAAATTTTTTAAAGAGAAATATTCACTTCCCAATTTATTCTGTAGAGCCAATGTTACCTTGATACAAAAATTAGTCCAAATATCATAGAAAAATAAAACTACTGTAAGTATAAATGCAAAATTCCTTAAAAAATGCTAACAAATCAAATCTAGCAATATATAAAAGAATTATACACTATGACAAAGTGAGATTTATACTAGTAATCCCAGGGTGGTTTAACAGCCCAAAATCCATTACGGTAATACATCTTATCCATAGAATAAGAAACAAGAATTGCATGATCATCTCAATAGATTCAGAAAAGGCATTTAACAAAATCCAAATGCTTTAATGATTAAAAATAAAAATAAAAATAAAAACTCAATGAACCACGAATAGGAGAGAACTTTCTACACCAGATTCACGGCACCTGTGAAAAGCCAACAGCAAACATTCAACTTAATGGTGAAAGAAAGGATACTTTCCTGTTATGGTCGGAGGTAAGAATAGGATATATAATTTTACCTCTTCTAGTCAACATTGTACCAAATATTTTATGCAGGGCAAATCAGCAAGTAAAGAAATAAGAGTTGCCCTAATTGAACAGGAAGAAATAAAACTTTATTTGCAAATAACGTATTTTTGTATATAGAAAATTTTAAGGAATCCACTGAATGATAAAACTAGTAAATTATTTCAGCAATATTACAGCATACAAGATAAATATACAAAAATCAGTTGCACACATCTACAATGAAAACCCCAAAATGAAATTAAGAAAACACTTCAATTTACAATAGCATCAAAAAATGAAATAATTAATAATTAATCTGGAAAATGTAATACAATATTTTACTCTGAAAATTAAAAATTATTGTTTAAAGAAGATCTAAATAATTAGCAAACATCTTACAGCCATTAACTGGAAGATTTAATGTTGTATACTTTACAATTTGAACTACAGATTTGATGAAATCCCTGCAAGTATCCCAACAGACTTCTGTCTAGAAACTGACAAGCTGATACTGAAATACATATGGAATTGTAAGGGACTCAAAATAGCCAGAATAATCTTGAAAAAAGAAAATATATTAGGATAATTCACACTCGCGTCCTCCAAACCTTACTGCAAAGCATCAATAATCAAGACAACATGATACTGACGAAGGAAAAATATATAGATTGATGGAAGAGAATTGAGAGTCCATATATAAAACTATGTATGTATAGTCAATGGATTCTTACAGTGGTGCCATGTGCAATTAAATGAGGAAGAGACAGTCTTTGAACAAACTTTGGGTCCACAATGTACATATGAATCACCACTTGCAAAATAATAAATTCAAACCCTTACTCCAAAGCATACAAAAATATTAACTCAAATGAATTAAAGACATACATGCAAGAGCTAGAATAAAGCATATGGGAAAATCTTCAGGATTTTGGATCTAGCAAGGAAATAGCTATAACACCAAAAACATGAGCAACAAAATAAAAATTAGATATTTAAAATTTCTTAAAAATTAAAGACATTGGTGTTTCAAAGGACAACCAAGCAAGTCAAAAGGCAGCTCAAAAATTGTGAGAAGATATTTGAAAAACACATATCTATATGTCTGTATATATATGTATCTTGAACATAGAAAAATTGTTTTAACTCAGTAACAAATATCCCAACTTAAAACTGATAAAGGATAGGAATAGATATGTTTCCCAAGAAGATACACGAACGGTCAATAATCCCATAAAAAGATACTCAGTAGCATCACTCATCAGGCAATTACAAATCAAAACCACAGTTAGATACTCAATGGCTAGAACTGGCCACTTTGGAAAATAGTTTGATGGCTTCTAAATATATTAAACATAGAATTGTCGTATGACCTAGAAATTTATTCCTAGGCATACACCCAGATTATTGGAAAGAGGTGTTCAAACACAAATTGTACACAAGTATTTTTAGCAGCAGTATTTAAAATAGCCAAAGGCTGAACACAACTCAAATGTCAATAAAAATATTACTGGATAAACAAAATGTTATATCCATGAAACTGAATGTTATAGTTATAAAAAGAAATAAAGTACCAATACATATATGAACCTTGATAGCATTATGCTAACTGAAAGAAGCCGGGAACAAAAGGCCACCTATTATATGATTCTATTTACATGAAAATAGAATAGGAAAATCTATAGAGACTGAAAACAGATTTGTGATTGCTTAGGATTGAGTAGGGAATGGGCGTATAGGAGGTTAACAGCTAAAGAAGGTGGGGTTTCTTTTTGAAGTGATGGAAATGCTCTAAAATTCATTGTGATGATGGCTCCACTTATCTGTGCATATACTAAAAGCCACTGACTTGTACACATTAATGTGTGCACTCTACACTATGTAAATTATATCTCACTAAATCCTTTCAAAATTACACAGAAGAGTAAGGGGTTTTGGAGTGTTGCAGGTGGGAGGCAGTTTGAAATACTGAATAGGTCTTATTGAGAATGTGAGGTTTCAGTAAAGACTTGAGGAAGTTGAATGAGCTGATCAATGGATATATGGAGGGCTATCTTTCCAAGCCGAGAAATTAACTAGAGCCTTGGTCATAAGGCAGCAGCATGTTGGCATGCCCAGAGGACAGTGAGGTGGCCAGGGCCACTGGTAAGATCAAGGGTGAAGATACAAAAGAATTTTGGTGGTTAACACGGGGCAGATCATGATGGGCTTGCAGACCATTGTAAGAATTGTGGCTTTTAGTGTAAATGAAATGGGGAGACAAATCATTATCCCATTATCAATAGTTTAATAAATTGGATCCATGAACCAAATCCAATGAGATTAAATCAATTAGTAATAATATGCAAATTTGAATTAAAATTACAAGAATTACTCGCACATTTCAGAACAAGAGAATCATGATTGTTTATCAGCAATAATAAACATTATTTTAATTGTGATCAGCTAATTGTGATTAATTACAATACATCATGCTTTATAATGTGACTGTCAAAAGGAAAATATGATTGTAATCTTACACTACATCTATCAATGTTTTTGATTCATAAGACTATAAAGTAAGCCCCTAGTTTTCAAAGCCAACTTATGAGGCAGTGACACCTTATGCAAGTTTGCTGCTTTCTGCCACAGTGGTCCTTGGTCAGCTGGCACAAATTGTTTTACAAACACCACTAGGTCTAACAAAAGTTTGGATCACGGTGAACACAGACACACTTTCTTCCCTTCAGAAATACCTATCAATTCCTTCCAATACAGAATGAAAAATTGACAAAGAAACTATGTTGATTGTAAAAATGCCAGTTTAGCTTGCATCTACGTGAAAGAAAAATGCCATTTCTATTACCTTAGATCACTGTTTTACATGAGTTTTGGTATAGCACAACATTGAACCAAGGGCAAAGAGAGATGAATTAATTAAGTCTTAAGATATCAAGAATTAAAAGAAAAGGAAGATCATATTTGAAGGTTAGTAACATAGCTTTCATCTTCTGTTGTCACCTTTTCCGTCATTCCCTGTATGCCTGATGGACAGCTTTCACTCAGGTTCAGAGAACAGCATGCAAAGATTAGCTACCAATTAATCTTTATGAAGGGAGCTTAATTTCTAGACAGACTGAGCTTACATTTTAGCAGAAAGCATTTTTAGGAAATGTTTATGTTAGAGTTTGCCCTTCTTGACAAGGTGAGACATAAATGTCTACTTTATAGACATGAATTAAGATGGGAAGATATTTGGGGAAACATTTACTCAAACGCTAAATAATAAAGGTATACAAAGGGCAAATTACATTAGATTTCTTTCCCACTTGTTTTCTATGTCTCATGCAATTCACCTTGATTCCCTTCAGTTTCAGTTTAATGTAGAAAGTGGTGTTTTCATTATTTTAAGCTTCTAACACAATGAAAGAATTTCTCTTTTTCATGAACTGGATCATAAATGAAAGGCAGGAAGAGTGTCCTATATCATATTTATTGTTAAACAAAACACTGCTACACGGCTTAAATTCAGTTTAAAAAAAGAGAATTTATTGAACATCTAACACATACATAAAAGGCAGTAAAGACAAATGGAAAGAGGGCAGGATATTGAAGTATACAGACTTTAATGCTGAGTTCTGTATCTTACTAAGATACTCCACCTTACAGAGGCTCAATTTCCTCTGATTTAGGAAGGCGATGCTAATGGGTATTGCATAGGTGTAAGTATAAAAATGTTATATTTAAGATAACCCCACAAGCTTGGTATAAGGCAGAAAATAAATAGATGTAACATTAATAAATAGTTTATTACGTTTGTATGCTACCTGCAGACTAGAGGAAGCAAGAAACAGCCACTGTGCTTGATTAGCATTATATTCTAATTTGGAATATAAATAGAAAAGAGAAAAATGGAAAGCTATGCATAAACACATGCATTAAAATGAATTTTATGTGAACTCTTTCATGAAAATGCTCCTAAGGTATTTTATTTTTTATTGTGGTAAAATACATAAAACATAAAATTTGCTCTGTTAACCATTTTAAGTGTACAGTTCAGTGGTACTATAGTCATAACATTGTGCAGCCATCCCTACCATCCATCTCCGTAACTCGTTTCATCTTGTAAAACTGAAACTCTATACCCATTAAACAATACTTCCCCATTTGTTCCTCCCCCCAGCTTCTGGCAACCATCATTGTACTATCTCTATGATTCTGTCCACTTTAAGTCCCTTATACAAATGGAATTATACTGTATTTGTCCTTCACTGACTAACTTATTTCACTTGGCATAATATCCTCAAGTTTCCTCCAAGTTGCAACATATGTCAGAATATTTCCCTCATGTTTAAGGCTGAATAATATTCCATTGTATGTATACATCATATTTTGCTTATCCATTCATCTGTTGTTGGACACTTCCATTGCTTCTACGTTTTAGCTGTTGTCAATAATGCTGCTGCAAACATGGGTGTGCAAACATTTTTTCAAGACTCTGCTTTCAATTCTTTTGCTATCCTGAGATGTGGCACTGCTGGATCATATGGCAATGCCATCTTGATTTTTTGAGGAACTACCATACTCTTTTCCACAGCAAACATAGCGTTCGGCATTCCCTCCAATACTGCAAAAGGAATCGCCACATCCTTGCCTGTGGATTTTATTCACAAGTCCTGTGGTTCTCTCTACATCCTGGCCACCAAGTGTTATTTCCTGTTTATATATATGACATCAAAGGTGCAGGAAGTAATGAACTATTGGAAGGATAAACATGTAGAAAAATAGAGGTAAATACTGACTACATAAAACCGTAAGAATAATAATTTTGGATGATCTATCTATTATGTACCTATTTATCTAACATCTATCTATTCCTCCATCTGTAATTAAAATATATTACAGTTAGAGAACAGAGAAAAAAGTAGGAATACATGAATTTAAAGTTTTAATTATTCTTAGATTGTCCCACAGCATCATTATATGAAAGAAAATTTATAGGTCAATATCTCAGCTATAAATGTAACATTCTTAAAGTATTCAAATACATTGAATGACAGCATGAATAATATGTTACAATCCATTCAAGTTTATTTTATTCCAGACCACAAAAATACAAATTTTATTTTCAATTTAAAAAAAGCAGAAATCGATACATGTGATTGATGTATATACACATTTAATGTATTTTTAAATATACATTTTTAAAAATTAGAAATTTTTCTAAGACAAATACTTATAATAAAATGTCACTGAAAATAGTGTTATTAGCTAATACCTTTCTAGTGACTGTGGTGTTACATAAGAAACCAAAATTAAAATTTCAGATAAACTTAGAAACTAAAAATTTTAAAAATATTATTCTGTTCTCCATATGTTCATATTTAATAATATTATTTCTTGTTTTCATTATTCTTCAGTGTTGCTCTACTAAAATTTAACATACAATTCTCACTTTTGATTTTTGTTCTTATTACTCAAAATTGTATACATTTTCTCATGCTCTTAATTTAGTTATGCTACTTTGTTGTACTCTTGGAATTTTCACATTTGTGTTCACTCTCTTTTGAGTTCCCATATCATCAAATAAGCTTTTTTCCCTCTTTTTAATTTGAAGGTTCATCTTCTCATAATTATTTTGCTCACTCAGTTTCTTTTTATTCTCACTTAAGTGCCTCTCATCTGGCTTCTTTTCATTTATAAGGTTTCTTTTCATCTTAAGCAGTCTTTTATTTAAATTTTGAATCTGTTTCGTAAAGGACAGGCTTCCCTGAATTTTATGGAAGAGGCCAAAAGGTTTGTTCAAGTGTTTACCTGATACATCGGATTAAATTATCTAATGTACACACTCTTAATTTAAGTCTAGGGGCGACTGTCTACTCTTGATTTTGTATAGTAGTATTTCTCTTACCATCCAAGTCCATTTTCATCTATTTGTATACGATCAATAAAAATATATTTGTCCAGAACCTTGCTTTGGCAGTTACTTCTTTCTAAGTAGTAGAGGTAGCAGTTGAGATATGAGCTGGATTCTGGGTCAGTTTAGAGGACGGGGCGACATACCTCCTTTTGGTCGGTATGACTGAATGAATGCAGTTCTTGCTGTCTTGTTCCTCTCCTTAACATGTTGAATCATTGCAGCAGATGAGAAGGAATAATCTTGATCTGCCATTCAGGTGGAACACATGTTCTCTCCAACCACACCCATACGTTGTACTCACACTCGGCCAGAAGGTATCCTGTCAATGATATGGAGATATATCTATCTATGTTATAAGATAGACACCTACTTTGGTTTATGCTCTCTGGCTTCCCTTAAATTATCTCCTTAAAGTGAATATCAAAAGAGAGCTTGGTGATGGCAGTGTTATAAAATCCTCAAAATGCAGCACCCACACCCAGAGGAATTTGTGGATTCTGGGATTCTAATTCAGATACCAAACTATATAAAAAGGAAATTGGTCATTGAGGGTTGCTAGGCTGTTTGTTGAGCATATTTGCTCTTTTCATGACTTTGAAATTATTTTAAAAATCTAACCTTTTGCTCAGTGTGCTGCAAGATGATTTGATTTTAATGCATAAGCACTAATTCTCCCCTAAGATTTGTGCAACTTATTTGCTCTGACAAGCCATAGCCAGCAACTCACTTCACAGCAATTTATAGCATTTCCACGATAAGTTGAATTATTTTTAACTAGACTCTCTTTGCCTTAATAAAAATATGAAGAAGCAATATATTTGCTGTAATTAGGTTCAAAATTGGCAATCTCTCTCCTGGAAAGAATAATACAACTTTTCAGCTGCCTAATATGCATCTATAGACACACACACACACACACACACAAACACTATTCATAATATTTAAAGCACATTCTGTCTTATGACTTCATTTGTCTAGCACAAAATAAAATGATCTCAGTATGTGTCAAGTACCAATTTTTTGTATGGCCAATTATAGATATTTTATTTTTTAAAGATTAGAGTGTTCTTGATGCTCTTTATATTTCTTTGTCAATGGACTAAACATTGGCAAATATGTAGGGTTTTCCACATAAGAACATTATTAACATCAAAATAGAAAGCTGGTGGTAGCAATAATGATTAGGAACACAGAATCTCTACTCAACGTTCTAGTTCTGCCATACCATAATTTTGTGATCTCAGGAAATATCTCTCCATGTTGTCATCTCTATGTATAGTTCTGTCATTTTTCAATAAGAGCTTGTTTCTTGATTATGAAGTACTAGTTACTATAACCATTATTTTGAGCTTATGTAAATCAAGAACACATGGACTCCATTTGCAAAACATTGAAAATGTAGTTAGGGATTGGGGGCATAAAGCAACATTTAAAATATGTAAAGACAATGAGTAAGCAACAAAGTGTCCAATTTTTTAGGGGAAAGATGCATACGTTAGGAAAAGACAGGATTAGTTAACAGAGAATTTGAATGATAACTAGTCAATTGGTGTAATTTACAATTGCAAATAATACAAATGAAGTTTGCTTTTTTAAGGAGAAAAGGAGTTATTTAGAATGGGTCAACCCATTGGGGAAGCAATGCCCAAAACCATGTGAGCAAATGCTCTGTAGAGCGCACCCCTGCAATGCTGCCATTGTGAGGCCAAGTCTCTCCTTGTCTTAGTATTGAGCCCTCCATTCTGCCTCCATCATTGCCACTGTAGCTGCCACAAAATGATCCCTCAACCACCACTGCCCAGGAGCAAAGAAAGAATTCTGTCCTTCCATGCTCTCAGATCAATTTCCAACATCAGGTGAGCCTTTGATGGGCACTATTCAGTTCCCATATCCATGAAATAGATGCAGTAAAAACATAGAAATTGCCTATGTGTTTCCTAATAAGACACATATGGAAGCCTGTTTTCCCACAACAGGAAGGGGTTTGCACGATGGGTATTCAAAGGAATAATATTCCCTGTAAACCATACTTTGCCCATATGAAGAAAAGCAATAAGGATTATTTAGTAAATACACATGGAAACTCATCCAGCGTTGGCTGATGAGAAGCTGGTTAGCAAGGGCGTCTGCCTTCAGTTAGGACAAGGTCTGTGCTTCCCACTGGTTTTCTCCACAGCAGGAGGGATGCAAACTTCCCTTTCCTCCCCTGCATCTACCCTCAAATGGCGCAGAGGTCTTCAGGTGCTAGAATTTCTCAATTAATGCTGCACAAAATAACAGACAGCCTTGACCGTCACAGTCTGTTCTCATGAAGCTAGTCTCTGCACACTACATAAAAGAGGAGAGTAAGAACAAGGGTGTTTAACGCTACCCTAGCTCAAACATGTTTCTCTCTGTAGGATGCCAAGAACCTGGGAACCAGTGCATATGCTGCTTTCCCTTCCTGGATTCTAGCCCAGACAAAAGATGCAAGGGGCATTTCTTCAGAGGCCTTGAGTTTCACTACACAATGACCCAGGCTCTACATGCACCCTCTTTATATATTTCTACCTTGAAAAAAATTTTTATATAATATTAATAATATATATTTTTATATAATAAACACATATGTTTATCTATTTTATATATATATATATATAGATACACACAGATATAGATATCTAGTCAGCCTTTTTTAAGGCTGAGCTGATTGTGGTGCCTCAAAACTATAATCCCAGCACATTTGGAGGCCAAGGTAGCCAGATCTCTTGAGTCCAGGAGTTGGAGATCAGCCAGGTCAACATGGTGAAACCCCATGTCTACAAAATTTAGCTAGTATGGTGTCATGCACCTGCAGTCCCTCCTGCTAGGGAGGCTGAGGTGGGAGAATCGCTTGAGCACAGTATGTGAAGGCATCAGTGAGCTCTGATCACATCATTGCACTCCATCTTGGGTGACAAAGTGAGACCATCTCTCAAAAAATAAAAATAAAAATAAAAAGGCTACCATCATACTCACAGATAAGTGTGTCAAGTATATTTGCAGCTATCTTTCCTATATTCTATTTTGTAAAAAAAAAAATTGCAAAGAACTGTTCTCATTCTAGATTTTGTATTAATTAGACATATAGCAGAAGAGCTATAATCATGTGTGTTATGTGTACTCTACAGACCAGATAGTGGAAACAGATATCAATGCTTTTTAAAAGTATATAAGGTTATCAGAACTATTTTAAACTACCTGTAGGTATATATGTATGTAATTGAACTATCAAATGCAAGTAAGATTATTTCCTTAGAGTGTGAAATCCACTCAATTTATTAAAATATTTTCTAATGTCTATTACAATATTTCTTAATTAGCTAACATAAGAGGAGGTTTAAGACATTTATTTACATGTAGTTACTAGATTCAAACTCGATTCCGCTATTTTCAGAAATCATACTCTGAGACGTCCTTTTTTTAACTATGTTTCTGCCTATATTAAAAACAGATATGTCAATTTTGCTAATCATGCTGTTCCAAACCTCCACATCCTGATTATTTTTGTTTGTTCTACGTCATTCAGAGGCTTACTTATATTCAAATTTCTCTCTAGGTTTAACATTTGTGTATGTCTTCTTGTGGTTTTGTCTATTTTTGCTGTATATAATTTAAGGCATTTTATTGACATATATCATACATCCAGTAAATTACTATGATTAAATATGGACAACTTGATTAATGAAACACATTTATTTGCTTATAACCATATATGAAAATAGAACATTACTAAAAATAGTGATACTTCTCCTGCCCCTTTCCAAACACTAACCCTCATCCTCAATAGTAACAGATTTGTTTTAATCATAGAGTAATTTGGTCTATATTCAAATTTTTATTAAATAAATCAGAGTATATACTCTAAGGCTATGTTTATTTCATTGTTATTTTGCTTATAGTATTTATCTGCTAATGGACGTGGTAGGTTAAAGATGGCTACATACACATTTTTTAATTAATAGATTTTTTGAGCACTTTGTGGCTCATTCCTCTAATCCCAACACTTTGGGAGGCTCAGGTGCCTGGATCATGAGGTCAGGAGATCCAGACCATCCTGGCCAACATGGCGAAACCCCTTCTCTAGTAAAATACAAAAAATTAGCTGGTCCTGGTGGCATGCTCCTGTAATCCTAGCTACCCGGGAGGCTGAGGCAGGGGAATTGCTTGAACCCGGGAGGCAGAGGTCGCAGTGAGCTGAGATCTCACCACTGCACTCCAGCCTGGGGACGGAGCAAGACTTCATACCAAAAAAGAAAAACAAAAAACAAAAAACAAAAAAAAGAAAAAACACTTTAAATTTAAAGGAAAATTGACCAGAAAGTACTAAAAATTTCCACATACTCCCACGTGGCTTCCTGTTTCTACTAATACTAACATCTCTCACTAGTATAGTGCATTTATTACAATAGATGACTCACTGAATTATAATTAATTGAAGTCCATAGTCTACATTAGAGTTCATTCTTTGTGTTGTACACTACAGATTTTGACAAAGGCATATATAATATCATGTCTCCACCATTACAGTATCATAGAGAATAGTTTTACTGTCCTAAAAATCTCCTATATTTTACCTGCTCACCCGCCCTCCCCCTTAACCTTGATAATTTATACGGTCTCCAGAGCTTTGCTTCCTCAAGAATGTCATATAGTTGAAATCATACAGTGTTCTTATGGTTTGATAATTCTTCTTTTTTTGTTGTTGTTGACAGTCTTGCTCTGTCACCCAGGCTGCAGTGCAGTGGCATGATGCCCACTGACTGCAACCACCACCTTCCAGGTTCAAGAAATTCTCCTGCCTCAGCCTCCCAAGTAGCTGGTGTTACAAGCGCCCACCACTACACTCAGCTAACTTTTGTATTTTTAGTAGAGACAGGGTTTCACCACGTTGGCCAGGCTGGTCTCAAACTCCTGACCTCAGGTGATCTCCTCGCCTCAGCCTCCCAAAGTGCTGGAATTACAGGCATGAGCCACTGTGCCCGCCTGATAGTTTGTTTTTATTGCTAAATAATACTCTATTGTATGGATGCGCTATAGTTTGTTTACTCACCTATTCAAGGACACCTTGGTTATTTCCAAATTTTGTATTATAAAGAAAGATGCTGTAAATATTCATGTGAAGGTTGTTTTGTGGACATGTTTTTAAGTCATTTTAGCAAATGTCTTGGAGCATGACTGCTGGATAATATGGTAAGAGTACGTTTATTTTCATAAGAAACTACCAAATTGTCCTCCAAACTGGCTGTACCATTTTGCATTCCCACCAGCAATGAATGAGAGTTCCTGTTATTCTACATCCTCACCAGTCATTTTAATAAAAGTGTGGTGGTAACTTATTGCTGCTGTAATTTGCAATTTCCTAATGACATAGGCTGTTGAACATTTTTATATACATATTTTCCATCTGTATGTCTTATTTGGTGAGGTGTCTGGTCAGATGTTTTTGCTAATTTTTCAAATGAGTGGTTTTCCTGATGCTGAATTTTAAATATCTGTGTATATTTTGGATACCAATCCTCTATCAGATATTTGTTTTGTAAATATTTTCTTTCTGCCTGTGGCTTGTCCTTTTATTTTCTTAACAGTGTCTGTTGTAGAGAAGAAAGTGCATACACTTTGGCACTCCTTTTACGGGAAGATAATCAGTTTCCTTTCCCTGTGAATTTGCATGGGCTCTGCGGCGTTTTTGATCAATAGAATACAGGAAAGTGAAGCTGGGCTTTTTCACAAGAAGCTTTGGTCCCAGACATTGAGACACGCAGTGTTCACTTCCAGTCCTTTAAGACACTCATCTGAGGGTCCTGAATTGTCATATAAGACCTCTGATGATGCTACGATGTGACCACCGTGCTATAGGGGTTGTGTGTAGGTATGCGGGTCAACAGTGCCAGCTGATTCAGCCTTCCAGTCATCACTACGAATGTAACATGGGAATGAAGCCATGTTATCTTTCCCAGAATGGCCCTTCTTCCTCCCAACTGGGTATTACATAGTGACCTCAGCTGGCAGTGCATGCTTGGAGCAGAATAATTGCTCAGCTGGTCCCATACTAAATTCCTGACCCACAAAATCTTGAGATAAAGTGGTGGTTGCTTTAGCAAGCTTGTCCAACCCACCTTATTTTGTTGTTGTTGTTGTTGTTGTTCTTTTGTTTTGTTTTAGGCTTTTAGCAGCCTGAAGACATGGTTTTTAGCTTCTGTCTCTAGTGATAAGCGGAAAAGAGGGATGAGGAAGGGGCTTTATTGGCCCAACCAGAAACACAAACTGAGAGCCCATGACTGTATTCTCTCCCTTGGACACCCTTGCAAGGTAGTCAGTTTTGTACTGGTTACTTATGCAGTGATGGATAACCAGAGAGATGGATATTGGGGCCATTTCCAGTTAGAGGGGGACTTGTATACTGTGTGTGTGTGTGTGTGTATGTGTGTGTATACATCACATAGTCATTTAGTATGGGTATATTATGCCAAATATTTGTCCCAAGTGGTATTGAGGTATAAGGCAGGACTAGACTCGAGAGGTGGGGCTCAGACACTGGACCAGATGGAGGACTAGCTAAAACAGGGTCAGGATAGAAGGAGCTTTCCACCAGACACACCCATCAGTGTGCCATGTCAATTTACTGTTGCCATGGCAACTCCCAGGAGTACTGCCCCTTTCCATGGCAATGACCCAACGACCCAAAAGTTACTGCCCCTTCCCTAGAAATTTCTGCATAAACTGCCCCTTAGTCTGCATGCAATTGAAAGTGGGTATAAATTATAAGAGCAAAACTGCCCTAAACTGCTACTCTCAGTCTACAGGGTAGCCCTGCTCTGAGGGAGCAGTCACAGAGTTGTAACACTGCCGCTTCAATAAAACTGTTTTCTTCTACCTCTTAAGAACCATTACAGGCTAGGCTCCATTTGGGGGCTCACCTGCAAATATATTCCTTGCTACCAGCAATATACTTAGTAGGAAAGATCCAATTGATTTATATCCTTATCAAGGGTTAGTGTGTGTGTGTATATATATATATATATATATATATATACACTTACAGCATGGTGGTCACATCATAGCATCATCAGAGGTCATATATATATATATATATATATACACACACACACACACACTTTTTAAAATATTAGCCATTATGTAGTGAATGAGTAGCGATTTCATTTCATGGTGATTTTGTTTTTCATTTCCTTATTTCTGACTGGGTGGAACACTTTCCATGGGGAATTTGGATATGTTTCTTATGAAGTACATGTGAACATCTTCCTATTTATTTTTAATATGAAGTCTTTTGCTGGAAATGGCACACTAGACAATTTGGAAGAATCCTCCTGCTCAAAAAATCTGATACATGGATCTTTTAAAAATACGTATTTGAAGACATAATGCTGACATGGCAATGAAGAATGACAAATCCCAGGTCACAAGGAAAAGAATCACAAAGAGAAGAGGTCAGAATTGAGGACTAAATGTTTCCTGGGATCATTTTTACATGTTTGCTTTGAGATGGCAGACACCCTGAGAATAGCTTTAAACAAAAGCATAAACAGGGGAGGGGATGGGCAGGGGAGGACAGGATTAAAAGCCCTGCCGAAGAGAAGGAAGCATTGGTAATTACCCCAAGCCTTACTTTGTATTAATTAGCTAGTCTTTTATGAGGGTAAGCAGCAAATAGCCCACCTTTTGTAGGGGCTAAAAAATTAGCTTTGAATCATCTCAATCCTTGATTAGTGGGAGAGGAACAATGAACTGAAGCAAACAGGAGGGAAATCACATCAATCTAAGCCTCAAATTACATCTGCAAGTATTCATAATAAGTAGACGGCATACCATTGGAAAATATCCAGGGAAAAGAAGAGCTAACAAAATATGACTAGAAATAAAGAAAAGGGATAAACATTAGTTATAAACACACATAACTTTGCATGAATAGCAAATTTGTTAAAACTGACTTTAATAACTCTTATTATAGTCAAATAAATAAAAGATTGAGAACTTCAGCAAATACATTTTTAAGTATTACATGTGAAAAAGGAAAAGAATTCAATTTTTAGAACTGAAAAATAAAATAGTGAAAATTTAGATATATATTTGATGTACTTTGAAGACATACTAGAAAATGAAGTGTGAAATATAACAAGTCAGAATAAAGCATTCAGTTTAGTGCACAGAAGGACAAAAGAAATGAAAATTTAGAAATATTACAGTAGAGAGATAAAAAGTAGAAAAAGGTCATTTAAAAAATATAAAGGATACAGTAATAATCTAACACATTGAAATCTAAGAAGAAGAAAACAGCTGGTCTGAACAGCATTTTAAGTGGCAATGTTAGAGGTTTTATCAAAATTGACCAACAATATTAAACCACAGGTTCAGGAGGCTTTGCAAACCAAAGGAAAACACACACAGAGGACACATCTAGAAACACAATGGGACAATTTCTGAAAAGTAAAAGAAAAATGTAAAGAGCACTTGACGAAAAAATTGAGCTAACTACAAAGAGAAAGAGTTGACTGGCAACAACCTTCTCAAATGAAACAATGAAAGCCAACAAGTGAGGTATTGATATCTTTCAAGTCCTGAAATAAAATAAGTGCCAACCTAGAACTGTCTACTTGGTGGACATATCCATCAAAAGCAAAGATACAATAAAGAATTTCTCTCAAGCAGACCCACAGGAAAGGAAATACTAAAGATTCTTCTTCAGGTAGAAGAGCAATGATCCCTGATGAAAGTTTGCAGTTAGAAGAACGATTTTTTTTAATGAAAGAAATAAACATGGAGAGAAATTTAATTAGATATCTACTGTAAAACAGAATGCTATCTCATAAAGTTTAAAATGTACCTTCCATACAATAGCAGAAGCTTGCAAGTTGTGAGTTGGATAAATTAATTTAAAAATATTGTCAAGTACTTTTTTTGCAAATAGACTAATGTACCAATTATATTAGACCCTGAAGTCAAGAATGCACATTGTAATAAACCAGTTAAAACATAATCAGATCAGATTTTTTTAAATGGACTCTCTTAAAGATTTTATAATTTATATTTATATTTCGCATATGTTGAAAGTAAATAATGGAAAAGCATACAATGCAAATATTAACAAAATATAGCTTTAGTTGTACTTATATTCACATTTAAAAAGTTGGAGACAGTTAAGTCGCAGTGATTTTTTCACACAATAGAGGCAAGTTGTGCAGTTACAACTAGTATTATATTATGCTCTTGGCCTGATTACAGAAGGGAAAGGGGCGATCATACCAGACAATGGCAGAATGAAGAAACAAGGAGTAGAGTTACAGAACATGATGCTGTAACTGGGACTGGAGTTACTCTTTTAGAGTTAAAGAATAGTAAACTGGACAAAACATATGAAACATTTTTTTGAAGTACTGAACATCAGGCAGCACAGGACTGTGCTTTGCAAGAGAAGAGAAGGAGCCAGAATGAGTCCTGCTTTCTTCCCAGGTTCTCCGCGACAGCAGTAGAGAGGAATCCCAGAGAGAGCAGACATTGTCACTGCATTGAGGAACCAGATAAAAATCAAAAAATGTTAAGCAGCTGGAATGTGTAGTAGAAGAGAACATTTACAGAAAAAGGAACCAAAAATCAGCATAAGGTTTCTCCCAAGTCTCTAAGCCAAATGTACATAGGATGAAATTCTAAGGAGCTCAGCAAAGGACTCTACCAGGGAGTTGGAAGAAGAACACTTCCCTGGCATCACATGACAGAAAGACATGTTAGCTCTGACTAGCAAGAGAAGGGAATCCCCTCTGTACATCCAGGATATTCAGTAAAGACCACTGGAGGTTCATGCCCTAGTGATAGTGCTCATTTAGCTGCAAATTACAGATGGCTCTAGACTAACTCAACAAAGTTTAAAGAGAAGATTTAAAATAACAGAAAAATACTCATCTTGAAGTTACTGAACTGCCTGCCACAACATTGTTCAAAGGTAGCCAATAAAATCTACATATTCAATACCATAACATCAAAATACCCCCCCAAAAAAAACCTCTGACATGCAAAGAAGCTGGAAGATATACATTATTAAGATATATATTAACAAGATAAAAATAAGTCATTTATAAATGACAGAGAAGAAGGAATGTTCAAGGTCCTTAAAGTAATATATATTTTATAAATACATATAGATAAATACATATATATGTCTAATTACTTAAATGAAAATTGAACACAGGAGAAAAATAGAAGTTATAAAATGAAAATGTGACATGTGTAGATGAAAAATAAATATTTGAAATAAAAATTCCATGAGATAGAATGAGTAATGGATTTTACCCTAACATCAGAAAATTTATAGAAAAAATAGAAGCTTTACAAACTGAAGGACAAAGGGTAAACTAAAATAAGAAAGCCAGAAACTCACTGACATGTGAGCCAATATGCAGCAGTGTAACATACATGTAACTGATATCTCAAAAAGGATGGGTGGGGGAATTATAGTTGAATAAAGAATGGTACTCTCATTCCTAAGGGCACCGAGGAGGGAAGATGGTTTGAGTTTCCTAAGGGAGGGTATTATCCATTCATGAAGGTCCATCCCCATGACCCAACACCTCCAGTGAGCCCCACCTGAAACACTGGGGATCAAATTTTAACATGAGATTTGGAAGGGGCAAGCATTCAAACCATAGCAAGAGTTAAATTTCCTTTTAAAAAAATAACTGATATGATTCAATTTCACCATAGATAAAAACTAATATTTCAGCCTATCATTGAGTGTACTTATAGCTAACCAAAAGGGCACTCTGTCTTGGGAATACAGATTTGCCTAGAGGTATTCTATCACAGTCAAAGAAAGAGCAATGAGGGATAGAAAAGTTTAGTGATGGAGAAACCAACGCTGCATTTTACAACAAACAATGTAAAAACTTTACAGATTGCTTCTGCTAACTTACTGCAGTTTACATTCCTCTCAGGTGGGAGAACTGTTGAGTTTTTTCTTAAGATAGAAAAGCAATTCAGATAATCTGAAATCTCCACAAGAAGGGTAAGAAGCACAGCAGAAACTATTCTGGGCAGGAAGTCAATTCTGTCTGTGCTCCATAGAAACAATTGTCTGCACTGGGAGTCATATGAGGTATAGACAACAGCCAGACCTCTGATCCTCTCATTTGTGATTTCAGAAGAAATTACCAGTCAACTGAGTAATTCACTGAGTAAAGTAAACATTTTGCACTGAAAGAGGTTAGACGGATAACTATTTGTATCACCATATTCATGAAGCTGGAATATTTTCCATGACTGTTATCACATCTGAATGGAAGATGTTAAAAGATCTCTCATCTTGTAAGATGGATATGAAAGAACATTTTCTGAGAAATGAAATTATTAACACACCTGCAAGGTGGATGGAAGAGAAAAAAAAGGATAATCAGCTTGAGTTCTTCTCCTTGATAAGACAACTCACTAAAAACCTAAAGAGAAAAATACAAGTTTAAAATAATTAACCAGAAGAAGACAACTCTACATTTTTTAAATTGCTGATAAGATTTTAATTTGCTCCTAGTTGAAAATAACTATATTGCTTGTGTTTTAAGGCACATAATGAGCAATTATATCACACATGATAGATTCAGCAGTAAAATATTATCTGTTAACAGCTGGAACTCATAAAAGCATAGCACAATGTGAAGATGGAATTTGCTAAAATAAACCATCTGCTGAAAAATATTATTCTGCAAATTTAAAAATAAAGTTTAAATGTTATTTGTCTTATTTAATAGGTCTGTGAAAAAAATGAGATATTTGAAATGTAGGTGCTACCTTAATTAGTTCTTTATATTAGACAGTTGGTTACAGTAACGCACAGTAAGGTGCTACATCCAAATATTGCTAAATTTTCTGTATATATTATGTATTTAGCTTAAATTATTTGAAATTTTATAGTTAAAGTAACAAATGTATATTTAGATGTTTTGACACAAATTGCAAATATACCTTTAAAAAGCTTTCAGCGACTTACACTCTAAATATTGTCACATATATATTTGTCTTTTCTCTATAGGAAAGTTTAAAGTTTTCCCTTGAAGTTTTAATTATTTGAGTCTATAAAACAAACTGATAATGTACAAATTAACAGGAAAAAAAGGTTTACAGATATAATTATGTGCACAAGTATGCACTTGGAGTTTACATAATATATATAAACATATATACACAAATATATACAAATATTTGTATATTATAAATATATATACAAATATTTGTATATTATAAATATATATACAAATATTTGTATATTATAAATATATATACAAATATATACTATATGTATATAAACTCCAGGAAAGGCCAGGTAGTTAACACGTCCATGCTGTCTTGAGGTTACAGAAAACACAGAGCTGTATGTTGGTAAATCAGGCTTTGTGGAAGACAAGTGACGACGAGGAAGAGAGGAGCCTGGCAGCAGAGGTGGTCTTGTTAAGTGGATGAAACCTCCCAGGGAGCAGCCCTCCTCTTGGGAAGAATAGATAGGAAACGGTTTTTAGAACCTTAGACATGCCAGACTCAGTTAATCTTTCCTAAACCCAGACAAGGGAGTATCTCAGGGAAAGCCTGTCTATATCAATGCAGATTTTCTCTACAAATCCAAATCTCTCCAACAAACACAGCTTTTCAGCTATTCTTGTAGAAGCTATTTCCAGTCTTCTGAGTAGCCATCTTGAAATATGCCAAAAAGTTGGCCATGTGCACGCCTGTAATCCCAGCACTTTGGGAGGCTGAAGCGGGTAGATCACCTGAGGTCAGGAGTTCGAGACCAGCCTGACCAACATGGTGAAACCCCGTCTCTACTAAATACAAAAAATTAGCTGAGTGTGGTGGCACATGCCTGTAATCCCAGCTACTTGGGAGGCTGAGGCAGGAGAATTACTTGACCCTGGGAGGCTGAGGTTGCAGTGAGCCAAGATTGTGCCATTGCACTCCAGCCTGGGCAATAAAAGCAAAACTCCATCTCAAAAAAAAAAAAAAATGTATTTTAGGGTAATATTTTGAGTATCTTTACCTCCATATGTACAATAAATATTATTGTGATTTTTAATCTTTACTCTTCTTTGGAGAAAAAACAGGTGTGATTTCTAGTGTAGCTGAACATCACGTTTATCTGACAATATTGCCCTTGTATGTGTCTGTGTGTGTGTCTGTGTGTGTGTGTGTGTGTAGCTACTCATTACCTTTGTTCTCACTTAATGATCAAATAAGAATATTAACAATTAATACAGTAAAATATATATTTTGCAATATTTCTCCATGTTATTATGCTTTAAATTAGTTTAATCATGCCACTGTAACATGTACATTTTAACCTTTTACTATAGGTCTCAATCTTACTTTGGTTCCTGTATTTGAATTTATGCTAATAAAGTCCTACAGCTAAAAAAGATTATATAAACTTATCTACATTTTTACTAGTATTCTGGTGTGATTTTAAATTATGTAATTAAATCAAAATTTAATTTGGATTATTGTTATTATCTGAGTTAAGGATCTAAATTTTTAATTTTCTTATAAATATTACATCATTATTTCTGCACCATATATTGACTAATCTGCCCTTTTTATGATGTGCATTATAAGAGCGTGGGATTGATTCATTTGCAAATATGAATGCTTGAGAAGTAGATATTTAATCATAACGTTTCAAAATCTGCTGGATAACCTAGAATTGAAAAATAGCCTATAGGTTGAAAATCTCCTGTAGTGAAAAAAGAAAATAACTAATATACAGTGACAATATAAATAGAAGTATTTATTTTATTATTGCCCCGAAATTTGGTAATACAAACAGGTAATATCTACATATCATCCACACAACAGGTTATAAAAAATCAATACATTCTTGAAAAATTCAGCATAACAGAAAATGCACTCTCTATCCTTGATGGAAAATAAGTAGATAAGCAGATGGAAGTAGATGTTTAAAAACAAAGAAAAATATTTGTTGTGAATAACATAAAAACTCAACTGACAATTCCAATATTTCAAGAACTTTGGCTGTCAACTGGTGGAGATTTTTCCCCAGGAGACGTTTGGCAATGTCTAGGGTTATTGTGGGGATGTCAAGACTGGTGGGGGTGTGAAATTTAGAGGTCAAATGAAACTTCTAGCATTGCTAGGGCAGCCTCCCACAACAAAGAATCTTCTGGTCCTAAAGGTAAATAGCACCAAGGTTGAGAAACCATAATCTAGAAAGTAAACACCATGTAGCTATTCCAAGTGCTCAGGAAAACACATCAATGCCCTCAGGGGAAAAGTGTAAACATTTTAATTGCTGTACATGGTGATGCAAATCCCTGTTGTTAATCCAAGTGGAAGAGGCTGAAGCACAAAACATAATTCAAAGAGTTTACTTGAGCCAAAATGAGGACAGCTGCCTGGAAGAAACAGACCCAAGTATCCTTGGATATGAACTCCATTTGGAGCTTTGCAACAAGCAGTTTCTTAAAGGCAAAAAAGGGACAAGATGGGATGATACAAAGAGGTTTGTCACAAATTCTCATTGGCTTATGGAAATAACATTGATTAGTGACTGGCTATACACTGTTAAGCTGTTATTGGGTGTGGATTATAGTGTCTGCTGTGGCATTATTGGTTAATTTATAGCTACTATGGCAATAGCAAGCAGCCTGGATGAACACACAGCTCAAGGAGGAGTACGGCACAACTGCTTGTCTCATTTTAATATCTCTCTGGGCCTGATTATTTAAAAGGACTTGCATTTCTCACATAAAAGATATTTTCTTTTCTCAATGTCAATAAATGAGAATAAATAGACATAAAATAGATCTTTTCGAGGATGAAGTAAATGGAGTAAAAAACAAAACCCAAGCTGACCAGAAATCATAGAGGGAAGAAAAGGTTATAAATATATAGATTTTTCAAAGTGATGTTAACCTATCAGGAATCAGTTAAATGTTGGGGGATTTTGTCTGGGTATAGGCTAAGGGAGAATGTCCCTTTTGCCTTCTGAAGATTCCCTGAAAATCACTAACAGGAGGCAGATAAATAGTAGAAAAGGCATACAGGTTTCTGCAATGTGTGTACACTGGAGCCCTTAGAATGAAGACCCAGACACATGATGGGTGCCGAAGCTTATTGACCACACTGAGTTTACAGAAAGAATAGGGGCTTGGATCACAGGGGAAAAAAAAAAAAAAAAAGGTTATGTGAGAAAAAGACCCTGGCAACAGTGAAACCTCACTGGGAGCAGCCCTCAGAGAGAATAGACAGAAAATGTTTCTTTGAGACCTTTGGAGACCTCAGACTCTCAGTGAACCTTTCCTAGATCCAGACAAGGGGGCAGACCTCAGAGAAAGCCTGGCTGCATCAAAGCAGATTCTCTACTGATGCAAATCTCCCCAAGACTGCTTTGCAGCTATTTTTGCATTTCCAGCCCTTCTGAATAGCCATTTTGAAATATATCAAGGAAATATATTTTGGGGTAAAATATATTGGTTTCCTTCATACAGCTATGAAACATAGAGAAATAATTTGTGTCAATGTCTACTACAAATCCAATATAGCAGTAATTATAAAACCCACCAGAGATTGAAGAAATAATATGTAGAGTACATCACTTACAAACATTGATACTAAAATGCCAAATAAAATAAAAATAATCTCCAACAACACTTGAAACAGTAAGACAAGAAATTAGCAAAAAAATAAAATATCCACCTTGGGGATGAAAGTGTGATTCCAAATTTGGTAATCCAATAATATTAATAATCATATTGATTAGCCCAAATAAAAAATAAATAGGGGATTCTCAGTACATGCTAAAATATATCTGTTAAAAGGTAATATTCATGTCTTTAAAGATTTTAAATGCTATAAAGAGTCTGATATTCTATATGCAAACATGTGTATGTCTATTAGGAGAAGAGAGGCCTGATTTTCATATGTTACTACATAGAGATAGAGAAGTAGGTAGATTAATTTGCATATGCATAGAGAAAGCATAAAATACAAATTTACTATCATACTTAAAGGAATTTAAATTCAACAATAAAATAATTCAATGGTAAAATTTTACATATTTTTAACAGTTACATTATTATTAGATAATATTTATAATAATTGTGAATATATTCAATGCTAAAATAAGATAGTATTTCTAAACATCAATATTAAAACTAGTATAAATATTTGCATGTTTATACAAGGAAAATTCAAGCTCAACCTAAAATTATATAGGAAATAAAAGAAAAATTTTAGGGGAGCTCTTTATTAACACAAACATATATATATATATATACACATACATATAACATATATATATGTTATATGGGATAGATATATATTTAACATGTTATATCTATATCTATCTATAACTGTAGCTATATGTATCTACATTTCTATATATTTACTCAGTGATATAAATATAGACTAGAATAAATATAAAGGCACATATGATTCTTGGATAAAAAGGATTTAGTATCATAAAGACGAATTCTTTCCAAATTCATCTATCAATTCACAACAATGCCAGATACAGTTTCATTGGTTTAAAGGAATATACATGTATACCAGCAGCAAAGAAAGAAGCAAGAGTTCACTAAACTAACTTGCTATTCAAATAAATTTTTAAACTTAGTAACTAAAACTGAGCAGTACTGATTTGGAGTACTGGAATTTAGGTATATGGGATCTCAATAGAATAAAGCTCAATGGAGACCCCTGTATGCACGAGAGCTTAGAATGTGTTTTAGAAGGTATTACCAAACCACAGGAAAAGTTACTTTAGTGTCTTAGTTTTACTAGGTTTGAAAAGCCAGAGAAAAGACTCAAGGCCACCATATAAGAGCAAAAGAAAAGAACGGGGAGAGAATGTGAAGACACTGAAACATTTTACATAAAGTTGTACAAAACATACTTTAAAGAAAATGTAAAGTTTAGGATACACATCAAAATCAGCAGAACCACTAAATAAATAAATAGGCATTGTAAAATAGCAAGAGAAAATTTCAATGGATTTCTAAAAAATATTGACACCTATGATTTTTAAAATATGTTTAAGAAATCTCATATTTCACAGAGCAGCGTTTCACAACACAGATATTATAGGACATAAAGGTCCTTCTGTTTTTAATTTACTAGTGTTTACAGGGTTAAAAATGTCTTCTATCCTTGTCTCTTGTCTGATGGTGCAAAAAATTTTCATAAGCATGTATTTCTGAATGCCTGATGGATTGACATATATAATATGCTGCTAGTATTAAAATAGGTGACGGAAAATGCATCCAATCTTCTCACTGTTTACATAAGTTCTAGGTTTCTCCTATTTACCGCGAGCACGTATGGAGTGAATTCTTACATTTTAACGTTGCCATGGCATTCACACTGAACGTAAATTGAACTCTCTCATGTGGTAGCTGGGTTCAGCTTCCCTTGACAATTTCCAGTTGTAACCCTCCCAGTTCCTCAGTGCAGCTGGGCCCAGATATTGACCCTACACAGTTGCCTCCTCCTGGTGACTACCCGCTATGGAACTGTTGGATACAACCTACCTAACTTACCCCACAGACCTCACAGCCCACATGGACAGCCCCCGCATGCCAGAGTGACCTGCTCAGTTGCAGCAGGAGCCAAGAAATGTGCCTGCTGGCATTCACCCCACCAACTAGAGCCCCATGGAAAACTTTTTTGGGTAATGTTCTGGGCCCAATAAAGGCTGGAGTCCCACAGACCCCTTTTCTCTCTCTTGCTCCCTACTTATCTTCCCTGTTTTGTTCAGCCCTATGACGTGTGCTACTGTATTAGTCCATTTTCACACTGCCGATAAAAACATGCCCAAGACTGTGTAATTTCCAGAAGAAAGAGGTTTAATAGACGTACAGTTGCACATGGCTGGGTAGGCCTCACAATCATGGTGGAAGGTGGAAGGTGAAAGACACATCTCACATGGCAGCAGATGAGAGAGCTTGTGCAAGGAAACCCTCCTTTATAAAACCATCAGATCTTGTGAGACTTATTCACTATCAGAAGAACAGCATGGGAAAGACCTGCCCCCAAGATTCAATTACCTCCCACCTGTTCCCTCCCACAACATGTGGGAATTCAAGATGAGATTTGGCTGGGGGCACAGCCAAACCCTCTTCTCAGCTACCCTCTTCTCTCTGGATCTGTGAGTAATAAAACTACTTCTGTGATTTCCCATGTTTGGTCCTGTGGCCTCCATGTGTCTGATCTGACCTACACTGGAACCTAACTCTCCTCCTTGCCAGGGTCTCTGACAGTGGCTCTTGTCAGAAATACACTGGATACAGGTCAGGCAACAGCCACCAGGCATCTCCTAGTCTCAACAGATGGTCTGTGAGAGGGAGGCTTGGTTGTGAGATACATACCTGGCCACTGCTGGGGTAAGGAAGTGTCCTGTAAAAGGCACATGTTAAGCATGCACAATCCCCTGCCCAGAACCCCAAAAAGGCAGGGCTCCAATTGACAGCCACTCTCCAGAGACAAACCTCAAGCCCTAACTGGAGGAAAATAAAAGAGTGTAAAAATTTGAACTTATCTTACTATTTCAATGATCCAGTAAAGACATTCTATGCCTGTACACCACATATTTTCTTCGATTATTGATATATTTTAGATAGAATTTTATGTCTGGCTTTCACTTTGGCCTGGTCCCTACCTGAAGTATAAGGTAAAGATTTTCCATGGGTTCTTTTCTGGTGCTACTACCTGCCGGTGTGGGGTCATGTCCTAGTCTATCTTGAGGGAACCCCCCTGTTCATTATTGTCAGAGTGAGACTGTTAAGTCTTGATTTCCCTGGACAACTTCATTGCATGACTTTTAATATGACTTTTAAATATACTCTTTACTGGACAATAAATTATATAGTTAGCTGAGTAAGAGATATGGTCAGGAAGAGGCATTGCCTCATTCAGCTTTTCTGTTTGGTGAACTCGCATATATTCTCCTCACCCACCAGTCACCTCTAAACCGTATTGTTCCAACACAATAAACAGAACTCGAGTGTGTATCTTTCACCACTGGATTTATCTTTGCTCCATAAAGCTTAATAGGGTTTTTGTTAGTATTTTCTCTATTTATTTTCCCATAAAATATCACAGGCCTTCTTAATATGGAATTATGGGTGATTTCCTCCAATCTGCATCATATCAAGTTGAGATTCATGTTTATGGAAAGTAAAACATACGTTTAAAATATCAGTAATGATGTTTTCCCCTCCTTTTTAGCACATGTGCTTGTGAGAGTCATTGTAATACAATTCTAGTCTCATGCTTCGATCATTCCTAAGATGAAAATGACATGTTTAGATAAAATATCTGAGTTTTGTGAAGCCTTTAGGATATGATGTGATAGAATATCAGAAGACCATATTTTTCTCTAGTTTTCCATGCAATTCTATCATCGTTTCATCTTTACTCCTACCAGAGTAATTTTCCAAAATAGATATCTTGTCATTCTTCCAGTAAATAAGTGAAACAAAAAGCTAGATTATATATTTTATCTAGAAGAAGAAAGTAGAATTGAATCTCTATTCATTAATGAGACTAAACAGTCAATTACACAGATAGGCATTTTACATTTTGAAGATCATATGGACCCATTGTCAGATATATTATTATTTATATCTGTATGGACATCACCTCTGCATATTTATGTAGAAATCAATGAGAGCAGACTTTTATTTTTATTATATATATTTTTTGAGATAGGGTCTTGCTTTGTGGCCCAGGCTGGAGTGCAGTGGTGCAATCACTGCTCACTGCAGCCTCAACCTCCCAAGCTCAAGCAATCCTTCCACCTTGGCCTCTCAAATAGCTAGGACAACAGGTGCACACCACCATGCCCACCTTTTTTTTTTTATATAACTTTTGGTAGAGACTGGGTCTTGCTATGTTGCCCAGGTTGCTCTTGAACTCCTGGGCTCAAAGAATCCTCTCATTTCAGCCTCTTAAACTGCTGGTATTACAGGCATGAGCCACCATATGGGCTGGAAGCTGATTTTTAAAATACTGAAATCATATAGATGACAGCACTTGAAAAATAGACAACACCAAGCTTTATGTTAAAAGGTGTGGGGGTATCAATATTGTTGTGGCTATTGGGGAGGAAAAAATTAGTAAAACCAGTGAGTTAAAGCTGTTGTTTTAAACTTTGGCTTTAATTTAACAAATGTTCTCTGGGGTGACAGTATATATGTATCCATGTTATGCCCATTCACAGATGCAATAAAGGGAAGAATTTCTCAAAGATAACTGTTCTAAGATTGAAATTAAACTGTGCTGGGTATGAAAAGAGAAAGTCCAGAAATTAACAAATATTTTAGATATCAGATAAAAGAGAATGCCAGGTGTGCGATGATAATCAGCAATGATTGTTAACACAATATATCAAATCAGTATTTGAATTAGCTTTTGAATTACAAGGACAAATGGATCAAGTCTTGACCCTTTAGTAGATTAATCTTATTATAATGAGATGTCTTTTCCCATTTTTCCACAAGGAGATTACAAATTTGCAAACCTCAGCTGCTCTCATTTTATGCTCTCACCAAGCCAAAAGCTGAAGTTCATCAATCAATGTCTCTAAGTGTTCACTAGTTATATACCGTTTTGTATTTTAAGCTATCTTTCCAACTTCCTAAATCATCACCTTCATTTGTTCCTGTTTTTCCCTCTATCACTTCTTTGTTGACCATATAAAGAATATAAGTAAGTTCTTATTTTGTTATTGTTCATTTTAGACTAATTTCATCAAAATTTAATAATCCTTTAATTTCATTTTAATTTCAAAGATTAAATTAAAACTACATATAAATGAGTGTAAGATTTGCATTTGCATTATTTTGGCATCAATTTGCTGTCCTCCCTCATACACACAGAGATCATATCCATGTACATGATTTCAAACATCCAAGCAAGAAGACGGGAAGGTTGCAGTATTAAAAGCAGTTGTAAATTATGATTCTCATTTTCATGATACAATTACTATATAAACTTACTCTTGCTGCTGTAACCAATTACCACAAACGTCATATCTTACAATAAGGTGACCATTAATCCTACAGTTCTGGAGTTCAGAAGCCTTAAATGAGACTCACAGGGCTAACATCAAGTTGTGGGCAGGGCTGCAGTCTTTCTGAGGGCTATGTGGCAGAATCTATGTACTTGATTTTTTTCAGAATCCAGAGGCCAACTTTATTCCTTGGAACATGGAAAGAAAGAAAGAAAGAGAAAGAGAGAGAGAGAGAGAAAGGGAGGGAGAAAGGGAGGCAGAAAGGAAGGGAGGGATAAGGGAAGGAAGAAAGGAAGAATAAGAGGAAAGAAGGAAGGAAAGATGGAAGGAAGGAGAAAAAAGAAAGAAAAGAAGAGAAAGAAAGAAAAGAAAAGAAACGAAAAGAAAAGAAAAAGGAAAGGAAAAGAAAGAGGAAAAGAAGAAAGGAGGGAAGAAGGCAAGGGAAGGGAAGAGAAGAGAAAGGAAGATGGAAAGAAGGAAGGAAGACGGCAAATATTAGAAATTCTGGGTTTGTTAGAGAATACGCCATACTGTTTTTTTTTTTCACTTGAAAGGAAAGAGTATCTGCCATTGAAGATTGGATGTCTTGTTGGTGATATTGTTGTTCTTATCTTCTATATGATTACTGAGTTTGTGCCTAGTCTGTCCATTACTAAGACAAAAGTGTTGAAGTCTGCAAATATAATTTTGGATTTTTCTAGTTCACCTTTGATTTCTTTCATGTTTTACCTCACGTATTTGGAAGTTCTGTTGTTAGCTGCATACTCTAATTAGTAGGGTGTTTACATCTTCTTGAGAATTGATTATTATATTATATATTATCTCTCATCTCTGATAATATTTCTTGTTCTGAACTCTGTTGTGTCTAATATCAATGTAGTCCTTCCACAGCTTTATTTTAGTGTTTCCATGATATGGCTTTCTCCATACCTTGATTATAACCTATTTATATCTCTATATATTTGGAGCAAGATATAACATTTAGAGTTGATTTTTTAAAGATATTTTCAAGATGTAATTCTTATTTATTTTTGTTCTATTTGACATTCTCTGAGTTTCCTGTATCTGAAGTTTGATTTTCTGTCACTTCTTTTAGAATATTTTTGACAGTTATTTTGAAAAATATTTCTTCTGCTCCATTATTTTTTCCTCTTCTTTTTGGGATTTCAGTTGTAACTAGGGTAGGTAATTTCATCTCAGTCTCATGCAGGTACTTTTCCTCAGGGTCTCAGGAATGTAGCCTTCTCACACTTCTGTTCCTTTCCTGGCTGTGTTGGTGAGCTCAGTGATATTCCTCCTTCACCTTCAGGAGTAGATTTGTTTTGTTTTGTTTTTCCTGTTTTCATACTCCCAGCATCAGGAGTATTCTAAGTGTGGCAGTTTTTGTTGCCTTCCCCTACATATTAAGTGGAATGTCTTGGTCTATTTGGACTCTTATAACAAAATAACATAAACTGAGTGACTAAAAAACAACAGATATTTCTTTTTTTCCACTTCTTGAGGCTGTAAGATCTCAGGTCAGGATGCTCACAAATTCAGTGTTGATGACAGCCCATTTCATGGTTCATAAATGGTGCCTTGTTTCTATGTCCTCACATAGTGGAAGGCACACTAGAACTCCATTGAGCTTCTTTTATAAAGGCACTAATCCCATTCATAACGGCTCAGCCCCCATGACCTTGTCACCTCCCCAGTGTTCTGCTCTCCTTGATCTGTATCATATACAGACTCTCTTGGAGCCTTACCAATTGCTTGAGAGATCCCAGTGGGTTTGTGGGGAAAAGGTTTTCAAGATGGTTTTCAACTTCTGCAGCTGTCAGCGGTCTCCCAATCTGACCAGCCCCATTATTTCTTTAGGAATTTATTGATTATTCCAGCTTTACTTGTCATAGTGGTGTCCATCTGCATCTGTCTTATGTAAGTGCATCTGTCCTCTTTCTCCTTGCAGGTGCTTATTTTCCCTCACATTTTGACTCAGTTCGTGGCAACCTGGTTGCTATAAAAATAAAGTCATGACTTTGAAGTTAGTTTGGTTCTTTTATTGTCATAAGGTTAGGAGCCCTATTCCTTCCCAGGTCTCCAAAACCCAGAATTTTTTTGGCTTGAAATTTTAACCTTTCTCTTTGAATTGTGGTTTTATCTTATTCCAGTTACAATTTGCATTTTCATAATGATTAATGAGACTAAGCTTTTTTTGTGTAGTTGACTGTACCTTTGGATTATTTTCCCAAGTCCCTTTTCATTTCATATTTCCTTTATGATTTTAGAAAATGTAGTTTATATATTGCAGCTTGAATTTTTACTCAGTTAATGGCATGCTTAATGGAGAGAAAAAATATTAATGAACTATATTTCCCTTTTTAATTACTGTGTTTTTTCTTTTTTAAGGAAATATTTCATTATGCTAAATTTTAGTGTTATTCTACTTAGCTATTCCTTAAGTATTATGGTATTTTGGATTTCACATATAAATTTGTAACACATCTTGAGTTTATTTTGTATAGAGTAAGGCTATTTTCTCTTTTTTGTTTTTTAAGGTAAAAAATCACACAATATAAAATTCACAACTTAACCTTTTTAAAGCACACAATGCAGTTGCTTTTAGTATATTCACAGTGTTCCAGGACAATTTCATCTTGTCCCTTCTAAAAACCCATTATGCATAAAGTTGTTACCCTGTATTCTGCTTCCCTGAGCTCTAATGACCACTAATCTGATTTATATCCCAACTGATTTGCCAATTCCTGATGTTTCATGTGAATAAAATCAAATAATATTTGTCCTTTTGTGCACTTAGCATAATGCTTTCAAATTTAACCAAATTTTACCATGTATAAGTACTTCATTCTTTGTTATAGCTGAAAATTGGGTGTCCATTTATGAGTCAACAAGCATATGGATTGTTTCCACTTTTTGACTGTATGAATATTACTGCTATAATATTCATGTACACATTTATTTTTTGAGCACCTATGTTTTGTAAGATTAACAGCTGACTTAACAGAAACAATGGAAGGCAAGAGGCAGTAGAATAATATATTCAAAAGATGCAAAGGAAAAAAAACTGTCTACCACCAATTCCTTATCCAGTAATTATTTTTCAAAAATGAAGATAACACAAAGACTTACCCAGATAAACAGAAACATTAACTGAAGTTGTTGCTGGCAGACCTACCATAGAAAAAAACCACTAAGGCCGGGTGCGGTGGCTCATGCCTGTAATCCCAGCACCTTGGGGAGGGCGAGGCGGGCAGATCACCAGGTCAGGAGATCGAGACCATCCTGGCTGACACGGTGAAACCCCGTCTCTACTAAAAATACAAAAAAAAATTAGCCAGGCGAGGTGGCAGGCGCCTATAGTCCCAGCTACGCCGGAGGCTGAGGCAGGAGAATCGCGTGAACCCTGGGGGGCGGAGCTTGCAGTGAGCTGAGATCGCGCCACTGTACTCCAGCCTGGGCGACAGCAAGACTCCATTTCAAAAAAAAAAAAAAAAAAAGCAAGTTACACAAGACAGTCATTTGAATCCATATTTTTTAAAATAGTACTGGTATAGGTAATAACATTATAAAAGACAGTAGAAATGCATATTTTCTCTTTACCATAATTTGTTTATAAAATAATATGTGCATAATGACTGGGCATGATGGCTCACGCCTGTAATCTCAGCACTTTGGGAGGCCGAGATGGGCGTATTACGAGGCCAGGAGTTCGAGACCATCTTGGCTAATACAGTGAAACCCCGTCTCTACTAAAAAATACAAAAAATTAGCTAGGCGTGATGGCGGGCACCTGTAGTCCCAGCTACTTGGGAGGCTGAGGCAGGAGAATGGCGTGAACCCAGGAGATGGAGCTTGCAGTGAGCGGAGATAGTGCCACTGCACTCCAGCCTGGGTGACAGAGCAAGACTCCATCTTAATAATAATAATATGTGCATAATGTATTGCTGAGTATTTGACATGTAGAAATGTAATATGTCTATAACATATTTTCCAATAACATCAAAAAGGAGGTAGTTGAAGAAAAATGTTTTGTGATAAGGTAATTACTATAGATGGTAAAGTAATAATTACTAAAATGTATTGTTGGCTTTGTAGCTTTAATAGATGTAATGCGTAAAGTGATAATACTTTAAAATGGAAGAAATAAAAGAGATTTGCATAAGAATGACGTTTCTATGTATTACTAAAATTTAGCTAGTATAAATTGGAAGATGATTTGAATAATTAATTTTCCATATACCTATATGGTAAACTTACAACAACAACAAAAATTCTCAAAAATATATAGTAAAATAATTCATTAGTAATCTAAAGTTCTCTATTTTAGAAAATATTCATTCATTGCAAAATAAAGCAATAAAGAAAAATATTTGAGAAATATACAAAACAAACAGTAAAATGGCAGACATAAATAGAATTACACCAATTATAATATTAAATGTGAGCAGATTAAAATCCAGTCAAGAGGTAGAGATTGTCAGACTGGATTAAAACAAGTGATCCCAATATACGCTGTCTAGAGAAGGCACATTTGAGATGCAAGGATACTAATGGATTGAAAGTAAAAAGATCACAAAAAATATCACGCAAAGAGCAATCATAAGAACACTGAACTCATTATACTCACAACACAATATAAACTATTAAAAAAGTGAATAGGATTTTAAAAATTTATATTGTAGTAATAAGGGGTCAATGCTTTAGGAAGACATAGGTATTACAATCATATATACACTGATATGAGCTAAATTGTTTCCTCCATATAGATGCTGAAATCCTAACCTCTGAATATGACCTCATTAGGAAATAGGTTCTTTGCAGGTGGTCAAATTAAGATAAAATCAGATGAGCCTTAATTCAATATGACTGATGTCCTTATAAAAAGAAGAAATTTGAGTAGAGGGAGGCATACACACAGGGAGAGTACAATGTGAGTATGAGGGAGAGATTAGCCAAGGAATGCCAAAGACTGCCACTAAACCACCAGAAGCTAGAAACAAGGCATAGAACAGACTTTCTCTCATAGCACTTGAAGGGGCCATCCCTGTTGACACCTCAATCTCAGACTTTTAGCTTCCAGGACTATAAGACGATAAATTTATGTTGTTCAAGGCACTCAGTTTGTGTTACTTGGTTACAGCAGCCCTAGAAAATTAATACATGAACTAATAAAAAAGCATAATAACATGAAGCAAAAGAGGAGCATCAGAAAAATAGCAGTGGAGACAGCGCAATCTTTCATCTCCCCACAGAAACATCACACAACTAAGAGAAACTGTCAGAGTAAACTTTGCCAAAACTCTGGAAAATGGTCAAAAGATTACAACAACCAAGTGAAAGCAGACTCAAGAAAAAGACAACTTGAAAACTTTATGATATTTTTAACTTGCCTTGCCCCAGCAAACTGGCAGTTTTGAAGTGTTAGAAGCCCATGTTCCCAGTGTGGAACACTGGTCCATGGCTCCAAAGGAACAAGAGAAGATCTTACCCGCAAATTATTATGTATGTCTGTTCTGACTGGTCTGGGGGATATGTAAAGGACAAATGAAAGGCTTTTTTTGCTGTGTTGCTAGAATACAGATCAGATAAGGAATGGACATTATTAAGAAACTCTTCAAGGAGACCTAACAAACTACAGATGCTTAGGGCAAAAATTAGGGTTTACACATATAGTAGATCACCTTCAGCACAGGAAGAAAAGTTGGAGAAGAGTATTTGGAAAACTAAGACATTCAAAATTATTCATGTACATGGGAGAGTCTAGAAAGTCACATGTATGCATAGGTTAAGCCACATGCTGACAAATGTCATAAGAAGACCCTACATCTTACCTTGGCTGATCCCTCCCCTCAGTGCAAGCGCTGTGCAACAGTGAACTTGAACTTCACTCAGTGCAAGAGTGAACACACACCTTGTGCCAGCTTCAAAGAACCCAGCACAAAGCTGGTCTGCATGGCCTAGAGACATATTTTGCTGGATAATGATTACTTGTTTTTCTTTTTGTTTTTGTTGTGTTTGCCTGTGTTTGCTTAGTAACTGGCATACAAGAAAATCACTGTCAAAATATTAGCTTAACATTTGTTAAGGAAACAGAAAGACTTCAGTGACCACACCTTATAAAGCAAACAGTTTTGTAAAATTACTTTGGAGAATTTCACTAAAAAAAAAAACCTTAACAATATAATAAGTAAATAAAATTTAAAACCACAAAACGTTAGTGTGTTTGTAGGGGAGGGTCTGATTTACAGAGTAACCACATAGTAATTATAATTATTATAATGTCCAGTTTTCAAAAAAGTTACGAGGCATACAAAGAATGGGAAAGTATGGCTCATTCAAAGGAACAAAATAAATTGACAGAAAATATCTCTAAGGAAACCCAGACATCAAACTTACTAGACAAAGACTTTAAAACAACTCTCTTAATTATACTCAAATGTCAAAAGGAAAACATAAACAAAGAAATAAAAGAATCAGGAAAAAGTATTAAAAAGTAAGAATATCAACAAAGAGATAACAGAAGTCTGGAGTTGAAAACTACAATGATAAAAATTTAAAAATTACCAGAGGGATTCAAGAGTATATTTGCACACACAGAAGAAGTCATGAGCTTGAAGATAAGAAAATGGAAAATATTGACTCTGAGAAACAGAAAGAATAACAAAAAATGAACAGAGACTAAGGAATCTGTGGGACATCATCAAATAGACCAATATTCATATTCTAAAAGGATAAATTATGTTGTTAAAAATTTTACCATTCTTTCTTTTCACCTTTCTTTCTTCCTCCCTCCCACTCCTCCTCCTTTTCACTTTTCTTCCTCTTCCTTTCTCTTCTTTCTCTTTCATTTTCCCTTTCGCTCTGTTTCTCTCTCTCCCTTTCTCTTTTTTCTTTTCTTTCAATTTTCTCAATTACTAAGAGATGTTTAAATACCCTTAGCGTGTTAGTAGATATGGTTATTTCTCCCTTTAGTTCTCTTTTGAGATTTATAGTCACTCTAAGTAAAGAGATAACCCAAACATAAGCCTCACAAACAGGCTTACATAGCATTCTTAATTTGGTCCTGTAATTCTTCATTGCTATATTAACTTTCTGACACATTTAAGGATGTTTTATAACAAATTGTTTAGTTTTTTCCAATGGAATGTTTATTCTGAGTTATCTAATTCATATTAAGTACATAGGGAGTTTAATATAAAATTATTAAACGAATATTTGTCAAAGAATGTATTTGTCCATTTAACTAATATGTTAATCCTCAAACTGTTATTGGGCAGCTGAGCATACAGCAATAAAAATAACATAATTTTTATGTGTACAATATTTATGGAATACATTACTGAAACAAATAATTTAGTTAATAACATGACAAAGAACAGAAATTGTGTACACTATAGAGCATGGTAATGGAATAATGAATGATTAAAATTATTAATATTAGGTAGAAAATGAAGCATATCTTTGAGAGCAGAACTCAAGGAAGCAAGCAATTAGCCTTAGGAGGAAAGAGTTACTGGTGGATAAAGGAGAAACTGAAAAATTTACAAGTCAAGACTTTTTGAGCAAAAACAAAAATATGGCTATTACTCACAATTCAGTACAGTGAAAAAAAAGTTGAGGAGATATCTTGGAACTAAACCATGTTGTAGAAGAGCATGTAGGGTTTTGATAACCATGAGATTATTTTGAATTAATTTTAAATGCGATAGGAATATATGAGATAATTTCACCAGAGAATAACATGATTGTGTTTGCATTTCAAATGGGTGTATCTGGTGCACTGCATAGAATAAATAGGTTATGTGGGCAAATAAATTGGGAGGCTATTGTAATCCAGAGAAAAAAAGTAGTGACTTAGGTGAGAATGCTGTTAGTATGAGTGGTATTAGTGGTGAGAAGTCGTTAGGCCATGGATGTATTTCATGACTGGCCAAGAGAACTGCAGCTAAATTGGAGTGTAGGGAGTGAAATGGAGGACTCAAAGATGACTCTCAGCACTGTAAAGTGGCAGCTGTCACTGAAGCATGCTGATGCCTCTTTTAAGAGAGTTACTTGGGAATGGCAAGATCAAAACTTCTCACTTTCAAATTTATGAAAAATATTGTTTTCAGAACAAATGACTTTGGGATCAGAAAGCCATCATTCTAATTGATGGTTCCATGACTACACAGGCTCACACTCACAAGAGCAAAATTAAATCATCATAAAGGTGCTTCCTGACAATTCTAGAGAATAGAGAATTACTGTAACATCTTTCCGATTTTAGGAGAGGTAGCAGTTCCCTTTTTAGCCTAAATGCTATTTTTTTTAAAGCTCAGCCAAGAGACTCCATTATAATTTTCAAAAATTGTGTAACTTCTCATATTAAATACCACTATGCTTAAATTAGTCAAAACATTTTCCCCATCTGCAACTCTATCTTTTCATTGCATTCATTTTCACAAAAGTGACTGCAGCTAACAGACCCTAAAAGGTGAAAATCTAGGGTAGGTTATCTGATCTTGTTAGTTTTGAAGACAGGATCTAGAGATTATTTAATATGAAATAGGTCACCTGAAATGAAGTGTTTACTAAAAACAGCTTGGATCAGCCCAGTTTTCTACCACTGAACCATGCATTTGGTTTAAAAAACACAACAACTCTGGGGAACATTGGCTGCTTCCAACTGTGTTGAAGATGTTAAAGAAAAGAGCATAAAATTATAAATGATCAGCTGAGGCCTTTATAGTCTCTGCTCAAGAGACTAGAGTCTTCCATTCTTAACAAAACACCCAAACATCTTAATAATTGGGCAAAATCTAAATATCAGAGAGATAATTTTATCTTGAAGATTGTTAAATTGTAATGGTGATTCACTACCTTGCCATGTCTCTGAGTCAAAAATTAGATCTTTGTTTAGGAATCAATGGTACTCTGCAACTTGGAAATAGGAAGGTTTTAGAAGACTCAAACATTGACTTTCTTGTGTGCAAAAAAAGAAGTATTGAGATAAGACAAGTCTTTCTTTGCAAGGATACCTCTAATGCTCATACACCACCTCCCCTAATGTTAATATAGCTTCCAGATCACTAACCAATGTCAGAGAGCAGCCTATGCAACTACAAATTCAAAAAATGTTGAACACAGGGTCAAGCCTAGAATGAGAAGTCTTAGTTAATTAAGTATGCTTTTTTCCCCAAATTCATATTAACAAAAACATATGGATATGTCAGAGAATGCATTCTAAGTTCACTCAACCTAGGAGGGAGAAACATACTTTTAAATTAAGAGCTGAGGCATTCTCTTCCTAACAAAATAGCAAGTAAAATGAAATATCACACCACAGGAGGGATTTAACAAATTAGTGTCAACATCAAAACCTTAAAATAGGCAGGGAAAATGCAGATTCACAATTAACTCTTCTACTTGTTTTGTTCAGAGAAAAGATGGTTCTGAGAGAATGACAGTGAATTAACGTCAGCTGGATTAGTTGGTGCTTTCAATTGCTGCTTCTGATGAACTCCTTTAGCTAGAATAAATTTATGAGGATTTTGGCATGTGGTATTAGATATGGTTATTAATTTTTTCCTCTAATTTGCATTGTTCAATGTGGTAAATACTACCTGTATATGGCTACTTAAATTCAAATTAATTACAATGAAATATACTTAAATATTCAATTTTTTAGTCACTGTTGGTTCATTATTTAATATCTTCAGCCAAGATTTTCCATCTAAATATACTAAGAGGTGGTTTAGTTAACTGGTTGTCCACAAATATTGAAGCTGTTGTTAACTCCAGATATATTGTCTGCAAATAGAATATTCATGAGCTTCCTCCTGAAATCAGCAGCCTAGGGATAATTTTATAAATTGAATACAAGTTGGAAATCTATACTCTTTAAGTTTTTGAAATATTAGCTCCCCAGGGAAGAAAATCAAATTCATAAGAAGATATGTTAGGACAATTTAACTCAAGACGTTCAAAACTGAAATGACGTATTCTACATGTTAATGAAACCACCCCCTAACAACCTAAAGCAAAACAGTGATTGACCTTAAAGATCTGCCTTTTCCTCATTCCCCAGCCAATCAGTTTTCAAATCTTGCATTTTATTTTGAAAAGTCATTATCCCCCAGTCTCTTGTTTCTAGACTTGGCACATATCTAGCTTTGTTACCTCTATCTACTGACTTTCCTCTCTTCAAACAGTATCTATGCCTGCCAAATGTGAACATACAAAAAACAAATCAGAATGGCTGCTTATTAGTTAACACCTTCAAGATAACATCTGGGTTCTTAGCTGCACTGAGTAAAGCCTACTTACATCTTTTTTTGCCTTCTGCTGCACTTTTCCTTCCACATCACAATCCAGCAATGCCAAGCTTGCGGGCCTTCTACTCCATTTCCACTATTTTCTGTCTGCTCAAACTCGGCTCTGAAATACCATGCTCACTTTAATCCCCATAACTGGCCCCTAGCCAGCTCTGATGATCCAGCTCCAGTGTTTGGGGGAGAGGCTGCTGTGTCACCAGGGCCCTCTTCAGCCAGACAAACTTTCACATTTCCAGTGTCCACAGCAAACGGACACAGGAAGACCCACATACCATGTAACTAAAATAAAGATTAATCGAGTTGATAAACTGCTAAATAAAAAGTGTTTTGCCCTACTAGAATGGCAAAAAATAGCTATATATTAACAAATTGAAAACTAGATACAAAGCTATACTTACGTGACCTCTAATTGCTGAAATATCAAGGGCTGTTATTGCCATTGGGTGTTCTGCTATGGGCAGGAGAGGTTTGGATGAATAAAATAAACTTGGTTAATAAAATAAACATATAATGTATTTGATTAATAAAATATAATTAAAATATATTATAAATGTAACCAAATAATTATTTGTTTAATAAAATAAACAGATAATTCATACATTTATATGTTTCCTACATATAATTTGTTTCTTCTACTTCCACTGTAACAACATTACAAATTATGTAATTTTTATCATGATGTTTACATTATATGTTCTATTGAAAGTAACGGTCAAACTGATTAAAAATATAAATATATTCAAAATGTACAAAATTTGAATTCTTTTTTTTTTTTTTTGAGACAGAGTCTCACTCTGTCTCCCAGGCTGGAGTGCAGTTGTTCCATCTCAGCTCACTGCAAGCTCCACCTCCTGGGTTCACACCATTCTCCTGCCTCAGCCTCCTGAGTAGCTGGGACTACAGGCGCCTGCCACCACGCCTAGCTAATTTTTTGTATTTTTTCATGGAGACGGGTTTTCACCATGTTAACCAGAATGGTCTCGATCTCCTGACTTTGTGATCTGCCTGCCTTGGCCTCCAAAAGTGCTGGGATTACAGGCGTGAGCCACCGCACCCAGCCTGAATTTATTAAAATACTGTTATTAAACACAAAACCTTCTATATAGGCTTTCAGTTATTTTTATTCTAATATTCAAAATGGCTTCTTATAATAAAAAGGCAAAGGTGAATTATAACTAACAAATACTTAAAATGTATTTGTTAAATTGTTAAAAATGTATTTGTTAAATTACGCAATTGCAGAGCTAAATTGTGTAATTTTTGATACTTTGAGTAGATCTAATTAAATGTTTCATAAAAACAATAATATATACATTCAATGTCAATGTGAAGACTCATGTGAGCAATCAATAGGATGCTTCAAGCATGTTACATGCAGAACTAAATCTATGCAAATTTAATGATGACATAGGTTGTATAGTATTCCAAACTACTCTTCAGACACCATATGTCACTGCCATAATGAGCACACTAACTTCTCAGTACCGTAACACCCACAGTTTGGAAAAGGTGGAGAACCATGAAGATGGATGCTGTACACTACTGAGAAAAGAGAATTCAATATGTAAGATTTGATTATGTTTATATGATTTATAAAAAAAAGATTTAAAAAGTTAAATAATGCATCTTTTCTAGTAACTAAACACTCCTGTCACTCAAACCTCAAATTTCTCACTCTGCCCACTTCAAATAAACTTGCTGTATGCGGGGTTTGTTCATTATTGCTTGTTGAACAGGAGTTCTTGCCAGCATCTGTCTCTGCTGGCACAGGTGCAACACACAAGCTTTAATGGCATTACTTTTCTCTTGGGTACAAAGGACAAGAAATGTTGGAGAAGTATAAGAAGCATGTACCTGTGGACTGATTGCTGTTATTCACAGGAGGGAATGTTTGTGGTATAAATCACACTGAGGCAGAGCCAGTTAACCTTGCATTTTAACCAGTTCCTTAATGCAGAATACACTTAATGCAGAAACAGGGCCACAAGCCATCTGCAACCCTGAGGCCCAGGTCTTGCCTGACTCTCCTTTGCTTAGTGACAACCTGGTGCAAAGCTTATGTTGAATAAAAGAAGTCTGGGTCAGGAAAAAGTCAGTTTGACTCTCAGTAAACAAACTCTCAAGAATAGCTTTCAGACAAACCTTAGCAATGAGTAACTTGGAATGTACTCATTGCGAATGATTCATTATGGAAAGAAGGGGTTATTTTTAGCCAGACAAAAGTGGAATGTCCTGAGAGGTAAGTAAAAAGTGGTGGTGATTAAGCTCTACAACTAAGAAAAGCAGAACAGAGTGATAATGTTTATCAAAGAGTGTAATTTAGAAAAATAACTAAAATCACAGAAAGAGCAGCTAAAATAAATTTTTGTTTTGTTTTATGGTTTTTGAGTTAAATGCTAGTTCTAACTCAGAGAAGACAGATTTTTTTAAATTTACGTGAAAGGCAATCAAGAACAACATTTTAACTAAGCTACTACATATTTTGTTTAAAAATCCTATAATTCGATTTTAACAGCAAAATGTATGTTGCTTGTTGAAATAAAATATCAAAAAGAAAAAGTTTTGTGTCTGTGTGTGCATATATATATACACACATATGTATGTGTGTGTGCGTGTATATGTGTGTGTGTGTGTGTGTGTGTGTGTGTTAGTCCATTTGTGCCGCTATAACAAAATTCCACAGACTAGGTAATTTATAAACAGCAGAAATATATTTCCCTGAGTTCTGAGGTCTCAAAAGTCTTAGGTCAAGGAGCCAACAGGTTTAATGTCTCTGGAGGGCCTAACCTCTATTTTCAAGATTATGCCTTGCTACTGCATCCTTCCGAGGGGACAGAAGCGATAAATTCACATGGTGGAAGGGATGAAAGGAGGGAACTCACCCCATCCTGCTTTTTATAAGGTTTCTAATTTCATCCATGAAACTGTACCCTCGTGATTTAATCACCTCCTAAAGGCCTCACTTCTTAATAATACCAAATTGGCAATTAAGTTTCAACACATACACTTTGGGGGACATTCATACAACAGTAATATGATTATCTATTTAGTTATCTACCCATACTTTTGTATAAATTTTTATAAAAACTATTTTTAATGTATTTAGCATGCTTAGCAAGGTTTTTGTATAAATTTTTGTAAAAATTTTATCAAGTACTGAACATTCCATTATCAATTTTAACAAGTGGAATATTTTAATTCAATTCCACACCCATGAAAATTTACTTCCAATATTTTACGACTATGTCTTGCATCTAATGTTTTTCAAATGTACTTTACTATTTTATTAAGGTAAATTTCTAGAAGCAAGATGACTTTGTCAAAAAGCATACATCTTATTAACCTTCTGTTAAATGTCGATTGCCATCCCCAAATATTAAACTAATTTAGGATCCCATCATTAGTGCATGAGACTATTCGGGGCTGTAATTGTTGATGTATTCATCTTCTAAGTGTGTGTAACCTTTCTTTTTGCACAGCCTGGAGCAGGAAATGACATGCAGGGAGGAAATAATCACATAGAAGTCTTTTGATTGCTTGAAGCAGTATAGTCGTAAACTCTCCTTTTGGACTACATGACAAACAAATAAAACTAACATCATTCTATAAGGAGGGTCTTACCTTGTTTTCTTCCCTCTTTAGGCCATGATCATGGCTGCGCTTCTCTGGGAGTACATGTTTAGCCCGAATATATATGCATAATCCAAATAATTGGGAATAAACAAAAAAAGGAATTCTGACAAGGCAATAGTATTTGGGAATGTGTTCTTATATTTTACAAGCTAAAACCTTGGATAAATATATTTACATGTACATCTATAAACACTGGGGTAGCTACCCCATTCCTGTTATTACCATCCTAGACCATGTCACCATCATCAACTACAGAGACAATTATAACTGGCACCTACCTATTCCCCCACTTCTTCCTGTGTCTAGTTGACACACATGCATGCATGCACGTGCACACACACACACACACACACGCACACACAGAGTCCTCTCCATGGCAGCCAGAGTGGCTCTTTTTAAACATGTACCCAATTGTATCACTTCGCTGCTTTACCTTCCAATGTGTTATCTTCTTATTTAGAATGAAAACCAAAGACCTTACATGAACCTCAAGATTCTTTTAAAAGTCTGCATGTCTATTACCTTCCCGACTCCACCCTATCAGTTTCCCTGTCACTCACTGGCTTTGGCTTCATTGGCCTCAACGTTTCTAAAACAGCTGAAGCACACAGCTGCCTCAGGACTTTTGCATTTTCTTTTCTTTCTGACTGTAATATTATTCCTCTCAGGAATCCACACTTCACTGCCTCACTTTCTTTAGGTCCCTTCTTAATTGTCGTCTTACCAGACAGGCATTTCATTAAATGCACACACACAAGCACACAGAATTTCTTGCACTTTTAGAGTACTGACAGCCCCTTGATATGGTACAATTAAATATTTTCATTTGATGTCCCCATTATTCAACAAGATTTATATTGTCAGCAATGCTGGTAACGGAGGTTTATTTTCAAATTCTTGTGTTATTACTTGCAGATTGAGGAGCGAGCTTAAAAAATAAATTATTTACTGTCAGAAATATAAATGACATTATGCTTTTTTAATAATATAATTAATTATCCTTACTTTCTCCACACATCAAGAGTTGTTAATTTTGCTCATTTGAGCCTAAGTCTCTGTACTTAGGTAAGAAATGATTATTTAACTGGTAGAATGCTTTTCTTGAAACATTAAGAAATGGACACTGACACTGATCACTGTTTGGTGATAATGTGTTTTAGCAAAATGACCCCATTTTATCTTCACAACAGTCTTTTGGGGTAGATCCCACCTATGGTTAAACTGAGAATCCTAGAGTTGAAATGACTCAGAAGACATAGAAAGCAAAAGTGGCTAAAATGTGTATTAAAAAAAAAAAATTCTAAATCTGTTCCTACTGTTATATCACTAGTTTTACAGGAAGGAAAGTATTTTTTTCCCACATGCTCTCCTCTCCCCCAACTTCCAGATACAAGCATAATTTCCACCTATTTCTACCCATGCTCCTCTCTGCTACTCTTTTTTGGGCTGCTGACATATTCAAAATATTACTGAAGTCTTAAAGAACAAATAAATTTGTGCCCTGCTATGACATATTTTTATGATATAAAATCTCACTAATATTACCACACCAGGAAAACTAATTTAAACACATACAATGTTTCTTCATCTCTTGTTTCCAGAAGCTCTAAGCCTTTCAAAGAGCACACATATTTTAGAATTTTGTTTATTGGTTTGAGGAATGATGTCTACCATGAAATTTAAGTTATAATCAGTCAATCTTCTAGTTGTTTTTCGAGCACAGTGTATAGAATTGTAATTCCTTTTTCTTTATTTCTGCAGGTTCTTGTCTCAAATAGTCTCATCTATTTATACACACCCTTCTGAATCCTACTAATCTTTAGGGGTTATTTCAATAAATCCATAAAATCATGAATGTTGAAAGTATGCATTGAGCTCCCCAATCTGAGAAAGCATGTATTAATTCCCCTAATATTTATATTATGTATACATACACAGTTAAATTATTCCTATATATGTGTAATATTTTATATATACATAGTTATAGAACACCATTAATACTATTTATAGTGTTATATATACATATATACATACACTCTATATAATACTATATATAAATATATAGTAAATATAATATTAGACACACACAATTATATAATAAACACCAAGGCAGCCCATAAACAGAATTACAAATGTTAAATTGTGACATTTTTAAATTCCAATAGATTGTAAGGAAATAAGAGATTATAGGTATGTGTAATGCCTTTCTGTATTCTTCTTCATTCTTAATTTCAGTCCACTGTGGTAAACTTTATTTTGAGATCATTATTTTTACCTCCTAGAAATTCAGAAATGCAGTGTTATGAGTCTATATAACATAAATATTGTTATATTTATACAAAATGTGATATATCACCAAAACACAGATAGCACTATGCTGTGTCATTATTAAATTTCCTTAAATGATGCTACAGTATACATATAATTCTGAAATATTTTTAAATAATCATTATACTTTCAAGAATTATAATTGAGAAATACATGTAGACCTAGTTTGTAATCTTATACTAATATAAAATTTAACATTTTGTATGCGAGTTGCTGTTGTGCCCTAGCCCAGATTATGTTGTCAAGCATCTGAATATTAGCCAATTTGATATGAAAGAAATATCTCAGTGCAGTTCAAGGTCATAGATATATTCATCTTAAAATTCTTGCCACATGGATCTTCAAAATGGCCCTACTAATTTAGAGTCCTCTCCAAAGTGCACATGAATTTCTATATCTCTGCATATCTCCCAAGTTATAAACATAAGATTGCTTTACATTTTGCATAAATTTGCATTTTCTCATTAGTAATTGGCCATTTGGTTTTCTTTCTTATAAATTATCCTATTGTGTAATATCATGTCATCATATTTTATGAATTATTTTTCTTGTTCAGTCATATATTTGTATCATTAATTAGTTCATAATTTTTTAGCTGTGTGAGGTAAGGATTAACTTGATTTTTCCTGGACAGATTAAACTTTCTCAGAAAAATTAAAATAAATTTAGGGATAAAAGAATTGCCTATCTTTTCCAGTGTTGTATGTTACAACATCTGGTTAAAAAAATAAAAATTCCATTGGTTTACTTGTCTATTTCTATGGCAGTTCCATTCTATTTTAATGATTCAGATACATAATGAGTTTTGTAATTTTACAGAGAAGATTTTTAATGGTGATATATTCAGACTAAATTTCAAATTTTTAATAACCGTACTAATTTTAACTTTGAGATATAAATTACCAAGAAAGTTGATCTATTATTTTCTCTGTTATCTATTTCTTGTTATTTTGAATATTATCCATTGTTTCTATGTGTTTGTAATTTGAGACTAAACTTAGGTTTGTTGTCAGAAGCCCTACACTTATCATTTAAACCAGATATGTTGGCTCTAAATAATATATTATTGTTGTTTTCCATTTGTGCATAAACAATTAATTTCTAGAGTATTGAAGTTATCAATCCTTGATAGGAGCATATTATTATACTCCTATTGGTCCAAAGCTTTGCATATACAAGTATATACTTATTGTATGCCTAGATACATTTCCTGTTCTTTAAATATCATAGGATTGTATCTTCATTATTTCATTTGATGTTCCTTGTATTTAAGTTCGGTTTGTATACAAGTGTCACTATATGAACATCTGAATATAAACCTCATTATTAATTGCAAAGTAAAGTGAACTGGTCTTGGATAGACAACACACATACTGGATATAGACATTGACATAAAGGAAAGAGTAGCATGAGCAACCATTCCAGTTAGAACAGGACTGGAACAACACTATGCTAAAGAATCGGAATTTCAAAATAAAGAAGTTGGTTTCCCAGGAATATTTAAAAAGAGTCTATTTTATTTAATCTATTTTATTTAAGTTGGGAATTGGTAGGAATAGTTAAAAAATTATGTTTTGCTTTCTCATGAATGAAACTCACACATAAGATTACTTTTGTTTGTTTTTTGTTTTTGAGATGGATTCTCACTCTGTTGCCAGGTTGGAGTGCAGTGGCATGATCTCGGCTCACTGCAACCTCCACCTGCTGGGTTCAAGGGATTCTCCTGCCTCAGCCTCCCAAGTAGCTGGGACTACAGGTGCATGCCACTACACCCAGATAATTTTTGTATTTTTCGTAGAGACGGGTTTTCACCATGTTAACCAGTATGGTCTCAATCTCTTGACCTCATGATCCGCCCACTCGGCCTCCCAAAGTGCTGACATTACAGGCATGAGCCACTGCACCTGGCCAAGATTACTTTTAATAGACTATTTTAGTTTTCTTTTTCATCATCTGTCATTCATCTAGTGATGTCTCACAAAATTTGTTAATGACAGCCAGATAAAAAAAGTCCAAATCCCTTGGTCTGATATTTCAGGATCTGTACACTTCACCTTCTAACACCATTTCCACATACAATTTAGATTTCCACCTCCCACTCTCCTGGGGCAAAATGTTAAGCCGCTGTTCATCTGTTGATAGAGAGGTGTTCTAGAGGGTAAATATTGGTTCACTTTGTCACCTCAGAGTGCAACCCGCTCTGGTGAGGAGTAAGGTATAGCTCAACACCCAGAAAGTCTCATAAGGTGGTTATGCTGCCACCTCTAAAATGGTGGTTACTTGGGCATGTCCACCAGCATGACTAGAGGTGCGTCTGTCAGAATAGAGGTCCTGCATTCTTCCCCATTCTTTGCCAAAGTTAAGCTCAGCTCTCCTCTGGAGACCTTTGATTGCTTGCTGTCAAGCCATGGACAGTTCATTGCCTCACAGTAAACAGGGCATGCGAACAATTAGAGTCTCTCCAACAGAATTGGAGCTAGTCTAGGAATCCAGAAGGCACGGGGCACAAAGCTGATGACCACCTGACTGCACCCTTGGCTGTGGAACATTCCTTTTTCCTTTGCCTGACTGGCAATATCACATGAGGGTGTCTGGGTGAGAGTAGGCAGAAGCTAGTGGCTAAGACGGTCCTACGAAATTTCTCTTATCAGAATAATTACAATCCCATCTTGAACACACACTAACCACATACTTTTTTTTCCAGATGAACCAAGCATTTTCCATCTTGTCTGTGCTATTTTATTTTATTTTATTTATTTTTGAGGTGGAGTCTTGCTCTGTTGCCCAGGCTGGAGTGCAGTGGCATGATCTCCACTCACTGTAACCTCTGCCTCTCAAGTTCAAACAATTCTCCTGCCTCAGCCTCCCCAGTAGCTGGGATTACAGGCACATGCTACCACCTGGCTAATTTTTTTTTTTTAATTTATTTTTAGTAGAGATGGGGTTTCACCATGTTGGCCAGGCTGGTCTCAAACTCCTGACTCAAATGATCCGCTTGCCTTGGCCTCCCAAAGTGCTGGGATTACAGGTGTGAGCCACGATGCCCATTCATTTGTGCTTATTTTATAAACATCCTTCCTACTATATATTCTCAAATTCCAAAATAATGAATTGCCACCAGCAGTCAGTTCTCTACTTGATGATCTCATAATAAGAGTATTTATACACCTCTTCCTTTCAGAGATTTGAGGATTTTAAGGGAAAGAAATGACAACATGTGGTGTCAGAGGATAATATTTTTAAAATGATAAAATCATGCCTCTTATATGAACGTATAATAAATACATCTAAATATATTTCATCGGTTTCATTTTAACGAGAGAACCAGTAAGATATTAATGTGGCAAAAGGGAATTCAAAAAACACACACATATATAACAGAGATGAACCTAAGGAAAGTATGCTAAATGAAAACAGGCCAGTCACAAAGAAACAAATGCTGTATGATCCCAGTTATATCACGTACATAGAGTAGTGACATTCGTAGAGACAGAAAGTAGAATGGTGGTGCTCAGGGCTGGGGGAGAGGAGAATGAGTTGGTATGTTTCATGGCTATGGAGTTTCAGTTTTGCAAGACAAAAAGGGTTCTGGAGATTGGTTGCATGACAAAACAAGGTGAATGTACTTCACGTTACTGAACTGCAGACTTAAAAGTGGTCTAGAAGGGCCGGGCACGGTGGCTCACTCCTGGAATCCCAGAGCTTTGGGAGGCCGAGGTGGGTGGATCGCAAGGTCAGGAGATCGATACCATCCTGGCTAACACAGTGAAACCCCGTCTGTACTAAAAACACAAAAAATTAGCCAGACGTGGTGGCGGGAGCCTGCAGTCCCAGCTACTCGGGAGGCTGAGACAGGAGAATGGCGTGAACCCGGGAGGTGGAGCATGCAGTGAGCTGAGATTGTGCCACTGCACTCCAGCCCAGGGGCGACAGAGCAAGACTCCGTCTCAAAAAAAAAAAAAAAAAAAGTCAATATGGTACATTTTATGTTATGTATAAATTCCCACAATTAAAAAGAAAACACATGTAGATAATTGAGGATGGTGAAATAAATTCATATCTAGATATCTGTAAAGTAGCTCCACACAATCCAAGGTGCATACTGCTTTAGAATTAGATAATTGGTAGGCTGTACCTGAACAAGAATTGGCAAGCTTTTTCCAAAATGGCCAGATAGTGTTTTAGGCTCTGTAGTTCAGAAGGTCTCTATTGTAATGACTCAGCTGAGCTGTTGAAGCACTAAAGCAGCCGTAGGCAATATGAAAAAAAAAAAAAAGAAAAAAGAAAAAGGGTGTGGCTGTGTTCCAATAAAACTATTTGCAAAAGCAGGCATCTGGCCTACAGGCTGTAGTTTGCACGAAACCAAACCTGGCATTCCCTAGGACACTTTGTTTCTTTTTGGCTATTTCAAAGCGTCTTGCAATCTTTCCTTGAAGTCTCCCACCTGTTGTAATTTTAATATTCTCAAAGAAAGAAATATTCAAAATCACATGGAGAGCTGGCCTCACTAGGTACAACCTGGTTATTTACATAGGGACAAGTGATAATTAACCATGTAGGCCACCTTGAGTTTGCTTTGCAAGTCTAAAACTGTGCAATGTTGAGCCACTACTGATGCTATAGGTCTATCTTCCACCTGGAAGTTTTCAAAAGGAAACTTTGGATGTTTAAACGCTTCTGTTATTTTGCATCTCAAAACTAAAAATCAAGCCCCAGAAATGTTCTTCATCATAATTAATCTATGGTCATCATAAATTTTGGAGAAGTCTTAATTTCTTGAAGACCCCAATTTTCCTAAAGCTCATGGCCTGACCCTTTTTTATACCTGTGAGGCTAAGAACCAGACTTGTTTTTCTGGAAGTTCTTTGTAGGCATCAGTTCCATAAGTAACATCAATCCTTGTCCCTCAAAAGTGGCTGGTTCTATCTCATTAAATGAGATATCAAAGATGACACTGCAGGTGAGACCTACATAATTGATTATCCATACATCCCATAAAAAGAAAATATTCTTATTGGGCCCATGCAAATAACCACTTTGCCATAAAAAGTAGAGAGACTTAGTAAAAGTTTCTGAATTCCGAGGCATGCGTGAGGAACAAGACTCATTTTTAAATCTGTCATTTTATTTCACAAAAGTATCATCTACTAAATTGCTGGGGATTATCTATTAAGAAAAAAGAGAAGGAGCTTTCTCGTATACTAAGAAAATAGACTACTAAGACAACATAAACAACCTTGCAAACAAATAACTGTACTAAAATTTATTTCCCTCATTACCTCTTTCAGACCCGTGTAATGAGTTCTTAGTTCACTGGACCCTGGGTTGCTGTCTACTAAAAAACAGTCCTGTTTATCCGGACTCAGTCCACCGCTATAATGTGAAATTTTCTAAGCACATCAGCTTCAAATGATTCATCTATTCTTCTTTTTTATTTTGGAAACAGAGTCTCGCTCTGTCGCCCAGGCTGGAGTACAGTGGCATGATCTTGTGTGACCGCAACCTCCGCCTCCCAAGCTCAAGCGATTCTCCTGCCTCAGCTTCCAGAGTAGCTGGGATTACAGGCATGTGCCACTACTGCCTGGCTAATTTTGGTATTTTTAGTAGAGATGGGGCTTCACCATGTTGGCCAGGCTGGTCTTGAACTTCTGACCTCAAATGATCCACCCGCCTCGGCCTCCCAAAGTGCTGGGATTACAGACATGAGTCCAGCCTATTCTTTGAAGGGCTAGTAATTTAAAGCAGCTGGCACTATAATTTTTTTTTTCCTGGGACTCTAGCATGGTAATTGTTTACTAAGACACAACATCTGGCCTCTACCTCACAAGAGAGCATTCCAGCAAGCATTAGAGAAAGGGGGTAAAAAGCACAGACAACAAAGCAAGACTATTTTACTCTGCCAGTATCTTAATGGAGGTGATTAATTTAATAACTTACAATAGTGAAGTGAGGACAAGTACAGTATTCTATTGGGCCACAGAATATAACCGTTTCTTGACAGTTTTGAGCAGTGTTTCCCTTAGGGCAAAACATGTTATAAGTGGTGATGATGTGAAGATTTGGGGAATTCTCTAGGGACTGCCCACAAAGCAGTTTCTGAAATATTCATGCTAACAAAATATTGCCTACAGATGATTAGGGAGGGCTGAGCATCTCTTCAAATAGATAATTTTTATATATCTCTTACAGTAGTAACATATCAAAAAACAATGCTTAGTATTTCTATTATCTTTATTTTATGTTGTGAAAGAATAAAACTTTGTGATTTTTCAGGAACCCTACGGGGAATCTCAAAGATAGTTTTATATAAAAGGTATCCAAAAGTTATTATTTTTATTATTAACATTATTATTAGGATATGACAATGTGCTTATTACAATCTGAATTGTCAGACGACATGTGAGCAATTGGCTAAGGGTCATGGGTGTTAGAGAAGAAATTACCCTGACAAGTATTTAATTGATGTGATAATAAACATTCAGAAACAAACACTGAATCAGATGAGGCCGAGGCCCTGCCTGGCACTCCACAGGACAGTTAGTTACTTGTTTCTGTTTCAAAACCTTTCAAAATGAAAATACAGCTAAGGAATTTACAGTAAAGGTGAAATAAAGCTTGGAAAATAAAATAGATTCAGGGCCAGTATCATTAAATACCTGTTAGTGATAGTTTTTAAATATATGTATTTCTTTCCTCTTTAGCCCAGTACTATACAATGAAAATATGTGAACCACGAATGTAACTTTAAATTTCTAATAAGAATGTTTCTAAAAGTAAAAAGAAACAGGAGAAATCAACTTTTCATATATTTTTTAAAACTTTACCCCATATATACAAAATAGAATAATTTCAAAATGGAATCACATAAAAGTCTTAAGATATTTTACATGTTTTATACTTCAGCACAATGCAACACTTGGTCTCTATAAACATTACATAAAATGTGCAGGTGCAAAGTAGACCCACATACCCAACTTGTCCCAGATATAGTTAGAAGTTTCCTCATAACTAAATTGCATATTAGTTTTAAAATTCAAACTAATTAAAATTTTTAAAAATCCATCCTGCCACACTACCCACCTTGCAGCCGCTCAGAAACCACGTGGGCGGGCTGCTACCACACTGCAGCAGCGCAAAGCTGCCTGAACTTCCCTACTCTGTTCCTCTCCCTGTGCTTCCCCAGCTGAAGGCAGGAGCCAGTTTCATTAGTCTAAGAAGGAAGATGTGGTTGTGGAAGGTGTGCAGTGGGAGAGGCATGGGAGAGAGGAAGGAAGAAACAAAATAATTGTCTAATCCATTTTAGAAAAAGTATGAAAAGCCAAACTTCTTTTCAAAATAACACAAATCAAATAATGGTGAGGACTTTTGAAAGGTGGGGGTAAATAGGCATTTGCACACGTGTGTACATCTTCACACTCTTGTGGGACTGCGTACATATACCCTGCAGCTGTGTGCAGCCGTCTATACATGGGAGTGAGTAGAGTTGGAGCTGAATCCTGGCTTGCCCCATTCTAACCATCTGACCTTGGGTAAGTTCATTGCACTTACCTGAGCTCAGGATTCTCATCTGTAAAGTGAGGACAATCACATTTATCACCCGTGTTCACTGTGACAATTAAATGTGATAGATAGGTAACTTGGCTACGTAAACTGTAAATTCCTGCACGTTTATGTCAATGACCTTATCAGCTCCTCCTTCAGCTTTGGTGTCCTGTGAATATACAAAGCCTTGAAACAAAGGGGCACTTCTTCTCTCCTTCAGCCTTAGCATTGATCTCTTGCCTCTTCCAGCAGGATCAGGGATTCCATGCAGGTCCACTTACCCCTTCTGGAGAGATGCATAATTTCAGGATGCTTCAAAGACAAGAAGGCCAGTAGAAAAACTACACCAGTTACAGATTTGACTGTTATTTCAGGCACCAGCTAATGGGGTTTCATAAATATCTCTCAAAGCTTTAAGAGCCTCTTAGGAAGCAGAGTTGTGGCTGCTCTTACAGAGAGGCAGTTGATGTAGTGGAAAGCGCACAGCACAAGGAAGTCACTGGGAGCCCCTGGTCTGGTCCTTGTTCATGATTTACTTTGAGATTTAGGTCAAAGCCCTTCACCTCCCTGGGCTGCAGTTTTTGTTCATGTTTTGGTGGTGATATTTGTGTTCATTTGCATATTAATGGCTATAATAACTTCTATAACTCTTAAAAATAATATGAAAATCAGGTAAGATGGCACTTATGGAAAAATGTTACCTGTTTGTAAAGCCGTTGGCAGGAGAAAAAAAATTTTGTTTTTAGTAATGTCAGAGAACACTAGGGAATCCACTGTGTCCCCACATCAAACCACCTTTTCTAGGACACAACAGAGTTGGGGGGCAGAAGGAGAATTACAGTTGTACAGAATAAGTCAGCATAGGGCTTCCCTCCATACGAGGCTCACAGCCAGCCGCTCACTGCTGTCAACCGCTGTCACTGCTGTCAAAAGCACTTCAACAGCAAGTGGACTTCTACTGAAAATGGAATGCTTTACTGCTGAAAATGGAATGCTTTAGTACTCTTTTTTTCTTTTCAAAAGCAAAAGTTTATCTATTAAAATGTGACTTTTACAGAAGTTCATCAGTGATAATCATTAAAGTTTTCTTAATTGTACTTTTAATTAGATCACAGAGATTATTTTAAATGTTTCCTTTGATTATGTGTTGAGTACTGTGACTTGTTGCCTTGTAGAAATAGCAGAATTGACATTTACTTCCTTAGCTTCTTTAAAGCATTCAGATAAGGATTATTTCATTAGTTTTGTCTAAATGATGTTTCAGATCTAGGCCCTCAAGTTAAAAAAACAATTTGTAATAGACTGCATTATTTAGGCTATTCATTTAGACAAATTAAATTAATCCCAATATATAGAAAAAGCTCTAAAAATCCATAATTATGAACAACAAAAATCTCTTTGTCTTTTTCTTTGAAAAGATGATGACATTAAGAAAAATATATAACTGATACTCACAATAAAAGTGAGTTCTTGTCAATCTCTAGTGAGTTTGCCAAGGGAAATGTCAATTACATGCTGTTTTTTATCTTTAGATGTTTGCTTCATTATCTGCATAATCAATTATTTATTCTGTAGCACAAACGAATTAGCTTTTCATAAGTAAACTATCTTGAAGTTGTAATATACTTCTAATGGTAATGTGATTATATCAAACAAATCAAACCTGAATATGAGGGTGAAAATGGGAGGTTTTGCATTAAATGATGGACAATTACAAGTCTGTGAAATACAGCTATCATATTGCTGAGACACATTAAAGCAAGTGGCATAACTGACTTTGACTTGTAAAGTGAAATGTAGAAAACACTGTTCAATCTGTTTTGCTGGATTTTGACTTGCAAGTGAATTGTTAATGGTTAAATAAAGAGACATTCTGGGTTCAAGTTTTTATCCAAAATCTTTGGGTCAAAAATATTTGACCTTAAAATCTGCATTTAAAAATAAATGGCATGAAATACATACACATTTGCAAAATGTGAGAAATAATTCTTTTAAGGTACCTAAAAATATTACATAGAAACCTTCCTACATCAGAAACTACACGTGCATATTATATAGAGAAACTTAAAACTTAATAGTTAAGGGAGAATATACATGATTACATAAATATTGGAATAGTCTTTCTATGTTATTATTTATTATAAAAATGCAATAGAAATGAAATCATATGATAGGCATATAAATTTGTATATTTGTCTTAATTAAACACAACATAAGAATACCTTCCCTTATACTCAGAAGGCTGCAAAATAGAGCTACTTTTCTTGAGTTCTGTTTTCATGTGACAGTGATGCCTCTGTGTTTTGCCTGCACAGGGACTGGCTGTCCTTGTGGATTCATTTGTTTGGGTTTTTCCCCCATGAGGTTGGGAAGGATTCCCCTATATGATAGGGATCTGCTTGTCATGAGTAGGTAAGTTAGGACAACTTATACGAATTTCATTGCTCTAGGTAGGAAACCTTATTCCAGGACAATGCTTAGGGCCTTCTTTGCTCTTCTGTGCCTTGGTTTCAATGACACCAAACCCATAGCAGCAGCCCCACCCTTCATCACCCCCTAAACAACTAATAATTCTGGACAATATCATTTGTACTTAATTTCCACAACACAAAGATTTATTTGTGAGGCAGAGAAGCTAACAGGCTTTGCAGCTATCAAAACACAAATTTTAAAAGTTGTATCTGAACTCTAAAATTACCTGTAAGACAGAATTCTTTAGCCCATTCCATTCAGCTTCCTGCCAGAGAACTGGACAAGTAAATGTCATCTCAAAATCAATGTTGTGATGCTTCCATGTCCGGTCTCAGGTATCCCAGGTGGTTAACATGAAGTTAGTTCAAATCACATTTCTCCCTAGGTAGGGGGATGTTAGGAATACATGGAACTCAAAGATGGTATGGCCCTCCTGGTTATCTTAGTGTTTATCTTTCAAGATTCTGAAATTCTTTCCAAGAAAAATATATTTGTATTATACTGATACATCTTTAATTCTCCAGGTCAATGATACCAGCCATAAATATTTCCCATCTAGTTCACTAATAATTTACTTTCATGTGGACAATTGGTAAGATATAGAAAGAAAGAGAGCAGGAGGAAGAGGGGGAAAGGAAGGAAGAAAGGAAGAATGAAGGGCACAAGGGGAGAAAGAAAGAAGACCAAGAGAGAAAGGAGGGAGGCGAAGAGGGAGGGAGGAGAGAGAAAGAGACAGAAGCAGAGGAATGTGTTGTTGCCAGATTTGTCATGTAGAACAGAATGCACTGATATTTCTTGTTGCAGCCAAGAATGACAGCTGGCCCTATTCTCTTTAGGGATGTAGATGCAAGTTCCTTCCACAGCACATAATCTCTACAGCTCTCCACTCTGTCATCCCTGTGGATTTGGTCAGCCCCTGTCTTGGCAGAGTTCTTAATGCCAAATGTAAGCATGTGCTTAATTTGTCTCTGAAAACCCTTTGCTCCAGCACAGCTATGTGCCAAAACAAATTGGCCGAGATCCTTCACATAGGCCAATTTTTCTATGTATGCCACCCATATTTATTGTGGCCCTTCTATGCGCTTGCGATGACTGCACATGCTGGGGACACAGCAGGAACCAGTCTCTCTTCTCATGGAGTTTTCATTCTAGTTGACACATATGTCTCTGCATGGTTTTTTCCAATATTGTTTCTGTGTAATAGAAAGTTTATCGATGTCAGGGACTCTGCCTGAATAATCAGATTTACCTCATGCACAAGGACTAATCTGGAATTTTTAAAGCCAATCAATATCTTATGTAGAGCTTTTTTTGCCAGCATCTGTGCTAACCTTTTTATAAGCTAAGTTATTTAAAACTCAGTACCAGTATTTATTACCTTCCTCATTTTATAGAATAGGAAAGTGATTCAGAGACACATTAAGAAACTTGCTCAAGAGGAAACAGAAATTCAGAGGCAGCTGACTCAACCTATGCTTTGGACTCATGCACTAGACATGACCACTACCCGGTTCATAGGCCATTTTCAGCTACTCTTTCATTCATTGTTTTCTCTGTGGTCATTTGATAGGTATATTTTTATTTCTCTGAGTTTTTTTTAACAATTTCATCTAATTGCTCTAGTGCAAGCAAACAGACAGGATTAGCAAGAAGAAAGTGTGGGGTCCCATTCAACTGCAAGCAGGGCGTTGCCCCAAATGTCCAGCCTCTCTTAGGCCTCTACTTCCCAATTGGTGAGAACGAGTCTGTTGACGGGATGATTTTTTGGAGGAGTCCTGGGAAGAGATGGAGCATGAGGCGCATCTTTATGTAAATACAAACTATGGCTATTTCTGCATGGATTAAACGTACTTTCTCAGTTTCTTTTAAAGTCAAAGACCCTTGAGCTTATCAATTAGAAAGCATCTAGAGTTCTGCCAGGTCACGTGACTAAACACAGGCTATGACCACCCCCATATACAATGTGTGTTGGTCGTATCTCTGCATACGGAGCAGACATATTCTTTCTATAGGCAGACGTGTCATGTCTAAATATATGTTCTCAGGGTATCACTTACAACTTTCTCACTTTTAAAATTTTTGTTAGAGTTATACTGGAGGAAAACAGGAACCAGTCCTAAGTGATTATTGAGCCTACTTAGAGAGATAAAATAATATAATCTAAATTTTGAACCAAAATAATAGTAAAGGACTTATAAAAAATAGATAATATTCTCAATCAGAGACCTTATTCTCAGAAACACTCACATTTAATTTCAATATTACATAGAATAATAGCTAAATACTATAAATAAATGTCTTGTGCTCAGATATAACTATTTTCTACACTGAGCTTTTTTTTTTTGCCCTTAGTTCTTTAGCCAAATTGGCTAAACTGTGACTAAACTATACTTTGTTTTACCTTTCCTTTTCAGCTTTCCATCCATCATATTTTACAAGCATTATGTTTTACACTGTCGATGTTTCTCTCTGCCTTTCTGGAGTCCACACAGGCCACATGATGCATGACGTAATGGGAAACTGTTTCGTTAAGATGTTCTGCACATTACACCATCATAAGAATTACATAATTCCTACTATACATAATGGCCTAGAGGGTTTATGTTTGTCTTCTGTGAAACACGGTATTCGAGATACAGCTCTAAGTTAACAGTCTGGGCTGGTTGGAGAAGAATAAGTTTGCTCAAAGATTAAGAAATGCTAAACAGGCTGAAATAAATAGAGAAAGAGGGAGAAATGGGCAAGAATGGAAGAGAGGGAGAAAGGGAGAGAAGTTGCTACTGAGGAGCTGCTGTATAGAAAGAACAGAAGACAGTGCATTGCCAGTTGTATTTTAGTAGGCACAATAAAAATAATTAGAAAAGATAAATTGAAGCTATTTTTAATGTAAAAGCTAAACAAGATTGGTGGAATATTAATTCAAATATAATTATATTGAGAGAATTATATTGGTGGATGTCACTTATTTTAAAATAAATACTGTATTAGGGGAAGAGGGTAATTAGAAGAGTTAGTGAAGATAAATACCAGGATATTATTTCACCATGCAGTTTTCGCATTGAAAATGTTCATATTTTTTTCATTGTATTAAAAATTAAGTATATTTATCAGCTGTAAATCAATATAGAAAGAAAATAATAATGCTATGGTAATTAAAATAAAGTTAAGCTAATTAAGGACAATGCTAATAGGCTGGACACCGTGGCTCATGGCTGTAGTCCCAGCACTTTCAGTGGTCGAGATGGGCGGATCACTTGAGGACAGGAGTTTGAGACCAGCCTAGCCAACATGGTGAAACCCTGTCTCTACTAAAAACACCAAAAAATTAGCCAGGCATGGTGGTGCATGCCTGTAATCCCAGCTACTCAGGATGCTGAGGCACAAGAATTGTTTGAACCCAGGAGCCAGAGGTTGCAGTGAGCCGAGATGGCACCATTGAGACTCTGTCTCAATAATAATAATAATAATAATAAGATCCTTCATCCATTTTCCCCTCTCAGATGCTAAATTTGCTTTTTGTTTCATTGAGAAAACAGAAGCAATGACAGGAGGATCTTCACAGCACCCCCCCCCTCCCCTTGCCCCTTCAGGTGTTCAGGTGTACCTGCCAGGTGCCTCCTCCTGCCCTCCTGCTTGTCTGTAGATACTACTTACACTCCCATCTAGATCCAGCCTCTGCATTGCACCTGCGAGGTCACATTCTATCTCCCCAACTCAGGGACATTGCCCCAAAGTCGATAGTTTTCTCTCTTGCACCATAATTTTATTTTTTCTATTGATTCATTTCTATCAGTATACAAACATGTTGCAATGAATGCCCTTTTTAAAAATAAAAATCTCTGTATTGACCACACTTCAATCTCCAGCTCCCACCTCATTCTTTGCTTCCTTCTAAATCCAATCACCTCACAGGAATTTTCTAAGCAGCCTCTCATTTTCTCTTGAAGCCACTCCAGTCTAGATTTTTGCATAACCAACAGAACCTGCTCATGATTGTAACAAGTCCTCAAATAAATTGTTTTGTTCAGCATTGTTTAGTTAAAACACTTATGAAAAAATATGATACCTAGCCCAGACCCCTGTCTATGTGGAGTTTGCACCTTCTCCTATGAATGGTAAACCTGGTTTTGTTATTATTCTTTTCAGGTAAAGTCAAACTTTCCAAGAATCTATCACTGAAGTTAAGTAGACTTACTCTCTATCCCCCAATACTTCAGTAATACTAAACCCAGTAATCAATTCGCAGTCCGAGTTGGATTGCTCCCTATTTCCTGAAACTCCTTCTTCACATAGCTTCCATAGGACCACATTATTCTGGTCCTTTTTGCACATCAGCAGCTGCTTCTGAATCATGTTTGCTGTTTGTTTGTTTGTTTTTCCATATCCCCAAATACAACTTGTAGAAATCTAAGACTCACCACTCAGAATTCTCCCTTTTTCAATTCAACCCCCTCCCTCAGTGAACTATAACCCAATCTCTGATGTTTACAACACCCTCCATACACCAGGGATTTCCAAAAACCTGTTTCCAGGTTAGAATTCTCTACTATCCACTTACCTGCCAGATATCTTCCTGGGAATGTCTATCAGTCATTCAACTTTAACACCGTTAAATCTCAATTCTCAATCTCTCCTCTTTAAATCTTTTCCACCTCAATAAAAAACACTTTCATCCTTTCAATTACTTGGGAAAAAAATCTAAGAGTCATACTTGATTTTTTTTCTTTATTTTACACCCTAGGACCAGTTAGCTTCAGCCATCATTGAGTATTCCTTGGCTTTCTGGGAGAATCCTCTTTTCCTATCCTTCAGCTCACCCTCTTTTATTTTCAACATGGCAGATAGAGTGAGCCTTTAAAATAGTAGACACATTATTCCACTATTTTGTTCAAAATGCTTTAACATTTCCCATCTCACTCACAGTAAATTCCTAAATCCTTCCAATGACTTAAAATTATTTTCAAGGTATCATGTTCTGCAAATTCCCCTGACCACCTCTCTGGCCGTCCTCCACCTTTCTCTCTATTCTACAGCCAGGTGGCCCATCTTTCTCTTTCTCAAATGGTCCATTCACACAAAATCTGGGCCTTTGTACTTTGTTTCTTCTTCCTAGAATGCTCACTTCTAATAAGTTCGTGGTTTTCTTCTTCACCTCCCCTATTTTTTCTGCTGCTCATGTCTTACAATGTCAGTTAATCTTTCCTTTATTACTTTCTCATTTTATATCAAATAGCCACACTCTTTCCCTTCTTTTTTCTCCACTTTATTTTCTACATGATACTCATGATACTCAAAGCTGTTGTATACTTTTCTCATTTTTCCCTAATCTTTTTAGCTACATTGTCATATATTAACTAACGTATACTTTTACATTGTAATTGCTGAATAGGTAACATGGTCACATGGTTCAAAGTCCAAATTGACTAGGAAAAGTAGAAAACAAAATTCTTTTAACAATGATATACCCCTTCTGCCCTTGCCTTCCCAAAAGAATGTATATTATTTGTTTTATTACAAGTTTTGAACACTTAGTATCACTTAGTTGATCTTAAATTCTCTCTCTCTCTCTCTCTCTCTCTCACATACACATATATATGTTACAAATTCAGTTTCCATAATCTTGTTTTAGCATTCCTAGCTCATTCTACAGTAAGGGTGAGGCATAATTTATTAACCTGTCTATTCTTGATGGAATTTTTTTCCAACTTCTACTGTTATAAGAAATGACTTTATTAAAAATGTGTTTTTAATGGTAAAAAGTTGTATGAAAGTTGTCAGAATCAAAATGAAGTCACTTGTGTTAAAAAACCCTGACAAATGGAGCCGAGGAAGGCCATGAAGGAGTGGGTCTCATGTACGAATGTCTCATAACAAGAAGTGTCACATAAAACTGTTCAAAAGCCACAGCCTTGCACAAAGGCCTCACCAACTTACAAAACAAACAAACAAACAAAATACTTCTTCTAGGACTTCTGCCCAGGAATTGCCTTTCCACTCTCAGACTGGTGCCACCCTTGTTATTGATTCTTGTAGCCAAAATACTTATTTCAAAACAATGATTTAATCCTCTTTCCTTCTTCATTAGAAATCTCTGTATCCCCTTACCTCCCTGAGCATGGGCATGGACAGACAGTGTATGATGGCCTGTGTACTGCCATTGCAATGCTCATTCCCAGAGAAACATAATTTTCTGTTAGAGACCTTGCCTGTTATTCAGACACACAGTGGTTTTATTGTTATTATTGTTATTTTTAAATATTATCTATGTTAATTAGGTAATTATTTTCTTTTTTGCCTTCTGGAGTTTTGTGTTAGAGTATAGGTAATAAAGGTGATTAAAAAGATTATAAAGAAGATTATAAAGATTATAAAGAAGTTCTCCCAAGTTTTCTTTCTTGGTTTGGGGTTTTATGATTTATATTTAGATTGCTGATCCACTCAGAATTTATTTTGTTACAGGGTATGATATATAAATCGAATTTTGTTTTATTTTTTAAATGGCTATCCAGTCATCCTTACATCACTTCTTGAATTATGTTCTTGTGTGTCAATGCAACCATACCCTAAATTCCTGTCCACAACTGTGTCTAATTCTGGAGTTTCTACTTTATTTGGTTTCTTTTTGTCTCTCTTCATACATGAGTACTACACACTTTGAATAGTGTATGTTTGCCAATAGATCCTTAAACCTGGTAGTGTATGTTTCACCTATTAATCTGCTTTTTTGCAATTCCTGCTTATATTTGTTTGTGTACCTTTCCATATAAATTTTAGGATTACATTTTCTAAGTTCAATTTGAAAATGCCTTTGTTATTTATACTGAAATTTTACTGAATGTACGTTAACTTTATAATTTGACTATTTTATGCAAGAACATAAATTTTCATTTGTTTATGTGTGTCAGCAGTTTTCTAAGCATTTTGTTAAATTATTTGTTTTTCATCTTGCATTATTAATTGAAAAGGCTATTGATTTAAATACATCATTTTTGTACCTTTTTTACTTTTTTAAGCATTAAATAATTAAATTTTTGTATTAAATAAAAATATATGATAGCTTAACTCATCTCCAATTACAAATGTCAATTTCCTTTGCTTTTCTAGTTGTTTTGTCTAAACTGTTCAGTGAACATTAAATAACAGTGGTCAGCTCGGATTCTGTAGGCACTGCATCTCCTATGACTTCTGGGCTGAAGACACACATTTTTAATCATGTTCAAGGACAAGCCAATTTATTGTATTTTTTTTTTCCTTTTTCTTAAAATCAAGGAAATCGAGGATGCTTGTAACAGATTTTTTTTTTTTTTTTTTTTTTTTTTTTTTGAGACAGAGTCTTGCTCTGTCATCCAGGCTTGAGTGCAGTGGCGCGATCTCGGCTCATTGCAACCTCCACCTCCCGGGTTCAAACAATTCTCCTGCCTCAGCCTCCTGAGTAGTTGGGATTACAAGTGCATGCCACCATGCCCGGCTAAGCTAATTTTTGTATTTTTAGTAGAGACGGGGTTTCACCATGTTGGCCAGGCTGGTCTCAAACTCCTGACCTAAAGTGATCTGGCCGCCTCAGCCTCCCAAAGTGCTGGGATTACAGGCATGAACCACTGCGACCAGCAACAGATCTTTTGAGTATCTTTAAGTACATTTGATTTTAATTGTATTGTAACAGCTTTTTTGAGAAACTCAAGAAGCAAGCTACTTGTACTCAAAATACATCATGTAATAGGCAAATGATATCAGTTATAATCATTCTAATTCTAAGAGGGAGAAAATTGAAGAAATAATGGGATCTTTAATCTGTAATCTTTTTTCTGTCCTTTGGCTTCAGCCTGTCTGTGTCTTTGCATAGAAATTGAGTCTTTGTCACCACACATTGGGCACAGTATACCCTGCTCTGGTGATAGGTGCACCAAAAATCTCAGATATCGCCATTAAAGAGTTTATTCATGTAAGCGAGCACCATTTGCTCCCCCAAACCTATTGAAATAAAAAATAAAAATATATTTTTAAAAATGAGTCTTTTTGGACAGCATATAGTTGGATTGCAAAATTTTTTTATTTTAATCCATTTTGCTAATCTCTGCTTTTTTCTTGCAAAGTATAATCCATTTACATTTGAAATAATTAGTAAGAAGCAAGAGCTTATTTCTGCCATCTTGACATGTGTTTTCTGTATATAACACCTTTCTCCCTGATTTCCACCATTCCTGCCTTCTTTAGTGGTTAGCTTTTTGTAATTAAACTAAACATTTAAATTCCCTTCATAATTCCTTTTGTGTATATTCTGTATTTTCTATGTGTTACCAAAGAAATGACACACAATCTCTCAGCTATTACAATCTAATTTGAATTGATGCCAGCTTACACAACATTTTTCTCCTATGCCGCTCTGTTTCTCCCTTACGTTATTGATGTCACAAATTACATCTTTATATCTTGTGTGTCCAATAACATAGTTTTATAATCATTTTTATCATTTTTGAAATTCTGTAGAAAAAAGTTATAAACAAAAATTACAGTAAAACTGGTTCTTGTTTCCCATGTATTTAGCTTTTCTGGAGATCTTTCTGTCTTCATACAACTTGGAGTCACAGTCTAGTGTCCTTTCATTTTAACACAAAGATCACTCTTTAGCATTTCTTGAAGGGTAGGTCTAGTGGAATTCCCTCCCTAAGCTTGTGTTTATCAGGATTATGGTTCATTTTTAAAGAACAGATTTGCTAGGTATAGAATTCTGTTGATAGTTTTTTTTTCCTTGTTCATTGTAAATTATCTTTATCTTGTTGCATTCAAGATTGTCTCTTTGTCTTTGACATTCCACAGTTTAATTACAATGTACCTTGATGGGAGCCTCCTTGGAGTGAGCTAGCTTTTCTTTCTTTCTTTCTTTCTTTCTTTCTTTCTTTCTTTCTTTCTTTCTTTCTTTCTCTTTCTTTCTTTTTCTTTCTTTCCTTCTTTCTTTCTTTCCTTCCTTTCTTTCTTCTTTCTTTTTCTTTTTCTCTTTCTTTCTTTCTTTGTTTCTCTTTCTTTCTTTCTTTCTCTTTCTCCTTCCTTCCTTCCTTCCTTCCTTCCTTCCTTCCTTCCTTCCTTCTTTCTTTCTTTCTTTCTTTCTTTCTTTCTTTCTTTCTTTCTTTCTTTCTTTCTTTTTCTTTCTTTCTTTTTCTCTCTCTTTCTCTCTTGTTGGCACTCTTGTTGCCCAGGCTAGAGTTGCAATGGCGCTATCTCATCATCTCAGCTCACTTCAACCTCCGCCTCCCAGGTTCGAGCGATTCTTCTGCCTCTGCCTCCCAAGTAGGTGGGATTACAGGCACCCACCCCCGCCACCACACCTAGATAATTTTTTGTATTTTCAGTAGAGATGGGGTATCACCACGTTGGCCAGGCTTGTCTTGAACGCCTGACCTCAGGTGATCTGCCTGCCTTGGCCTCCCAAAGTGCTGGGATTACAGGCATGAGCCACTACGCCTGGCCCAGTTTTTCTGCTTGGGGTTTGTTGAGCTTCTTGTATTTATATAGCTATGATTTTTTTTTCTCAAATTTGGAAATACTTCAGCATGTTTTTTTCTTTTTCTTTTCTTTTCTTTTTTTTGAGACGTTCACTCTTGTTGCCCAGGCTGGAGTGCAATGGCGTGATCTCAGCTGACCACAACTTCTGCCTCCCGGGCTCAAGCAATTTTCCTGCCTCCGCCTCCTGAGTAGTTGGGATTACAGGCATGCACCACCACGCCCAGCTAATTTTGTATTCTTAGTAGAATACAACAGGGTTTCTCCATGTTGGTCAGGCTGGTCTCAAACTCCTGACCTCAGGTGATCTGCCCACCTCATCCTTCCAAAGTGTTGAGATTACAGGCGTGAGCCACTGCGCCCGGCCATGTTTTTTTCTTTAAATAATCTTTCTTCCTCTTTTTTTCTTACTTCTCATTTGTGACTACAGTTATGTGTATGTTCGTCCACTTGATGGTATCTCTTAGGCTCTATTTATTTTTTAAATTATTTTTTCTTTCTGCTCCTCAGGCTGGATAATCTCAACTGTCCTATTTTCAAGCTGCAGATTCTTCTGTTCAATCTGCTGTTGAATCCCTCTGATGAATTTTTAAATTTAAGTTATTATAATTTTCACCTCTAGAATTTCTATTTGACTGGTTGTGATATTTTCAATCTATATGCTAATATTCTCACTTTATTTGCATAGTGTTTTCCTGACTTCTTTTTGTTTTGTGTTCAATTATTTCCTTAATTCTTTGAGCATACCTAAGACAGTTGCTTTGAAATCTTTGTCTATTAAGTTTCACATCTGGCCTTCCTTTGTATTAGTTTTTCTTAATTTATTTTCATCCTTTGAATGAGCTACATTTTCCTGCTTCTATGTATCTCTTGTAATTTTGCTGCAGTTGAAAATGGGGCATTTGGTGTAATGTGATAACTCTGGAAATAAAATTCTTCCCCTTTCCCAGTTTTTGATTTTTTTAAATTATTTAAGGCTGTAGTAATCTATTTGACAATTTTCTAAGCCATTTTTGCACACACTATTTTTTGGCATGTATGATCATTGAAGTCTCTCTTCCTTTCACTCCTGTGTATTAGTATCTTGACAGGGATTTCCTTGAATGACAAGGGCTGGAAAAAAAAAAGCAGAATACAAAACATTAACAAAAAATAAAAAAAGAAAGAAAGAATAGAAAGAAGAGGATAACCCCCTCTGTCAGTCTTTGCAGATCAATTCTGTGCCAGGGAACTTTTTCACTACTTATTTAGGCCTAGTTTGGGCATTGGGATCAGCCCGAGTTGAAAGCGGAAGTTCTTCTTGGGACTCTTTGAGCACACATCTTACCTGAGTATATGAGCAACTTTCTAAACCACACCCCACCCCCCATATATATGGCTGCTTTTCAATAACCTAATTTCCCAATGATTTTCACCCCAACTTTTCCTTCAGACTTTAGTTTATCTATTGTCATCTCCACTCATGATCTCTCATCTGAGGTGTCTGTAGGTCTGACTTCTCCTTGTAGCTTTTTCAAGTCGTGCTTGCCAGCTTTCCCACCTGTATTCTGAGTAATGCAAAGTGTTTGTATTAATTCTGCAAATAGCCTCCAGGCATATTAGAACAGAAGTACATAACACTTTGCAAATATGGTTTACTCTACTCTCCCTGGTTCCAGCGGGTAACTAGGAAGTAGATTGCAACTTATTCAATGCTGATACACCTACTATGCCCAAGAAAGGAGTGAGGCAAGGGTGATTTAAGAAAGATTTTTATGCCATTTTTAAGATGGCATTTTCTTGATTATCTCTTTAGTTGTAACCCTTTGACTGTTCCCACAGACCCTGCAAATCTAGTTTAGATAACTTCTGTTTTCTTGTGTGTGTGTTTTTTGTTTATTTTCTACCTTTTTATGTTTCTATGGGGGAATAAGAGCTTAGAGCTGCCTACTCTGCCATTTTGCTCATAATACTCCTGTAAAATAATATTTTTAGGAAGCTTTGTGCCCACAAGAATTGGTAGAACTTTAAAGAAAATAATTGTAATGCATTTATGAACACTGGAAATCAGATGGATATGCAATAACAGTTTTATTAGAACCAGTAAACCAGAATCCCCAAATAGAAAATGATAAAACTTAAGAAACTAAACTGTTTACACTGTAGAACCTCAGGAATTGGTGATACAATAGGGGGCTATAAAAAGTAGAACTCCATTTGATTGTGTTAACATTTTCTGTCTGCTACTATCTGTATATCATAGAAATATTGCTGGAAGGAAAGTGATGGCTTACTCACTTGGGAAAATAATGAGCATCAGTGATTTATTTTTTAAAAAGGTATGGATAAACATCTAAGGAGCAACAAATTCAGAAAGCCTTTTCCATTTCTAAATATGAAGGGCTAGGCATAGAGTGGTTATTAAAACAACTGGTAGCTGTATAAGGAGGCAGCCAGACAGGGATTATGGGCTTTGATAATTCACAACTGCTACCAGACTGTGACACATCAGGGAGGAAACCAGAGAAATAAATTCTCACTCAGACGTCTTTCCTACCGGCCTTTCATCTATAGCTAGTAAGTTCCATTGGTTGAACTAAACCAGGAACCAGAGATCAAGGTGGCCAGTCAGTACAGTATGTAAAGTTCAGCCTCCTGGGTCAGAGGTGAGAGAAAAAGGTGGAGGATGGATGCGGTGTTGCAAGCACATAGTAGATCTCAAAATTGCATGAAAAACAAAACATGCCTAAAATAGCTGTTTTTGTGCTTTCTAAAATCTAGCCTCTAAAGTCTAACATAGTGATCATTTTGTCCATTTTATTGCCAAAATTCTGGCCATCAGTGTTGCTATGATAAAGCATTTTTTCTCCTACCCGGAAGTCTTGTGTTTCCTGCAAGCCCCAATGAAATTGTGGCAGAATAATTTCTTAATTTGAAAGTACAGTAAAAGTTCATACCCTGTATAATTTCTGATACTGTTGGGGTTGAAGCTGAGGCACTGACAGAGGCATGGCTTTCTGGAAAACGAAGGATGAGCATATTGTTGATTTATTTACAGGATTTGAAGGAAGTCCATGGAAATCAGGAGCAAACATGTTAACCAAATTGCGTGCTTAAACTCTGGTATAAATGATCTTCCACCTACTGCCTCTTAAGAAAGAATAGGGAAATGGTGGTGGCCACACACAGGGAAATAGCTTTAAAGACAGCTGTCTTCACTTTGTCCTGAGTGTTGTGTACTTTCCTCCTGATGGGAGGATTTTACTGACAATCTGGCAGCCAGACTCAGATTTGTCTCAGTGTAACAATTAGTGTGAAGAGTTTTCCTGGGTGGACAGAAGGTTCAGAATTCTTTCAGGCAACAATATCCAAGCAGCAGACCACAATGAGCATAAAAAAAAAAAAAAGAGAGAAATCTGTGAACACTATGGACAGAAATTAGGCAAATTTTAGAACATTGATTGTTGGTTGGATTGAAACTGTCCCAGTTGTTCCACAGAAATGATATTTACACTTTTTTGAATAAACATAGAAATTGAATCTCTGGATCTTAAAGCTTGAAACATACATGTGTCTCATCTGAGTTCCTCCCTTAGGAAACCAACCTTCAGGTAAAATCTGAGACTCAACAGATCATGGCATCCAGACCCCTTGTTCTTCATAATTGCTTCCTTACCCCTCCCTAATTCCTGTTTTGCATTTCCCAATTTTAGTTGGTCAGGGAGCTGGATTTAAGACTGATCTCCCCTCTTCTCAGCTGCAATACCTGAATAAAATCTTCCTCCCTGGCAATACCCCTCTCACTACTTGGCTTCTGTGCAGCCAGCACTGGGACATAGACTGCACTCCTGGCATTTTAGTAACAGGTTCACTTGGGAGATGAAGAGACAGTGAACATAAAGCTTGCTATGGAAGAATGGCAGCCAATGGGCCTTCTTCAGCACTTCTTTCAGTTCATCCTGCAAACCTTGGATCCATTTACCTAATGCAGTGATAGATCTCCAAATGTGTTCTTTTGCAGTGGGTTCTGGCTGCTGTAAGGAAAATTTGGACCTCTCTGTAAAATTACCCCAGCACAGGCACACTGCCCCAGGAACCCATACACAAAACACCCTCTAGTATTCAGGCTCTTAGGGCCTTGGCTTGGGAACACCCTTCACACGTTTGGCAAACTCGAGGTGATACATTACTTTAGAAAGAACATCAAACTGTGTGTCAGAGTAGTAGATGTGGTGTGGAAAAGGAGGCTGATTATTTCAGGCAGGAAATAAGTTTGGAAGGAGTGAATGAGTAAACTTGCTAAATGAGTAAAGGCTCTGGTATCAATGTATAATTTTCCTATAGAAAGAGAGTGGATTCTGGCTATTTTACTTCCCATTTCTAAGCTGGTTACAGTGCTATTTCTGCCACTTAGAGTCTCCTTTTACAATGGCTTAGTTTCTGGGTTTTAGGTATTTTTGATTGTTTTATTCTAAAATGAGGATATTTGCCCAATTGAAAATGTTATGTGAAACCCAAAAGATATATGTATTATCATAAAGTGTGAAATTGTGTCCTTGGTTATCATTTTTAAATGGTAGGAATTTGTTATTAAATGTTGCCAAGGCACTGAACCACATGAGTTTTCAAACTCCAAACTGTATTTATTCCATGTATATTATTTTTATGATATGCTAACTTTGCTAAAATATGAGGAGATACTACAAGAAAAGACATGTAACAAACTCAGAGAGAAAATAAGGACAGTAATGGTGTCAATGTCATTGGAAGATATTAATTTAGATTTAGCTCTGAGATCCCTGAACTTGAAGATGGGAAGAGAAATTAAAAACAGTTTTAAAATTCTCACTCCATCTTTCCTTCAACTTAAAGTCAATTTCAGTATTTATAGATTTCAGACTTCTTTCCCCCAAAGGCATTTTGATCTAGGCCACAAGTGTCAGACACAACAGAAATGGCAATAATTTAAATTTATCCTGACAGGTTTGGATCCTAGCTTTGACCACAGGCTATGTAAATGTCAACATGGCTCAATTTGTTTACTAGAAAAGAACAACAAGGCAAGTTACAATAACCATTTAAGTATTATCTTAAATAACATGTGAATAGTAGCTAATAATGGAAGGCTTACTATAATAATATTTATTGATTATGTCAGGTATGATGCCAAACATTAATCATATCTTATGAGATTAGCACAGTATCTCCCTGATTTTATAGTTAAATAGTTTAAGTAACTCTCCAGCAGTTAGAAAATTATTTATTGGAGACAGTTGTTGGCTTTGAGTTCCAGACCTGTCAGCACTCTGAGCACTTCCCTACACTGCCTCTCACATAGTATTTGACACAGGCATTTGAAAAAAGCGATGGCTTTATCTCCTTATTTTCCAAGATGCTCTAAGCTTTAACTCAAAAATATGTCAGATCAGAAGAAAATTGTATTTTACTGCTTTTTCACAGAATTGTTTGAACAAAACATAAGATATTGCACTCCATCTGTAAAAGTGTATGATTCAAAAAAAATTCTCTTAAAAAAAGTAACATTTTTGTTATTTAACGACCATAACTATGGAGCCAATAACACTGTTTTTAGAAGATATTTATTTTTCCTGTTAAACTAATCTTTCATATGATGAAAACATTGAATAATACTGATGGTTTCCTTTGCAATTTGCTATTAATCCTAAGTAAGATTAACTTACACATTGAGAAAAACGATTGGCTCCCATCAAATTTGTCTTGAGTTAAAAATGTGTCCTCTTTGATTTGAAAACATAGTTCTCTCTTTTAGTGTGTGCACGTGTGTTTGCGCATGTGTGTGTGCGTGCGTGTAAATGTAATGAGCTGAGAAAATGCTCATGTCCTAGACATGCTTCCCTGATAGCATTATAGGTCCTATGTTGGTGTCTTTTATTATTAATTTGTAAGTGGGTTATCTTCTGCGTCAGTACAGGTTTTAAGGCAGTGCCAACAAAACTTGATATGTTGTATGTTGACATTGGCACATGACTCATGCATTGAAATGTCCAGTATCTAGGAAAAGTGCAATGAAGTCCTAAAAAGGTCACATATAAGATGATTAAATAATTTTTGTTTTACCAATTTGGGAAGTGAGGAATCTTATGAATAAAGACTTTCTAAAGATTAAGGAGTGCTTCAAAGAGAATAAAATACCTAGGAATCCAACTTACAAGGGACGTGAAGGACCTCTTCAAGGAGAACTATAAACCACTGCTCAGTGAAATAAAAGAGGATACAAACAAATGGAAGAACATTCCATGCTCATGGGTTGGAAGAATCAATATCGTGAAAATGGCCATACTGCCTAAGGTAATTTATAGATTCAATGCCATCCCCTTCAAGCTACCAATGACTTTCTTCACAGAATTGGAAAAATCTACTTTAAAGTTCATGTGGAACCAAAAAAGAGTCCACATCGCCAAGCCAATACTAAGCCAGAAGAGCAAAGCTGGAGGCATCACACTACCTGACTTCAAACTATACTACAAGGCTACAGTAACCAAAACAGCATGGTACTGGTACCAAAACAGAGATATAGGCCAATGGAACAGAACAGAGCCCTCAGAAATAATGCCACATATCTACAACTATCTGATCTTTGACAAACCTGACAAAAACAAGAAATGGGGAAAGGATTCCCTATTTAATAAATGGTGCTGGGAAAACTGGCTAGCCATATGTAGAAAGCTGAAACTGGATCTCTTCCTCACACCTTATACAAAAATTAATTCAAGATGGATTAAAGACTTACATGTTAGACCTAAAACCATCAAAACCCTAGAAGAAAACCTAGGCATTACCATTGAAGACATAGGCATGGGCAAGGACTTCATGTCTAAAACACCAAAAGCAATGGCAACAAAAGCAAAAACTGACAAATGGGATCTAATTAAACTAAAGAGCTTCTGCACAGCAAAAGAAACTACCATCAGAGTGAACAGGCAACCTACAAAATAGGAGAAAATTTTCACAACCTACTCATCTGACAAAGGGCTAATATCCAGAATCTACAATGAACTCAAACAAATTTACAAGAAAAAAAACAAACAACCCTATCAAAAAGTGGGCAAAGGACATGAACAGACACTTCTCAAAAGAAGACATTTATGCCGCCAAAAAACACATGAAAAAATGTTCATCATCACTGGCCATCAGAGAAATGCAAATCAAAACCACAGTGAGATACCATCTCACACCAGTTAGAATGGCCATCATTAAAATGTCAGGAAACAACAGGTGCTGGAGAGGATGTGGAGAAATAGGAACACTTTGACACTGTTGGTGGGACTGTAAACTAGTTCAACCATTGTGGAAGTCAGTGTGGCGATTCCTCAGGGATCTAGAACTAGAAATACCATTTGACCCAGCCATCCCATTACTGGGTATATACCCAAAGGACTATAAATCATGCTACTATAAAGACACATGCACACGTATGTTTATTGTGGCACTATTCACAATAGCAAAGACTTGGAACCAACCCAAATGTCCAACAACGATAGACTGGATTAAGAAAATGTGGCACATATACACCATGGAATACCATGCAGCTATAAAAAATGATGAGTTCATGTCCTTTGTAGGGACATGGATGAAACTAGAAATCATCATGCTCAGTAAACTATCGCAAGGACAAAAAACCAAACACCGCATGTTCTCACTCATAGGTGGGAATTGAACAATGAGAACACATGGACACAGGAAGGGGAACATCACACTCAGGGGACTGTTCCGGGGTTGGGGAAGCGGGGAGGGATAGCATTAGGAGATACATCTAATGCTAAATGACGAGTTAGTGGGTGCAGCACACCAACATGGCACATGGATACATATGTAACAAACCTGCACATTGTGCACATGTGCCATAAAACTTAAAGTACAATAATTAAAAAAAAAAAAAAAGATTAAGGAGTGAAGAAGCCTCCAATAACCAGGCTTACTTTTTACAATTGGTTAGTCTTTGGTTTTTAGGTATTTTTTGTTTGTTTGTTTTATTCAGAGGAGCTGAGCGGTTGGGGCCTGTTCCTGGACTTCAAAAGATAAAGCCTTGCATCCAGTAAAGCAGGTCAGGACAATTCTGATGGGGCCTTACAGATAATTTAGAGGTTGCCCCCTACACACAAACACATGCCAGAGTTTGAATTTTATGGCATTCCTGGAGAATATTCATGGGTTTCTAGCACAACTTTGCAGCTGACAACAGTACAGTAAGGGCTCATTTTCACAAGTCAACTTCCCTTCTTTCTGCATCACTGGTTCGAACAATCTTGTGCAATCCTTAATGCAACTTTCTCTCCCAATTCTGAGAGTGTGCAGAAATAATTTCTTCCAAGGAAGGAAGTTACTGGATAACATAAGCTACATACCACCTCTCCTTAATTTCTTATATATATATGGATATGGAGATGCTTTGGCAAATGTACATGAAAGGTTAATAATAAAGGAAACACAAAAATAAGGCTAGTAAGATAGAATTTTTAAGGTGTGGTGTTTTGTATAAAGAAAATTCATTCAGGAAAGGAACAACTGTTTCATACCTCCTTTGATTCATGAAGTTCATGTCACTGACTTACTTGCCATGTCTCATGTTTCCTCTGATAAGAAACTGAAACAAAGACATCATGTCACCTGGCCACTGAGGGGTCACTCCTATCATCAGTGTATGCTTGGGTATAGACAAATTATTTACGTCTTATACTGAATAATCTTAATTTGGGGAATTATATGAGGAACGTGGCTAGACAAACAAGGAAAAACTTTGACCTTTAACATCCAGGTCTAGGAGCACATCTTAAGTAAATAATGATATAATCATACAAGTATGTGTTTGAAATTTCTAAATAAAGAATGGTCATTTGATAAAATGAGATAGTAAACGGGAACAAAATATGATTACATGTAGCTATTCTAACTCATAGGAAATATGTCGGCAATATTTTGAAAGATAAAAGAGGTAGCTTATAAATTATTATGTTTTGGTGTTTATGATTGTTAAAATATATAATTATTTTATAATTATATATTTTATATATAATTAATAATTTTAGATAATTTTTATATACACATATAGTGGCAGAGACTGAAAAGATATTCATCAAAATATTAGTTCTTCATGATGGAATTATGGATGGTTTAAAAAATTTCTTCTCTATACACTTATATACTATTAGAATTATAATGAAAATTATCAGTTTCATAATAAAAACGTTAGAGCTATTTCCATTTATCAAAGACAAAAATAAAATTAAGACAGAATAAAATGTTTATTAAAGAAAATCGGTATAAAAATACCATTGAGCATAAAAAGTATGATCTTTAGATCACATGATCATTCCAGTCAGAAGACATCAAAATCTTTTCTCAGATAGAGTTAATTTCACAGATAGCATTTATATGGAGTTTGTGTAGTACTTAAAGCACTCGTACAGGATGAATTGAAATCATGTAACGTAACAAGTCTTCTAATGCCTTAAGCTTGGACAGTCACCAAGCATTGTTCTCATCTTTAGTCATCATGTGGGATCCTCAAAGTGTCTGTGAGAATGGCCAGACTCCCCTCTCCTCCCCAGCTTGAAGCGTGGCACTTGAGATTTCCCGACCTTTGATGATTACCCTATTCCTGCTATCTTTGAAGAGAAACTCTTTCCTAACAACTCTTAAGAAGCCTTGCCTGAACTTGGTATCACATTTGACCATGCCTAGGATAAATCTAAGAACTCAGAGGATTATGAGCACCAAAACATGGAACAAAATCTCAGAAAAAGGTTTTTCAAAGGACAGGAGGCTTTTTAGAGTGGCAGGTACATACTTCAAATAAAAGCTGCTGAAGAAAAATTGTACAAATTATGCAAATTTAATCATCATCCTGGTTGGCCATTTTTCATATGCTAGAGACCACACTCTACTTCGGTGATATTTGAGTGGGGGAATCTACTAATGTTTGTATCAATTCATTAATTATTAAATAAACATTTTAAAGGTTATAATTTTCTAATCTTCCATCTTCCAGGCTAGTCATAATCAGCTAGTCTTAATCAAGGAATTACTTAAAGATTAAGGAAACATGTAACCAGTATAAGCAAAGAGTGGAGTCAGGATGAGAATCCACTGGCCTCATGAGGAGAGTGCTCTCCACATCAGTTCAGAGGCCCACAGGATGCTGAGGCACAGGCACTACAGGGCAGGCACTCTTGTCAATCAAACATTCCACAGCCTCACAGAGAACTGGGCCCCTTGACCATATGCTTGGGACTAAAACCTGCCTCTGTTTACTATATCTGGCTCAAATGGAGGATTGGAAAACATGGAAAACCACATAGGTGGAAATGTGGAATATCGAATAATGTTAGATATTTAGAGGAAATTTAAATGGTATAAAGAAATAAATTTATTTTATGGTTTTAAATTATCAGAAGGATGAAACTTCGGAATTTGAAAATTCGATTTATATAAGTTAATACACACACACAAATACTATCTAAATTAGAGAAGCAAGCCTTATTTTTAAATCCCAATGCTTAATATAATGATATTTTGGATTTCACTAACATTTAAATATGCTTATCTCAGTAAGCTAATAAAATATCTTTGGAAAACCCTTACCTGTGGTGCACATTCATAATTCAATATTATCTTCACATTTCACATGTACAAATTAGAATAGGTGCAAGAATTGTAGATTAGAATGTCAAAGGGACTGGTGATAATATCCTATATGATGCATTGTCTCCGCTAATATCTTAGTTACACAAAATAAATCTCTGAAATATTCTCAGTAGCATAAGTGATCCTCCAGCTTTGGTGTGTATGAAAATCAACAAGGGAGCATACACGAATGTTATTTTTTTGGCTCCATTCTCTGAGATTCTCAGTTAGTAAATCCAGAAGAAGACACTGAAATCTGCAATTTCAGCAGGGCCCCCAAATAATTCTAAGTCAGGAATTCAGAAACAAAGTTTGGAAAGTGTTGCTCTAGACATTGATATGTGGTTTCTTTCTGGAATGTATCCACAAAGAAACTTTTTCATTTTATTTCTTAATCAATTGTTTATTTTGTATTCTTCCTTTCTCAGCACATGTTATAAACAAGGCATTGTGTGGTACACTGAAAAAAAGACAAAGAAGAGGGACTGATGATCTAGTCATTTAGACAGATATTGTGTGATTTGTAAATTCTTGTGTCATCCAAAAGTCCACTGGAATGACTACATGGTAGAAAGGTGAGCTTTATTGGTGATATTGCTTTGCAAGTTGGGAAGATAAAGTCTCCAGCATGGGCCAAAGTTCCCCTTTCTACAAAAAGGAGAACAAATTGGGTTTTATAACTTACAGGGCCTGTATTATACATATCCAGCAGGTTTTGGGGAAAAGTTTTCATATTTATGAGGGACATCAAGTGCATGTGCAATAGGTAAACATGCATATAATATACATCCCATGTTCACTTTGGAGTGGGATTTTAGCATTAAAATGGGGTGGAATTTATCTCTTATGGGAAAGGTGAATTATAGAACAGAAAGACAGTTTATGCACACTCTCTATAAGCTGGCTGAAAATGGCCTAAGTTCTGCAGCTGTTTATCAAAAGAGAATGTTTATGAAGCCGGTCCTGTGTTCAACCAGAATTGTAGTAGTCTGGGTTGTAAATCAGAGTTAGGAGGCATCTGGTAGCTCTTATTGTTAGGGAGTTTACGAAGTATGGTTTTTCTTGTAACTGTAGGAATTTAGGCAATTGCCTTCCCAGCCAGGTCCTGAACCCTTGACATGTAGGTAACTGCATCCTTAAGCTTAGGGTCTGCCTTAGTTGATACAGGGGCATCTATTTTGGTGTCTCGGATCACAAGCACATACTCTAAGGATTTATAGGTAAAAGTTATACAATTAATAGCAACGTAGAGATTGGTTAATTCCACTTTATTAGGAAATAATGTGCCCATGGAAGAAGGGATACCTAATGAAGACCTTCAGAGACGTTAGTCCAAGTTTTGTTGAAAAGGGAAGAAAATGTAAAAGAATACAGAGGCTGGAATTTTAGGATGGTTTGGAAATTGAATGTAGTCTATTTTTTCTAAGTTATATTTGTATACCTGGCTTCAATGTGATTTTGACAAGAATCTGAAGAACTTTCAATGCAATATTCAAGAATGAAGGCTCAATATTTTTAAAATTGGAAAATATCAGATATTTCATAGCGGGCAGTGACAGTTTCAATGTTGTGTTTTAGAAGAAGATTTATCACAGCTACAGGAAAATGGATGAGAAAATGAAAAGACTGGAGGCCACAAATGAACAAGGGCTAATGGTGGTTGTAAGTACAGGGATTTAAAGGGAAAATAAACATTGAGAATCAATTCTGAAGTAGAGGTGAAAGCACCTTGTGACTACTTCAGCATGCAAAACAAAACAATGCTGGAGCCGAAATACATTCTGGAGTTTTCTATTTTGAGTTTTAGAAAAGATCCGCATGTCTTTAATCAGGACAAAGAGTGTTAAGAGAAGTTTGAGGCATGATGCTGGAAACCACAGGGCATGCTGCATTTTGGCCATGTGCCTTTCATCATGCTTTTGTCTCTCTATCATGTGCAGTTAAACCCTTCATTATCCCAGACCCAAGCCAAGGATATTCCCTTCTCTGCTCTGGAGCCTCTTTTAAATTCTTGCACTTCTTTATCACAAGGCTGGATATCAGTGTATTCAACAGAGCAGAAATAAACTTTATGATAAACTCCATTATAAAGGATACCATGTAATAATATATCTTGAGGATTCAATTGTCATGTATAATATTTGCCTCTTATATTTTCAAAATTTGACAAAAGCAAAGGAAGTGGTAGGCTTATTTTGCATCTCTTACATGTAGTTTCTCTACCTTAATTTGAAAAACACAAACTATATATTTACACAGTTATATTAAAAGATCAAAATTAAATTCCCATTTTCCAAAAAGCAGAAAGATGGCTATGAATAATTTTTTTTTTCATTTTAGATTTCTTATATTGCTGTGAATTAGATGTCAATATTCAATAAAATACCTTCTGTTACTGGTGATATGAAAATGTGATTGCTATTGAACATTAAACAAAAGATGCTGGTAATTTTATAACAATTATGTTTTAGCTTTCCATACCAAAACAATGGTAATCAAATGTCATGCTTGAGAACTTTAGCTGATTTTCATAGGGAGAAACATCCTGCCACCAATGGTGCAATTATGGAGGAACATTAATGGGATATTTCACCTTCCCTTGAAGGGTAGAGCTAAGTCATTGTAGCTGATATAATGCAGATTGGGCTGATGGGCTGATGAAGCTTATCAAATCTTGTGCTCAGATGTATTTGCCATTATATTGCATTTAAATGCCATGTGTTATATAATTCAGTTACATTTCCATGTTTAAGGGAATGAGCTCAATGCTCTCATCTGCCACAGAGAATATGGGTCTTCTGAGAATAGAAAAGAAAGAACTACCCTTGTATGCCATTTCGCATTTCCCTGGAGTGAGACTTGCTCTAACTTACACAGGACTCTAAGCAAAATTTCTGCTTTCATTAATTTTGTTCACCTTTCATACTTCTTGGAGCCTTCTCCCTGGAGAAAAGGGAACTTTTCTAGTCTCCAAAAAGTGGGTGAGAACCTGCAGAGACAATGAGTAAGTATGTGTAAGCTATATAGGAATCAACATCATGCAATCTGAAGGTTACCACATAATTTACTTTCATGACATACCAAAAATAAATCATTCCAGAAAACATTTGCAAATATTTTGTCCTGCATTTTCATGTGCCAGTAAGCTCTGTGTACATACTTGTGATCATGGATTATGGAAGCTCACACCAGGACCAAATAAAACAACAAGAATCTTTGTGTTAAATTTTAAAGATGATATCTCCATGTAAGATTTCAATTTGTGAGTAAAAGGATGATGACACAACGCATGCAAGTCTCAGCCTTTTAAAAAACAAAAATATAACTATGAACAACACACACTGGATTTTATTACACGTGTTTAAAATTTTGAAGGTAAAATGGAGCACAGGCACATGACGAAAAACATTTGGAACTCTTCAATATGTAAATGAAAATGCTGAGACTCCCGCAAAAAGTTCTTTGTTTTTGTTCTGTAAATTAATTATTCATGCAATACCAGGTGATCCCATGTTAAAGCAGATCAGAAGCAACCAGTAATTGGTATTAGCAGTCATTATAAATGGAACTCTTGCCCTAAGTACCTTCGATGGAAATGAAGATCACATACAGTCAGCTCCATTATTTTCTTGTCTAAGCAGTGGAGTCAATTATTTGGCAGCAGGAAGAAACTGGACACACCTGACTTCTAACTATATCTCAGGAATTAAGAAATTTTAATATGAATTAAGGTCATTATAACTACCATTTAAGAATTTGCAATGGATCATACACTTTACACATATCATCTCATTTACTGAAGCAATCCTCTGGGATAGCTATTATTTCCTCTTGTGCTACAATGTAGAAGCCAAGGCTCACAGAGGGTTAAGCAATTTGCTGAGAGGTTCACTCATCTTGTATGTGGCTGGGGAAGGATTTAATTACAAATCTGTCTAACTTACTGGTATGATGGCAAATTGCTAACAAAGAACTCTCCAAAATATAGACATTATTTGTGGGATTTGTCAATGCCCATGTGTCAATGCCCATGTGTCAATTCCCACTATTGCCAATTTTAAGCTTCCAGAGTGACATCATAGAGTGCAGGATAAGGTAGATTTGCACAAAATCAGCTCTCACAAACTGGTTAGAGCCAGTCCAGCACATTAACAAGCTGTGACTTCAAAATTTAAAATTTCTGCCATTAGGTTTTGCTACAAACTATAAACAAAACAACAAGAAGAAAGAAAGAAAGAAACTAGCAAAAGAAAAAAGTAATCTTAGGCAGGGTTCTGACACATCTCCCTTTAACTAACGACTTGGAAGATTTCCTACTCAGATTTTTATTACAACCTGAAAGTGTATTGTATGAGATTAAAGGACTTTCCAATACAATTGAGTATGTGTAACAGTTACAGGTATCAATTCTTTAGAATTAATATACAGGACAAACCTGCCTATTTATTAGAGATCAACATATACAGTAGAAAGAAAAGTGAGTGAGAAAAATAAAGGAATAGTTTGGGAAACTCTTCCTAAAAAAGTTATCTATGATTCAGTTAAAAATGTATATCAAGGCTGGGCATGGTGGCTCATGCTTGTAATCTTAGCACTTTGGGAGGCTGGGGCCTATGGATTTCTTGAACCCTCTTGTTCGAGACCAGCCTGGGCAACACGGGGAAACCCTGTCTCTATAAAACAATACAAAAAAATTAGCCAAGCACAGTGGTGCTCACCTGTAGTCTCAGTCACTTGGGAGGCTGAGGTGGAAAGATTCCTTGAGCCCCACTAAAAGTGTATATCAAAACATCACATTGTGTATCACATATATATATATACACACACACACACACACACACACACAATTTTTATCAGTGAGCCTCAGTAAAGTTGGAAAAAATGTTTAAAATCCAGGAAAGTAAAGGTGATTTTAACTGATTGCCTGCCATTTACAACTGGCATTTTATATTGGCTTGATCATTAAATTATCACAATAATATTTAAGTTACATATTATTATGATCATGATTTTATAAACAAATTGAGGAAGATAGCAGAGACCATTTTCATCTCAGATTTTCCTTCATCCCCTGCACTTTGAGCCACACCCACTGTAAACAAAAATAAAAACAAAATCAAAACAAAACAAAAACCTCTCCAAATTGTGTCCACACTCTCCACATGTCCCTGACTACTTCCATGTTGTCTACCTCTTTCACATATTGATGCAACTCGTTTCAAGCTTTATATGGCGTTATCTTCATTCTTTCCTGCATTATAGGGTTCTTCTATTTTCCAATTAACCTAGATGAGTGAAAAGTACATGGAGAATGTACAGTTACATTTATTAAATGATTGGCTCTTCTCCACTCTGATCTTCATTCTCTCACAGTCTTAAAACGAATGCTCTTTAATCTTTCCAATTAAATATTTCTATTTTCACAAAATCTGCTGTAGCATTGGTAACTACATGCCCTCACTGTCTAATGAAATCTTGGTCTCCCAGGTTGAGTCCAGCATAAAAATGCAGCTTTACTTCATTATTTCTCTTTTCCTTTTTTTTTCCAACTCTTACTCCCTTCCACCTTAATGGCTGTAAACATGTATAAAAACGTGCTAAGTAAATGGTTGTCACCTGGTTGTTATGAGATATGAGTGATTAAATATTCAAAAAAGTAATGGAAAATCTCTTTAAAATGCAGTGTAATTTAATGTAATCATAGAATATGCTTTGGCAGGAAAAATGGAGAATATCTATTTTAAACTTTTGATTTATTGAAAATTGAAGAATTTGACCATGGAGAAGGCTTTATTTTTTGCCACAAATTAGTCTTATGAATATGCACCAGATGATCAAATATTTTAAGCACACGCTTTTTGAAAGAAATCAAGAAAATATATATAGTTGTGAAAGGTACATTTTTTCTGAGATTGCATATCTGGGGGAGAACACGGGGTCACAATCTCATGTGTGAAATGTACAGAGACTTTATGAAACCCAGACAAGGGGTGCACACTATACATGAAGAGCTATTCAGGGTAGGTCCGCTGGAATCAAATTGTCTTCGTTCGCTTTTGTCTGAAACTATCTTGATTTGCTCTGCACTCCTGAGCTCATGAAGTGTTAGTTTAACACTTATGAGCAGCTGGCATCCCTACTTTTAGAATGCAGAGAATGAAGCTTAGAGAGGTTGACCAAGTCCCCAGAGCTTACCCAGATCCTAACTGGCAGAGCAGGTAAGCACATCCTTACCTGCTGGCAGAGCAGGTAAGTACACTGGCCGCCCAGCCCCATGGGCTTGAGCATGATGTCAAATATGCGATTCAAGCTTTGCATGAGCGCGATCATTCCAAGGGCCCAGGGAGGCATCAGGTGCGCACATAGGCGGCGACAAGGCTGCCAGGCAGTTTTCATGGGGCAAGCTGACACCCACCCCACAGGCATGCACGTCAGCGGATGAGGGGCACGCAGCCCAGGCCTCTGTGCTGAGTCTCTGCTTTCCCAACCCAGGCACCTGCAGCCCAGGCCTCCAGCCGACCTTCTGTGCTGAGTCTCCGCATTCCCAGCCCAGGCACCTGCATTTGGAGGCGCCCTCCTGGGGCTGGCGGAGGCTCATCCCTCCACTCTGTCTCAGTTCTTTGTACTCCTAGCTCCTTCCCTCTCCCTCCTGGTTCCCCCGCCCATGAAAAGGCAAGGCACTTTTGTTCGGGATTCCCTCCGTAGGGGACGACAGTGCCCCTGTCTGCTTTAAGTCACCTGCCCCTCCTAAGTATTCTTCCCAGGAGATTCATGGGACACCAGGAGCCCCCAGGTCTTTCCTGGCCTCCCGTCTGCAACATCCTGACCCACAACGATGAGGGTGGATCCTGGCTCCGCGTCTGGCTCATGCTGATTCGGCACCTGCACACCTGGCTGCACAGGTTAGCCAGCCGATGCACACCTACCTGGGCTGAGGTACAACTGAAGTCCAGCCCCATGACGTCTCCTCCTGTCATCCTCAAAGTTGTTGATGTGAATGTTACAAAAGCATTTCTTCCAAACGTACTACACCAGTTCAGGGAAATGCTGTGAATAATCTGTTTTTATTGACTTTCATTGGCCGCCTCCCTCACCCTTAGACGTCAAAAACTTGGCGGGTGCCAATGCCGATCTATCTATTTGGAGGATACAAATAAAGAGCTGTGTGTTTTGAACCATCCCTTGGCCCCTGTTTGTTATTGTTATTGTTGTTGTTTGTTTTGTTTTGTTTTCCTCTAATATTTATGTATGCTGTTGTGGGAAGTCAGGGACCCGGAAAGGAGTGACTGGCTGGAGCCATGGCAGAGGAACATAAATTGTGAAGATTTCATGAACATATATCAGTTCCCAAAATTAATATTTTTGTAATTTCTTACACCTTTCTTTACTGCAATCTCTGAACATAAATTGTGAAGATTTCATTTTCATATGGACATTTATCCATTCCCAAAATTAATACTTTTATAATTTCTTATGCCTGTCTTACTTTAATCTCTTAATCCTGTTATCTTCCTATGCTGAGGATGTACATCACCTCAGGACCACTATTGTGTTAACTGTACAAATTGATTGTAGAACATGTGTGTTTGAACAACATGAAATCAGTGCACCTTGAAAACTAACAGAATAACAGTGATTTTAGGGAACAAGGGAAGACAACCATAAGGTCTGACTGCCTGTGGGGTCGGGCAGAATAGAGCCATATTTTTCTTCTTGTAGAGTCTATAAATGGACATGCAAGTAGGGAATACATTGCTAAATTATTTTCCCAGCCAGGAATATTAATAATTAATACCCTGGGGAAGGAATGCGTTCCTGGGGGTAGGCCTATAAACAGCAGCTCTGGGATTGTCTGTCTTATGCGGTTGAGATAAGGACTGAAATAGGCCCTGGTCTCCTGCAGTACCCTCAGGCTTATTAGAGTGGGGAAAAAATCCTGCCTAGGTAAATTTGTGGTCAGACCGGTTCTCTGCTCTTGAACCCTGTTTTCTGTTGCTTAAGATGTTTATCAAGACAATACATGCATAGCTGAACATATATCCTCATCAGTAATTGTAATTTTGCCTTTTGCCTTATGATCTTTGCTTTTGTCCTTACCCTGTTTCCTCAGAAGCATGTGATCTTTGTTCTCCTTTTTGCCCTTTGAAGCATGTGATCTTTGTGACCTACTCCCTGTTCATACATCCCCTCCCTTTTTGAAATCCATAATAAAAACTTGCTGGTTTTGCAGCTCAGGTGGGCATCACAGACCTACCAATATGTGATGACACCCCCAGCAGCCCAGCTATAAAATTCCTCTCTTTGTACTCTTTCTCTTTATTTCTCACACCAGCTAAAAAACAGGGAAAATAGAAAGAACCTATGTTGAAATACTGGGGGTGAGTTCCCTTGATAGTATGCCTTTAGCATTTTCTTCCCTTTGGAAAAGTTTGGGCCAAAAGTTTTCATGGAAAGGATATGCCCAGTCAGCCTCCCACTTACTTAGATTCACCACTGTCCTGTGAGGTTCAGGCAGGCCTAAATTCAGGGAGAAAACATCTCCAGTGAAACCTGGATCCCAACTACATTCATTAATCCAAAAAGAATGTGTTCTTATTGTATTACCATTTACAAAGCTCTTTGATATAATTTTCTCACTTAAGCTTTGCAATAACCCTACAAAGGAGGTAGGGAAACATTTCCTGTATTGCAGGCTGTAGACCCCAGGCTCAAATCTATTTAGCACCTCGCTCACGGCCTTCTGTTTTGTGAATGATGAACCATGGGTTTGAATTCAGTTCTTCCAAATAAAATCCATTTTTATTCAACTAAACCATGTCATGCTGTCTTCAAAATACATAGTTCCAAAAACTGAAATGAGCAGCAGAGTTGATTTGTTTTTTTAATGATAGGCTTGAAAGATGTCAGTTAGCAAAAGAGACTGTGTAAAGTAGTATATCTGGTTTCTCAGGGGAGACCTCATGCAGAACACTGGGGAATGTTGCACAGCAAGTAGAAGGCATACTTTCATTTTCTTTCTTTCTTTCTCTCTCTCTCTCTTTCTTTCTTTCTTTCTTTCTTTCTTTCTTTCTTTCTTTCTTTCTTTCTTTCTTTCTTTCTTCCTTCCTTCCTTCCTTCCTTCCTTCCTTCCTTCCTTTCTTTCTTTCTTTCTTTCTTCTTTCTTTTTCTGAGATGGAGTTTCGCTCTTGTTGCCCTGGCTGGAGTGCAGTGGCGTGATCTCAGCTGACCACAACATTCACCTCCCGGGTTCAAGCACTTCTCCTGCCTCAGCCTCCTGAGTAGCTGGGATTACAGGCATGCGCCACCATGCCTGGCTAATTTTTTCATATTTTTAGTAGAGACAGGGTTTCTCCATCTTGGTTAGGCTGGTCTCGAACTCCCAACCTCAGGTGATCCACCCGCCTCAGCCTCCCAAAGTGCTGGGATTGCAGGTGTGAGCCACCATGCCCAGCCCTATACTTTCATTTTCTTTTTCTTTATTATTTATTTTATTTTATTTATTTTTGTTGAGACAAAGTCTCACTCTGTTACCCAGGCTGGAGTGCAATGGCATGATCTGGGCTCACTGCAACCTCCGGCTCTTGGATTCAAGTGATTCACCTGCCCCAGCCTCCCGAGTAGCTGGGATTACAGGTGTGCACCACCATGCCTGGCTAATTTTTGTATTTTTAGTAGAGACGGAGTTTCACCATGTTGATCAGGCTGGTCTCAAACTCCTGATCTCGTGATCTGCCCACCTCAGCCTCCCAAAGTGCTGGGATTACAGGTGTGAGCCACTGTGCCTGTAATTTATATTTGAAAAAATGTGAATTTTCATTTACAAATGGAAAAAGGAAATCCTGAAAGTAAAAATTAAGTGAAGCCAAGCTATAGAAACATATACATTGTACCTGTGTTAATGATCTCTGGCTGATGACTTGAGGAATTGGATGATAGGCAAAAAGGCAGCTAAAGACTCCCATTTAGATCATAAGAAATAATTCTTATTTTTTCAACTTATTCTTGTTTCCAAAACTCATGTAGCATGAAGGACTATAAATTAATAGATGTTATGAACAATTTAGGTCATCTTTCCCAAGCTAAATCTTAGCAACTCTCTCTGATATGTCTCAGTCTATTTAGAGTTCTAGTATATTATTTTAGTAATTGACATTAAATCAAATCACTATTTTATTACTTGTGAATATAATAAAACACAAAAGGGACATCATAAAAGGGAATCAAACAAAATTAGCTTTAGTTTCAAAATGTCTACAATTTATCTTGCAAGTACATTTTAAAAATATGTCCAATGAAACATAATATTAAAAATGGTGAACCACTTGGGAATCTTTATATTTTATATCTTTAAGGATAGATATTTCATAAGTATCCCAAATAAAGTACCTATTTTAAACATTAATTGTCCTTCAGTCTGGCAGACCACTGAAAGCTGTAAAAAATTCCTAGCAACATCAACTCATAAAACTAATTACAATAAATGTTTCTAGCATCTGCTCTTTTTTTCTTCTTATTTTTCTTATATAAAACTGTGCATACAATCCATTTAAACTTATCATTACATAACAAAAGTGCAAGTTTTGAAGAGGATGAAGCATCTGGTGTGATGCTATTCCCGTTACTGCGTTAAATAGATGTAACTAAATAGATTATCTCTAGTCTTCGGGAAGTCTACATATTAAGTAATAGTAAGTAACAAAAGGTCGAGTTCTTTAAACATTATATCACTACCTTCATTACATCAAGGTTCAGGGCTTATTTTTTCACTTGAAAAACAAGATTTTAGTCATTAACTTAGATGTCCAGCTTAATAGGGAACATTATTAGAGTTGATCATTGATTATTTTAACCATTATTTCAGATTTTAATGCCTCCTATAGTTCAAATTGAGTCTAGGTACTGACAATAGAGTGGCAAATAAGAAGTCAGCTTTTTTCTCACTGAATTCAAAAGCAAAAGGAGAAGAAAGCTGAGGAAATCTGAAATTTTGTGTTACGTTCTAGCAGTTGAGAGATGTATTCTAAATGTGTTTTGGTGCCTCACTTAGTCTGGATAGTGGATCAGGAAAAGATGAACAGGAAGCCACACTTAGGGTACACCTGGAAACCACAGCTGGTGGACTCCTTACTGGTTTTTATACATAATGTATTGTGGTCACACAGCCATACCTATTTGTTCATGTTTAGTGTATGGCTGCTTTCTCACCACAATGGTGGACTTCAGCGGTTCTAACACTGACCATATGGCCCACAACGTAGAAAATATTTACTAGGTATCTTTTTATAGATAAAGCATAGTAAATATTTTAGGCTTTGTGGGCCATTCAGGTTGTTCAGGTTGGCTGTTTTATTATAGCAAGAAACAAACCGAGGCTCTTACCTGAAATAATGGATATGGCTGTGTTCTAAGAGAACTTTATTTACAAAATAAACAAATTCAAATAAATAAATAAAATCAAATAAAACTTTATTTATAAAATCAGGTAGTAAGACAAAAATTAGCTCCATGGAGCAATAGCTTATCAACTTTTGGTCTAGGGAAACTGGCTGTGGCTATATTTACGGAAAGGAATTTTATACAAGATTTTTTAAAATTTTAATGCCAAATGATAAGGTTTAATAGGGGAATAATGTGATAAACACATAGTTTTAAAGCCATATAGTTTTTAAACCATTTAAAACCATGAGATTGGCTTAACATTAAGCATTGATTGTCACTTTTGCCCCAAATATTTACTTTCCTAGATTTTTAATTTAATTTATGTAAGTTTACATACTGAGAAGTCACCAAAGTTGCTATAATGAACATGTATTTATCCTTCAACTACATTCACTAACCACTTTTTTTCTCTTTTCTTCTTTCTCATATAACACTTTATTTCTGCATACTTTAGGATATACAGTCTAAGAATAAAGACATTCTCCTGCACAACCACAATAAATTTACAGGAGGTTGCAAAAATATACAGTCCTGTGAAACCTCCATCTAACTTCCCCCAAATGGAAACATCTTATATAACAGTGGTAAAGTATCAAAATCAGAGAATTGATGTTGGTACAATAGTGTTAACAAGATTACACACTTTATTCATCTGGTACCACATTTAACATGCAAACATTTCTAAATATCTGCTTGTGATTACATGCATAGATTTGTGGAAACATGACAAAAACCAGCTTCTGGTACTGTCCGTCAAAATGCATGAGTGGAATTCTCTCATTGACTCCCTTTCAGTTGCTTTCACTCCTGTCTGTGTACCTTAGCAAGCAATAGTATTCTATTGAGAACTGCATTCTCTGTCTCTATCTTTTTGTCATTTAAAAAATATTATATGAATTGAGTATATTGAATGTAACTTTTTGAGATTGGCTTTCTAACATTAAGCATAATACCCATCTAAGTTGTTGTATGGATTAGTAGTTTGTTTCATTTCATTTCTGGGCAGTATCCCACCATACACATGTACCATGTTTTAAAAAATCTCCTTGCTTCTTGAAGGATATTTGGGTTGTGTCCAGTTTGGGACTATTTTGGTACAAGCTACTATGAATATATGTGGACAGGTTTTTGTGTGAATATAAATTTTCTTTATTTATTAAAATAGATTTCTTGGGCTCTTCTAGATACATAAACATGCCATCTGTTAATGAGGATGGTTTTATGACTTCCTTTTTAATGTGTACACAATTTATTTGCCTTTCTTGCCCTATTGCCTTTGTTTCAGTATTATGTTGAATAAGAGTGGTAGGAACAGACATTCAACATTCACCACTAAATGTTATATTGGCTGTTTTTGCAGATGTTCTTTATCAAGTTGAGGAAATTGACCTCTATTTTGAGATTGCTGACATTTTTTATCATGAATTAGTGTTGAATTGATGTTTTTTCTGCATCCATTGATATGACCAATCATGTGGTTTGTTTTCTTTAGTTTTTGGCATAGAGGATTATATTGATTGATTCCAAATACTGGACCTGGCTTATAAACACGGGATACAATCAAACCGATTTTAGGGTATAATTCTTTTATGAATTAGTGAATTCTCTTTATTCATAAATTGTGTCTAAGTTTTTCAAATATATTGGTTGTAATTTTTTTTTGGTGTGTGTGTGTGTGTGCACAAAAGAATTTTCTGGTTGTGAGTAGCAGGATACTTATTAGTTTCATAAAATGAGTTTGAAATTATTCTTTCCACTTATGTATTCTAGAAGAGACTATAGAATTGGTACTAATTCTCTTTTAACAGTTACATAGAATTATGTTTCCTCAATAGATATACAATTATTCAGATTGTCTGCTTCATAGTGAGTGAAATTTGTTATATTCTTTTTTTGGGGGGGAATTGGCCCATTTCATCGAAGTTTTCAAATATGTGTTGTGGAGTTGTTTACAATGTTCATAGTATTTCACTATTATATTTTTAATGACTAGGAACTCTGTAGTAATAGTCCCTCTTTCATTCTTAATATCAATAAATTGTGTCTTTTCTCTTTTAACCTTTGTCAATATTGGTTGACATTTATTCATCCGATTTACTGTTTCAAAGAACCACGTATTTGGTTTCCTCTTATCTGTTGTTTTCAATTTCAGTGAATTCTGCTTTTATCATTTCTTTCATTCTGCTTGCATTGGGTTTATTTTCCTTTTTTTTTTCTAGATTCTTGAGGAGGAAATTTCCATAACTGATGTCAGACTTTCCCACTCTCTTAGCACAAGCATTTATTACACAAATTCCTCTCTCCTCGAGTTTCTTGATCTGGATCCCACAAATGTTTCATTTCTACTTTTACTCATTTCTATGCATGTTTCACAATTTTAAATGTTATTTGGCTTCCTATAATTGAGTTTAAGATTATTTATATAATCTCAATACAAAACTTCCACCAAAAATATAATTTGCAGATATTTTCTATGAATACTTATTTTTTCCATTTCATAATGCTGTCTTTTGAAGCACAAAGTTTTTAATCTTGATGTGATTCTCAATATTAATTTTTTCACGAATAAATCATGTTTGGTAGGTCTGTTGAAAAACTTTTCTAATGTTTTTAAGTTTTTAAAAATTGACATATAATAACTGTACAAATTTATGAGGTATATAGTGATGTTTTAATACTTATACAGTGTTCAGTTTGTGGGTATTTTTCTATGAGTTCATATATATGAACATATATGTAATATATATTTTTACTTTTATTGTTAACATTTAGTATGATGTATGATGAATTAACTTTTGAGTATAATGTAAGGTAAGGTGTCTAAATGCATCTTTTTGCACAGAGATAGATAATTCTAGTATGAAATGCTGAAAAGATTCTACTTTATTCATTTAATTTCCTTGGCACATTTGTTGAACATCGGTTAACTTTAATTGTAATCTCAAATCTATTTCTTTGTTTTTCAGGTCTCTATTTGTCATAATACTGAAGTATCTTTACTAGTATATTTGTTCAAATTTTGGACCCAGGAATGCATTTCTTCCTTTTCAGATTATTTGGTTATTCCATCTTTTTTGCTTTTCCATTTAAAATGTGGGGTTAGCTTGTCAATTTCTGGGGCAACACACACATACACACACATACACACACACACATACATACACCCACACACACCCTGCTAGGATTTGATAGGGGTTGTATTGAGTCTACATATCACTAAGTGAAGATTTGCCATTTAAAAAATAGTCTTCCAATCTATGAGCTTTGAATGTATCTCCAATTATTTAGGTCTTTAAGTTTTGCTATGTTTTACAGTTTTCATTGTATATGTTCCATACCTCTTTTGTTAAATTTACTTCTTTTTTACCTTCTTGATATTATTATAAATTGAATTGTGATCTTAACTTCATTTTGACAATGCATTACTAATATATAAAAATACAATAGATTTTTATATTGCTCTTGAATTCTGCAAATATGCTTCACTTACTTATAAATTCTTGTAAGTTTTATTTTAGAATCCCTAGTTTGTTGTTGTTGTTGTAGTGTACTTATTTTTGTTCTTTGGTTTATCCTACTGGCTAGAATTTCTAGTACAGTGTTTGTTTGAAGTTACCAGAGAGACCATTCTTTACTTATTCCTGATTTAGGGGAAAAACATCTAGTCCTTTTTCATTAAGGGTGAAGGCATTTCTAGATTCCTGTAGATGCCCTTAATCAGTTTGTTAAAGTTTCCTTTTACTCCTAGTTGTTGGGAGTTTTCATCCTGAACTGTTGGAATTTGTTGGTATTTAAAGACCATCTATTGAAATGATCATGTATGTTTTGATGTTAATTTACTGACTTCCTGATGTTAAAACAACTTTGCATTCTTGGCATAAAATTCACTTAATCATGCTGTATAATGCTTTTCTATATGTTGAATTTGGTTCTCTAATTTTTTGAGGATTCGTGTGTCTATATTTGTGTGTCTATATAAATGTGGGGTAATGATTGGTAGTTTTCATTTTTGCTAATATCGTTACTATAGATTTAGAGTAATACTGTTTTTACAGATTGAATAGGGAAATATTCCCCTTCTCCTCTATTTTCTAGAAGAGTTTGTGAAAGATAGATATAATGTCTTCTTTAAATCTCTTGATGGAATCCACCCAGGGAGGCCATCAGGGATGAGGATTTTTGTAGGAAGATAATAATAATAATTTTATTTAGTACAAGTCTATACAGATTTTCTCTTTCTTCTTAAAGAACTTTTGGTAATTCCTGCTTCCTAGGAATTTTTCGAAGTTGTATAACTTGTTGGCAAATAATTGTTCATAGTATCACCCTATGATCTTTTTAATTTCTGAAAAGTCAGTAGTGATTACCTTTTTTTCAGTTCTAATTTTTGCAATGTTTGAATTTATGTCTGCTGCTATTTTGCTTTTTTTCATATATGTCATTTTTTGTTTCTCTGTTCCACTTGTACTTCAATTTTTATTTTAGCTATATTCTTTTGCATCATTTTAACTCCTTTGTATGACATTTTACTACATTTTCATATTCTTAGAATTTGATCTCTGAATTTCAGTAAATATTTTAACTTACCAAAATCTACTTCAAATTAAAACTAACATTACTCTGCTGAAACATAAACTTTTGTCTTCACTGCAGCCCATCTTCTCTCCCTTCATTTGTGCTTTGTGTATAAAAGTATTCACTTTGTCATTTCAAATCTGCTATAAAACCCCTTGAGTAAAATTTTTCTTGTGTTTTTTATACTTAACTCCATAATTTCCATTTAGTTCCTTTTAATTATTTTACCTCTTAATCAACATTCTCTGATGAGTAATTGTCACCACACACTCCTTTAATTCTTTAAACCTGAAATTTATTAGCACTCTGAAACAATTTATAATTATTGATTTGAATTCTTTGCTAAGTTTAATTCCAAATCATCAGGGGTAAACAAAAAAATGTATATTGACTTTTTTTTGTTTAGTTTTGTTTTGTTTTCCTGGTATGCTCACACTTTCTTTGTGTTATGTATCTCATACTTCTTACTTAAACCTGGATATTTGGAATAATATAGCAACTCTGAATTGAGATTCTCTTTCCTGACCCAGTGATTGGTACAGACCTTCCCCATATTCTACTTTCTACCAGGGCTTCCTGTGCTTCTCATGTGTTGGTGGGGACAGAGGGCAGGGGTCTTATGTTTGGTTAAGACTATAGATATAACCTGACTCTCCTCCAGTCTCTCCTGCAACGTTTAATTTGACAATTTTTTTCTGGTATTATTGATTTTTAGGAACAAGATTTCTCTTGTTCCTTTTTCCAGAATTCCAAAAGTCATTTTTAGATTATTAATTTTCTTTAGAATCAAAACTTGAATAAGTTGAAAGTATAATAGCAATAATTTTATTATTTTGATCCATTTGAGAGTAAGTTGCCAACAAGATGCATCAACAGCCCTGAGATCTTGAGGGTGCATTTCCCATATGTGAGCACATTCTTCTACTTAACCAGAGTATAATTCTCTAGATCAGGAAGTTAACCTTCCTGCCCTGTTGGTATCTGTGGCAGCTTTGTGCTGGGATTGTACTTTCCCAGAGTTCTTTTATTTATGTGGCTCCTAATTAAGATTGGCCACTAGATCAACTTACACAAAATTTTCAATTTGGAATTTAGAAAGTAGTCAATTTTATGCCCTGAATCAATTCAGGGCTGGTGCTTTGGCAGCTTACACGTGTAACTGATCTGTTGGCTCACCTTCTTGGCTTTGGTAAACAACCAAACCCATGTTTTCTTCATCTCTCACTGGATTTCACCCATCATCCTCTCTAAACCCTGGGCTGGAGCATTTACGAGTTCATAGTCAAAAGCCACAGCCTTATCCTTCAGATCACTTGCATTTTTGAGATTGTAAGGGATGAGGGAGAGATGTGCTTGCAGCCATAACTCCTTTGTTGCAATTCATCTTTACTCTCAGTTGTTCATATCCATCTTCCATGACCAACAGCCAGCCCAGCTAACCCCCAGCCCAGCCCCACACCAGAGACAGATGACCTTACAAATACTGTAACCACCTCCAACAGGGGCAAATGTTCTAATCTCTAGAGTGAATCCCCAAATCTAAAACCTTCATAGTCGCCCTGATCCTCTGTTGAAACAGTTATTGATACACCATCCATTCTTCGCAGACCATTCAGGTTTTACTAGTTCTCCGAATAACATCATTTTAAGGAAAGCATCACATATTTAAAAAAAAAAATCTGGAAAATCTATTCTCTTCCAGCCTGGAATAGTTGCATGACATTTCCATGAGTTTCATTAGATTTGTGTTGCTCTCTAACAAATTACCACACGGTTAGCAGCTTAAAACAACACTCATTCATTATCTCACAGCTTTTCTAGGTATAAAGTCTGGCATGGATAGCTGGGTTCTCTGCTCAGGGCCTCACCTGGCTTAAATCACCATGTTGTCTGGTCCAGGCTCTCATAGGGAGCTTGGGTTCCTCTTTCAAACCCATTCTTGGCAGAATGAAGTTCCTTTTGGTCATAGGATGGAGGTCTCGTTTCATGATGGCTGTCAACCAAGGGTTGCTCTAAGATCCTGGAAATCACCCACAGTCCTAACCACATGGCCTTCTCCTAGCACAGCAGTGTATGTCTTCAACGTCAGCAGGATAGTATGTTTTTCAGTCTTTCACCTAATTAATCAAGCCCACCCAGGATAAACTTCCTTTTGACTAACTGAAAGGCAACTGATTTGGAGCCTTAAATGCACCTATAAGAACCCTTTACCTTAGCTATAATCTCTTTACTAAACACAAAGCACAGCTCCTATACATATGAGAGAAACAATCTATCAATTCTATTAATTTCTATTTGTTGACTGGCTTAATCGGAAATGGGAACTGAATTTTGAAAAAGTCCTTTCCAGCACCCATGAGCATAACATGAATTTTCTTATATCAATTAATATAGTGAATTACATTAATACATTCCCTTATATTATTGAACCATTCCTTCATTCATGCTATAAATACCAGTTGATCATCTTGTACTACTTTCAAACTGAAGTGGTGGATTTTCTTGCTAATATTTTTTTTTTACTAGTATTTATAAGTAGCACATTACCTTCTTCCTTGAATACTTTTATGTTAGTTATCTTAAATCTTATTTTTACATTTCTTCAGGTGGAACCCATTGTCTGAGGATCAAATTAATAACACATCTTTAAATTAAATATCATCTTTGTACCCAGTAACTAAATGGATAACTTTTTAATAGAAAACATATGCATACAATCATATTACAATGTAATACAATGGTAATTATTATAGATTTACATACAAATCACTAACTTAATATGATAATTATCAAGAAGAATATGAACATACTTCATATAATGCATACCCAAGTCAGAATTTGAAATAAGTAAAATTTTTAAATGTATAATCACAAATTTATTCACCACATTTATTATATGATGGAAATGATAGAACAACATGAACTTTGGAGTCCAGATTATGTTTTTAAATGTCATTTCAGAATAAATTCATTTCTCTTTGACACCAGTGGTGAATGAACAGAATTATACACATATTACATATTTTAATGCCTATCGTAGTTTTAAGGTAGCCAAATTCTCTGAAGATTTTGTCTGGAAGTGAATCAATATCAATCTTCAGAGAGGCTTTTAGTGAAGAGCCATGGTCTCTGTTCTCTATCCTTCGTTTAATAATGTTTCAGGTTCACACTTTACTACCAGGACCATATTGATAAAGACAGGTAACTTAAATAATTTCAGTATAACTTTTATAGTTTCCAATCACATTTGAAACAGTTGATTTAGCTTATTTAGGAAGTGAGCTTGGGTTTAAATCCTGATAAACATAAGCAAATTGGTTTAAATTTTTACCAGCTTCTATCTATGACTGGGGTGCGTTAATCCTAGAAGTAAAATCATTTTAGAGTGAATTGAAAGATGCATAGAATAGTGTAGACATGAGCATATTGGGTAGAAAGTACTTATGAGACGTTGATCAAATGAATCACCAGAAAATTTATTTTATGAGAGAGATTTGAAGGAATATAAAAATGAGCTAAGGAAGACATGACACCTGCTTTCCCATATCTCAATAATGCTCATGCAGAAAGGAGTCTAAATTTATTCTGTCTTATTTCAAAGGACGTCATCTGGACTAGCTCTTTGAAGATGTATGGGTGCTGTGATTTGTCAAGTGTTTAATATGTGCCAATCTTGATGAGCCTCATCCCATTTGTGCCCTGCAGGACACCTGTGAAGTGCATAATTACTGCTAATAAATTAATTTCCATTCCATGCTTTACTAATTACGTCTATTTTTTCTTGATTTTATTATTCATCTCCTTACTTTTAATTTTGTTAATAATCAGTGTCAAACAAAAGAAATAAAAATCAAAACAAGTTATGAGCTGGCTTACCAACTTAGCAAATGTGTAACGTGGTTTCAGTGTATTCTTTCCTGTGTTGTGTGTGTCCTGTGTGTGTGGGTGTGCATCCTGTGTGTGTGGGTGTGCATGTATGAACAGAGACACATTGCTAGCAATGGACAAATGAAATAGTTAACATAAACGGAAAATGGGAATGGAAATTAGAACAAAATTATTTCCAATCATTTTGAAAAATATCAGGAAAAATATATCTTGAAAGGTATATAAAATGTAGAAAATATTTTCTGTGCTAATGTATTTTGTTTGTTTGTTTGTTTGTTTGAGATGGAGTCTCCCTCTGTCGCCCAGGCTGGAGTGCAGTGGCTTGATCTCAGCTCACTGCAAGCTCTGCCTCCCAGGTTCATGCCATTCTCCTGCCTCAGCCTCCCGAGTAGCTGGGACTACGGTTGCCAGCCACCACGCCCGGCTAATTTTTTGTATTTTTAGTAGAGAGGGGGTTTCACTGTGTTAGCCAGGACGGTCTCGATCTCTTGACCTTGTGATCCAGCGCCTCAGCCTCCCAAAGTGCTGGGATTACAGATGTGAGTCACCACGCCTGGCCACTAATGTATTCTTTATGCTACAATTTATAGTAAAAATGTTAAAAGCATGAAAATGTCTGAAAATATAAGCCTGCGGCTGGGCACTGTGGCTCATGCCTGTAATCCCAGCACTTTGGGAGGCCGAGGCAGGTGGATCACCTGAGGTCAGGAGTTCGAGACCAGCCTGGCCAACATGGTGAAACCCCATCTCTACTAAAAATTAAAAAAAAAAAAAATTAGCCGGGTGTAATCACAGCTACTAAGGAGGCTGAGGTAGGAGAATTGCTTGAACCCGGGAAGGCGGAGGTTGCAGTGAGCCAAGATCATGCCATTGCACTCCAGCATGGGCAATAAGAGCGAAACTCCACTTCAAAAAAAAAATTTCTTGTAAGCCAAGGTGAAATGAACTGGAAGCCCACACCATGTCACCAGGACTAAAAGCGAGGGGAGATCAGAGCTCTATTCATCCATTAGACTAGTAGCAGTGCCCTCAAACTCAGCCTCCCAGGGCTTCTGTGCCTTCCTCTCCCTCAGAAGGCAGGGTGATTCTAGTGCACTTCATGATTTACAGGTACTGGGATGTGGCTTTAATGAGTAGCAGTCACCCAAACCTGAATGGAACGTCCTCAGAGAAGTTTAATCATTTTTCCATTGAGAAGGCCATTTTCTCTCCACTACCTTATAAAAAGTATAGAGACGGTGTTGTTCCTGGTAAGCAACAATGTTGAATATTGATCCTGTAGAACCTAGCCTTCTCCAAACAACCCCCTTGCCTCTCTAGAGTTACAGGAGGCTGGGGAACATGTGCTTCCTCTTCTTTGGCTGATCTTGGCCTGGTAAGATTCCTCCTTCTTCCAGTAAAGCCAATTCCTAAATTTGTAGTAAAAATCATGCCAAGCCCTACTATATAGCCAGCAGACCTAGGGCAGACCTATTTTCATGGCATCAGCACAAGTAGAACTGCATCGTAATTGTTGACGCTGTGAAGTACGCTACTTTAAAATATATACTTTATTTAATAACTTATTTTACATCATATCCCACTTTGATTTGTATTTGTACAAGTATCTCTTGGTTTAATTTACAGATGTGAAAACAGTTTTTCAATTATTTTTTCAAACAGAAACAATTTTCCTGTTTAAAAGAGCCTAAATTTGGGGCATTGTCTTTTTTAGGTCTCTAGGTAGGATGTATCAAGAGTACGGATTTCTCTTTGTTTTAGTTGTTTTCTAATTATTTAAAGTATTTTTTAAAAAATAGGTTTGAACATTAAAAATGCCACAAAAGGAAAAAAACTACATAATCACACACCTAGACGTAGGTATTGTTAACTTTACATCATGTTTGGTTACAACAATATTGAGCTTCATATTTTACATAGCTAGGATGGCATATATTTAATTTTGTAACCTGCTTTGTAAATTTAATTTTTCGTATAATTCTTTTCCATTTTGCTAGAAAATCTTACCATTATTTTCATTGGCTTTATAATGTGGAGTTTTATATGCACATCATAATTTATTTTACAATGCATATATATATATATATATATGCATTTTTTTGAGAGGGAGTCTCACTCTGTTGCCCAGGCTGGAGTGCAGTGGCATGATCTCGGCTCACTGCAACCTCCGCCTGGGATTACAGGCGTGAGCCACCGCCCCTGGCCAAGAAAAGATTTTTGAGAGATGTTCCATGGTGTGAAAACAAACAGATCAACAAACCCTGTTTGTGAGTGTGGAATAGTATGTATAACAAAATAATTGTCTTGAACTGTCCATCCACACAGGGTGTGTAATTTGGTGAGGTGGGGGCAGGAAGCAGTGGAGACCTAGGAAGACTGGAAGAGTGCTGAAGAAGGACTGAGCAATGCAGAGCTTCTGTGATGTGAATGCAATCATGCAGCCAGGAAGCCAGCTGGAGTGCCAGGCACCACAGAAGGGCTTGCTAGATGCCTGCAGTAGCACCTTCCATACTAGGGACCTGTATTGTACTAACTAGAGTTTTCCAATTGTCTAAAGAAAGACATAGCATTTGCCTAAGAGAGTTGGCCAGTTTCTTGATATAAAGAAAAAACAAAGACAGAAAAAAAGAATAACGTCTACTTTACCATCAATGGATAGAAGATACATGTTGCCTGATATTTCATTCATTACAGACTTCAGCTTTCCAGGTGGCAAACCTCAGTAAATGCCATCTGTAGGAAAAGAAAGAGTAGGGTTTTTTTCTGCATTTCATTTTTAGCTTGACAGTTTGGGAGGAGCAATTTGTTTGGCTTATATGATTCAGAGGAGGGATTAGGAAATAGAAGTCAGTACTGAGTTGGATACTGTCAAGATGCAGGACAGTCCTGTGATTGAGGGTCTCTATAAGTTTTTTTGTTTTGTTTTGTTTTGTTTTTTCTGGGAGACAGCGGTATTAATGTAGGGCTGAGAGCTGTCATTGGCACAGCAGCAATAACCACTCCGAGAAAGACAGAAGATAGAAGAAAAGTTAGAAGTGGTTGCTTAGTCACTTTGGCTATTTGCAGAGAGGTCCTGTCAGTGTCTTGTTCTGAGCTTGGTTGAGGCTGTTATGAGGAATGTTAACCTTTGTTGCAGGAACCAAAAAGGACATTCAGTGACCAAACGAGACTAAGGAACTTAGTCATTTCCTTTACCAGAAGGTCAAGAAAAACACATAGGCTTCTTCATTCCCACACTCATGTGCCTTTAGGAGAGACATGGAGGCGGGTAATCAGCAAGAGAGACCAAGAATGTTTTTGTTTGCTTTTTGTTTAGATTTTTCCTGAGGAGACATCTAGTGTTACCTGAAGAAATATTTATATTATTAAAACATGCTAATCTAAACAAGCACACTAACCTAACAATGAAGACTCAGGAAGAAGACCTAATTATCCAGAGATGAAACAAACATATATATGTGTGTGTGTGTGTGTGTATATATATACACATATATGTATATATATTTAATTTATATATTTATTTATATATTTTTATATATATTTAATTTATATATTTATTTATATATAATTATATATATTTAATGTGTATATATATATATATATATATACACACATATTCTAACTTAAGTAAGGTAAAGTTTTGATGTTTTTACTTAAAGAACAGAAGTCTCTATATACACATAGCAGTGCATGAATTTAAATTTCCAGAAAATATACACACACACACACATACACACACTCAGCTGTTGACTAAAACTATCTGTAATAACAGAGGCTGGGTGAGTGGAATGGGGATGTGATACGGATGATGACAATTTCATCCTAATTTCACATTCTTATTTGTTTCATGTTTTCAGCATATATTATTTTTATCATTAAAGACTGGCTCACATTTCTGAAATTGTAGATAATATATAATCTTAAAAGCATATATTTTTGTATTTAGATAAAAAATATTTTCTAATAAGTAATATAAAGTGACTCATAAGCAGTTTTGCTGTTTATTTAGTTCTTCAGGTATTTGTTTCCATCTTATTAAGAAGGGTAGTGGCGTGGCATAATCATGTGATTTTTCCATTTTTCCTTATTCACAGGGTAGCACTTAACAGTTTTTAGCTTGTTCATTCACAATGGAGCACAATTTTCAGATGCTTGCTGCAACAAACCACCTCAGACTTAGTGGCTTGAAACAGAAGATCTATTTGCTCACAGCTTCTAGGGCCAGTGCCTGAATTCGGTGTCCCTGGGTAGAGACTGAGGAGCCGGCAGGGCCTGCATCCCTCGGGAGGCACCAGGAGAACCTTTCCTCACGGGTGCAGCCTCTGCTAGCTGCCGGCATTTTTTAATCTTGGGACCTATTAAATTCAAACTCTGTCTCCATGGATACTTGCCTTTTCTTCCTCTTTCTGTGTCAAATCTCCTTTGCCTCTTTATTATAAGGACACTAGTGATTGGATTTAAAGCCTACCTGGGTAATTCAAGATAATCTCTGTATCTCAAGACTTTAACTTAGTGTCATTTGGAAAAATCCTATTTCCTTATAAAGTAATTTGTATGGGTTGCAGGGATTTGAGCCTAATATCTCTGGGAGGACACTCTTCAGCCGAGTACAGTGGCTGACCAAAGAGCTAAAAGAAAGTCAACCTCAACAACAAGAGCTCAGTACTCTAAAAAGGATTCAGTCACACAACCATCCTAGAGCAAGCATGATTATAACTGCAGCATATTCCCCAAAGAGTATTTCTTTCACAGAGAAGACCGTAGGAAGTTCACATTTAACTATAATTTAAGAGCAATAATTTTGCTGCTATTAAATATTAGGTGGATGATTATTTTTGTTTTCAGTATTTGGGGAAAGAAGATTTCCATAATATAAACTAAAATGCTACCTAGTGCCATCAACTATTAGCCTAAACTTTTAGAGTATTTTCACATGATTGTATGAAATGTACTTTTCTATTTTAAAATAAATCCCGCCCAACCTATACAGCATGAAAAGAAAATTAAAAATCCCATAATTAGAAAAATGGGCTTGACCCCCAAACAATTAGGGAATTCCCACATAATTATATAATTTTCAGGCAAAATTACTTAACATATATTATAACTGATAACTGGTTTGACTCATATTTTCAAGGAGGATTTTAGGATCAGAAAAAAGTGTCATTAATGTTATCATTTCCAGAAAAAGAATAAATGTAAAATAAATATTACACTTATTTATACTTTTGACTTATTTATCATAGGTCAGGAACTTGTCTTGACTTTTTTACTTAAACTTATGAATTATTAGTGGCCAACATTTAATCAATACATTGGAAGCAAATGCCAAAGGCTGATGTCAGAGTAATTAGAAATGATTTGTGCTGTAATGTTTTGAGATCCCAGGAGCAAGCATATAATTGATAAATGATAGCTACCAAGCATTGCCAAGATGGAGCTAAAATGTCACAGATAATGAATGTTGGAGCTGGGACTGTATTGTAACTATTTATGTGGACTCTCTCCATAACACATTAATATTGAGCCATTATGTTATAAGGGAGTAGCTAAGAGTGCAGTAAGCAATACACATGTGCACCTGCTGAGGGGTTTCCAGACTCCAAATGTGCCTACTCAATCTAAGCCATAGGCCAGATTTGTCCTACAGAAATTATTGGATTTTTTTTCCACGTGACTCTAAATTGAAAAAGGAATTAACCTCAAAAATGAGAACCGTGAACAGAAGAGAAATTTCTTCACATATAAAGTAATGGGAAAAGCAAGAGCATCATGCCAATCAAGAGGAATAATGACTGTCTTAAAATATCTACTAAGACTCAGTTGATTTTTGTGCTCATACAAATAAAAACAACCTGAGCCATTTTTCTTACTAGAAAGCAAATGGCATTAGTTTCATTTGTCCTTTCAATTGTTGTTTTTCTATAAAAGATATGAGATATTTTTTACTTTCTGTTCCCTGTGCCCTGGTGCACAAGCATGAGATTAACTCATGCAGATGCCAACCTAAGCTGGTGTCACACGAATAGGTTCATGTTGAAACGAAGCCCTCAAGACTGGATTTTTCACTTTCACTTGTTTTGCTACCTGTGTTTTCAGGGTTGTGCTTATTACTAGTTTTTGTGTGTGGCAGACTCATAAGTGATAGGGAGAGATGAATCTGTGAATGCAGCCAATGACTGCAGTTCAGGGAACTGGAAACCCTCCCAGCCATGTGATTGTGTGGTTAGGAAAAGACATGAGGCACATGGTGCGGAGTGAGGCTGGAAAAAACATAGGTCGTGTTGTGTGTCTGAACCCAGCCATTTATATTCAGTGCGTGTAAGGAATTCCACTTACAAATAGGAATTGGTTGATTTGGGCATCTGAATTTATCCAAAATTTCAGTGAGTGCTTTACTCTTAGAAGGAGAAAAAGTACGTGTCAGTGGATGGATTTTCATGCCTTATTTGGGTGAAGTTTTTTTTTCCAACCTCATCGTTTTTTTTTCCAAAGGGTTGATGTGAGCAGTAAATAATAGCTGTTGAATGTAATAGCCATATATTTTTTTGATTCACAGATACTTGGAGACAATAGTACACACTTACAATAGTGGCTAATTTTAATAATGAAACTGTATATCATTAATTTAGTTATCAAGTGAAATCAAATGTGCTCCACTATAAATAGTGCATAAAGAAGGGGGTGAACAGTTGACCCAGTTGTTGGAATAAGTAGATGAATCAATCATTAAATTAATTATGAATTTTTGATGGCTGGCTAGGAGGCAGAAATGTTTAATTATGAATGGAGTAGAAATCCCTGTGGAAAAAAAATCACATTTAAGAGAAAACAATCTTTACAAAAATATGTACTGAAATACATTTTACCAATTCAAGGTTTTACAACCCTGTTTTAGAACTGTTTGAACTATTTTGATACCTTGGGTAGCCTGGAAATGCCTTGGAAATTTACCAAATAATTAAAGTTGTGAAGAAAAAATAATCAGAGTCTCCCTCTCTCTCTCCTCCCCTCTCTCCGCCTTCTTTCTCTCTCTCCTACTCTTCCACCTCTCTTTCTTCCTTTTTTTGTTTCTCTTTCCCTCCTTCCCTCTCTCTGTCTTCTTCTCCCCTGCCCCCTGCTCCCCCACATCTTGCTCTTGTTCTACCTCTTCACAAGGAAGTGTAAAGCAAAACAGATGAAAACAAAAACAACAAATAACAATTTATATTGTCCATCTTTACCTATGTTACTTTGTATATGGTGCTCATGGCCATAGCGGGATAAGTTTTCAGGGCAAATCTGTGAGACTGACAAATTTTGAGCCTTTACTGGTCAAACCTAATAAGCTCTTATTGTAGGCATCAAGTAAGCCAAAGTTAGCTACAATTATAAATATGAAGTAATGCAATCATTTCTGTTCCTTTCATCAGCATCAATAAGTAGCCTCAATTAAGAGTCATGACCATAGCACATGTTCCATTTGCAACATTAATTTCATCATGAAACAATTGAACTAATTGTCACAACATCATAGGCTGTAATTAAGGATGCAAATGCTGTCTTCTGGTTTTGATAATATTGGTCAAGTTAAACTACTGAACACCAATGTCAAGAATGGAAGACAGTTTGAAAGGGACATAGAAACCAAACTGGAAACAGGTTCAAATCATTAGAAGTTTCATGCTCTTTGGGGAGTAAACATAAACTTGTTGACGGAAAGAAAAATCAATGACTCTCCTATCTATAGTACGTAATAAAGTAATTCAACTATACGGTCTCCTAGTAGAGCAAATAAAACACTCAGGAACATCCTTTTTGATTGCCTTAAATGTCATATAAAAATATGGGTGAGCAATTTGTACACTTTGCATTGATAAAACGTGTCAGGGACAGCAATTAACTTGAACATAATATAAGTGTATGAGAGTTTTTTGTTTTAGGAAATTTTGGTACTATTTACAGTCTTTACCTAAAATTCTAGTACTAACTCAATATCTATAATGAAACATAATTCATTGCAAAATAAAAGGAAAATTTCAAGTATATTACCCCTGTTAACTATCATTTCACCTAAGTAAGGTAGGTGTAGGCTCATTTATTTGTCACTACACTCTAGACACAAAGAGATTGTCTTAGGACATTCAGCCTGCTGTAATGAAATACCATAAGCTGGGTGGCTTGAAACAACAAACATTAATTTTTCATGGTCCTGAAGGCAGGGAAGTTCAAGAAGAAGGCATCTGCAGATCAGTATCTGGTGAGAACTGATTTTCTCGTTCATCAACAGCTGTCTTTTCTCTGTGTCTTCACATGGCAAAAAGAAAAAGATCTGTCAGGCCTTTTACAAGGGCACTAATCCCATTCATAAGGGCTTCACCCTCATGAGCTAATCACCCTGAAGGTGCTACTTCCTAATACTAATGTCCCAGGCTTTAGGATTTCAACATAGGAATTTGGGAGGGACACAAACATTCAGATCATAGCACAAGTAAAATAGTTTTTCTTAATAACAACAATAATGATATTAGTAAACTCTACAGAGGCTAATGGTGTGGAGTGACATTGCAGGCATTACCTCCAGTCCCCTGAGCAACCTTGTAAAATCTTCATTATACAGTCATCAATAATTTTCTTTTTGTGTATGATGATATCTTTGTTAAGTATCTTTTTAAAAAAAGAATTATCAACTTGAGAAGTAAATACTGATGTATTTGTAGATAAAATCTTTATATTTTACAAGTAAGAAAACTAAAGCTCAGAGAGAAAAGGCAAAACTTCTAAAATCAAACAACTGTGCAACAGTGACATGATTCAGCATGGTTTTTTCTAAATCCCTACACTATAACATTTGCATTTTTCCACTCAATGTCTCTATGAGGAATTTATTTATAATATTTGTCTATTCCCAGGAGATTTCTTTAAAGCCTATTTCTTTGTCCAATTAACTTCATCAATAACATGAATTATATACGTAATGACTCAGTACTCAAACTGCATTACTTGTGAAAATAATTGTTGAATGCCAGAATCAGGGAGGAAAGAGAGAAACGCACATAGAACTTGAGGAAAGTTTAGGTATTTTATTGATCTAAAGATTTCATGGTAGGTTGGGCGTGGTGGCTCACACCTGTAGTCCCAGCACTTTGGGAGGCTGAGGCAGGTGGATAACTTGAGGTTAGGAGTTCGAAATCAGCCTGGCCAACGAGAGGAAACCCGGTCTCTATTAAAAATAGAAAAAAGTAGCCAGGCATGGTGGTGTGCACCTGTAGTCTCAGTTACCCAGAAGGCTGAGGCATGAGAATCCCTTGAATCTGGGAGGTAGAGGTTGCAGTGAGCTGAGAACATGCCACTGCACTCCACCCTAGGCAACACAGCCAGACTCCATCTCAAAATTAAAATTAAAATTAAAATTAAAAAAAAGATTTCATGGTAGCAGCTAGCACATAGTATCTTCCAGGCACTATTCTAACACTTTACATATGTAACTTTAACAAGATCCTATAAATTTGCACTATTAGTACTCCAATTTAATAGATGAGAAAATAGAGACAGAAGTTGAACAGTTGAACAAAACCCTGAGCTGGCTGGCAAGTGGTGGAGCCAGGAGTCCAGAGTTTGCATTCTTAAGAACTAACTACTTCTCTATGATTCTTAGTACCATGAAGGCTAGTCCTTAACTTAGATCAGGATCCCTCTACCTCATGTTCAGCCATTCTTCCCCAATCACCCCTTATGTTAACAGTATGCTTATGTTGGGGACTTCCTGGGACAACACAGACCTGGAACACTTTATACCATCTTATCACCATTTTTCTCTTTTGTCCATTGGAACACTTATTAGATTATAACCATTTTAAGTAAGATCAACCAGTGTTCTTAAACTCTTTCTTAAAATAGTGATGGGATAGAGCTGGTTCACACCAGCTCAGAGGGACTATTGATAAATTGTCAAGAATTTTGAAAGCATTTTGCATTATTAAAAAGTCAATTACAGAAACATAAAATTAAATAAATTATACTAAAATCAAAGGTCATGAATACTGAAGACATTACTTTCTAATTATTAGGCATACGTTAGCAGGTATGCTCTTGAGATTAGAGACTGCTTACTTCTGTGGTCTCTGTAGGATGGAAATCCTATCAGATAGTGTACTCATGGGAGTCTTTTCTCACCTCTACATGCAGTGTAGCTTTGTGGGTCACTTAAAGCAGTCATGACTGGAGTATTTTACCAGACGCAAAGGTTAAAAACCAGGGCTTCATTTATTGTTTTGTAGATTGTTTTGTAGATTGTCTGGACTTTAAAAAATGAAAGAGAAAAATATTAATACTTATTAATAAATATTAATAAATTGTGTCATGTCTTTAGCCATTACATTGTACATAGCTCAAAAATGTGAGAAAATATTATTTCAGTGTTGAAAATTATTATCTGATTCAACAAAGAAGTTGTTCATGTCTTTGACAAGGGAGGGAATTTCCGACATACCTCTGCCTTGTTCCACCTTCGCCATACTCTTTAAGATAAGCAAAACCTTTATGGCAGACTTGCACTCATTCATTAATGACATTAGTGATGTATTTGCTGAATCAGATAGTAATCAAGCCTTTATTTGTAGTCTGATTTTAACAAATAACAATACAATTGCACCAGAGATTGGTTACATAGGCAAGAGTTTAGCCAAAATCAATGAAAGCTTTCATTTAAAATAAATTGGCTAGAAGAATTTACAATACAGAGTATGATATATTTTAGAGTAATTTGTAAATTCAGTACCATGCATTGTTAACTTCAGTAAAATTTTTTTAATATACTCGTGTGTGTATAAACACACACACACACATTTTTTTTTCTAGAGAACCAGTCGTTAAATATTTACTAACACTAACACTAAAAACTTTTATTGCCTGTGACAAGGGAGAATTCCCATTTGAATAGATTCTGTGAGTTTCTGTGTGTGTGTCTGTGTGTGTGTGTCTATGTTTGTGTGTTTGTGTGTGTATGTGTGTAGCTTGCTTATTTATACTACAAATGTAATTCAATTTACTAACTGGATTTAGCCCTGCTAAGAACAATAAGGGTATCAGAAAAAACACTTTTATTTACTGTTAACAGATATGAGCAACTGTCTATATGATTATCAGTGTAGATTACCAAAACTCTTGTTCTTCAACCACATTGACAGAAAGAACAATGTTGGCTCCAGGACTAAAATTTTTTAGTGTATATTCCTAGCACAGGTAATAGCTGGACATTGTTTAGTCATTGCATTTAATAGAGACCAAACTAAAAGAAAAAAAAAAAAAAAACAAACTCTGTCTCAATGTGATCACCCAGTGAAAGAACCATTGTTTTGTCAGTCCAAGAAACCCTAATTTGACATTTTCTACCACAGCTCAATTACATAAAAGTGCCTAGAATTCTATTCTGTCTTTGACCTTTACCTGGAGTGAGACTGCCTGTTGCTCATTGCTGCCTGTGTCAGACCCTGACTTCTCTATCATTCTCTTAAGCAAACAAACAAAAAGTACATAAATAAACATTCTGAATTTTTGTATTCTGTATTTGCCACTCTGTGCTCTTCTTTGCTGCTGTTCTCTGTTGCATTCTTGGCTGTTTTTTTTTTCAGTTGCTACAAAATTGGCAGGTGTCTCTTAGACTTGTTCTCTGTTGTACTTACACATCCTCTATCAACCTAAACAATTTGAAGACCCACTTTCATGACCCATTCACCAGCTTCAGAAACTTTAATTTTGTTACCAGAAATAACTCCAGTAATCTATTTTACTCAATTTCTATAACCTCCCCAATATGCCCACACTATGAGCCTCCTACTGTCTTGTTCTTGCCACCCCCCAAAATAGTAAATCCATACAATCCACTCTCTGTTCACAACCTTGTCTATTCCAGATCACTTGATAATTTATTCCCAACATACTAGCCCTTTAAGCTTTGTGAGTACCAATCTATCAACCCTCCATTTAGCCTTATATAGCCATCTCCTGCCATATCTACTTACAGCTCCAAATTCAGAAATTTAATCCTGTCTTGCCACTATCTCAGCCTTTCCTGTCTCATTGCCTTTCTGACATATCTGTCAATATTCATGCCCTGAAGGACTCCAGTGGTCAGTTAATTCCATGCTGGTACCTGGGATGCTGAGCAAAGCTGATGAAAATTTCATGCTCATGAATAGATAAGCACATGGACACCAGCATGAGAAGATACTGCACACTGGTTGATGAGCCTATTATGCTTCCGGGCCAGAGCTTGCATTTGTCCTTAAATATCTTCCCTCTCAGAGTAAAAGATTATTCTATCTTTAGGTGGACTATCAGTAAAGACCACAAGACTTGGTTTTCTTCATGAGTCAGTGTGTCTATGAGATGGAGTGCCCCAAGATAGAAAATACCTGGCTCCTTGCAGGAACTGGTGGAGCAGAGGTACCATCCTCATTGAGAATTGTTTCCATCTAGCTATGCATGCCTGACATAATCTGCAGACAAGTGGGGTCTGTGCACTTAGCAGTCCACGGTGGGTTAGTAAGCAAGTGAGAGTAACATTTAGAAATGCTTACAGCAACTTGACATTGTTGAGATACATTCATTCTTTTTACAAAGTTACCTTTCTATGTTGGATCAAAAAAAATTACTTCCTCATTGATAGTTGGAGAACCATTATCAATTGTTACATAAAAGATAAAGGCACTTGTATGTATGTGAAATTGCTTTTATTTTGACTGAATATGTATTTTAGATATAATTTCCTCGCTTTGGCCTCCTTCCTTTCCTCCACAAATATATTTCAATTGCAATATCTTCAATTCTCCATTCCAACTCATATCCATAGTTTTTCTTCGGATATCATCTGAATTTCTATTAACAGAGACAAGAGGAGCCACCTACATGGAGTTCCCATTTCACATCCCCAGTCACAGACATACATGTGCTTTGGAACCAATCTCATTTGAGATATGCCTTCCTCAGTGGAAGAGTTTTCCCTTCCCTGTGCATTGGAATTGGCCCCACCTGGCTTCTCTGGGCCTGTGTGTTCAGTTACACCCCACATTCCTCCCTGTGCACCTGCATTCCACTTTGGTACCTGTCTGACTCCTTCCCTTTGGCTTAGCCACATAACCCTGCCACTTCGCTGAAACTGTCATTTCTGAGATGACTTTTGATTCTTTGGAATCAATTATTCCAGTGGACAAATTGCAGCTCTTCTATTTTGCTAGACCTTCCCACAGAACTGCTCATCTACCCTTGACCTCTGGAAGTCCTTTCTCCCATTGGAGCTCCTGAGGACATCCTCCTGTTGTGCTTTTCAGGGCTGGTCTCTAACCACTTGTTCTTCATGTCCTTTGTGGGCTGCTCTTGCAGAACTCATTCCTAAGCTCCTGGATCCTGAGCACTGTGACAAGCACAGGGAACCTGACGGTGGCCTTCCTTTACCTTTAAAACAACTTGCAAATTGCTTAACATGCCTCTCCAACTACGCTGACTTTAAATTCTGTTGTATTCAATTTTGTTTTTGTTTCTTTGAACATCCATGTCATCACACTGGCCTAAAAAAATGCCTTTTCCCAGTTTTCTTTGGTGCTCTTCCAAATTCCAAGGCTTCCAAGGCTTTGTTGCAAAGTCTTCCAGAAGCTTTCTCCTCTGAGTTAACAACCTTTGCTATGGGCTTACATAATAGACTTCACCTTCCACACAAAAAACTTAGTACATCACTTTTTAAAGGAATTGCTTATTTAATTTTGTTTTCTCTCCAGACTACAAATGCCATTATAGAGGGTTTGTGTCTCTCTTAACATCTTTGGTATCTACAAGAACTAGCCCAGTACCTGGAAGATAATATGGTGAATGAATACCTGCTAAATGAAAATGCCTTAATATTTCAAAATCAAACTGAGATGTGCATTCTACAGTGAATGAGGAGCTGGGATCTTAGAGCTGAAATGAGTCAGTAGAATTTTATAACAGAAAGTATATAAATCTTGTTCCTTCTGCAACTAAATATTTACACCATTTTTCAACATTCTTAATCTATTTATTTCATCACATCTGACTTAGACATTACATAAACCCAGAGCCTCTGGGTGTTATTTTCACATTGATGAAAAAGAGCAACATTTGTACAAACTGTATCACAGTACATTCCCAAAACTGTCTCATTCGCATGAAAAAGGATGACCTAAAATTCAACGCTTTTGCTTTCAGAAAAGACAGTCTCCTGTAATTTAGGAAGAATTCAGGAATATGTTTTCTTAGCAAGCACAGACACACACACACACACACACACACACACACACACACACACGCACACAGGTCTAGCTGCTGCCCACGAATAAATTTGGAAGGCAATTGCAATCCATGGTTCAGCTCCTTTAGTTGGTAAGCCTCAAATGAATAGGATGTTTACCTAAGTCAGACGTAAAATACAATATGTGGATAACAACGACCTATAATATTTCGCAGCTGGCTGCGTCCATTACATCCCAAATGCCTGCCTGAAGCCAGCATACAGGCTTCCTCTGGCTTTGCTGACTGCCTGGGGATCACCAGAAGCCGAGGGGCAGATGTGGTATTTGTCACCTTCACAGCTGTTTGCTTCCTCTCCATTACATGGTAAATTCACTCAGTAAGGAAAAGGCAGAGAGGGAAACCTTCCTTGTAGATGAGCCCAGGCCTTAGTGCTTTTTCCCAACCTGCCTTCACTCACAGCTGACATTTTCCAAAAGAAGATAATCCAGGGAGAAGATAAATACCATGTTATTCACAATGATGAGCAAAGCTAGCCACTGGCAGATTGGGCTGATATTCTTTAAAATCTCAATCTGAGACTGCCCAGGAGAATTAAGTATGTCACCCACCCTGCCGTTCCCCCTACCCCGCTGCACACAATTAAAATAATGTTCACATACAACTCACGTCTAAATGCATGGTTATTGATATGATTTGGCATGTGTCCCCACCCAAATCTCATGTCGAATTGTAACCTTCAATGTTGGAGGAGGGGCCTGGTGGGAGGTGACTGAATCATGGGGTTGGACTTACCCCTTGCTGTTCTCTGACAGAGTTATCAGGAGATCTGGTTGTTTGAAAGTTTGTATCACCTCCCTGCTCTCTCTCTTCCACTTACCAGCCAGGCCATGTAAGACGTGCTTGCTTCCCCTTCACTTTCCACCATGATTGTTTCCTGAGGCCTCCACAGAAGCAGAAGCCTATATGGCCTGCAGAACCATGAGCCAATTAAACCTCTTTTCTTTGAAAATTACTCCGTATCGGGTATGTCTTCATAGCAGTGTGAGAATGGACTAATACAGTTATCTTTAACAACTACTCTTCTCCTCCAAATATACTTATAAAATGCTTTTGTAATGAGCTGATTTTTCCCTATTGCTGTTTGTGCTCATTTTTCCATACAGCCATGCAGAAATTAGCTTGGGTTAGAAATGGAGTTCTTGTCCTATCTGGAAGTCTCCCAAGAAATTTGTTACATAACATAGAAAATGTTTTAAGCTATGTGGTATCATTATGCCTCTCCCACTTCAAATGCTTACTAACTCTGAGAGCATCTTATAATTATGTTTTTAATTTGTGTGACTACTTCTTTATTATTTTTGCATCATTAAGAACATAAATTTCTTGAGAAACAACATCTATTTTGCTTAATTTACTTACAATGTGTTGGGCTGCCAACACAAAATATGTGCTGAATAACTGTTTGTATGTTAATGGATAAATTTAAGAACAATTGCATCTTTCAAGAAAGTATTTCCAATTTATTTTCATTGGAAATACTGACATGTTCAGAAGTAGAAAAAAATAGAGTAATCTCCAAAAATATCCTGGTTTTTTGATTGAGAGAGACATAGAAAATGGCAATCTTTATTTATTATTTTTTTTTTGAGACGGAATCTCGTTCTGTTGCCCAGGCTGGAGTCCAGTGGCACGATCTCCGCTCACTGCAACCTCCACCTCCCGGGTTCACGCCATTCTCCTGCCTCAGCCTCCCGAGTAGCTGGGACTACAGGCGCCTGCCACCAGGCCTGGCTAATATTTTGTATTTTTAGTAGAGACGGGGTTTCACCGTGTTAGCCAGGATGATCTCCATCTCCTGACCTTGTGACCCACCTGCCTCGGCCTCCCAAAGTGCTGGGATTACAGGCCTGAGCCACTGCGCCTGGCAGAAAATGGCAATCTTGTTCAAGACCTGAATGCATCTAAATGTTGCCTCGTAAGTTAGTCAGTGTTACTGAAAGATCAAATGAAACTGTCCTGGAAGTCCTATCAAAACAAAAGGTGAGCTAAACAACAAACAAGCATGGTGTTGTTCTTAACACATGTGCATAATGTTGCATAATGAGGGATTTGAATTAACCCTCAATTGTCACTTTATCTGAAAAGTAAAAACAGAAAGGTAGAGAGTGGAGGGAGAGACAGCCAGGAAGAAACAAAGAGGGAGGAAGGGAGGGAGGGGAGGGAGAGAGAGAGAGAGAGAGAAAGGAGCTCTCAGAGGACAAAGGACAGCATTATCTACCTTCATGGTGAGGATACTGTCTTGCAGTTTTCTGAGCGACATGAAAATGAAGCACCAGCCCTGCCTGTCCCTGGAGAGGTTGGCCAAGGGGAATAAGTGTGCTTTTTAGGGTCTGATGGGGAGGCCTGGGCAGAGTCAGCCCCAGGTAGTGGAGTTGGGACTTGCAGCTGCCTGAGGCCTTTGCCTTTGGCCTAAAGGAACAAGACTCTGCCAGAGGACTCTGGGCTTTCTCCCTCTCTAAATAAAATTGACCAATTTCAAATTCCGTGCCAAATGTCACTCTCTCTCTCACCTAATCTGATTATACTTTTACCCAAAAATCTTCCCGATTTGTCTGTGCATCCTTCTAAAAATTCTTCTAAGTAATTTTTTCTTTTTGCTCTTGTTTGGTTTCCTCAATCATTTTGCCAATCTGTTGTCTCACCAACAGGTTATTTTTAATTTGCTTCTTTTAATTGTTTACATAATGAAGTCCCAGCTATGATGAATAGGTCTGGGACCCAAAGCCCCTCCTTCCCATATAGTAGTTCTAACAAAAGGCCTGCCTTTCACCCTGCACCTTTGGCAGTCTTCTTGTCCTGCCACTGTAAGAGGCTAGTCCCTGCCGGTGAAGTTCCCTTCAAGCATCCCACTCCTGAATGGAGCGTCTCCCAAATAGTTCTTATTTATGGAGATCTTTCTGTATATATCCCTCACTTAAAAAGAGTATGTGTACTCTCTTTTGTCCTTTGGTTCTACCTCAATGTCTTAAAACATCTATATTCTGTGAACTCACTTGTTTAGTTCACTTTAGGAAATACTTGTCCATGACTCTTGCAGGAGTCTAACTACAGAAAATGGTAAGTTTTGGGGCCATTTTGAGGGAGTCCATAAAATAGTATCTAGTTTTTGATTATACACAAATATAGTTTGGAAACAGTACAGAGGGAGATCCTAGATAAATCTTCATTATGGGATTTTCTTTTCTTTTTTTTTTTGTTTTTTACAGTCAAGGTGTCACCTATGTTGCTCCAGCTGGTCTTGGACTCCTAGGCTCAAGCAGTCCTCCCGCTTTAGCCTCCTGAGTAGGTGGGACTTCTGACACGTGTCACCACACTGGCTTATGGGATCATTTTAATTGTTTTGTAATTATTGATTTGCATTTACCTTAATAAAAACCAGTGGCATGGATATTGTTAGTAAGAAGCTCTTTCCCAAAAGACAGATTTGAATCTTTTCCTGACATACGATCATACTCATAACTCTATCACAAGACCAGAAAAATAAAAATAATACAATAGAATGCTAAAATACAATTTGCAAAAGTGATGAATTATGACTCTTAAATATATATACACACATATATATACATATACACACACGCACACACACATATACACACACACACAAATCATAGAGACTTTAACTCTCTATTAATGAAGGAATCAGGAAAATGTTATAATAGGTTCAAAGAAGTCTTTATATACGTAAATATAGCCGTGTGTGTGTATACACACACACACACACACATACACACACACACACAGAGACAGAGAGAGGAGAGATGAGGAAATGCAATTTTAGGTACACTCACAACTGCCTTTTTCGGCATAGGAGTAAGGGAGGATGGCAGTATACCTGAGTGGGAAGTTAATGGACCTCCAGAAAACAGAATTAATTTGCAGATCTATAGGCAAGAATTCTTTTGCATTGCTACCAATTATTTACAACTTACAAAAGTATGTAATAGCTCAAAGGTAATAAAAGGCAACGTGAAATTGTGTGTTCTAAACAATGTATGATTTTCCACTGGAGACACCCAGTAATCTTTTTGGCTTATCCCAAATTTCCTTACAGGAATAAGAATATTACATTAATATGTAATCATCATATTAAAAATCAAAAAATTTTACAGCTTTAATTGAACTATATTGAAAAATGTTCCTGCTAATTGCTCAACAACTGAATCTGATCATACTGGAACTAATTTCCACTTCCCCAAATTTGAACAAAAGCTGTACAGCAAAGAAGGTGTGAAAACTTAATTCTCTCTTAAAGAAATTGTAGTGATGTTTTAATAATTTAAGAACAACTGAATGAATATATATAAGTAAATGTACAAAGTTATCATGACTCAAAAAGAAGGTGGAATCATATAAAACATATATCTTATTTTTGTTTTTGGTAGTGGGAACACATGCTAGTACTCCTAGGCATACAGCCTGCAAGGCACACCTGCTACTATACAAAGCTGTGGAGCTACGATGTGTAACCCTGAGGGTGTACACTCCCTTGAAAGGCACCCCAGCTTCTCTTGGGGGAGGACAGATATTTTCCTCACTACTGTAGTTCCACCCACACATTGAGAGTGACTGCCATGTTTCACCAGCATCAGTGATGAAATGGGATTATGCCCTTGTCACTATCACTTTCAGTAGAAGGAACAGCTTGAGAATCTTGTGCATGAAAAGCATTTCACAAAAAAACAGAAGCAGACATTTAAAAATCCAATTTCATAATTAATTATCCCAACACTTCATGATAATATTTATAGTACAGAATGTTTAATGTTTATTTTTTGACAGAAAACAATTCTGGATATTGGTGGGGTACGATGATGATGTTTCAAAGATATACATAGTGTAATGATCAAGTCAAGATGATTACCACCTTCGTCACTTTAAACACTTATTATTTCTTTGTGGTGACAACATTCAAAATCTTCTAGCCATTTTGAAATATGCATTATTCATTGTTATTTGCTATAGTCACCCTGCCTTGTAATAGAGTACCAGAATTTATTTTTCCTGTCTAACTGTAACTGTGTATCCATTGACCGACTTCTCCCAGTTCCCCCAGCCTCCCATCCCCAGCCTATGGTAACTATCATGCTACTATTTCTATGAAATCAACATTTTTTATATTTCACATATAATTAAGATCATGTGGTATTTGTCTGTACCTGGTTTATTTCACTTAACGTAGTTGTCCTCAAGGTTCATTCATGTTGTTGTAATGACAGGGTTTCCTCCTGTTTTATGGCTGGATAGTATTCTAGTGTGTGTGTGTGTGTGTAATTTTTTATTCATTTATCTGTAGATAGGTGTTTAGGTTGATTCCATATCTTGACTATTGTAAATAGCACTGTAATAAACATGGGTCTTTGACACACTGATTTCTTTTCCTATGGATATATAACCAGTAATAGGATTGCTAGAAAGGCTCAAAGAACTCACATTAAGAAAAAGGACAGTCTTTTAAAAAAAAATTATATAGGGGGCCAGGCGCGGGGCTCACGCCTGTAATCCAAAAACTCTGGGAGGCCGAGGTGGGCAGATAACCTGAGGTCAGGAGTTCAAGACCAGCCTGGCCAACATGGCAAAACCCCACCTCTACTAAAATTAAAAAAAAAAAAAATTACCCAGGCGTGGTGGCAGGTGCCTGTAATCCCAGCTACTTGGGATGCTGATGCAAGGGAATCACTTGAACCCAGGAGATGGAAGTTGCAGTGAGCCAAGATCTTGCCACTGCACTCCAGCCTGGGCAACAGAGTGAGACTCTGTCTCAAAAAAAAAAAAAAAAAGTAAGAAAAAATGAATATACATATGCAGAAGAATTTAACTAGACCCCTAGCTCTCACTATATACAAACATTAACCTAAATGATTAAAGACATAGCTATAAGATCAGAAATTATGAAAGTACTAGAAGAAAACAGGGAAATGCTTCATGAAATTGGACAGTGCAAAGATTTTTGAATAAGACCTCAGAAGCACATTCAACAAAATTAAAAAAAAAAACTAAACAAAGAAAAAGCTTTATATCAAACTAAAAAACTTCTGCACAGCAAGGAAAACAATCAATACAAGGAGTAAAATGAAGAGACCACCTATGGAATGAGAGAAAGCATTTGCAAACTATGCATTTGCAAGGGTTACTATCCAGAATATACAGAAACACAAATAACTCAAAAGCAAAGCAATAACAACAAAATCAGATTTAAAAATGAACAAAATACCTGAATAGACATCTCAAAAAAGACATACAAATGGCCAACATACATATGAAGCATGTTCAACGTCACTAATCATCAGAGAAATGGAATTCAAAATCACAGTGAAATACAGCCTCACGTTTGTTAGAATGGTTATTATCAAAAAGACAAAAAGTAACAAATGTTGATAAGGATATGAAGAAAAGGGAACTTTTATACACTGTTGGTGTGAATATAAATTAGTAAAGTAATTACACAAATTGGGATGGAGGTTCCTCAAAGGCAGAGTACTTTTAAGATATTGGAGTAATGGAAGCAACATGTATAATAAATTTGCTCAACTTCATTAATAAACATGTAAATCAACGCGGGATGCCATTATTTCTCTATCAAGTTAGCAGCATTTCTTGTGTGTTTATATGTATGTGTTTTAAATTATTTTGATGAAAATATATAGTGTTTCTAAAAGGATAACAATCATTTACAGATAAACGTTAGGGAATTATAAATTATTCTGATCCAAATCTTTGAATTATTTTCTCCTTAACAAAGGTATCTTCCTTTTAATTTCTTAATTTCAATTTTAGGAATAGCCAAGAAGGACATCATCAGGGATATAAAAACTTCATATATCAGAATATAATTTGGAAAATTATTTATAGTAGAAGAAAAAGTCTGACAATATTGCATAGGATAAAAGAGCCTATAAAAATCATGTTTATAAAAAATTTATAAAATATTAAAAGCTATGGGAAATGTTCATGACACAAAGTTAAGAGAAAAAAAAATTAGTTTCACAGTATGGTTCCAAAATTGTATTACCCCAAAGTTGAGAACAACAGTTCCTGAATTCCACTCACCATATGGGTTAAGGTTGGTATGTCCAATGAGAAGCTCTTACACCCACTGTGGAAGATGGAGGGGAGGAGAAGAGACTCATTTTACAGAGACACTTGCAAGCAGATGGGACAGGCCTAAATCTTAAAGCAGCCCAGCTGAGTTTCTTGACAATGCTGTGTATGAGTGCTTTGGCCTGAGCTAGCGAACTGTCCAAGGTGGTTTAAGGCCAGCTCTGCAGAGTCACCTACTTTGGTGATGACCTCCCGACCTGCAGTTCTGCAGCCCTTCCAGTTGTTGTACAAATCTTTGAGTCCCTTCTTTAAAGTCATTCATTCCTTGTACACAAAGAATGACCTCTATTTTACTGTTCAAACCCTGAAGATATCAGGATTGCAAATACAATCATACTAAAACGCAAAAATTCAATACAAATGTGCCTTCTACATTCTCTTGGATGCTCTATCACTTATTTTTTTTTTATTTTTTTATTTTTATTTTTTATTATACTTTAGGTTTTAGGGTACATGTGCACAATGTGCAGGTTTGTTACATATGTATCCATGTGCCATGTTGATTTCCTGCACCCATTAACTCGTCATTTAGAATTAGGTATATCTCCTAATGCTGTCCCTCCCCCCTCCCCCCACCCCACAACAGTACCCAGAGTGTGATGTTCCCCTTCCTGTGTCCATGAGTTCTCATTGTTCAATTCCCACCTATGAGTGAGAACATGCGGTGTTTGGTTTTTTGTCCTTGTGATAGTTTACTGAGAATGATGTTTTCCAATTTCATCCATGTCCCTACAAAGGACATGAACTCATCATTTTTTATGGCTGCATAGTATTCCATGGTGTATATGTGCCACATTTTCTTAATCCAGTCTATTGTTGTTGGACATTTGGGTTGGTTCCAAGTCTTTGCTATTGTGAATAGTGCTGCAATAAACATACGTGTGCATGTGTCTTTATAGCACCATGATTTATAGTCCTTTGGGTATATACCCAGTAATGGGATGGCTGGGTCAAATGGTATTTCTAGTTCTAGATCCCTGAGGAATCGCCACACTGACTTCCACAATGGTTGAACTAGTTTACAGTCCCACCAACAGTGTAAAAGTGTTCCTATTTCTCCACATCCTCTCCAGCACCTGTTGTTTCCTGATTTTTTAATGATGGCCATTCTAACTGGTGCTCTATCACTTATTATAACCCAGATGTGTTTCAGGGCACATTTAAACTTTTCAAAGAATACTTCTTCAGGGTTTTTTAAATTTTATTCAGAATTTCTTTCCATCCAGACATTCTGTCCATACCAATTTTAACAACCTCCTAAACTGGGTTAAAATAGTCTGTTATGGGTGATTTTGTCCAACTTTTACATTTAAATCCTATTTTTTCCTATGATACATAAAATCATGAAAGATGGAGGCACACTGCCTTCGCAGCAGCAGGAAAGGGGTCTCTGCTCATCGTTGATGTTGGCATTGATTCACATTTGCAGTGAAATGCCATGTTGGTGAGTGTGCAGGGAAAAATCCACTTTCCTACAGAGTTGGTGATAGTTTGAATTGTGGAAAACTTCTTGCAGGCAATTTGGTAATCTCTGTAAATTATGAATGGAAATGCCATGCCATTTGCCTCAGCAATTCCACTTCTAGAAATTTATCCTACAGCTATACTCACATATGAGCAGAATGTTATATGAACAAAAATACCCCATTCATCATTTTTTGTAAAATAAATATATTAGAAAAATCTAAAAATACATCATTATGGGGCAGGGAAAATTGGACTTTATTACAGCAGAATATCAAGTAGCCTAAAATGTGTTTGTTTATATATATATATATATACACATATAAAATTGCATATGAGTGTGTGTGTGTGTGTGTGTGTGTGTGCCATGCCGTACATTAACTCTGGAAGAAACATAAATAACATACAACTCTGAATGTCTCTGGGGAGATGGGGGACAGACTCAGAAGAATAATTTAGTGTAGGAACTTATCTTTTGATTTTTATGCTACACAAGTTTGCATAAATTAGTTTAAAGTTAGTTTAAACTTTTAAAGTTAAGAATGAATTTTCTCCCCCATGTTTTCCTCATGGAAGGGTCTCCTGTTCATAAGAAAAAAAAAAAAATAGTCATTTGATTCTTGATTCCCCAGTCTTTCTGTCATTCATTTTCCTAAACACTTAACATGTGATGGCTTGTCTGGGACAGTCTCAGTTGGCCTTCCTTGTGCCTAGCTGATCTGTGCCCATTTTCCTTCGAGTGTCCTGGTGTGAATGAGAGATTGCACAACACTCTTGAGAGAATACAGGTTATTCTTTGTGCATTTTAAGGGGATATGGACTTGATTGGCTGAGTACAACTAGAAGTAGAAGAAGGTACAGGAGTCTCCTGACATCTTCATTTTGATGAAGATGAAAGAAGCTGGATTGGCTTCCTGGCCCACATCTATCTTTTAATAAACCAGTTGGTGTAGTTTGAGGAGCCTCAGACTTCTGTAAAGGGACAGAAAGTGAACACTCCAGGCAGTAGAGGCTGCATGGTCAAGTTCCCCCATAGCAGCAGCATCAAAATATCGATAGAAAATGTGTATCAATGGGCAGGGCTTTGTCCCAATAATACTTCTTTTTATTTCTTTATTATTTTATAAACACAGGCAGAGAGAGACTTGGCTGAAAGGTTCCCAACCTTCGTGCACTTATTACCCTTCTTAGCTGTATGAATAGATAAATAAATTTGGAAAGGATAAATCTGGAGCATTCCTCCTAGGAACACTGGCCATTTTGTTCTAGCTTCCTTGCCTCATGCCTCCCAGCCCTGATTCTCTAGGGAGAGACACCAGTGAGAAGATGCTCATCGTGGAGTTTCCACAGAAAAGATATTTGGTCCCGAAATGAGACTAACAAATTCCTAGGGTTAAATAAATTACTTCTTAGCAAATTACTGTTAGGAAGAATGCTCAAGCTCACCTATAGAAATGTCTGAATTCTTAATTCGACTTCTTCAGGTTTAATTTTTGTGAAATCATTATAGCTGCTAGGGAAGGCACACCTGACCCAGTTTCCCCAAGTTCTGCAATCGCTGAGTCAGCATCCAACACCAGGCTCCCTTGTTAGTGAGCAACCAAAGAAAGACAGGGGCTCTTTTTGCTCAACCTTTGTGTGGCTATGTGTCCCTGTTTCATTTCCTTTAGATATAAATTCTGTTAACTAGTTCTTGCTTTTTGTAATTCTGTTTGTCTCTACACCATTAGTGACCTGTGGATCTATTTTGCCTTTAATCTTCTACTTCTCCTTGGCTTATCTTTTGAAAGAAAAATCCATATGCCACCTCTGAATAGAGTTTGTTTTGTTTGAGGAATTCAGGTCATTCTTTTTAAGCCTTATTAAGCATGCTATTACAGGCTTAGCTAGCACAAGGTGTTATGGCCACTATGAAGACCCAGAATCTTCAAGATCCCTGAAGGCCAGATACACAGATACAGCATAAACAAAGGCAGAATTCTAACTTCTCACAAATAAAAAGGAAAACACAATTTCACAGGCCTATTATTCTCCCCTTCTCATTCTGCTTTCAGGCAAACTGGCCTACCCTAGACTATCCTATGGGAATTTAAAAGGAAGAAATCCATCACTTCAAATCCCTAGTTACCTGATGACATAATATAGCCCTCAAGTAAAGTGTTCTTCTGAGAGCTTCCCTTTTTCTTCTACTACAGTGACACAGGAAAATGAATGGTAGCCATGTATGTTTAGCAATAAATACATAAATATGAATAAATTTTAATAGCTATATATCTATATATGGGCATTGACTGCTGGATATAGGTGCTTATATACTATTTTATTTCATCTTTACAACACTGAGAAGTGACTAATATTAGCCCTAGTTATAGATGAGGAACTAGAGATGTAATTAACCAGAATAGAAATCTGTTTGCTTAATCATTATATATCCCAATGTTCTCTGGGATGCATCCTACTTTTAATTGATTCTCCCTGTCTCTTTCTCTCTATATATATACACACACATCCACATATTTCTCAATATTGTCCTATATTGAATTATCCAGTGGTTATTTCTGCATAAATGTCTCACAAGAGCCTCAAGCTTGACCAACCAAAATGAAGATGTCAGGAGACTCCTGTACCTTCTTCTACTTCTAGTTGTACTCACCCAATCAAGTCCATATCCCCTTAATATGCACAAAGAATAACCTGTATTCTCTTCAGAGTGTTGTGCAACCTCTCATTCACACCAGGACACTTGAAGGAAAATGGGCACAGATCATCTAGGCATGAGGAAAGCCAATTGAGACTGTCCCAGACAAGCCATCACATGTTAAACTGGTCTGTGCTCAGATTTCTAGACCTGTACTTCCTAACCCCAGCACTGCCCAACCCTGCCCCACAACCATTTAAACATAGCGTCTTCCGAAATTAGGTTCTTTCTGTTCCCCTCTTTTCCTCTCCAGTCAACATTTACTTTTCTTAAAAGTTTCAGGGTTTTTTTTTTCTGAATTATCTACAGCAAAAAACTTTTTCATGTCTTTTGTATCTTCACATAGAAAATTGTTTTAGCTCTTACCATAGAATTTATCTAATTGTGTTGAATTCTCTTCTTTTAGCTATCTTCCCACTAATCTTTAATTTCCTTGGTGTCTCAGTCACCATCATATCCCTGGTGTCTAGCAAAATACTTGGGTCAATATAGACTCTCAAAAAATTACTTTAGGAACGTTAAATGAATGTGATACTGACAGAGATCGGAGTGATACAATTGCCCAGATACTTAAATTCTCTTTCAACCTAATTAAGTTTCAATTCCTTTACTGGACTCAATACAATGATATCCTAGCCAGCTTTTGTGCTGTGCTGTCAATGGTAACGCATTGTTCTCATTCTTTCCTCTTCCCTTCTCATTTAGCAGCATCACTCATGAAGTGGGGTTGCATTCTAACTGAAACAGAGCCACACTTAATATGCATAGCAAAACCACTCATATAGATGTGACTATATTTTTTAAAATGTACCTTAACCAAAAACTTTAAACAATGAATGACCTTTTATATAATTTTCCTTCTACAAGATATATTTCACTCCCTGTAAATTTTTAAAATGTTGTTTTACCCAAATACAGAGACCTTTTACCAAAGTGCGAAGTTCATGAAAAACAGGATAAAACTGAGAAACTGTCACAGGTTGCAGGAGTGTAAGGAGAGGTGATGATTTAATGAAACAAAGAAATATTGAATGTTGAAGAAGGAAAGATATTAAGGCAAAAACTGGTAAAGTCCAAATCAAATCTGTAGCTTAGGTTACATGTTACATGTAACTGTACCCATGTTACTTTTTTTTAACTGTTTAAGACTTTTATTTTGTTAGAGCAGTTTAGATTCACTGGGAAATTGAGAGAAATACTGTACAGAGATTTGTGTGATGCAGGGATGTCCCATATGTCCCCTGCTTCCCTGTAAACATAGCCTCCCCCATTGTCAACCAGAGTGCTCCATCAATTACAATTGATGGGCCTGCATATCGCCATCAACCAAAGTCCACAGCTTGCATTAGCGTTCACTCTTGGTGTTGTGGATTCTATGGGTTTGGACAAAGCTATAATGACATGTATACACCATTATGGTATCATACAGAGTATTTTCACTGCCCTAAAAATCCTCTGTGCTCTATGTATTCATCCTTCCCTTTTCTCCATCCCTTGGCAACCACTAATGTTTTAACTGTCCACGTAGTTTTGGCTTTTCCAGAATGTCAGTTGGAATCATACAGTATGTAGCCTTTTCAGATTGGCTTCTTTCATTTAGAAATACACATTTAGGTTTCCTCCATGTCTTCTTATGGCTTGACAGATAATTTCTTTTTAATGCTGATGAATGTTCCATTGTCTGAATGTACTAAGGTTTATCCATTCACCTGCTAAAGGAGAATTTGATTGCTTCAAAATTTTGGCAATTACAAATAAACATATTTGTGCAGTTTTTGTGCAGACATAGATTTTCACACTTTTGGGGGATAAATTTGATATTTTGGAAAGAAATATGGAAAGGAATATGGAAAGGAAAGCAATTACAAGGAATATGATTGTTGGATTGTGATAAAACTATGTTTCATTTTGTGTGAAACTGCCGAACTGCCTTCCTAAATGGGTGTACGCTATTGCATTCCCACCAGCAATGATAAAAGTTCCTTTTGAACCACATCCTTGCCAGCATTTGGTACTGACAGTACTGGATTATAGTCATGCTTTCACATGTGTAGTAATAGCTCATTGTCATTTTAATTTGCGTTTTTCTGATGTCATATAATGTGGAGCATCATTTCATGTGCTTGTTTGCTATCTGTGTTTCTTCTTTGGTGAGCAATCTGTTAAGATTTGGGCACTTTTTAAATTTTTAATTTTTGTGGGAACATAATAGGTGTATATATTTATGGGGTACATGAGATATTTTGATACAGGCATGCAATGCATAACAATCACATCCGGGAAATGGAGTATCCATCACCTCAACTATTTATCCTTTCTTTGCATTACAAACAATCCAATTATACTCTTCAGGTTACTTTAAAATGTACAATAAATTATTTTTGACTGTAGTCACTCTGTTATGCTATCAAATACTGTATCTTATTCATTCTATATAACTATATTTTTATACCAATTAATCAACCCTCTAACCACCACTACCATTCGCAGCCTCAGGTAACCGTTACTCTAGTCTCTGTTTCCATGAGTTCAATTGTTTTAATTTTAGTTCCCACAAATGAGTGAAAATATACTTGCCTTTCTGTGCCTGGCTTATTTCACTTAATATAATGATGTCCAGTTCCACTCATGTTGTTGCAAACCACAGGATCTCATTCTTCCTATGGCTGAATAGTATTCCATTTTCTGCACATACCACCTTTTCTTTATCCATTTGTCTATTGATGGATGAATTGGGTTGCTTCCAAATCTTTGCTATTGTGACTAGTGCTGAAAAAAAGCACAGGAATGCAGATATCTCTTCCATATACTGATTTCCTTTCTTTTGGGTATATACTCAGCAGTGGGATTGCTGGATTATATGTTATTTCTATTTTTAGTTTTATAAAGAGCTCCAAACTGTTCTCCATAGAGGTTGTACTAATTTACATTCCCATCAACAGCGTATGAGGGTTCCCTTTACTCCACGTCTTTGCCAGCAATTGTTATGGCCTATATTTTGGTTAAAAGCCATTTTAACTGGGGTGAGATGATATTTCACTGTAGTTTAGATTTGCATTTCTCTGATGAAGGCCCATTTTTAGTCAAGTTGTTTGTCTTCTTAAATTATTGAGTCCTAATTACTTTTTGTATTTCATTATATATAAATATAATATATGTTGGCTTTACAAAAATTAGTTTATATCTCTATGTGTAAATTTTTCTTTTATTGTAACAATTTTCTGTATTTTCTAATTGTAGTGCATTTTACATATTGTGCTTTGTCTATAAGTGTGTAGCCACATTCTCATTTTTAATTACTATTTAATACTGTGTTTCATTATTTGATTCATGCATGCCTTCAACAAATATTCAGGTGCCTGTTCTGGACTCTGGGGACATAATCATGAATAAAAATATCCCTTCTCTCAAGGGTTTATATTCTAGTGGGAGAGCAACACACAATTAAATATCAATTATAAACTCAAGCGTGGACAAATCCTATGAAGCAAAAGAGAGCAAGGTGACGGGTTGTTGTACAGCAAGGCAGGGTAGAGAAGCAGCCAGGGTTTCAGACCAGGTGGGCAGGGAAGGTCACCTCTGAGCAGAGACTTGAGTTAAGTAGGAGTGAGCTATCTGGAGATAGAGAGGCAGAGTTCCAGGAAAGAAAACAGAAAATGGAAAAGTCCTTAAGAGAAATAAGCTTCTTTTTTTAGATATTTCATTTATTTCACACACTTTTAAAGATTATGTAAAGTTTCTCCTGTATCTTCCTCTAGTATTTCGAGAGTAAGATTCTATTTTATTTTATTCTATTTTATTTATTTTATTTTATTTTATTATTTTATTTTATTTATTTGTTTTTTGAGACAGAGTCTTGCTCTGCTCTGTGGCCCAGGCTGGAGTGTGATGGTGCCATCTAGGCTCACTGCAACCTCCACCACTGAGAGTTCAAGCAATTCTCCCATCTCAGCCTCCCTAGTAGCTGGAACTACAGGTGTATACCACCACATCTGACTAATATTGTATTTTTAGTAGAGACGGGGTTTCACCATGTTGGCCTGGCTGGTCTCGGACTCCTGACCTCAAGTGATCCACCCACTTCAGCCTCCCAAAGTGCTGGGATTACAGGCGTGAGCCACCACGTCCGGCCTCAATTTCTGCATTTAAATCTTTGATTCAAACCAATGCATTTGTTGTGAGATTAGGATTTTAAAAATACTCTCGTGGCTGTTTAATCCCCATTATTTTTCCTACGATAATTTCCTAGAATTAGAAGGAATACATTCAAAGCATTGACTTTTTAAAGACGTTTGATGCATACTGTCAAATTGCCTACTGGGAAGATTTTAATTGTTTGAAGTCCTTGGAAGGATGCATTTCACCGTATCCTTAAATACATTGTGGATCAACAGTCTTTCATCTTCGGTAATCTAGTAGAAGAAAAAGAGCATCCCCAGTGTTTTTACTGCAGTCTTTTACATTGCTTTTATTTACTTATCTTTTTATTTGGTTATGTTTTATTTTTTATATTATCTTTTCATGTTTCTGCATACATTCTTCATCTAATCATTGTTATTTCTCTGTTTGAATGCTGTGATATTCTGTACAGGTTGATAAGAATTATACCTTCATTATTTGGTAATTCCCTTCATTATACCAATCTACGTATGATCAATTTAACTATCTCATATTTTAAAATTGACATTTTCTGAAAATATTGCTACTCAGCTTTGTTTATATTTTCACTTATATATAATATTTTCTTCATTGTAGTTTTCTTTGGCACCTAAAGGGTGTCTTGATGTCATTTATAATTATTACCGCTTCAGGGAATGGCTGGTTAAGTTCTTAACTTTTGATAAATATCCGATGGTGCTGGAAAAGGCTGGCATTAGGGGAAACTGAGTAAAAGATATGCGGAAACTCTTCTATAAACCTACAATTATTTTAAAATATAAAGTTAATATTAAGTTATCATTTTTGTTTCAAAGCTGTGGACTGCCATAACTGGACTAAGAAAAACAGAGTAGAAAACTACACAAGAGGCCTCGGGCAGAAGACAAGGAGCCTGTGCTGTGAGCACCGAGTCTGCTTGTGAACAGGTCAGGGCCATAAGCAGGCAGTGACCGGGAAGGAAGACAGCAACACCCAGGCCCAGCAGGAGAATATTCGGGACAATCTGGACTCAAAACCTCAAGAACAAATGATCAGACCTGAGACAGAAATGAGAATTTAAAAGCAGGCATTTTGAAAGCAATGTCCTTGGATAGGGTTTGTTTCTGTGAGTGTCCCTCTGGTGAAGAGTTAAGCTCTAATTCTGGGGGACAAATGCACCTCATCTTAAAGGGTCTTCCTTTTCCTTCAGAGCATGCACTCCTCGTCCCTCTTTTATATAGTTTATAATTTGACCATCTGTTTGTCGGCATGTCTCTGTCTCAAGAACACTTAACACTAATCCTTTGTGAATTTTGAGTAGACTAACTGCAAAGACAAATATACTGTTGAGCTCTCCGGGCTGCTGAGGCTGGGCTGAACCCTCTCCTTGTTTACTCACACTTACCAACAGATGCTAGTGCAGGGCTGCTGCTGCTGGTGTGGATTGGAAAGATAGAAACAGGAAAAAGCGGCCGGGCGCGGTGGCTCATGTTTGTAATCCCAGCACTTTGGGAGGCCAAGGCGGGCGGATCACGAGGTCAGGAGATCAAGACCACGGTGAAACCCTGTCTCTACTAAAAATACAAAAAAAAAAAAAAATTAGCCGGGCGTGGTGGTGGGCACCTGTAGTCCCAGCTACTTGGAGAGGCTGAGGCAGGAGAATGGCGTGAACCCGGGAGGCGGAGCTTGCAGTGAGCCGAGATTGTGCCACTGCACTCCAAGCTGGGCGACAGAGTGAGACTCCGTCTCAAAAAAAAAAAAAAAAAAAAAAAGAAACAAGAAAAAGCAAGGCCATGTTCTATCAAAAGACCATTGACTTAAATTTAATTCTACCTTCAAAAACTGCACTTCCAACAGCTTACTATATTACTTCAAATAATTCTTTTTTGAAAGTTTAATGTAAAATATTTAAATTATTATAGCATAAAATTTCAAGCTTGTGATGTGACCTGTTGTCATAATTATTATTTTCCCAAATCATGAAATGTGGAGGATTATAATTAAAGAATTTTTATGCTTTTGCTCTTCAATAGAATAATTTCATGTCTTGGAGAAATGTCATATATTTAGCTAAGGATATCACATTTTAAGAGCCTGTAAGAGAAATCATTTTTGATAAAAACCGTTTTTACATTTTTCTAAAATATAATAATGCTACTTTTCTAGAGAGTGCTAAAATTGGATATAAGAATTCTGCAAAGAAAAAGAACTACAACTTTAAGTACACTTTTAAAATACAGCTACAAAAGCGTACCTATTTTTCATAAGTAAGATTGAGATTTGCTCCATGGTCACTGGTGGAGTGACTGAATATACTGACAAAATTATACTAAATCTGTCACTTGCATTTGAAAAAAAACTCATAACCAATAAAACTAATTTTGATTTAATAGCATAATCAAACATTAAGATGATACTTTTTGCTCTTTTTGCTGATTTCATTGCAATTATATCTAAAACATCAAATATTTGAGAAATATCTGGTCCTAGCAAACACATGAAACCCCAAATAATCTTCAAAATACAAATTTAAATTGTTATGTTACATTTTCTGTAAGAAATACTATTAGTTATTCTTTATGAATAGCTGTGGTTTTTTTTTTTTTGATCAAGTTCACTCTCTTTATATTCTTCCTTTACTAGCTTATTTAATTCTGTGGATTTAACTATCTTAAGCTAGTGTGCTGGCTTTCAATCTATATTAATATCCATAATATATTATGTGTATGTGTAAGTATCTTTGTAAATACATAATGCTATATATACTTATTCACATATATGAGGAGACTTCAAAAAGTTCATGGAAAAATGGAACTAAAAGATAAAAAATTTTAAAAATAGAGACTTTTTTTTTTAACATAAGCTTCATCAAGCTTAAGATACTTTTGTAAGTAATGATAGCAGCCATTTAGTTCATCCTTAAAGAACCGAGACTTTTGGGAATTTATGTCAATGCAATCATTTTACATTATCAACTGAAGAAAAATGAGGTCCTTTAAAGACTTTTTAAAATTAGGAAACACAATGAAGTCAGAAGAAGCCAAATCAGGACCTTAAGCTAAATTTTCCATGGAAACTTGCAAAACTGCCCTTTTGTGATAAGAGGAATGAGCAGGAGCGTTGTCCTGATGGTGAAGGACTCTCTGGTGAAGCTTTTCTGGGTGTTTTTCTGTTAAAAGTTTTGGCTCACTTTCTGAAAACACTCTCATAATAAGCAACAGTTACTGTTCTTTGGTCCTCTGGAAAGTCAACAAGGAAAATGCCTTGAGCATTCCCAAAATCCGTTGCCCTGAGCTTGCTCTTGACAAGTCCACTTTTGCTTTGACTAAGACCACTTCCACCTCTTGGCAGCCATTATGTTGGTTTTTGCTTTGCCTTCAAGACTATACTGGTAAAGCCATGTTTTATCTCCTGTAACAATTCTTTGAAGAAATACTTGAGGATCTTGATCCTACTTGTTTAAAATTGCCATTGAAAGCTCTGCTCTTGTCTGCAGCTAATCTGGGCTCAGTGGTTTTGGCACCATTGAGTGGAAAGTTTGCTCAATTTTAATTTTTCAATCAGAACTGTGTAAGCTAAACCAGCTGAGATGTCCATAGTGTTGGCTAAGGTTTCTGCTGTTAATCACTGGTCCTCTTCAATTAGGGTATGAACAAAGCAAATGTTTTCCTTGCAAATTGATGTGGATGAACTGCCACTTTGGGCTTCATCTTCAGCATCATCTCCTCCCTTCTTAAAATAAGTTTTCCATTTGTAAGCTGCCATTTTGCAGGGCATTGTTCACATAAACTTCTCCTAACACATTAATGATTTCATCATTCTTCTACTCAAGGTTCATCATACACTGGATGTTGATACTTACTTCAATTAATAGCAGAACTCATGTTACTCTGATAGGGACTCTTTTAAAACTGATATTTTATCCTTCTCAGTGCTTCAAACTAGATCTTGTACAGACATGTTCTAATAAGTTAGTATGCATTCGTTTTGGTGCAAAACAAAATTGAAATGCATGTATAGTTTTCCACAATTATTCATTTCTGATGAATTTTTTGAAGATCCCTATATATACATAATAGGAACATGTTCTATTTATGCATGTCTAAGTGTACCTCTACTTCAAAAGTATTATATATATACACACATATATATGCATCAAGATCACAATCTATTTACACGTATGAGAATAAAAATATCTAATTAGACACTCATTTCTCCTTTGCAACACGCGTTCTTCAGCATCTAACTACTCTTATGCTTCTATCAATTTAATTACACTTTTAACAGAAATTCAGTTAAATGTTCCATCAAACCAGTCCATGACAAAACTTTTAATTAATTATTTTGCAGAAGAATAAAATATAAATGCAGAAAGAGTTGTTGTTTCTTTAAATTAGTTTAACAATTTGGGAAGACCTAAGTGGAGTTGCCAAAAACAATTCTGAATTACGTGTGAGCAAGTAACCTATAAAACACTGGGGGATAAAAATCTATAAGTAATCCGCATTCATGTTATTTTGTAAATACTTAAATTCTAGTCTCACTTTAAAATAAATCAAACTAGGATTTAAAAGGTGTCATATTGTGGGTATGGGTTATGCAGAACTTTGATTAGCAGACTCTTTCACATCACAAAACCTGGATCTCTTATGTAAAATTTGATAACTATAACTCTAAATTAAAAGTTAAAACAATATGTTGCTTTGTGATACCTCTTTTTAAGCAAAATGTTCAGTTTATCCGAAACATTGAGAGTAACAGGTAAAAGAATTGTGTTTGTGTTTATCATATATAATTTGTGTGTATATATAACATAAATTTGCACACACATTTCAAGCTCCATTGTTTTCTGTAGTACTTTATGAAATTTTTTGTAATTGCTTTAATATAATTTTATGTTATATGTATTATTCATGTAGTTGTATGTAATATTTTATTAAATATTAAAGTAAAATAGAAGTGGAACTCTTCTTATTTGAAAGGAGGTCCCCTGCCCTCTGAAATCACAGCCAACTAAGAGTGGCATTTAGGAGAAAAAGGAGGAAGAAACAGATGTAATGGTCATGGTAGGTTTTGGAAAAATGCTCCATCATTTCCTTTGGTTCCTGTTTCTTTGTCCCTTTCCTTTATCTGTACTGTCAAAGATTAACACTAGGCTAGTGGCTTTGCCAGTAATCCCAGCACTTCAGGAGGCCAAGACAATGTAACAAGACTCCATCTCTACAAAAAATTTTAAAAAATTTAGCAAGTCATAGTGGCTCAGGCCTGAAGCAAGAGGATTGCTTGAGCCCAGGAGTTCAAGGCTGCCATGAGCCATGAGGTCACCACTTTACTCCAGCCTGGGCAACAGTCAGAGTTAGACCCTGTCTCTAAAACACAAAACCAAACAAAACAAAAAGGACAAAATCAGCATGTGGTTTTGAAGGGAAAATAAGCCAAGTGACTTAGAAATTAATAGCGACAAAAGGAGTCCTTGTGGCTCCCATGTGAGAAATATAATCAAGCTTTTTAAATCATAAACTTGTTATCAGCTGTAACCATTTCTGTACAATGTTATCTAACATCGTATTTTTGTGCCAATGTCTAAGTCATAAAAATGCCTCCTCTTATTTTTTTCTATTTTTCTTTTCCTTCTTGTTTCATTAATGTATTTCAAAGCTACGCTATTTAGCCCAGTTCATGGCTCATATCTTTATTGCATATTGAATCCTTTATTAAAATTAAATGACACTGCCAAAATAGAAAAATAATTAAAAAGTTACATACAAAGATAATTTGCAGACTCTCATTCTGATCAATTTATCAAATTTACAAAATATTATCTGTTTCTCCTACAAACGAAGGATATTAGCAGACCTTGTTTTTGGCAATGATGAGTAGAAATTCCATATATATGTATTTCTCTGAATATATAGAACACTTTTGAGTATTTTATATGTTTATTAATAATTTGAACTACTTATTACATGAACTGTGTAGTTATGTTTTTAGTGATTCTATGTATTCTCTATTTTTTTATCATTGATATTTAGTGATGTCTTACCATTGTGGAATAGTAACCCTGGTCTGCTATGTGGATTATAAAAGTAGCCACCTCTCTTGTTGCTTTTCTTTCAAGTTTTTACCGGACTTGTAGATGTTTCCCAATGTATTATAACTGGCTCACACCTAATTCAGAAGAATTGTTTTGTTTAACTCTACTTAAGTGTTTCCAATTTATTAAGCTTACATGGAGATAAATAACTCTCTTTCTGCACTTACATTTCATTCTTCTATGAAATAGATTACCTATGTAACTAAAAAGTTTTTCATGGACTGGTTTGGTAACACATTTAAGTGAATTTGTGGTAAAAGTGCAGTTAAATTGATAGAATTATACGGGTATTGGGCTACTAAAGAGATCCTGGGGCACAAGATATTTGAGTATACTAATTATATACACATATTCTTTTTCCTAATTGGGTGTCCAATAGTTGCAATCCAATTTCTTCAGCAATTAATTATTTTCACAGAGATTTTGAATGTCACCATTTTCGTATATTAAGTTCTTGCATATATGTTTCAGAACCTCTGTTCTCTCCTAGGGATTTGTCTGTTCACATCCCATTGCCAGGCCTTTGTGCTACAAGGAAGGAGGCTTCCTTTGCTACTGTTCACAAGGGAATCACTGTTCTTAGCTATTGCAATGCTGGTGCACAGTAAAGAGTCCTTGCCCTCTTGCTAAAATGTGTCCCTACATTCCAGATAAATACTCTGTTCCATAAAGTAATTGATCAACCACATTACTCTGAGTTAGTGCTTTGAATTACTAGGTGAGCAACCTCTTTCCAAACTAACGAGTCCTTCCCAGTCCATTCCATTTCTGACCCAACCTCGCATCCTGTCTTCTCAAACCTCACACGGTCCCCTCTGAAACTCATGAGGAGTCATCAGAAAATCCCACAAACCTTAACTTCTACAAATGTTCTCTTCACCTGCCTACCCTTAATTCATCTTGCCTGTGCACTGCCCCTCAGCTGAAAGCAAAGCCCCCCTTTTTCTTGAATTCCAAGACCTTCATGGCTTGGACAAGAGTGTAGACACCATTCTCATTCACATGTGCCCCCTATCCTTTCTTAAAAGAAAATCTAAAGACAAAGTAAAATTCCTCCGGCAGTCTTATTGCCTGCTTCACTTCACAACCTAATATCTCCTAGTGGCTCCTACAGTCCCTGCCTCCAACCCCCCGATATAGTTTGGATGTGCGTCCCCTCCAAATCTCATGTTGAAATGTAACCACTGATGTTGAGATGGGCCTGGTAGGAGGTGTTGGATCCCAAGGCGGATCCCTAAAGAATGGCTTGGGGCCATTCCCTTGGTGATACATGCCAGCTGGTCTTTTATAAAGACTCTAGGACTTCCCTGATCTCTCCTTGCTTGATGCCTGTTTCTATGTGAGGCTCACCCTTGGCCTTCTGCCATGGCTGGAAGCTTCCAGAGACCTCACCGGAAGTCAGTGCTGGCACCACACTTCCTGTATAGCTTGCAGAACAAAAATTAAACTCTTTTCTTTCTAAATTACCCAGTCTCAGGTATTCCTTCGTGGCAATGCAAATGGACTAACACACCCTCCCTTCCTTCCATCTCCCACGCAGTTCAGGCTTCCCACTTCCAACACTCTAAAACAATTTCTCTTCTGAAATCAGGGAAGGAACATCTCTTCTCAAAGGCAGCCACTGTGGTGGCTAAATTCCATGCTCTGGAATCCTCAGTGTCCCTGCTGCTCCTGGACTTCCTTCTCCCTCGTGGTTCTTGGTTTTGAGGGTTCTTTTTCCATTCTCCGTTCTTTCATGTTCTAAATGTTGGAGTACCTTAGGCTTCACCCTTGCCCTTCTCTGTATTTTCTGCATAAGTGATCTCATGTAGCCTGTGGTTTTAAGGACCATTTCTATATCATAAGGAATTTATATGTTCATGACTCTCAAATTTATTTTGCCAGGTTCAAACCTCCAGTGAGTTCCAGGATTATTTTTTTCAATAGCACAGTTAACAGAATCAGCAGTATAGCAAGTATTTTTGTTGTTGTAGAAAACACCCTGAACAAAACTCTTGATTTCTTCAAATATTTTCTCCTATTAGTAGTGCCCATCCCGATAAATGACACTAACATCATCAAGTTTCTTAAGCCCATATGCTAAAACTGTTGGATCCTTCCCCTTTCCCAGTGCTAACATCTAGTGCACTAGCAGGTCCCACACTATCTTTTAGGTCAACCCCAAACTTGTCTGTATCCTTCCAGATGTACCATTTGCCTCTCAGACCAAACCATCCCATGGATTGCTTGAAATACTGTATTGATCTCCTGTGGTTTTCATTTCCATTGCTGTAGCCAGAATCGTGTTTTTGAAAATATCAACCAGATCATAGACTGTCCTCTGTTTAACACTCATGGTTTTAGAATAAACCCTGTACTCTGGTCCCAATGCCTTATAGTACTTCATCACAGTTTATTTCTCTAACCTCATATCTTCTCTCACTAGTCTCCAACTCTACTGGACTTATATTTGGACTTCAAATAAATAGGAATTATTCCCCATACAGAATCTTTGCCCTTGCCCCTGCCTGGAACACACTTTCCCCTTTGTTTTGGCATAAAAAGCTTTTTTGATTGTTATTATTATAAATATATAGATTTTCTGCAGACAAATGCTTTTAATAAGATCAACTATTTAACTATACAACCTGGACAATTTAACTATACAAACTGGGAGACATGGAGAAAAAGCAAGCCTTCCCCAAATGCCTCTTTTCAGAGGAAGGGCAGGAAGAAGGGCAGGGAGGAGAGGCCCAGCAGGGCGAAGGCAGGAGTTCTGAAATCAATAGCTGCTGGGGTGGCAGGGAGCACAGAGGGAAGATCTGGGGCGTGCAGACGAGGGGTGTGGGGACTGCATGTTTGATAACGTGGTGTCAGGGCCCCACGTTGAGGTAGAGCAAGGATGAGCAAGTGAAAGTAGATACGTGGGCTTGAGTCTCCGGAGATGGGTAGCAGGACCCAGATTCTCAGGAGCCAAAGGGGCCAGCAGACTGGGTGACCTCGAAGGCGAAGGAGACCCTACTGCAGCTGCCGCAGGAAGGTGTTGTCGCCTCCCAGAAGTCCCAGATGGCAGACGGGGCGGGCTGGACCAGCCCGAAAGGCCAAGCATCATCACAAAAACTGAGGCTCCAGGGGCCAAGGCTCGGCTTCAGAGGCCCTGGCCTGGGCACGAAGGAAGCAACCGCTCCATTTTTTATCAGGGGCCTGAAGGCAGACGGCCGGGGCTGCAGGTTCCGCCTGCCGCCCTTGCTGTCTGAGACCTCCAACCACAACGGCCCGTCGAACCTGGCGCTTCCCTTGCTGCACTGGCTGAGCGCCCCCAGCAGAGTCTCCGGGGTGCAGAGGTCCGGGAGCTCCTGGGTGGCGGGGCAGACTGCGGGGCAGGCTTGCTGTCCTGGGGATCCCCAGGGGCTCTCCTGGCGCTCTGGGGGCGCGATCCCAATGGTCACCGGGCTCCAGGTCCATCCTGGGTTCCGGGCACGACACAGCCCCCCTTTCATGCAACCCTCCCAGGCACAGGAGAGGTCTTGCCCCAGAGCGGTCTCCCCCGGCAGGGCAGGGCGCCTCCAGGCCTCGGAGACCACCCGCCGTGGCCTGAGGGGGTCCTGGCTGGGCCGCACCTCGGTGAGGTGGGTGCTGGGCACCGGGCGCCCCCACTGGACGTACTGAATATGGCTCTGAGTCAGGGACCTCGGGGGCCAGGGACTCTGGCGACCCTGGGGAGACTGCGTGGTCTGGGGCGTGCTGGGTGACCTGCCCATGGGAGCCGCCAGGGTGTCGGGCCTTACAGCAGGGGTTGGCCTGCCTTCCAGAAGCTCCCGAGGTCTGCGGACTCGGCCAGAGCTGCAGCGCCCACGGCTGGATGACCGTTGGCCTCTGCGCGCTTGGAAGGCACGCAGGGCGTGGGCGCGGGACACTCCACAATGGCGCCACGCACAGGCCACGTGCCCAGACACCCAGACTGCAGGAGGACACTGGAGGCACAAGCCTCCTTCCAGGTGCTGCCGGCAAGTTTGCCTCTGGAGAGAGGGGCCTAGGAGCTACCGTGGTCTCCTGTCCTCTCCTCCTCCCTCCGTCTTCCCCTTCTCTCTGCTCCCCCTCCCCCTCCCTCTCCTCTCAGCTCCTCTACCCCTCACTCTCCCTCCCCTGCTCTGCTCCCCTTCCTCCCCTTCTTGTGATGTCGTTCATATATCAAATAATTCAGCAACTTGAAGTGTAGAATTCAATGGGTTTCATGGTACAACCACACATGTGCACCCATCACCACAGTAAATTAGAAAAAAATTTCATCACCTCAGGAAGACGCTCTGTACCCTGTAGCTGTCACCTTCCTATCCACCCGTCCCCCCAGCCGCAACAACCAGGAACCCACTTTCTGTCTCTGTAGACTTCCCTCCTGTGGGCTCTCCTATGGCATCACTTAGCATGATGATTTCTAGGTTCATCCTTGCGGGGACCTGTATATCCTTCCTTTTCATGTCCAAAAAACGATTCCATTGCATGGATATAACACATCGGTTTGGCCTTTCATCAGCTGATGGACATTTGGGTTGTTTGCATGTTTGGGCTATCATGAAGAATATCGTCATAGACATTGGTGGACAAGATTTTGTGCAGACAAATATTTTCATGTCTATGTAGTATGTAGCTGGGAGTAGAATTTCTGGGTCTGTGGTTAGTCCATGTTTAACAGGAACCATCAAACTGTTCTCAGCCTCTGTACTGTGTTGTGTCCTCACCAGCAATGTTGCTCTATTTTATACTTGACATTTAGAAAGAGAATGTATAATAATACCTGCAGAAAACTGCAGATAGACTACTGACAGAAGGGCCTTCCCTTTCATTATCATAAAAACGAACATAACTCGCTGAAATGCTTTTAAGAAAAACAGCTAGTTTTGTTCTAGTAAACAAGATACATGTTTTATTCTTCTAGAATGGTTATTAATGTTACATCTTGCAATTTTCCTTTTAAGGAAATGGTGGTTGTACACCACAACTTATGTTTCAGAACTGACAATGATGATTTTATGTAGACTCCTGTAATTTTAAGCTTTTATACATTCATATACAGATTTTCTTTGCTTCAGACATTAATGCAGTTTTTCTTTTTTCCATTTTTTGCTCATAATATGTATATATGGAGTAGAATGATTCACTTTTGTAGCTACCAGGTGAAAAGATCTGCCTACAAAAACATTATTTGAAGGCTATTGGGCAATTGATTACAGCCATCACATTTGGAGGTCTGTTTGAGGTGGTGTAAGACAAACTGCTGTGGAGCCTCTCAACAGCATTGCAGAAGGCAACACCTGAGTGGGTCCAATCACATGGGCAAAAAATAGAGATTGACAAAATACCAAAGCCAATAATCCACAACAGGTTTTCTTTCGGGATTTGAGAGACAAACAAGTGAATGGTGAGGACACTGAAAAAAAGCTTAATAAGAAATCTTCACGAAAGTTCTGTACTTCAGAAAGGGGCTGATTATCAGGAGAAAAAAATGCACTCTCAGCCAAGGGGAGCAGCAGAATGAAAGCCCCAGGACTTTCCACTCAGTCAGTCATTCGTTTTCGTTTCCCCAGATTCCTTAAGTAAGAATCCTCCAGTATAAGATTTTAAAAATAAATTTCCTATGCTGTAACTTTCTTCTTAATAAGTCATTTCTTGATAAAGATGACAATAATTTTTATAGCTAAAAAGCCTCTTTAGGTGGTATTATCATTGGAGTGGACAGTTAATGCAGTAGGGGGTCTAGATTTTTTTTAATGTGTGTTTTCTTAGTATCTACACAGTTCTCCATGTCCTATTTGAAGTACAACCCAGTGGGTGCCATTTTGGTTTGTTTTTGGTTAAAGACCCTTCAAAAAACCACAGTCTTCCTACTGGTGAAGTGCAGGCAGCCATAAGTTAGTAGTCAAGTCTAATTATACCTTCAAAGGCAAAGGTGAGTAAAAAGTTATTTTCACAAACATTGAACATGTCTGTTTCTTTTCCTTCTCACAAACTAAGAGACAACTGATTTCTTTTGGTTAGATAATATTAATTAAGGTAGAACAGTAGTTTTCAATTAGAGATGACTTTGCTGTACCTGTACCCTCTCACCCCCACCACCCATCTGAGGACACTAGAGAAGGTCTGCAACTGAGGTTGCCAGTGGCCCTACTAAACAGCCTACAGTGATCAAAACACACTCCCACAACACAGAGTGACCTGCCCAAAAATGTGAGCACTGTGGAAATTGAGAAACCCTGCTTCATACCCTTCTCCTAAAGTTATTAAATTACATAATACCTATGTTATGTTTATCAAAACTAATAAGTTAACATTGGTTTCATCTATTGAGTAAACTCTGGACTGTATTTGAATTTCACTGGTTTTTCTTTTAACTTGATTTTCTTTTCTAAGAACTAATCCTCTTTAGTCTCTTCTAATCTGTGAGACTTGCTCTGTCTTTTCGTATGTCCCATGATCTTGATACTTTTGAACAATACTGGACAAAATATTTTCTAGAAATGCTCAATTTTTAAAAACTTATTTTTAGCACTTTAATTATTTAATTATTGTTTACCTGTCAACCAAATTATCCATTCAGATAGCTTAAAATGCTAAATCACTCTAGAATTCTTATTGAAAAGATATGCCATTTATCCTATTTTATTACCCAGAGAAATCTGGTTTCATGGTTTTCTATTTTTTAAGCTGATTTTCTTTCCCTGAGCACTGCTGCCTATACATTAGCTCTTTCTGTCCTCTCTTGCTCTGTTTTGCCTGAGCTCTGAGATCTTTACATTTTCTCATGTTTGTAGAGCTGATAGCTTCATTATTTTCAATAACTTGGTGCTAAATTTTGATCATAGTTTTCTTTCCTTCTGCTCTATTTTTTACTCAGGACTATTTGTCGGTAAACTCTTTAAAAACAACTTTATTGAGACAATTCTTATACCATATAATTTACCCACTTAAAGTGCACAATCAGTCGCTTTTCGTATATTCACAGATATGGGCAGCCATCGACCCAGTAAATTGTAATATTTTGTCATTTCAAAAAGAAACCCTGGACCCTATAGTTATTACCCCCTACCTCTCCACCCCATTCTCAGCCCCAGGAACCACTAATCTACTACCTGTCTCTAGATTTCCATACTGTACACTTTCATATAAATGGAATTATATAATATGCATTATTTTGTGACTGGCTTCTTTCATTTAGTATGCTATTTTTAAGGTTACCTGTGCTGCAGCATATACTTCATTCCTTTTGATATGCAAAATATGCTTCAATTCATGGTTATACCATATTTTGTTTATCCTTTTGTCAGCTGATGGACATTTGGGCTATTATGAACAATGATATTCTAAATATTCATGTATGAAATGTTTGTAGATAAATGTTTTTATTTATGTTTCAATTATACAGAGTAGTAAAACTTCTGTGTCATTTGATAACTATATTTAATCATTGAAGAAACTGCCAGACTGTTTTCCATACTAGGGATACCATTTTACATTCCCACCAGTATGTATGAGGGTCCAGTTTCTCCACATTCTCACCAATGCTGATTATTATCTGACTGATTCTAGCAATTCTAGTTTGTGTGAAGTGGTATCTGACTGTGGTTTTGATTTGCATTTTGCTAATGGCTAATGATGTGGAACATCTTTTCACTTATTGGCCATTGGCATCCCTTCCTTGGAGAAATGTCTAGTCAGATTCTTTATTCATTTTTAATGGGGTTATTTGTCTTTTTATTTTTGAAATTTAAATGTTCATTAAATATTCTGCTTACAAGTTTCTTATGAGATATACAGGATTGCAAATACTTTCTCCTATTCTGTGGATTGTCCGCTCATTTTCTTTAAAGCAAATTTTTTTTATTTTAATAAAATCCAATATAAAATTTTTGGTCATGAGATAGATAGATAGATGAAAGAAAGAAAGAAAGAAAGAAAGAAAGAAAGAAAGAAAGAAAGAAAGAGAAAGAAAGAAGAAAGAAAGAAAGAAAGAAAGAAAGAAGAAAGAAAGAAAGAAAGAAAGAAAGAAAGAAAGGAAGAAAGAAAGAAAGAAAGAAAGAAAGAAAGAAAGAAAGAAAGAAAGAAAGAAAGAAGAAAAATAGATATAATGACTTATTTGGGAGGGCTTACCTTGGAGGTTACGAAGTCAGTGCTAGATAAGAAATACAGATATTCATTTATTTCTGAGCTCCTTTATTTACTATATTTATCAAATGAAAAAAAAGTATGTCTGCCTGAGAACCAAAGCAGGGGTACATTATGACTATGACTTGTGGGTTCCTTAAAAACGTAACAAAATAATGTTTATGAGTGTGTTGATGTGTGTGTGCCTGTTGTGTATATATATATATATATATATATATATATATATATATATATATATATACATCTCCCCACTCTGTCCTCATAAGCCATTCACTGTTTAGATGAGAAACTTCAGAAATTCGCATCTATATCAACTCCTCTATTTTAAGGGGTCTGGGAGGAATATTTCAACTGGTTCTGCAACTAGGAGTAAATATGCTTATTGTTCTAAAGTTTGTCATAGAACATCCTACAACTCTTTGTTTGTTCACTCTGAGAATTTTCTAGATTTTACTTTGATGTTTACTCCTGTGTGTGCTCCTATACGCACATGCATGAGTGCACATTTGTAACAATTCATCCTATTCTTTTTCTCTCATCTGGGAATTCCATAAAATATCTGATCCACTTATGATCCCATGTCATTTTCCAATACTTCTATCAATATATCAATATACTATTTCCTTAAAGTTCTCATATTTCATTTTAAGAGTATTATAGTCAACATGGAGTTCAGTTTGTGTGTCCTTTAAAAATATTTTAGCTTCTATATTGTAATTGCTTACAGTATTACAATAATTTTATAGGTCAGTAATTCTCAAACTTGCTTATGTGGCACCACAGTCCCCTGGAGGAATTTCTAAACAAACTATTGAGACCCATGCCTACTAGGTCTGGGTTGGTCCCAACAACCTTCATTTCTAACATCTTACCAGGTAATGCCGTGATGCCTACCTAGGGACCAAACCATGAGAACCACTGCTATAGGTTTGTCTATCTTCTGGTTATGATCTGAAATTTGTGGGAATTGAACGAATTTAAGTTAGATCTTAAAAGAATAGAACATCATTTGACATCTAAGTTATATTTAATATCATTTTCCTTATTTGTAAAAAAGTGAAGATTTTTGAGGACCATTTCACAACATTTCATGTTCATTAAAATCAACTGGAGGTGGTAAGATGCCAATATTGATTCAGTATGTCTGACATGTGGCCCCAAATTCTGCATTTCTAACAGCTCAAAATGTGACAAAGTAACAGCAATTTTGATCATAACCTGGGTGCATGTTAAAATGCAGGACCTCAGGCACCATTCCAGACTAATTAAATCAGCTGCTGCATTTTACTAAGATTCCCAGGTGGTTCATACGCATTTTAAAGTTTGGGATGCACAGGTCTAGAAACAAAATTGCACATTAGAATGACGTGCAAAGCCCCGTGCCCTGCTATTCTAATTTAAATAGTCTGTAGAGCTCTCCAGTGGATGTGATTGTCAGCCTGTTAGAGAAGCACTGGGCTAGCTGGGCTGGCATGTGCGCACAGCCTTCTGCAGGCTCTAATATGCCATTTAGCCAGCACTGGTTGAGTCTATATGCCCAGTGTGCAATTGCTTCCTTCCATTCTCCCCCATGTTCCCCTTCCTAGGACTCGACTGTGTCGGAAGATTATGCTCCTTTGGAAAAAGGCCACACCTTTGATCAAGAAAATAACATCTGTCTGCTCTTCTACTATATTAGGTGATTAAATCTTAAAAATGTAATATAACTCAAAGTGAAGCTCCCATTACCAGACCATAAAGCCAGCACTGAACACAGTAGGTGGTGTATGTGTTGGCAGTTAAATGCTTATTGACAGAATATTTCCTGCAGTGTGGAATGATTCAGCCTTTCACTCTTCATTCATAAACTCTGCTTCTGTAAGAAAATTTTCTTTTAGACTTAAACTTCTGGGGAGTGTTTTAGAGAATAATTTCATGTTATTGCATTCTTTCTAGATTGAGCTCCTATTGTGTCCGGAATTGGGGGGTTCTTGGTCTCACTGACTTCAGGAATGAAGCTGCGGACCCTCGCGGTGAGTGTTACAGTTCTTAAAGGTGGCGTGTCCAGAGTTTGCTCCCTCTGATGTTCGGATGTGTTCAGAGTTTCTTCCTTCTGGTGGACTCGCTGGCTCAGGAGTGAAGCTGCAGACCTTCGCGGCAAGTGTTACAGCTCTTAAGGCGGCGCTTCTGGAGTTGTTCGTTCCTCTCGGTGGGTTTGTGGTCTCGCTGCCTTCAGGAGTGAAGCTGCAGACCTTTGCAGTGGGTGTTACAGCTCGTAAAGGCAGTGAGGACCCAAAGAGTGAGCAGCAGCAAGATTTATTGCAAAGAGTGAAAGAACAAAGCTTCCACAGCGTGGAATGGGACCCCAGTGGGTTGCCACTGCTGGCTCGGGCAGCCTGCTTTTATTCTCTTATCTGGCCCCACCCACATCCTGCTGATTGGTAGAGCCGAGTGGCCTGTTTTGACAGGGCGCTGACTGGTGTGTTTATAATCCCTGAGCTAGACACAAAGGTTCTCCACCTCCCCACCAGATTAGCTAGATACAATGTGGAGATAAAGGTTCTCCAAGTCCCCACCAGAGTAGCTAGATACAGAGTGTCAATTGGTGCATTCACAAACCCTGAGCTAGACACAGCATGCTGATTGGTGTGTTTACAAACCTTGAGCTAGATACAGAGTGCTGATTGGTGTATTTACAATCCCTGAGCTAGACACAAAGGTTCTCCTAGTCTCCACCAGAGTAGCTAGATACAGTGTTGATTGGTGCAGTCACAAACCCTGAGCTAGACACAGGGTGCTGATTGGTGCATTTACAATCCCTTAGCTAGACATAAAGGTTCTCCACGTCCCCACCAGACTCAGGAGCCCAGCTGGCTTCACCCAGTGGATCCTGCATGCACCGGGGCGGCAGGTGGAGCTGCCTGCCAGTCCCGCACCCTGAGCCCGCACTCCTTAGACCTTGGGTGGTGGATGGGACTAGGCACCGTGGACCAGGGGGCAGCGCTCGTCAGGGAGGCTCCGGCTGCACAGGAGCCCACAGAGTGAGTGAGGGAGAGGCTCAGGCATGGTGGGTGGCAGGTCCTGAGCCCTGCTCCCTGGGAAGGCAGCTAAGGCCCAGCGAGAAATTGAGCACAGCAGCTGCTGGCCCAGGTGCTAAGCCCTTCACTGCTGGGGGCCAGCGGGGCCGCCCGGCCGCTCCGAGTGTGGGGCGCGCCGAGCTCACACCCACCCGGAACTCGTGCTGGCCTGCAAGCACCGCGCGCATCCCCGGTTCCCGCCCGAGCCTCTCCCTCCACACCTCCCTGCAAGCTGAGGGAGCCGGCTGGCCTTGGCCAGCCCAGAAAGGGGCTCCCACACTGCAGCAGCAGGCTGAAGGGCTCCTCAAGTGCCACCAAACTGGGAGCCCACGCAGAGGAGGTGCTGAGAGCGAGCGATGGCTGTGAGGACTGCTAGCACGCTGTCACCTCTCACTATCATGCATCCAATATTTTGTTATATACATATGAGACAAAATGTGTGGTTGCTGCAGTCCTGTTGAGATATAATTCTATAATCAAAACTTTCAGGCCATAAAATGAAAATAGAGGTGACATTTTATGCTGCAGTATTTCCTGCCGAAAATGAAAGTTTTAAGGGCAAAGATTATGCCTCTTGAGTGCTGCTGTATACAATATCTTTCCTGCCATGGATGCTCAACACTTGTTAAATGAGAAATTCACCACAAGGTTCTGTAAGTTAGAATTTTGATCAACTCACTGAAAATGAATACAGATGACAGAGTGGATAGTTGCAACAGGCCCTGCCTGGAAAGCAAGGATCGACACGCACAGCTGACTGAGCTGCAGCTAGTTATGTTCTTGTAACTCTCCCAGATCCATAATTCAAAGTCTCACAGCTTGCACAAGATTTATCAGACAGAAAACAGTAATTACAAAGGCATAATGAAAGAATGATTTCCAGGGAAAGCTCTCTGGTGTACTGGATGGCACAGTAGGGAACGTATTTTTGTAGCTTTTAAGAAGGATGAACACCACAGGTAACTGGCATGATGGTGTGTTCTCTTTGGCAGCCAGATCTTCTTTTATTAGGACATTTCAGGCAGTCTTGGATTCAAATGAAATTGGAAAGTTATTCTAAAATGTATTAAAAGTAATGAAAATCAAGAAAGATTAACCCTCACAAAGCAAGCATGTTTCTTGCTGTTCCGGCTTTTAATAAGCATCCTCATGAATGGCTCATTTGATTTGAAAACAATCCTACCATTCAGAACGCAGCATGGTGTCTGCCTGGACCCATCTAAATATTACATCAATAAAGTCACTCCCTACTGAAAAGATGATGAAAATTAACAGATTAGGTCATGTAAAAACGTGAAGGTTCAATAATCTGTGCCAGCTAGTGTTTTGTCATTATCAGGTTAATGATGACAAAGACAAACAACAGAATAAATACATGCAAAAGTTTATGGGTTTATGGTTATGTCTAAATGTAACTAAATAGGTGACTGAATGTGGAGACATTGGCTATGCTGATTCAGTTTACTACAAGTCATCTTGAATGCCTACATACTTAATTTCATATTCTTTGCTGAAAACAATTCATTCAGCAATTTCAGGCCAGTGTTATTTGCTAGGAAACTGATCAAGCTTTGTTGACCAGAACAAATTAATTTGGAAAAACAATTCCATTTAACACGTAACTTCATGTAATCCCTTTTCTTTTTTTTCAAGCTCACCAGAATACTAGTTTGATCACCATACTAGTTTGATTAGCAGATAAATTATTTGAATCATGTTTGCAGGTTAACTTTTATTATTTCAAAGGAGAAAGCAGGATGTTTATATGTTTATGTAAAAAAGAGTCATTTTTATACATTTTGGAAGATAGGTTGTGAAAGTGTCTGACTCCTGATTCAAAATAAAAATGATAAAATATAAACTTAGAATTACAATATTTGTAAAATCTATTTGACTTCGAATTATTACTGGAAAGTACATTAATTTAGAAAATAGTATACTGAGTTTCAATCAAACTCCTACAATATGTTTTGAATGAATTAAAATGTGTCTTATAACAAATATATTTTATGAAAATCTACCAAGAAGTATACATTGATATATTCCAAACAGTAACTTGTTGATAAATTACATCTTGAAATCAAACTTTAAAAATTGATTTATTTTGTTCAAAAAATAATTATCTCAAAAATTATTGAGCCCTTTGAATGAAATCCTGATCTCTGAACAGAGTTATGTGGTAATCCAACACTAGGCCATACTTAACGCAGATATGCCCCTGCTGAGTCATCTTTACATGCTGCTGAGCAACAAGATTGATCCTTGGATTGTTTTAAGTAATTTATTGGACTATTAATACTTTAACAAAAATATTTGCATGTAAATTATAATATCAACTTTTCGTTTTTTCTTTCTTGTATTATCCTTGTTTCCTGCCTTATACTATCCTTAAGTCAACCTCAAAATTGACTCAGAAACCTTGAGATTCGGTGTCAAAGTTACCCTAGCACAGTAAAATAAGCTAGAGAGCTTTCATTCTTTTTCCATTTTCTGAAACACTGCATATATGGAAATTTGAATCATATTTTAAAAATATATACTCAGTCACATTTTTATTCCTCATGAATAAATTCTAATAATGTATACCTTTCTAGACTACTGTTTTTTAATAATTTCAAATTTAATGGCATTAAGTGGTTTATAGCATTTAGCACGATCTTAAAGTTTATAATTGTGACATCTTTTTCATTCTCTATATAATCATTTAGGGTTTGTCTATTTACAATGTTGAAAAATATTATTTTAAAAGTGTTATCTAAAGCTTTCCTTTTGATTTTGATCTTTTATATTTTACATATTGTGGCATTTTTGTTTTCTCTAACTTTATGTTTGCTTAATTGCTTTTCTAACTTTCTAAGTTGAACTGTGAACCTATCTTCTTATACTTTGATGATACAAGCATTTTAATCTATACTTTTTTATGCATGTCTATATCTGTATGTTAAAAATATACTGCAATACATATTTTGTTCTCAGGGTCAATCACATTTTTTGTTCTCTTAAGAATGACTGGATAGCCTGAGGAACAAAGTGAGACCCATGTCTCTATAGAAACTAAAAATCCAAAAATTAGCCGGGTACAAGGGTGTGTGCCTATAGTCCCAGCTACTTAGGAGGCTGAGGCAGGAGAACTCATTGAACCTGGGATTTTGAGGCTGCAGTGAGTTATAATCATGCCACTGCACTCCAACTGAGGTTAACAGAGTAAGATCCTGTTTAAAACAAACAACAAAAAAAGAATGGCTTTAAACTTTCAAAAATGTGTTATTTTTCTTTTTATTTTAGCTGTCCCATTTTTATTGAGTTCTAATTTTATTGTATTGTTGGCAGAAACATGTTCTATAATTTTGTTTCCTTTTTTGGTTGAGAACTTAATCTGTGGTTTTCATGTGGTGAGTTTTTGGTAAATATTGTTCATTTGCATGAAAAAAATGTATTAGCCATGAAATTCAGATTGCCAATAGTGTCATTCAAATGCTCTCTAACATTTCTTGTTTTAAATGTATTTAGGTTTAATGTAATGTTGGGTAGAGTTCCCATATGCACTCTCTCCATATGCAATTTCTCCATTTATTAACATCTTGCAAGAGTGCAGTACATTTGTCACAACTGGTGAACCAATACTGGTAAATTATTAACTGATGCTCATAGTATTCACCAGGGTTCATACTTTCTGTTGTACAAGGATGGGTTTTGTCAAATATATAAGGTTGTATATCAACCATTTCAACATCATACAGATAATTTCCCTGTCTAAAATCTCCCTGTGATCCATGTATTATTCATCTCTCCCTGCCCCCAAATCCTGGCAAGCACTAATCTTTTTACTCTCTATAGTTTTGTTTTTTTAGTTGAAATCAAACAGAATGTAGCCTTTACAAACTGGCTTCCTTCACATAGTAATATGCATTTGGGGTTCCTCGATGTTTTCCATGTCTTAATTTCTCACTTCTTTTTAACAATGAATGATACTACATTGTGTGGGTGTAGTAGTTTGCTTACTCACTCACCTATTGAAGGATACCTTCGTAGCTTCCGATTTTTGGCAATTATGAATAAAGCAACTATAAACATTTATTCACAAGTTTTCACATGGACACGACATTTGTTTTCAACTCATTTGTATAAATACCTAAGAGTATGGTTGCTGGATGGTAAGGCTGTCTCTAAAGAACCTGTGTCATTTGCATTCCTACAGCCATGATAAGGGATCCTGCTGCTCAGCATCCTCACCAATATTTGTCGGTTTTCATGTTTTGGATTTTATCCATTCTAATAGGTGTGTAGTGGCACTTCATTGTTTTAATTTGCCAATTCCTAATTAAATATGATTTGAGCATCGTTTCATGTGCTTGTGACCTGTGTACCTTTGATCTGCATATCTTCTTTAGTATGTGCTCAGAACTTTTGCTCAACTTTAGATTGTTTGAGTTATAAGTGTTCTTTTAATATTTTGTATTTGCACAGATTTTCTTCCAGTCTGTGACTTGCCTTTTCATTCTCTTAACAGTGTCTTTCAGAAAAGTTTTTAATTTTAACAAAATCCAACTTTTTTCTTTCAGGGATTATTATTGCTTGTGTTGTATCTTATTATTATTGTTTGTGTTGTATCTCAAAAGTCAGCATCACACCTACTGGTCACCTACACTTTCCCCTATGTTATCTACTAGAAGTTTTACAACTTTGTGCCTTTTAGTTCTATGATCCAATTTGATTTTAATTTTTATAATTTTGTTAATATTTTTTGTAAATTTGTTAATTTTGAAATAGTGTGTTAATTTTTGTTAGAAATCTTGTGTTAGATTCACTTTCTTGGAAGTGGATACCAGTTGTTGCAACATTACTTGTTGAAATGACTGTCCTTTCTGAGTTGCCTTTCCTGATGATAAATTTACTCTTTTTGTGTGTTTCTATATCTGAGCCTTCTATTCTGATTCATTGATTTATTTGCACATTTTATTGATAATATATTTTTATTTATTTATATCATTTATACTTTCTACTTTCATCTTTTTTAATAAAATTATATTTGTCCCCACCTTGTTCTTAAGTATTTTACATATACTTTTCTTTGTCCAAGATAAATCTTAAACATTACTTGACCAGAAAAACAAATATTAAGCAAACTAACATTTCTAGTCTTTTTCCAGAATAAAACTAGTACTTTACCATCCACCTTACATGCTACTTTTGCCAGGTATTTTATTTCTTTATACTATACTTGCAAATCAAAAATCAATAATTATTGTTACTTACGCAGTCAATTCTTAATTTTACTTATAGTTTTTACAATTTAATAGTTCATTGCTTATTTCAGCTCACTTCAATCTGGGTTAACTTTTCTGTTTTCTTAGGTAAATCCTTTTCTTGTTATTTTATCAAGCATATGTGTGTGATGAATTCTCTGTTTTCTAAAAACGCTTTTATAATACTTGTACTATTCAATGATAATTTATGCAGTTATAAATTTACCAAACGGCATTCTTTCTCTTGAACACTTAGATTTTTTCCTCTGGCCAAGCACAGTGGCTCACACCTGTAATCCCAGCACTTTGGGAGGCCGAGGTGAGCAGATCACCTGAGGTCAGGAGTTCCAGACCAGCCTGGCCAACATGTTGAAACTCTTTCTCTACTAAAAATAAAAACAAAACAAACAGAAAAATAGCTGGGTGTAGCGGCACATGCCTGTAGTCCCAGCTACTTAGGAGGGTGAGGCAGGAGAATCGCTTGAATCCGGGAGGCAGACGTTGCAGTGAGCCGAGACCACACCACTGCTCTCCAGCCTGGGCGACAGAGTCAGACTCTGTCTTAAAAAAACAAACAAAAATCTTTCCTCCATTTCTTCTGCTACTACTCTCTTGAGGAGTATTCTATCACTCTAATTTAGGGGTCAGCAAACTTTCTGTAAATGTGTCCAGAATTGATGGGTTCTTGGTCTCACTGACTTCAAGAATGAGGCTGTGGACACTCATGGTGAGTGTTAGTTCTTAAAGATGGTGTGTCCAGAGTTTGTTCCTTCAGATGTGTCCAGAGTTTCTTCCTTCTGGTGGGTTCACCGTCTAGCTGACTTCAGGCGTGAAGTTGCAGACCTTCACAGTGAGTGTTACAGTTCATAAAGGCGGGATGTCTGGAGTTGTTTGTCCCTCCCAATGGGTTCATGGTCTCGCGGGCTTCAGGAGTGAAGCTACAGACCTTCATAAAAGAAGCACATACCCAAAGACTGAGCAGCAGCAACATTTATTGCAAAGAGCAAAAGGATAAAACTTCCACAACACAGAAGCGGACCCCAGTGCTTTGAGCTGGTAGTGCAGGTGGCCTGCTTTTATTCCCTTATTTGGCCCCACCCACCTCCGGCTGATTGGCCCATTTTACAGAGAGCTGATTGGTCCATTTTACAGAGTACTGATTGGTCCATTTTACAGAATGCTGATTGGTCCGTTTTGACAGAGTGCTGATTGGTGCATTTACAAACCTTTAGCTAGACACAGAGCGCTGATTGGTGCATTTATAATCCTTTAGCTAGACAGAAAAGTTTTCCAAGTCCCCACCAGACCCAGAAGCCCAGCCAGCTACACCTCTCATAAAGACACAAATAGTAAATATTTTAGGTTTTGCAGGCCTAATGGTTTCTTCCACAACTACCCAAATCTGCCTTTGTAGCACAAAAGCAACCAGCCAATAAAATCTCATTGACAAAACAGGCAGCAGATTGCTGACCCCATTGAATTGATTGATTTTTTTGTACTCAATTTGCCTTTTGTCACTGATGTTTAAGATTTTCACTTTGTAATCCTAGTACTTTGGGAGGCCAAGGTGTGTGGATCACGATATCAGGAGATGGAGACCATTTTGGCTAACACGGAGAAACCCCATCTCTACTAAAAATACAAAAAATCAGCCAGGCATGGTGGCCAGTGCCTGTAGTCCCAGCTACTTGGGAGGCTGAGGCAGGAGAATGGCATGAACCCAGGAGGCGGAGCTTGCAGTGAGCCAAGATTGTGCCACGGCACTCCAGTCTGGGTGGCAGAGTGAGACTCCTTCTCAAAAAAAAAAAAAAAAAATTCACTTTCTATGTGAAGTTAGATACATTGTATTTGTGAGAGGGGGCCTGTGGACCAATAAAAACTAGTTGGGATGAGAATAATACAAATTAAAAAGGTGACCAACAATGATGCTCCAGAACTGGTGATGACATTAAGGAGAGCTGAGTGAGTGACAGTGAGCAGACTTGTTGAGGACCAACTGTTGGCTGGAATTAGTTGAATTTCATTGGATGAGAGTTGACAATCGTCTAGAACTGGAAATCTAATTTCTCTCCCAATAGCATGATTTTATCGAAGACCTAAGAATATATAAGGTGGCTTGGGAGGGTGGGGGGCATGCTAGATAAAATGACTGTCTTGAGTTTAAATCAGAAATGACTGGAGAAAAAAATAAAGCTAAGATTGGCTAAGATCACATTTTCTGACACGACACACGTGAGGAATTTAAAAGTAATATCAGACAACCAATAGAAAAGAGAATAGTTAAAAATGCCCATACCACTCTTTAGAGCTTAATAATGCAAGTTGCTTCTGATCGGAGGTATACTTTTTCAGATATGTGTTTGAATATGTACTCTGGCTTATAAAATGTGTCTTGTTTTCAAACATATATAGTATACCTCTGCTCTAGATATCCTTAATTCATTTGTTCTATAGAATAAAATAGAGGCAATATGGTATATTTGTAAACATCACTAATTTTAGAGTTGTAAGTGTTATGCTTGAACTCTAACCCAACTATTATTTAGAATGTCATTCTTTCATTCAAAAATGAATTTTATGAACAAATGCAAACTGTGATCCAAGCTTAGTAATTGGCGATGCCTACAATGATGCATTAGAGAACACACTGCCATCCTGGGTATTAATTATCATGAGAGAGCAAGACAAGGAAATTAGAAATTACATGAGAGAAAAATTTACGGCTTTAAAGGGAACAATCAAATTGCTATGGAAACACATGTGATAATATCGCCTCTTAAGTGCTTCAGAGATTTCTTCAAGGAAATGACAAGGTAGTTTTGAATTATCAAAATTTTAAATAAAGATGGGAGAGAATAGTTAGTGAGGTTATTTGAATTATTGAAATGAAACTATTCCAATGAGATCATGACCAATGTGAGGATTAATTTTATGTGCCAATTTGACCACAGTGCCCAGCTCTGTGGTCAAAGATTCTTCTGGATATTTCTCTGAAAGTGCTTTTGGATGAGATTAACATTTAAATTGGTAGACTTTGAGTAAAGCAAATTGCTCTCTACAATATGGGTGGGCCTTAACCAATCAGGTGAAGGCCTGAATAGAACAAAAGATTGACATACTCCAGTAAAAGAAATGTTGCCATCAGATTGCCTTTTGCTTTGAGCTGCAACATGGGCTCTTCCTCCGTCTCTAACTGGCTGGCCCATCCTGAAGATTCTGCACTTGTCACCCGCCATAATCACATGAACCAATTCTGTAATTTATTTCTATACATTTACACATACTAGTGGTACCGTTTCTCTGGAGAACTCTCACTGCTACAACCAAATAAACTGTGCAGATAATGGTGGGGATGGTGTTAAGTGACTTGACTTAAGAGATAAGCTAACCCCTACAACACAATTTATCCATGTCATTAACTTTCACTTGTACCTCTTGAACCTAAAATAAAAGTTGGAAAAAAGAAAAAGAAAAGATAAGCTTAAACTTATAGTAGATTGCATAGGATGGAGGAAGAGATGAAAGATGAAATAGTCAAAGAGAATGCTTACATTCTTTGCTTAGATCAGTTGGATAATTTATATTTTTTTTTACTTAAATAGGTGACATTCAAAATAATGAAAGGTGGCCAGGCATGGTGGCTCACACCTGTAATCCCAGCACTTTGGGAGGTTGAGGCAGGCAGATAATGAGGTCAGGAGTTTGAGACCAACCTGGCCAACATGGTGAAACCCCGTCTCTACTAAAAGTACAAAAAAATTAGCCGGGCATGGTGGTGCATGCCTGTAGTCCCAGCTACTTGGGAGGCTGAGGCAGGAGAATTGCTCGAACCCAGGAGGTGGAGACTGCAGTGAGCCAAGATAGTACCATTGCACTCCAGCCTGGTGACAGAGGGAGACGGAATCAAAGAAAGAAAGAAAGAGAGAGAGAGAGAGAGAGAAAGAAAGCTGCAAGTATCAAGGAAGGATTAAGTTTTGCTTCAGGATTCTGTTTATGTCAGCAATGAGACCAAGATGTTTGGAATTTGATTCAATGTTCCAAGCATGAAAGAATTATGGGACATGGTCAGAAATTTCAGAGTCAAATGGTATCCCCTGTCATTATTTCATGTTGTAAGAGTCATGAAATATGTAATTTCATGTAAATTTCATATTGTCATGAAATATGTAATTTCATGTAAATTTAGATTTTATAATTAAATGGGGATAACACCAATCTTAAATGATACCTGCATTAAATTTTCCATAGTTTGCACATGGCTTTGATGTTCACTGTTGGGCCAAACTAAAACATTGAAGAGAAAGCACTTGTTAAACTGCAAATGTCACTAAGTGAAAGTTTTACCTTAATAAAATGAACTATCTTAAGCTATAAGAAAGTTATGCTATGATTCCTTTAAAAAAAACCAACAACATAGTAATGATAAACAAAGACAATGGTATCAATCTTTTTAAGTGGATTTTGAACCTTGCTGGATGGGACAAGGAGAGAGCCATTGATAATAAAATCCATGCCAGGCAATAGGCTGTGTTCTGATTGGCACAGAATGCTGTCTAAGAAAGATCTGAGAAAGGCATTGATTTTAGTGATCTGCTTCTGAGGCCTTTAATAAAGGTCCACTACTGACTGGAATGCATGGAATTTACATTGTATTCAAAACCAGTAAAATCAAAGAAGTAAGAACTTATCCATGGCCCATTCTTAAGGAAATACCACACATTTGCAAATTGATATTTGGAAGTGGAATTGCCCAAATTAATGCTTGATTCAACAGCAGGAGATGCAGTATTTAGGCATCTGAGTACACAGTTTAATAAATTATTTCATGAAATATTAATATTATGACATTAATTTAAATTGATTTAGATACACAAACTGTAATAGGGGCAAAAAATTAAATGTTATTACCAAGTCATCACACATTGCTCTACACAGAGCTGCTGCCAGGAAAAGAGCATATTCAAATCTAATTTCACATCTTCATTAATGAACTGAGTCAGTGACAGATTAATGAAATTCTGAGAAAATAATAAATCAGTAAACATATTTAATGATCAGGGATGCATAGTACAAAAGGTCTTTTATGATTAAAATATAAAACGAGGCAACCTGTAAAGGTATGCAGAGTGCATTAACTCAAAAAAAAAAAAAAAAAAACACGAAAAACAAAAGAAGCAAAAAAAGTAACTATGGTTCCTATACCATTTCTGAACAAGATACAAATCATATTGAAAGCATATAACCTCATACCTTGTGATGCTGGAACATATATTTGCTTTTCTCAAGCCCTGACTCCCAATGTCTTTATTGTCTATTTTCTCTGTGAAATAAATCTTATCCTACATTTTCAGCCACCTACTAGAATCTTTCTCAAACCAGATAGGACAAACATGAACTGGTTCTATCTCCCAACTGGTTTGAGTTATTTGCCTTATGTGGAGACATTTTTGCTTACTAAACAGGAACTGTTTCAGTTTAAACTGGATTGCATCTGGTTACTTTCTATAGAGAGGAAATTTTCAATTCCTCAATGTCCCCTGCTCCCCACCGCCCCATACACACAGGCACACATTCAGCACGAGTAAGTTACCACTAATTGGTTAGGTCCAAGGAAAGTAATAGGGTTAAAATTTATATAGATATATTCTGAAAAAAAAAGCTATGTAAATTTTAGAAAAAATTCACTTGTTTCTTTCCCGAATTTTTTAAAAATGATTTTATTTGTTTTAAATTTTTTTCTTTATTACTCAATTGCCCAGGGTTCCCTATGAGTTCCGATTTCATAGCCATGGCCTGAGAACCAGGGCAGATGCTACAATACTCTTTTTCTCCTACTGGATCTTATACTCTTTTTTCCCTTCTCACTGGCTAGCATGCTCAGGGTCCATGTTTTATTCATTTTTTAAATTATAGGGCCTAAGAGGAATTCCCCACAGAGAAGTGCAGTGGCTGTGGCAGATCATGGCCAGACTACTTCATCAGGTAAGACCCAGATCCATTCCTCCTCACTGGGTGATGCCTCCCTGAGGGAATTTCATCAACTCCAGCCAGGGGTTTACAAACAGGGGCTGGAACAGAGCCCCTGGAGGGAAGGGCAGCTGTGGTTCCTGTGGATCAGTGGACTTAGTCTTTCCTTCCTGCCGGCTCTGAAGAGTCTGGGCAGTCTGAACGAGGGGGATTCCCCCCATTGCAGCACACCTGCCCTGCCAAGGGACACCCAGACTCCTTCTTTAAGTGGGTCCCTGATCCCTTGCCTCCTGACTATGTAAGACCTCCCAACAGGGGTTACCAGACACATTATACAGGAGAGTTCCAGCTGGCATCATGTCAGTGCCCCTCTGGGATGGAGCTCCAGGAGGAAGGAGCAGGCAGCCATCTTTGCCGTTCTGCAGCCTCCACTGGTGATACCCCCAGGTGTAGGAGAGACCCAGGTGAACAGGGTCTGGAGTGGATCCGCAGCAAACCAGAGAAGCCCTACAGAAGAGGGGCCTGACTGTTAAAAGAAAAACAGACAAACAGAAAGCAACAACAACATCATCATCAACAAAAAAGACCTGAGAAAAAATGTCATCCAAAGGTCAACAGACTCAAAGATCACAGGTAGATAAACCCACAAAGATGAGAAAGAATCAACACAAAAACACTGAAAACTCAAAAACCCAGAGTGCCTCTTCTCCTCCAAATGATTGCAGCACCTCTCCAGCAAGGGCAGAGAACTGGACTGAGGCTGAGATAGATGAACTGACAAAAGTAGGCTTCTGAAAGTGGGTAATAACAAATTTCACTGAGTTAAAGCAACACGTTCTAACCCAATGTAAAGAAGCTAAGAACCATGATAAATCAATACAGGAACTGGTAACCAGAAAAATCAGTTTAGAGCAAAACATAAATGATCTGACGGAGCCAAAAAACACAAGAACTTCACAATGCAACCACAAGTATCAATAGCTGCATAGACAAAGCAGAGGAAAGAATGTCAGAGCTCGAAGAGTATCATGCTGAAATAAGACAAGCAGACAAGATTAGGTTTAAAAAGAAAGAAAAGAAACATGCTGAGAACTATGGGATCACATAAACAAACATGCTGAGAACTATGGGATTGCATAAAAAGATCAAACCTGTAACTGACTGGAGTACCTAAAAGAGATGGTGAGAAGGGAACCAAGTTGGAAAACACACTTAAAGTTATAAGCCAGGACAACTTTTCCAACCTAGCAAGACAGGCCAACGTTCAAATTCAGGACACACAGAGAATCTCAATAAGATATTCCATGAGAAGGAAGATCAACCCCATGACACCTAATCATCAGATTCTCCAAGGTGAAAATGAAGGAAATAAGGCTAAGGGCAGCCAGAGAGAAATGCCAGGTCAGCTACAAAGGGAAGCCCATTAGATTAACAGTGGATCTCTCAGCAGAAATCCTAGCAGCGCAGAGAGATTGGGGACCAATATTCAACATTCTTAAAGAAAAGAATTTCCAATTCAGAATTTCATATCCAGCCAAACTAAGCTTCATATGCGAAAGAGAAATAAGATCCTTTTTAGACAAGCAAATGCAGAGAGAATTTGTCATCACCAGGCCTTCCTTGAAAGAACTCCTGAAGGAATCACTAAATATGGAAAGGAAAAACCATCACCAGGCACTACGAAGACACACTGAAGTACACAGACTAACAATGCTATTAATCAACTACATCAACAAGTCTGCAAAATAACCAGCTAGCATCACGATGACAGGATCAAATTCACACATAACAATGTTAACTTTAAATGCTAATGAGCTAAATGCCCCATTTAAAATACACAGAATGGCAAACTGGATAAAGACTCAAGACCCGTCAGTGTGCTGTATTCAAGAGATCCATCTCATGTGCAAACACAGACAGGCTCAAAATAAAGGGATAGAGGAAACTTTACCAAGCAAATGTAAAATAGTAAAAAAAAGCAGTGGTTGCAATCCTAGTTTCTGACAGACTATAAACCAACAAAGATCAGAAAAGACAAAGAAAGGCATTATATGATGGTGAAGGTTTCAATTCATCAGGAAGAGCTAACTATCCTAAATATGTTTACACCAATACAGGAATACCCAGATTCATAAAAAAATTCTTAGAGACCTGTAAAGAGACAGACTCACACACAATAATAGTGGGAGATTTTAACCCACTCTCAAAGAATTAGATGGATCATTGAGCCAGAAAATTAACAAAGATATTCAGAACTTGAACTCAGCTCTGGATCAAGTGGACCTGATAGATAACTGCAGAACTCTCCACCCAACAACAGAATATACATTATTCTCATTGCCACATGGCATTTACTCTAAAATTGATCACATAATTGGAAGCATAACACTCCTCAGCAAATGTAAGAGGTATTACACTACCTGACTTCAAACTATAATACAAGGCTACAGTAACCAAAATAGCCTGGTACAAAAACAGACACACAGGCCAATGTAACAGAATAGATAACTCAGAAATAAGACCATGCATCTACAACCATCTGATCTTTGACAAATCTAACAAAAATAAGCAATGGGGAAAGGTTTTCCTATGAATAAATGGTGCTGGGAAAACCAGCTAGCCATATGCAGAAAATTGAAACTGGACCACTTTCTTACACCTTATATAAAAATTAACTCAAAATGGAATAAAGACTTAAATGTAAAACCCAAAAGTATAAAAACCCTATAAAATATCTGGGCAATACCACTCAGGACATAGGCAAGGGTGAAGATTTCATGATGAAAACGTCAAAAGCAATTGCAACAAAACCAAAAATTAACAAGTAGAATCTGATTAAACTAAAGAGCTTCTCCACAGCAAAAGAAATTATCATCAGAGTGAACAGACAATCTACAGAATGGGAGAAAATGTTCGCAATTTATCCATCTGACAAATGTCTAATGTCAAAAATCTACAAGGAACATAAACAAATTTATAAGTAAAAAACAAATAACCACATTAAAATGTGGGCAAAGGACATGAACAGACACTTCTCAAGATGTGTCCAACAAACATGAAGGAAAGCTCAACATCACTGATCATTAGAGAAATGCAAATCAAAACCACAACAACATTCCATCTCACGCTAGTCAGAATGGAGATTATTAAAAAGTCAAGAGATAACAGATGAATGCTTTTACATTGTTGGTGGGAATGTAAATTAGTTCAACCATTGTGAAAGACAGTGTGGGGATTCCTCAAAGATCTAGAACTAAAAATACCATTTGACCCAGCAATCCTATTACTGGGTATAAACCCAAAGGAATATAAATCTTTCTGTTATGAAGATACATGCACATACATGTTCATTGCAGCATTATGCACAATCGCAAAGACATGGAACGAACCTAGGTGCCCATCAATGGTGGACTGGATAAAGAAATTGTGGTACATATATTCCATGGAATACTATGCAGCCAAAACAAGGAATGAGATCATGTCCTTTGCAGTGAGATGGATGGAGCTGGAAGCCATTATCTTCACCAAACTAATGTTCTCACTTATAAGTGGTAGCTAAACAGTGAGAACACAAAAACACAGGGAGGTGAACAACACACATTGAGTCCTGTCAGGGGGCACGGGAAGGAAGAGCATCAGGAAAAATAGCAAATACATGCCTGGCTTAATACCTGGGTGATGGGTGGATAGGTGCAGCAAACTACTGTCACAGGGTCCTTGGGGTGTCACTTCACCAGCTGGAAACCACTGTGGTCAGTGGTGCCTTCTTCCTGAGTATTGCTCATGCCTCCTGGGCCCATTCCATCTACTTGGCCTGACATGCTGTGCTTGGCTTGCACTACAGGGCCAGATTTCACCCCTGCCAAGCAAGAGCCAGGTGCGGAGTAGTGAGGGCTGTGTGAGTAACTGAGCATGGGGTGCAGCCACTGCACACAGCCAGACACACTGGCTGCTGCAGTGGGGCAGGCAGTTCCAGGTGCCAGCACATATGCTAGCTCCATGTAAGGCTGTGAATGGACCAGATGTACTACACATAGCATCTGCTGTGGGCACCCACATCTGGATGAGGAGAATGCAGTGGCTCCGAGGCTTGGAGACATCAGGAACTGCAGAAACCCAAAGAGAATGTAACAGCCCTGGCTCAGGGAGCCTCTAGGTCTGGGCTTCCAAAAGGGCCACAACTCTTGTCTCCTTGTCGCCCACAATGTGGCAAGTGTTGGGGGCTTTTTTCACCCCTGTTCTGTGACAGCTCTTTTAGTCCTGCCCTTTGGTTGGTCCAGAGTTCTTGTCCCACATCCAGGAAGAATGAGGTACACAGACAACTGAAGGGTGAGCACAGCAGAGAAGAGCTTCATTGAGCAGCAGAATAGTTATGAGGAGACCCGCAGTGGGTTGCTTCCTTCTGCAGGCAGGCGGCCCCAAAGTTTCTGCAGCCCTCAGCAGAGAGGAGACCCAGGGTAGGTAGGTCCTATTTGCAGGCAAGTCAGTCTGTCATCTCTGCAACCCTCAGCAGAGAGGAGACCCAGAGTGGGTAGCTCCTATCTGCAAGCAGGTTGTCCTGTTGTCTACAGGATTCTGGCTCAGTCCAGATTTTTTATGGGCTTCAGAGGGGATCAAGTGCATGCTGAGTGGTCCATAGGTGGCCATAGGCAGGCCCAGAAAAAAACACCATAAGTTCTCACTTCAGTCTGCAGACCTGGCAGCCCAGCCCCCAGGAAACCTACAGGCCATCCCTGCCTTAAAGGTTTGGGCTTCACTGGTTACCTGCCTCTTTTCACCCAGGACCCTGTCTGCCTTCTGCCGCCATCAAGCTGCTGTCTATGGCACCAAGGCTCTTTGTGCTAAGAGGTGCCTTCAGGCTCAGGCCAAGCTGACCTCAGCCCCACCTCAGCCTCCCTCCCATGCTTGTCAGTGCCCAGAATCTGGAGGGGGACAGAGGGAGCAGATGTCTGGCATGTCAGCACACCCCAAGAGTGTGCACACCTGGCCAGATCGTGACAGTACCTGTGCTAGGCCTCAACTTTGCTCCAAAATTGGAGTAGCCACCAGGAACGGAGAGAGGTCAGGCAGCAGGAGCAGGCACTTCTGAGACTGTGGGGTAGGAGGGCTTCCCATGTCTCCAAGAGTGCAGAGATTCCTGGGTTGCAGCCACCAGCTAGGCAGCTGCCGTTGCTCCTGGGAGGCTAGGGCTCCCAACTCACCAATTCAGAAAGGGGATTGGCTACCACCTGTTCTCTGCTCCCTCTGGCTCCATGGAGCACATAGCCCATGCCACACATCCTCCACTGCAGCCAGCATCATGGCAGTGGCTACTCCAACTAGGCCACCACTGCCATGACCACCATGGCACATGTTTATACCTATGTTACAAACCTATACATCCCGCACAGAGACCCTTTGGCTGTTAAAGCTTGAAACTTACATTTGTTTTATCTGAGTTCCTACCTCAGGAAATGAACTTCAGGCCTCTCCTAAAAAAAAAAAAGGATCAAAGAACTGAAACCAGATCACCACACCAAATGCCGGAGCCCTCACTCACCATGGTTGCTTGCTTGGCCCTCCCAAGTTTCTGTTTTCTTACACATTGTTACATTTCTTGCCTGATGTATAAATCTCTAGAGTTAGTTGGTCAAGGAGATGGATTCGAGACTTGAGCTCCCATCTCCTTGGCTGCAGCACCCAATTAAAGCCTTCTTCCTTGGCAATACTTGACTTCTCAGTGATTAGCTTTCTGTGTGGCAGGCAGCAGGACCTAGACAGAACCCCTTGTGTTTCGATAACATGATTAAGGTGTCCCAGACTCTTTAAATCATGTATCTTAACATCATTTCATCAATTTTGCAGGCATCTTCCTCCTTTTCAACACTGGCTCATTGTTGAAACTCCCAGATATCAAATAATCAAGGCATGCAGATTTCATTAGAAAACATATACATTTTTATAATAATAATCTAGATAGATTTTTATTAGAAATTTGTACCACTGTGTGCTTGTGGTAAATAAACACTAACTGTTTGGGAAACCTCCTAGAGTTGCTGGGTGTATGTTCTGAGTTATTAACACATAGCATGACATTTCAGGCAGTACCAAAGCATTTTTTGAAATGACCTCTCATCCCCTACTAAAATGTTCATAAAGAACAATGTACAAATTGAAAACAGATGAATGATTACAAAGTGAAAACAACATGTGATTATCATCTTAGTAGAGAAATAAAACATACCAGCTCTTCTGCAGATTCACAGTGATGATCATTACCCTGGCCCCTCCACAATGTGAGCATCATTCTAACACATTAATAATTGTTCTTTTGGATTTTTACATAAATAAAATCATACACCATGTACTCATTTCTGTCCACTTTATTTTGCTTCATATTATTTTTGTACCTTTCATTTGTGACATTTCATATGGCAATAATCTGTTCCTTTTAAATACTGTATATAATTTTGTTGAATGAATATGCCACAGCTTATTGATACATTTTATTGGTGATGGCTTTTAGATTATTTTCACTTGGGACTATTAGAACTAAAGCAGCTATGAGTATTTCTGTATGTATCTCTTGAAATACACATACATAATTTTTTTAAAAAAATTAAGACAAGTGAAATTGCTGTGTTATAGTCAACTTTGATTAATAATGCCAAATGATTTTTCTAAGTGGTTTTATATCAATTTATACAGTCACCAGCAATATATGGGCTCCCAGTTTCTTCCTATTCTTGGCCTATTTGGTACTGTCGATCATTTTGACATTCTGATGCGTATAAAGTGACATTAAGTTATGGTTTTAATTTGTATTTTTAAGATTTTTAGTAAGCATGAGGATACTGGGCATTGACCATTTGTATGTTATTTTTGCAAAGTTTCTGTTTACATTTCTTGCTCATTTCTAAACTCTGAATATAATTTTTTGTTAGTTTCAAGTTCACTATTTTTTTCAGTCTGTAATTCTCCTTTTCACTCTCTAGAAGGTGAATTTTGATTAACAGAAGTTTCTAATTATAATGTAATCTTATTTATTACTCCTTTTCTTTATAATTGGTGGGTTATTTTGTTATGCTTAACTCTGTTTACAAACTCCTTACTTAATAAGATTATGATGGTATGCTCCAATATTATCTTTCTTATTGTTTTATCTTTCACATTTAGATTATTAATTCAGGTTTAATTGATTTTTGTGTTCAATATTATGTAAGGGATCAACTGTCATTTTTTTTTCTGTATTGTTATTGTATTCCCCCCCTCGAGGGTCACCAACGTTGGTTTTAATGGCATCAACACTCAGGAGGTCACACATCAGTTCTGGATGGCAATATCAAGGGGTGAGGGTCTATGGCCTCTAATCAGCCCCACAGTCTTCCAGAACTTGCTGCCCTGTCCCACCCACCTCCCATGCCACCCCACTGAAAAAAGATAAAATGATTGTGTGTCTAGAATTGGTGGGTTCTTGGTCTCACTGACTTCAAGAATGAAGCCATGGACCCTTGCGGTGAGTGTTACAGTTCTTAAAGTTGGCGTGTCCAAAGTTTGTTCCTTCTGGTGGGTTCATGGTCTCGCTGGCTCAGGAGTGAAGCTGCAGACCTTCACGGTGAGCGTTACAGCTCTTAAGGTGGTGAGTCTGAAGTTGTTCATTCCTCCCGGTGGGCTCGTGGTCTCGCTGGTTTCAGGGGTGAAGCTGCAGACCTTCGTGGTGAGTGTTACAGCTCATAAAGGCAGTGTGGACCCAAAGAGTGAGCAGCAGCAAGATTTATTGCAAAGAGCAAAAGAACAAAGCTTCCACAGCATGGAAGGGGACCCCAGAGGGTTGCCACTGCTGGCTTGGGCAGCCTGCTTTTATTCTCTTATCTGGCCCCACCCATATCCTGCTGATTGGTCCATCTTACAGAGGACTGATTGGTCTGTTTTACAGAGAGCTGATTGGTCCATTTTGACAGGGTGCCGATTGGTATGTTTACAATCCCTGAGCTAGACACAAAAGTTATCCATGTCCCCGCTAGATTAGCTAGATACAGAGTGCTGATTGGTGCATTTACAAAACTTGAGCTAGATATAGAGTGCCGATTGGTGTATTCACAATCCCTTAGCTAGACATAAAGGTTCTCCAAGTCCCCACCAGATCAGCTAGACACAGAGCGCTGACTGGTGCATTTACAAACCTTGAGCTAGACACAGAGTGCTGATTGGTGTATTCACAATCCCTTAGCTAGACATAAAGATTCTCAGGCCGGGCGCGGTGGCTCACGCTTGTAATCCCAGCACTTTCGGAGGCCGAGGCGGGCGGATCACGAGGTCAGGAGATCGAGACCACGGTGAAACCCCATCTCTACTAAAAATACAAAAAAAATTAGCCGGGCGTGGTGGCGGGCGCCTGTAGTCTCAGCTACTCGGAGAGGCTGAGGCAGGAGAATGGCGTGAACCTGGGAGGCGGAGCTTGCAGTGAGCCGAGATTGCGCCACTGCACTCCAGCCTGGGCGACAGAGCGAGACTCCGTCTCAAAAAAAAAAAAAAAAAAAAAAAAGATTCTCCAAGTCCCCACCAGATTAGCTAGATACAGAGTGACTATTGGTGCATCCACAAACCCTGAGCTAGACACAGGGTGCTGATTGGTGTGTTTACAAACATTGAGCTAGACACAGAGTGCTGATTGGTGTATTTACAAACCCTTAGCTAGACATAAATGTTCTCCCAGTCCCCACCAGACTCAGGAGCCCAGCTGTCTTCACCCAGTGGATTCTGCACCGGGGCCGCAGGTGGAGCTGCCTGCCAGTCCCCCGCTCTGTGCCGACACTCCTCAGCCCTTGGGCAGTCAATGGGACCCAGAACCATGGAATAGGGGGTGGTGCTCATCAGGGAGGCTCAGGCCATGCAGGAGCCCACGGTGGTGGGGGGAGACTCAGGCATGGCAGGCTGCAGGTCCCGAGCCCTGCCCCATGGGGAGGCAGCTAAGGCCCGGCAAGAAATCGAGCGCAGTGCCAGTGGGCCAGCACTGCTGCAGGACCCGGTGCACCCTCAGCAACTGCTGGCCCAGGTGCTAAGCCCCTCTCTGCCTGGGCCGGCAGGGTCAGCTGGCCACTCCGAGTGCGGGGCCCACAAAACCCATGCCCACCTGGAACTCCAGCTGGCCCACAAGTGCCGTGCACAGCCCCAGTTCCCACCCGTGCCTCTCCCTCCACAGCTCCCCGCAAGCCGAGGGAGCCGGCTTCAGCCTCAACCAGCCCAGAGAAGGACTCCCACGGTGCAGCGGTGGGCTGAAGGGCTCCTCAAGCACAGCTAGAATGGGTGCCAAGGCTGAGGAGGCACCAAGAGTGAGCTAGGGCTGCAAGGGCTGCCAGCACACTGTCACCTCTCAATTGCATCAACAGACAGACCCCAGAGCTCCTGGCCTCCCACACACACCGCAGAGGCTTTCAGAGTCAAGGAGGGCTTTGGCGTCACTCAGCAGGGGCCTAGGGCTGTGCCCAGGATCAAGTTTATCAAATGTGACACAGTTTCATTTACAAATGGGGGCTCTGGAAGGTCTACTTCTGTGGCTCCAAGACACTCTCAAGTCTCTAACGGCTTCTCTTAGAGCTACCAAAAGTTGGGCCTGGATAACGCTGCGTAGGTTGGTAGGTTTATTTGTAAGAAATATGTACGCATTTTGGTAAGTCCAACAGTAACTTCTTTTTCCACAGAGGAGACTCAGACAGAGGTGCCCTCCTTTGAGCTGCTGCCATCCTCCATCTTTTCCAGCTGTTCCTGCAGCTTCTTCACTGTGTCCTTCTCCCCTGCCAGCTGCTCCTGGGTCATTTTCAGAAGCTCCTGCAATTTGGTGGCGGCACGGCCCAGGTCATTCATTAACTTCTCTTTTTCTAGTCTCTTCTTCAGCTGCGTGGCTTCCTCCGTTTCTGGAGACTCCAGGGGGCAGGCTGCACAGAGCTTTTCCAACTCTACTTGTAACCAACACACTGAGGCCTGAGAGCCTCAGACTCTGCTGTGAGCTTCTGCAGCTGCATTTGCTTGTCCTCCAGGATGGCTTCTGTCCGCTCCAGCTGCATCTTCAGCTGAATGGGGTTGTGCTTGGCTAGGGGGTTTGGGGGTGAGTCTGGGGAGGAAACTGGGGACCCTGCTATGTCACCATCCTCTACATGGCTCTTCATTTCACTCAACTGCTGCCTGAGCAGGGTGAACACATCCTTCTGTTTCTGGGCTTCGCTCTTGGCTGCATCCAGCTGAGATTGAGATTCTAGTAGAAGTTGCCTCAACCGCACCACTTCCATGGCATAGTTCTGGCACAGCAATGGGGGCTGCCATGTGCTTCTCCAGCTCTGCCTCCAAATGTGAGGTGTGCTGCCTCACCTGGTCTGAACTTTCAAGTTCTCCTTTTAGCTTCTCTACAATCTCTTCGAGATATTTCACTGGCCAGTGACTTCTGGAGTACTTCCTCTGTGGTGCCCACCTTGGCCCTCGACACCTGCTCCTCCTCCTCCAGGATCTTCTGCAGGTCTCTGTGCATCCCCTCCATCTCCGCCAGGATGCTGTGGTGCTGGTCACACCCGACCTGCAGTGTGTTCCATGTCTCCTCAGCCTCCCTCAACTTAGAGGCCAGGTCCAAGGAGGGCCTGCGGGAGCTGGCGGCTGCTTCAGCAGTCTGGGGCCTTTCTCTCTGAGCCCTTACAGCCACTCAGTGTAATTCTGTTGTGCCAAAATCCAACATAATTTATTGAAAAGCACATTAGTTACCACTGGTCCACACTTTCACATTTGTCCTAAATGGAATACTTATGTGGAAGCGTTTATTTCTGGACTTTCTTTGGTTTTATTGGCTTATTTTTGCATCAACAGGACACTAAATTATCAGCTTAAAATCAGTTTCACTATCAAGTGATTAAACCTTCTGTCTTCATTCTTCATGCATGTTTTAACTATTCTTAGTCCTTTAGATTTCCAGACAGATTTTAGAATTGGTTTGAAGTTTCCACACATACAAAGAGAGTACTGGACTTTTCTTAGAATGACATTGTATGTACAAATCAATTTTGGGAAAGCAAACATCTTTACAATATTGAGTCTTAATAGATTTTACTTTTAAGAGCAGTTTTAGGTTTACAACAAAATTGAGACAAGTTAAAGAAATTGCCCATATACCTCCTGACCCCACATATGCACACTTTCCCTGTTGCCAACATCCCCCACCAGAGTGGTACATTTGTTGCAACTGATGTGAATCCACACCAGAATATCATTATCATGCAGAGTTAATGGTTTACATAGGTTTCACTCTTGTAGTCATTCTGTACATTTGGACAAACTTATAATGATATATCCACCATTAAAATATTGTACAAAGTAGCTTCACTGCCCTGAAATTCTTCTGTGCTCCACTTACTCATCTCTCCCTTCCCTTAACTCCTGGCAAGCACTGATTGTTTTACTGTCTCCATAGTTTTCCCGTCTCCATAGTTTTCCCTTTTCCAGGATGTCATATAGTTGGAATTTTAAAGTATGTATCCTTTTCAGATTGGCTTCTTTAACTTAATAGCATGGATCTGAGTTTCCCCCATTTCTTTTCATGTCTTGATAGCTTACTTATTTTAAAATGCCAAGGAACGTTTTATCATTTGAATGTACCACGGTTTATTTATCCATTTGTCTACTGAAGGACGTCTTGATTGCTTCCAGCATTTGGCAATTATGAATAAAGCTGCTGTAAACATCTTATGTAGGTTTATGTGTAGATAAATGTTTGCAGCTCCTTTGGGTAGGTACCAAGGAGTGTGATTGCAGGACTGCATGGTGAGAATATGTTTAGTGTGAAGTAAAATGAACACACTGGCTGTAGGGAGTGAGCACAGGGTGATTACTCACTGTAGCCAATGAGTTAATTTTTTCCATTATTCCCAGGAGTGAGCAGCTCCAGAGGAATATCCTATTTGCACCTCTGAGCTAAGATGGTTCCTGTAACCCTGTGTCTGGAGCTAACATGGCAGAAAACTCCTCCCAGTAGCCTCCTGAAAGGCATCCAACAGACTTCTGGTTTGGGGTTGGAAAATACCAAACCAATCAGGACTGAATGAATTTGAGTTATTCATTTGCATATACAGACCTGATTGAGAGCTGGGGCAGGAAATTTCCCTATTTAAGCCAGACACCCTCTTTATCTCCAGAGTGCACTTTCGTTTTACTTTGGAGACTGCATCTCTCTGATCAGCAGATTTATTATTATTATTAGAAAATAAAACTTCTTTACTTTTCCTCCACAAACCTCATGGTCTTTTGTTAACATTGGTTTTTAAGAAACTTCTAAATTGCCTTCTAAAAAGGTCATGCCATTTTGTATTCCCACCTGCACTGAATGAACGTTCCTGTTGCTCCACATCCTCATCAGAACTTGGTGCGGTCAGTGTTCTGGATTTTGGCCTTTCTAATAGGTGCATAGTGGTATCTCATTTTTACTTTAATTTCCACATCCCTGATGCCGTATGATGTGATGTGAAACATCTTTTCCTAAGTTTATTTTCCATCTGTATATCTGCTTTGGTGTGGTGTATAATACCGAACCTTTTAATCAATGAAATTTGATATATATATTAGGTTTAATTTAGTTTCTATCAATGTATTTTTATAGCTTTTTGAGTGGAATCCTGTCCACGTTTTATATATCTGTTCCTTGAAGGATGTTTCTGAAACTATTATAAATGGCATCGTTTAAGATATTCTTTTCTATTGTTTTGTACTTCTATATAGATATAAATGTGATTTTTATGTATAAACCTGATATACCTAAATTGATATGTGCATAATAAACATTATATACATTTTATTATATATCAACTTATATATTTTATATATAATATATGTTATATATAATGTTTTTCTTTTGGGAAGTTGGCCCTAATATTTTAAATGTTTTGAGCTAGTTTAAATTATGCACAAAACTCTTGGTAGATTTTTGTCAATCTACTAATATGGTAGTTGTGTCAATAGAGGACACAGAAAAAAAACATGGTCACATATGTTTGATAACATTATGGCATAAATGCCCTATAACAATCATAAAGAATTTGTATGTGATCATATTTTAATTACTTTAATATTATTTAATATTTAACATTTAATTATTTTAATGCTTTACTGTGTTCCCAATATAGCCTTATGTTTTGTTATTATTTTTGTTATGATCACATAAAAATTCTTAGGAGTTCTTAAAACATTATTTTTAGAAAAGTTGGAAAAAAGCTCAATTCTCCTTAGTTACCAATAGGTAATATTTTGCTATATTTGCTCTCTGAGTAGATAGATAGGTAGAAAGATAGAATCATTTTTGCCAAAGTTGTTTAGAAAGAATTCTCAAAAAGCTGTTAAGAACGAGTATCACCTCCTACTTAGTCACATGATGACTTTTACACCTAAATATGTTAGCGTTAATTACATCACCTAATATAGCTTCATATGTTCCAAAAATGTTTTAGGACTGTTTATTTTTTTAGCCAACACTCACAATTGGTTCGTTCATTTCGTTGGGTTTCCATGTTTTTTATGCTTTTTTAAAAGTCTAAAATGGGTTACTCCAGCTGTTTTTTTTTTCCTTCTTCCTGACATTGGAAAAGTATGCGGACAAGTTTATCTGTAGAATTCCCTATGTTCTAGATTTTTCTGTGATTAGATGCAGCTGAAAAATATTTGGAAAAACTAAAAATGAAGTGATATTATGTAGTTTTTATCCAATCCCATCAGGAAGCACATTGGATGAAGTCACTAGTCTAAAATTTATACACGGATTATTTTGTCAGTAGGTAAATATATGTTCTGTGTAATAGAATACCATTGTTTCATTTTCAATCCTGTTGTGCTCCTTTTTGTGCCTTATTATATTTTTCAAGACCTTCCAATAATTGTAGGGAACATTTTTTGTTCTCAACCGAAATATATTGAAATTTTTAACATAACGTATTTACTCTTATATTTTTGTATATTAAATATTTCTTTCTACCATCCTAGTTTTGCAGACAGTTTTATTAACACCTATTGAGATAATTGCATCACTTGTGGTGGGGTGCAATGGCTCACGTCTGTAATCCCAGCACTTTGAATGGCCGAGGTAGGCAGACCTCCTGTGAGGTCGGGAGTTCAAGATCAGCCTGGCCAACATGGTGAAACCCCATCTCTACTAAAAGTACAAAAATTGGCCGGGTGTGGTGGCGGGCTTCTGCAGTTCCAGCTACTCAGGAGGCTGAGGCAGGAGAATCACTTGAACCAGGGAGGTGGAAGCTACAGCGAGCCAAGATGGCGCCACTGCACTCCAGCCTGGGAAACAGACCGCGTTTAAAAAAAAAAAAACAAAACAAAAACGTGTATCACCTGTTTCCCTTTATTTTGTTACACTAATATCCTGCAGCTAAACTAGAATCCCTAAAGCCAAATGAACTTGATTATAATACAGCATTCTTTTCATTGATATATTGATTCTGTTTGCTTTTTTTTATGTTTTTATCCAAGTCCATAAAAGAGCCAGAAACAGAAATATTCTTTCTTGTATTCATGTCTGATTTTAGTATCAAGTTCTCTTTTTCCTCAGAAAATAAATTAGAATGTCTTTTTTTTCTAGTTTGTGAAAGAGTTTGCCTAAGATTTGTGTTATTTCTGTTTTAAATATTTCATAAGGTTCATCTGTGCTTTACATTTTGAGTAATGTTATTTAATTATGGTTTGAATTTTAATGTTTCATGTTAAAAAAGGAAATACAAATTTTTCATATTTTTTTGTTTTTTTATCATAATTTTTTCTAGCAATTTGGTATTTTATCTAAGATTTTGAATTTATGGGCATAAAGTAGACCATAGTATTCTCTTCTAATTTCTATGTCATTAATATCTATAGTGATGTTCTGTTTTTTATGTTTTATATTGTGTACTTTTGTGTGTGCTGTCTGTGATATTCTCAGGTGTTATAAATTTTATTAATGTTTTCAAAGAACAAATTTTTATCTTTATTGATGCCTTTATTGTAGACTTGTTTCTCATTTCATTATTATTATTCTTACCATGGTGATCAGCTTTCCACTTAGGAATTTAAGACGGGGAACAAAAGAGAACAGGATGCACAGGTAAATATGAATTCAGATATGCCATTTTTTTTAGTATCAGTATATTCCCTTCCAATATTTGACACTTGCTTACACTAATATATGTTTATCTGAAATTCAATTGGAACATAATAGCCTGTATTTTATTTGGCAACCCTATTAATACCACTTCTTGTAGATTTAGTGCCATGATTGTTGATTTTTGTTTCTTTGGGTAGATATTTATTTACTTCTACGCTTTGATTTTTTTTACATTTTCATTTAAGGCTGTAAATTAACTCTTGGCATAGTTTAGATGGAACACTCAATTTTTAGCATGTCTTAATTTCATTACCATTGTGTTTAAAATATTTTCTACTTACTTTTTAAGTATGTTTACAAAATGACTGGTCAAAGTGCATTCTTTACAACAAATACTGTGGGAAACTACTGAAATATCCATCAACAATAGAATACCTAAAGGTCTATTATTTGTACAATGTAATACTAAAGAACAATTTTAAAATAACAAACTACTGATAAATTTAACAACTGGGATGGATCTCAAAGGCATTAAAAGTAACTACAGGGTTATACTATTCTGGCTGAGGCGCCGTTGGTTGGAAAAGCACAGGAAAAACTTTTCTGGGGAGATAAAAATGTTTTATATTATAATCTCAGTGATGGTTCTAGAAATATATGTAAAAATTTTAAGAGGTATATGCTTACAATTTGTACTCTGACTGCTCAAAAATTGTATTTCTTTTTTAAAGGCAATGAACAAAAAAGAGATTGGTTATGATTAAAACTGGAAAAGGATTTGCATCACCAGTTACTGATGTGGAAGAAAAACCTATCACATTAAAAATATCAGATCTTGGTTATCTCTAAACAGCTTACTTAACACTATACATTACAACAAAAGAAGTGTTAAATTCAGGTAAGCTTATTTAATAATTATAATTATGAGGCATTTTAATATTTTATTTTACTATCTTCCCAATATAGCCTTATGTTTTGTTATTATATAATCAATATTATATGTAAAGAATCAAAACTGAAAATAATATAAACAATTTGTCAATGAACACAAGGTTGGAAAAGAAAATAATAGAGATTAAATTCCAAATTACTTGAGTTTAATTCTAAGACTAATTCATTTATTCCACAAGCATTGATTGAGCATTTAGTACACCACGGTCCACATCAGAAAATGAGATTTCAGTTTTGAACAGACAACAATCTACGGATGATGTTCCTTAAGCTTAGAGCTTATAAATAGTGCCAATGATCTTTTATATGATAGAAAACACACAAATGGGAAAAAAGAGGGAGGCCTTTCTTTTACTTTCTTCACACTTTTAATAATTTCTCTGCAGAAAATTTAAATAATAAACTTCATACTAAATCTACAATGTCTCCAACTTACTAAAACTCAAAAGTCAAAAATTATCCCCAAGTTCTGCCATATTACTTTCTTACTGAGTCAAATTTTGATCCATTAAACACTTTTTCAAGTAGCCTCTCATTATTAAAGGAAAAGAAAAAAGATTTATCAATGTGGTCTTGTGATAGGTGACATGACTCTGGTATTCTAATCAATAATTGCACTGTTGAGTTATATTCCCCATTCTGAGTTTAATTATCCAGCTTTTCTGACTCACTTCTTTTGACCTTCAACTCCAGCATACTTAATTGGCTATCAGTGACTTACACCCTAAGCCTTATCATTACCAGAAATTAATCCACCTCTGAGTTTTTTGAACTCTATGATTCTCTTAACTGACTGATATATATTCTTTCATATCTCTCTCCCTTTTATTTCATTCTGCACTTGTTAGACAGTTTATCCCACCAGATCATCTTCTCTTCTCTCCTGTGTTCCGAGTCCACTCAAGGTTTTATTTTTGCACCCATACCCATAATAGAATTCGAGGTTTACCAATTTAATTGTGCCCTAAGTTTATGTCTTTCATTGTTCTTTGTCCACAAAGGACAACGAGACATATCTCACTCACAATTATTCAACAGTATTTTATCTTTCTTATTGTTTTGCTGCTCAGCCTAGGCTGTTGTTGCCATAATTGTGATGACTAGCTTCACCACAGTTTCGTGCTAAGCAGCTTTGGCCAGGGTCTTAGAGATACTTGGGAATGATTTTCCTCATCTCTGATTGACTCATTATAACTCTTCTTTTAGCAGCTGTTCAAAATATTTTCCACTGCCTTCATATCCCCAACCTACTTCCACACTCCACTGTTGGGTGAAGGCTCTGGTTCCTTTGTCATTCTGGAGATAAATGACATTCTGCAATCTACCATCTGTATGATGTTTCTCAAATAAAAACAAAATCCATCATATCACTCTCCAGTGCCATTATCTGGCTTCAACTTATCCTCCCAGCTGATGTTTTTCAGACACTCATGGATTCTACTTTTTTTTTTTTAACTTCTTCAATGTCTCAACTTATCCTTGCTTTCTCATACTTCCTTGCCTCTGCCTACCCTCTGCCTAGAATTTTATTTGCCCTTTTCTTCATTTATCTCTCTTCTGAACACATTTTAAGATTCACCTTCTTTTGTACTCCTTCCCCAAGCTAGTTTAAGGGCAGCTCCCTATAACACCAGCCCTTTTGTTCCAAAACCACCTTGAACACACATCTCTTACATTTCTGTCAAATGTGCTTTAAGCAACTTGAGAGCCAAGACTAATATCCATTTAATAACTTTTTTCTTGAAGCCAGTCACACTGCCTAACATACAATAAATGCCTAGTAGATTGTTACAAATATATTTTCAAAAATAAATGTTATGAATGTTGCTGACAGCTACCTGGAAATTTCTGGATTGTTTTACAGAATATCTCACTTCTTTTATTTCTGTTACATTTATCTTCTTCTTTCTTTTTTTATCCATTTCCTCTTTATCCCCCATGCATTTTTCCCTCTTTCTCATTGTAGAAATGGAAAATCTTTAATCATTGCTATAGCAGTGCAATTTGCTTTTGATTCAATCCTCTTCCACCTCTGGAATAATGTACCATATCATTCTACTTTATATTTTTTGTCTAAAAATATTTTCCCTTCTTTTCATGTTGAGAAAACATATTTTCTTAACACTGCTTCTAGGTAAAACTATCTTTCCCATGCTTTCCTTTCAAATATCTCTGCCTGCCCCCACAATTCTTTTTTTTTTTTTTTTTTTTTTTTTTTTTGAGACAGAGTCTGGCTCTTTTGCCCAGGCTGGAGTGCAGTAGCACGATCTTGGCTCACTGCAAGCTCTACCTCCTGGGTTCATGCCATTCTCCCGCCTCAGCCTTCTGAGTAGCTGGGACTACAGGTGCCCGCCACCATGCTCAGCTAATTTTTTTGTATTTTTAGTAGAGACGGAGTTTCACCGTGTTAGCCAGGATGGTCTCGATCTCCTGACCTCGTGATCCACCCGCCTCAGCCTCCCAAAGTGCTGGGATTACAGGCATGAGGCACTGTGCCCAGCCCTGCCCCCACAATTCTAAACTCTCCCTGTATATCCCTTTTCATTACTAATTTGATCCTTAACTAATGACAATCTCGTTTCTGCCATTACCATTCTAGTGAGATTGCTTTCCTTATTTGTGGTTCAAAACATACTCTGCAGCCATGATCCTCAAGCTCTCTATTCTTAACAAACCATAAAGCCCAAGTGTTCTTAGCTAAAGAGATCCTCCACCCACCTGTTAGAATGAGCCATAGACTGATGTTCTGTTCACTCCCTTTGTCTTCTCCCTTCTTCTACATGTTTCATTCTTTGAACCCATCACCTGGTGACCATTTAAATTTAAATGTCCTGCTAGCAATTACCGTCATGTGCTGACATTTTGTCACGTACATGATGATGGTCCCATAAGATTATGATACATACTTTTACTGTACCTTTTCCATGATTAGGTATGTTTAGACACACTAATACTTCGCATTGTGTTAAAATTGCTGTACTAGTTTGTACCCTGGGAGCAATAGGTTGTAGGATACAGCCTAGGTGTGTAGCACGCTCTCGCATCTATGGTTATGTAAGTATAATCCATGGTGTTCACACAATGATGAAACTGCTTAATGATATATTCCCTAGAACATATTCCTGTCATTAAACAATGCCTGACTATGTATTCAAAGCACAGGGTCTATCTTCCTGGACAACATGCAGATGCAGATTCTGAGCCATTTTGATAAGAATAGGTTTAGTGTGGTTGCCATTGAATTAGAATTATGTGGGGACCAACTGCACTTTGGGCCACAGGCTACTCAATTCTCCAGAGTGTTATTCAGCCTTACATACCTTACCCACAGCCTCTTCATTGCTACTGAACCCAGCCTTCCAAAAACAGTCACGCTCCTGGGGAAAATTTGGGATTGAGCTCCTGTGAGCCTCTGGTCACTATATTTTTATCAACTAATCAAGATATCCTCTTACTTTTTCTGTTTTCTTGTTTACACTTTATCTAATATATACTGATAATTCATTAACACTGGACTTAACGGCCAACAGTCCTATAAGTTATGCTTAAGTGAAGTGTTTTCTAACACAGGTGTTTTCTCCATAAGGCACATCACAGCCTTCTTGCACTTAGGAACATTAGACAACACTTCAGTACTATACATAGGAACATTTTAAATGGAAAAATAGTCAAGAAGAAGCACAAAAATTTTAAAATGTGACACTAAATGGACTTGAAGTGGACACTTGTTTATTATTTATTTTTTATTTTTGAGATGGAGTCTCCCTCTGTCACCCAGCTGGAGTGCAGTGGTGCAATCTTGGCTCACTGCAAACTTCACCTCCCGGATTCAAGCAATTCTCCTGCCTCAGCCTCTCAAGTAGCTGGGATTACAGGTGCTCGCCACCATGCCTGGCTAACTTTTTTTTGTATTTCCTTTTTAGTAGAAGCGGGGTTTCACCATGTTGGCCAGGCTGGTTTCAAACTCCTGACCTCAAGTGATCCACCGGCCTCGGCCTCCCAAAGTGTTGGGATTACAGGTGTGAGCCACTGTGCCCAGCATAGATGCTTGTTTATAGTATGAAAGTTGAGACAAGAACACAGTGTCCACTTTGTTCAGGCTCAGCTGAGAATGTGCACATTGAATGGCTCCAAATTTTTCGCTCCTCTGCACATGTTCACATATGACCTCCAAAGTACTGAAAATATTGATTTTGGAGTAACAACTCAATTTCAGCAAGTAGGTGAATTTACACATAAAATTCATGAATAATGAGGACAGACTTTATATATAGTTCTGTGGCTTCTTTATTAACTTGCACTCATTTAACAGCTGCTTAACTATTTAGAAACATTTTATAATAAAATTATTCCTACCTCCCTCAGCACACTCTCTTCCTTTGCTTGGTTAATTCTCCACATAACTACAGCATCTCAAGCCGGATCCTGACTTTTGCTCATGCTAAACCACAATTTTCACAATGTCACATCCCTTGTGTACAATTTGTACAGTGATAGACATTGTTTACAAATTGAAGAGGCTCTCATCTTTCCCCAAAGATGCTTTACTTGTCCTCTGCCTGGTGGAAAGATTAGGCTAGATAGAACTAATTTAAGGTTGTGCTGCAATTCTGGTAAAAGGTTTTTGTTTTGTTTTGTTTTTGTCTTTTTTTTTTTCACCTGTGCCTCCTGTCTTGCTATTGTGCAGCTTCCTCAATTTTCCAACTGAAAGCATGGGGAGCTTCCAGTCCTTAACCCCACTGCTGTACATCCCAAACTCTGATATTTGTTTCCCCAGTACCACAAGACTGCTATAAATTCCAGTGTTCTTTAGATTTTTCTGCTTTGCTTTTTATCATCCTATGCCATCCAGTTTTAAATTTTGGCAAGTAGCAACTGAGGATTGGACTGATTTCTCTGTCTTTCTCTTCCAAAATCACTAAATTTGTCCGTGAAGCCTCCTAGACTGCCAAAATTTTAGTTGGTTTCTTTGTTTCAGAAAGATGATCCTCTAACTATATGTTTTGCCTGGATTTATATGCTCAGAATTAGAAAATATACTCAGGGAAAATGGCTACAAAATATAGCCTCATCTCTCCCCAGGTCTCAAAGATCTTGGTCCCTCAAAGCTCCAAAAGCTTCAGCAGGTCTCCACTGCCTTCTAGTTTATATATATATATATCTAGTATATATATATAGATATATGTATATATATATATCTAGTATATAGATATATGTATATATATATATCTAGTATATAGATATATGTATATATATATATCTAGTATATATATATATCTAGTATATATATCTCTCGTATATATATATATATATCTAGTATATATATATATATATATCAACTAATCAAGATATCCTCTTGCTTTTTGTGTTTTCTTGTTTACAGACACCTTATCTAATATATACTGATAATTCATTAACACTGGACTTATGGCCAACAGTCCTATAAGTTATACCTAAGTGAAGTGTTTTCTAACACAGGTGTTTTCTCCATAAGGCACATCACAGCCTTCTTGCACTTAGGAACATATATATATATATATATATATATATATATATATATATATATGACATTATGTTTATGTTTTAGCAGAAATATTTTCCCACAACTAATTAATCCATTGTAGCCACAGGTAGACCTCTCAATGAATTTTCCCTAAGAACTCTGTGTCTTTTTCCTACTGCTTGTCTATTCGTGGTTGGCCATCTCCACTTTTTTGCTGGTTGACTATTAGATTTTAATAATAGGGCAGTGCGAGCCCTCATGAATTTCCTTACTGAAATGTGATTTTTCTTTCTTTGGTGCTTTTGTCTTCTCTGCAGTATCTTGACCTGCATAATTTATCAGGAGTACTAATATTCAGGTGTCATGAGAGCCATCAGTTTTCTACATCCTTTTAACGTTACCTAGCTATATCTTTTTCTCTGTGAATAAGACCTCTTTATTATTCATTTTCCATGCCCTTATCTTACATGATGATGTGTGGACACCTGTAGGTAGAATGAAAGTAAAATATGCATTTGTTTGATATAAATTAATTCAATGCATAAGTTAAGTATGATTAGGTCTTTTTTTTCATTTTTTGAGATGGAGTCTCACTGTGTCACCCACACTGGAGTACAGTGGCATGATCTCGGCTCACTGCAAGCTCCACCTCCTGGGTTCACCTCATTCTGCTGCTTCAGCCTCCCGAGTAGCTGGGACTACAGGTGCCTGCCACCACGCCTGGCTAATTTTTTGTATTTTTTAGTAGAGATGGGGTTTCACCATGTTAGCCAGGATGGTCTCGATCTCCTGACCCCGTGATCTGCTTCTAAGAAGGCTCTCTTTCAGTGGGACAACTCTGTATTGGATTTTTTTCTTAATAATAATATTTGTAATATGTTTTAGACACTGCTGAAATGCAAATTTACCTTTGCAGAGTAACAAGTTGAAATTCATCTTTTTATTTCTTATTTTGAATGAGTTTATCAGATTATTTTTGTTTTATAGTAAGAGGAAATTTTTCAATACAGTTATATTTAAGCTTATGAATGAAGAAAGGGTGATTTTATTTGTTTTGTTTTTTCTTTCTATGCTCATATGAGATGTTTATCCAGAAAATATTAAGAGAATCAAACAGCAAGCAAAAACAAGGAGAAAATATTTTCAAATCACACGTTTGAGAAAGGATTTGTATCAAAATATGCAAGAAGTCTTAAATATTAACAATTAAAATCAAACAGCCCAATTATATAATGAAGAAAAATTATAAATAGACTGAATGATTATAAAGATGAAACTTAAAATGACTTGTCATTAAGGAATGGCAAAATCAAACCATAATGAGAAACCCCTACAATCTATTATAATGCCTACAATCTAAAAAAAACAACTGACACTACCAACTGCTGTGGAGAATTCAGGGCAATAGGAACTCTAATTCTTTTCTGGTGGAAATGCAGAATGGGACAGTCACTTTGGAAGGCAGAGAGTTTCTAAAAACATTAAACATAGTCTTACCATGCTATCCAGCAGTTGAACTCCTATATATTTGCCCAACTGATTTCAAAACCTATTTCCACACCCAAGCCTGTATATGAATTTTTACAGTAGCTTTATTTATAATTGCCAAAACTTCGAAGCAATCAAGATAGTCTTCAAAAGATGAATGGGCCTGGTGCGGTGGCTCACGCCTATAATCCCAGCAGTTTGGGAGGCCAAGAGGGGCAGATCACTTGAGGCTAAGAGTTCAAGACCAGCCTGGCCAACATGGCAAAACTCCCTCTCTACAAAAAATACAAAAATTAGCCAGGCATGCTGGCACGAGTATGTAAGCCCAGCTACCCAGAAAGATGAGTCATGACAATTGCTTGAACCCTAGAGGTGGAAGTTGCAGTGAGCCAAGATTGCACCACTGCACTCCAGCCTGGGTGATAGAACAAGACACTGTCTTAAAAAAAATAAAAGAGAGAGAGAGAAATGGGTAAACAATTTTCTTACAAATATATGATGGAATATTATCATCAATAAAAAGGAATGAGCTATCAAGTCATGAAAATTAGTAGATGAATCGTAAATGCACATTATTAAGTGAAAAAAAAAGTCTGAAAAGGCTATGTACCATATACCAATTATATGGTATTCTGAAAAAATAAAAATTATAGAGACAATAAGATCAGTGGTTTCCAGAGACTAAGGCAGAGAAGTATTGAAAGAGTGAATGACGGTAGTTTTAGGGTGATGAAATTATTCTCAGTTTTTGATGAGCTCGGTAACGGTGGGCTCATGACACCAAGTATTTCCTAAGTGCCCATAGCACAAAATGTGTACATTAATGTATACAGTTAAATATTTTCACAGAGCAGGAGTTTTTAATTTTAATGTAGTCTATATTATTATTATTATATATATTTTTTTGGATTGTGCTGTTAAGAATTCCCACCTAGTTCCAAGTCACATAGAATTTTCCTTACGTTTTCTCCTATAAGATTTACAGTTTTGCATTATATATTTAGGTCTATGGTCTTTTTTGAGTTAATTTTGATGTAAGGTTGTGTAAGGTTTGTGTCTATTATTTTGGATATACAGATGCAACAGTTTCAACATTGTTTTTTGAAAAAAGACTATTATTTTTTCTATTAAATTACCTTCTCTCCCTTTTCAAAGATTGCTTCACTGGGTTTGTGTGGTTTCATTTTTGTATTTTGTATTCTGTTATATTTATTTATGTATCTATTTTTTGCCAATACCACAAGACTCAATTACAGTAGCTTTATAATTTGTCTTGAATTAGGGTGGTAACAGTCTTTCAATTTTGTTCTTCTTCAGTATTGTATTGGCAAATCTGAGTCTTATGATTTCCCATATAAATTTAACAATTAGTGTGTCAATATCCACAAAACAACTGGCTGAGATACTGAGTGGGAAGGCATAGAATCTATATATCAATTTGAGAAGCGTCGACATCTTAATAACTTTTAGTGTTCCTGTCAATGAGCAAACAATATCTCTCACATAACTGAACTGCTTTGTTTTCTTTCATCAGAGTATTGTAGTTTTACACATATGGATTCTACACAAATTTTTATTTATTTAATTCTAGGTATTTAATTTTTGGAGCTATATTAAATGGTACTTTTAATTTCAAATGTCAATTATTCATTGTTATTATATTTGAAAGCAATTAACTTTTGTATATTAACCTCGCATCCTATGACCTTGCTATAATCACTTATAAGTTCTAGCAATTTTTTTGTGAATTCTTTGGGATTTTCTGGATAGTTGATTATAATTATAAGTATAATTAGATCATCTGAGAACAAAGACGAGTTTTTTTCTTTCTAATTAGTATAACTTTCATGTCCTCTGTTTTTCTTATTGCATGCACTGAGACTTTGAGTACAATGTTGGCGAGATGCGGTGAGATAGGCATGTCTACTGACACACATTCCCTGAATTTTTACTTTTCTGAGAAAGTTTTTATTTCTTCTTCACTTTTGAAGAATAATAACAGGGTACAGAATTCTAAATTGGCATCTTGGGTTTTTTGTGTTTTTTTCTTTTCTCGTTCAACGATTTTTAGTATTTCACTTCACTTTCTTCTGACTTGTGTGGTTTCAGATGGGAAGTCATATATAACTCTTATTCCTGTTCTTCTATGGAGGAACTGCCCCATTCTCCCCATGTGACTTCCTTCAACACTTTCTCTTTGTCCTTTGTTTCATGCAGTTTGACTATGATATGCCTAGATGAAGACTTTTTGGTTTTTCACCCTGCATGGTTTTCTCTGTGCCTGCTGGATCTGTGGTTTATTGTATGTCATTTATTTTTAAAAATTCTCAGTCATTATTAATTCAAATATTCTTTTTGTTTCTTTTTTCTTTTTCTACCATTCCTATTATATGCATTTATACCTTTTGTAATTATCCCTCAGTTTGGGGTATTCTGGTATATTTTTATTTTTTTGGTTTCTCTATTTCAATTTGGGAAGTTTTTTACATATGTTCAGACTCAGTGATATTTCCTCAGCTCTGTCCAGTCGAAGAACAAGTCCATTATAGAAAGTCTTCTTCTGTGCTACAGTGTTTTTGTTATCTGGCATTTTCTTTTGTTTGTCTCTTAAATTTTCCATCTGTATACACATGTTACCCATATGTTCTTGTGTATTGATGACTTTTTCTATTAGACTCCTTAATATATTATTCCAAGTTATTTTAAATTCCTGGTCTAATATTTCTGAAGTCTCTTCCATACCTGATGCTGGTTCTGATGCTTGCTTGTCTCTCCAGCCTTTCTGTTTCCTTGCCTTTCAGCTTTGCAGTGTGTGTTGAAAGCCAGACACAATGTGTCAGGTCATTAGGCTTTGAGTGTGATACTTTCTGTACATCAGACCAGGAGTTGGTCTGAGTTGAATGTCTGCTCTAACTGCAAGTGACAGAGGTTTTATTTTACTATAGTGTTTTTTGTTAATTTTTCTCCACTTGTGTGAGATACAATACTAGAAGATACTGGAATTGCCTAATTGATGTTCTTCCAGCTCAGATAAGGTTCTGGTGAAATAGTTTCTCTGCAGAGAAGGTTTCTGTTATGGAGAATGCTCTGAGCATGTTTCAGAATGTTTTTTCTCCCCTTCCTGCTCAAAACACAAGTTAATTTTTGTCTATTCTTCATTGAGTAAGGCTGTGAGAACTGTTTGGTAAAACTCATGAAAATGTGGGGCATTCATCAGTCTAGGCCCTCAGAGAGTTTTTACCTCAAGCTAATCCACATTCATTTGTCAATAATTCATCACAATTATCATTCTTTTTTCCTATCACTGATTGGTTTTAGCATATTTTTCTTCACTGCTGGAAGCAGATCTTCACTATACTTCTCTGTGTTCATCTGTCTCTCCAGACTTTGGATTGGCAGTTTGTCTTATGACCTCGATTTCTGATGGATCTCAGAAGTCATTGATTTTCAGTTCGCTCAGCTCTTTACTTATTTGAGGGCAGGAGTGATGCCTTTTAATCTCTTTATATCTTGAAGCTAATAGGAAGTTTCTTCTTCACATTTGAAGGATTATTTCAGTGGATATATAATTTTTATGTTGGTGGCTTTATTTTCTTGCAATGCTTCAAATATTTCATTTCATTCACTTCCTGGTTGAATGGTTTCAGAGGATAATTTCATTCTAGTTCTTATCTTTTTTCTTCTATAGCTAAGGTGTTTGCTTCTCTAACTTTCTCGTTTCTTTCAAGATTTTCTCTTTTTCTGTATTTTGTTTTCTGCAGTTTGAAAATAATATGCCTAGGTACAGAGATTTTTGTGGTTGGTCTTACCAAGCTTGGTCTATTCTGAGTTTTTTTCTTTTGAACTCTGGTTTGGTGTCTGTATTAGTCCATTTTCATGCTGGTAATAAAGACATACCCAAGACGAGGTAATTCATACAGGAAAAATGTTTAATGGACTTACTGTTCCATGTGGCTGGGAAAACCTCACAATCATGGAAGAAGCCAAGGAAGAGCAAGTCACATCTTACATGGATGGAAGCAGGCAAAAAGAGAGCTTGTGCAGGGAAATTCCCCTTATAAAACCATCAGATCTTGTGAGACTTATTCAATCTCATGAGAGCAACATGGGAAAGACCTGCACCCATTAATTAATTACCTCCCACAGCATCCCTTCCATAACACATGGGAATTCAACATGAGATTTGTGTGGGGACACAGCCAAACCATAACATTCCACACCTGGCTGCTCCCAAATCTCATGTCCTCACATCTCAAAACCAACCATGACTTCCCAACAGTCCCCCAAAGTCTTCACTCATTTCAGCATTAACTCAAAAGTCCACAGTCAAAAGTCTCATCCAAGAAAAGGCAGGTCCCTTTCATCTATGAGCCAGTAAAATCAAAAGCAGGTTAGTTACTTCCTAGATACAATGGGGGGTACAGGTATTGGATAGATACACCAATTCCAAATTGAATAATTTGCCCAAAAGAAAGGGACTACAGGACCCATGGAAGTCTGAAATCCAGCAGGGCAGTCAAATCATAAAGCTCCAAAATGATCTCCTTTGTCTCCATGTCTCACATCTGGGTCATGCTGATGCAAGAGGTTGGTTCCCATGGTCTTGGGCATCTCCACCCCAGTGGCTATGCAGGGTGCAGTCTCCCTCCTGGCTGCTTTCATGGGACGGCATTCAGTGCCTATACCTTTTTCAGGTGCACAGTGCAAGCTGTTCGTGGATCTACTATTCTGGGGTCTGGAGTATGTTGACCCTCTTCTTACAGCTCTGCTAGGAAGTATCCCAGAGGGGATTCTGTGTGGGGACTCACACACCACTTTTCCCTTCCACACTGCCCTAGCAGAGGTTTTCCTTGAGGGCTCCATCCCAGAAGCAAACTTCTGCCTGGACATCCAGGGATGGTCATTAATCCTCTGAAATCTAGACAGAGGTTCCCACACCTCAATTCTTGACTTCTGTGCACCTACATGCTCAACACCACATGGAAGCTGCCAAGGCTTGGGGCTTGCACTCTCTGAAGCCATGGCCTGAGCTACACATTGGTTCCTTTTAGCCATGGCTAGAGTGGCTGAGACATGGGACACCAAGTCCCTAGGCTGCACAAAGCAGGCGGGGGCCTGGGCCTGGCCTACAAAACCATTTTTTCCACCTAGGCGTCCAGTTCTGTGAGAGGAAGTGTTGCAACAAAGTTCTCTGACATGTCCTGGAGAACTTTTCCCCATCATCTGGGCAATTAACATTTGCTTCCTCATTACTTATGCAAATGTCTGCAGCTGGCTTCAATTTCTCCTCAGGAAATGGGATTTTCTTTTCTATTGCATTGTCAGGCTGTAACTTTTCTGAACTTCTATGATCTGTTTCCGTTTTAAAACTGAATGCCTTTAAGACCACCTGAGTCAGCTGTATAATGCTTTGCTGCTTAGAAATTTAACCAAAGACAAAAACCACATGATTATCTCAATAGATGCAGAAAAGGCCTTTGACAAAATTCAACAACACTTCATGCTAAAAACTCTCAATAAATTAGGTATTGATGGGACGTATCTCAAAATAATAAGAGCTATCTATGACAAATCCACAGCCGATATCATACTGAATGGGCAAAAACTGGAAGCATTCCCTTTGAAAACTGGCACAAGACAGGAATGCCCTCTCTCACCACCCCTATTCAACATAGTGCTGGAAGTTCTGGCCAGGGCAATCAGGCAGGAGAATGAAATAAAGGGTATTCAATTAGGAAAAGAGGAAGCCAAATTGTCCCTGTTTGCAGATGACATGATTGTATATCTAGAAAACCCCATCGTCTCAGCCCAAAATCTCCTGAAGCTAACGAGCAACTTCAGCAAAGTCTCAAGATACAAAATCAATGTGCAAAAATCACAAGCATTCTTATGCACCAATAACAGACAAACAGCAAAATTATGAGTGAACTCCCATTCACAATTGATTCAAAGAGAATAAAATACCTAGGAATCCAACTTACAAGGGATGTGAAGGACCTCTTCAAGGAGAACTACAAACCACGCTCAGTGAAATAAAAGAGGATACAAACAAATGGAAGAACATTCCATGCTCCTGGGTAGGAAGAATCACTATCGTGAAAATGGCCACACTGCCCAAGGTAATTTATAGATTCAATGCCAACCCCATCAAATTACCAATGACTTCCTTCACAGAATTGGAAAAAACTACTTTAAAGTTCATATGGAACCAAAAAACAGCCCACATTGCCAAGTCAATCCTAAGCCAAATGAACAAAGCCGGAGGCATCAAGCTACCTGACTTCAAACTATACTACAAGACTACAGTAACCAAAACAGCGTGGTACTGGTACCAAAACAGAGATACAGACCAATGGAACAGATCAGAGCCCTCAGAAATAATGCCACATATCTACAACTATCTGATCTTTGACAAACCTGACAAAAACAAACAATGGGGAAAGGAGTCCCTATTTAATAAATGGTGCTGGGAAAACTGGCTAGCCATATGTAGAAAGCTGAAACTAGATCCCTTCCTTACACCTTATACAAAAATTAATTCAAGATGGATTAAAGACTTAAATGTTAGACCTAAAACCATAAAAACCCTAGAAGAAAACCTGGGCAATACCATTCAGGACATAGGCATGGGCAAGGACTTCATGTCTAAAACACCAAAAGCAATGGCAACAAAAGCCAAAATTGACAAATGAGATCTAATTAAACTAAACAGCTTCTGCACAGCAAAAGAAACTACCATCAGAGTGAACAGGCAACCTACAGAATGGGAGAAAATTTTTGCAACCTACTCATCTGACAAAGGGCTAATATCCAGAATCTACAATGAACTCAAACAAATTTACAAGAAAAAAAACAAACAACACCATCAAAAAGTGGGCGAAGGATATGAACAGACACTTCTCAAAAGAAGACATTTATGCAGCCAAAAAACACATGAAAAAATGCTCATCATCACTGGCCATCAGAGAAATGAAAATCAAAACCACAATGAGATGCCATTTCACATCCGTTAGAATGGTGATCATTAAAAAGTCAGGAAACAACAGGTGCTGGAGAGGATGTGGAGAAATAGGAACACTTTTACACTGTTGGTGGGACTGTAAACTAGTTCAACCATTGTGGAAGTCAGTGTGGTGATTCCTCAGGGATCTGGAACTAGAAATACCATTTGACCCAGCCACCCCATTACTGGGTATATACCCAAAGGATTATAAATCATGCTGCTATAAAGACACATGTACACCTTCGTTTATAGCGGCACTATTCACAATAGCAAAGACTTGGAACCAACCTAAATGTCCAACGACAATAGACTGGATTAAGAAAATGTGGCACATATACACCATGGAATACTATGCAGCCATAAAAAATGATGAGTTCATGTCCTTTGTAGGGACATGGATGAAACCGGAAACCATCATTCTCAGTAAACTATCACAAGGACAAAAAACCCAACACTGCATGTTCTCACTCATAGGTGGGAATTGAACAATGAGAACACATGGACACAGGAAGGGGAACATTACACACCGGGGACTGTTGTGGGGTGGGGAGAGGGGGGAAGAACAGCATTAGGAGATATACCTAATGCTAAATGACGAGTTAATGGATGCAGCACACCAACATGGCACACATATACATATGTAACAAACCTGCATGTTGTGCACATGTACCCTAAAACTTAAAGTATAATAATAATAAAATTTAAAAAAAGAAATTTCTTCTGCCAGATATCCTAAATCATCTCTTTCAAGTTCATAATTCCACACATCTCCAGGGAAGGGGCTAAATGCTGCCAGTTTCTTTGCTAAAACCTAACAAGAGTTACATTTGCTCCAGTTCCCGAAAACTTCCTTATGTCCATTTGAGACCACCTCAGCCTGGATTTCATTGTCCATATCATTATCAGCATTTTGGGCAAAGGCATTCAACAAGTTTCTAGGAAGTTTCAAACTTTTTGACATTTTTCTGTCTTCTTCTGAGCCCTCCAAACTGTCCCAACCTCTGCCTATTACCCAGTTCCAAAGTTGCTTCCACATTTTTGGGTATCTTTTCACAGAGCCCCACTGTACTGGTGCCAATTTACTATATTAGTTAGCTTTCATGCTACTAATAAAGACATATGTGAAACTCAGTAATTTATATAGAAAAAAGTTTTAATGGACTTACAGTTCCATGTGGCTGGGAATTGTGTGAGGAAGCCTCACAATAATGGTGGGAGGCAAAGAGAAGCAAGTCATGTCTTACATGGATGGGAGCAGGCAAAGAGAGAGCTTGTGCAGGGAAACTCCCCCTTATGAAACCACTAAATCTCATGACACTTATTCACTATCATGAGAACAGCATGAGAAAGACCTGCCCTCATGATTCAGTTACTTCCCGCTGGCTCCCTCCCACAACATGTGGGAATTCAAAATGAGATTTGGGTGGGGACACACAGTCAAAGTGTATTAGTGTTTCATATGGTCTGGCCCTGTGTCCCCACCCAAATTTTATCTCAGTTGTAATCCCCACATGTCCAGGGAGGGACCTATAATCCTCAAGTTTTAAGGGAAGCAGGTGATTGGATCATGGGGATGGTTTCTTACATGCTGTTCTCATGATAGTGTGTGAGTTATCATGAGATCTGATGGTTTTATAAGTATTTGACAGTTCTTCCTTCACATTCACTCTCTCTCTCCTGCCTGACACAATGTAAGACATGCCTGCTTCCCCTTATGCCATGACTGTAAGTTTCCTGAGGCCTTCCCAGCCAGGTGGAACTGTGAACCAATTAAACCTATTTTCCTCATATATTACCCAGTCTCTGGCAGTTCTTCCTGGCAGTGTAAAAACAGACTAAGACAGTGTGAGTTATTAATTTTGAAAAATTGTTGAACACTATTGATTCAAATATTTTTCTCTGCTCTGTCTTCTGTTTCTTCTCCTAATATTCATTTTATGTGTATATTAAAGCTTTTAAAATTGCTCTGCTGTTCTTGGATGTTGTGTTGTTTTTTTCTTTTAATTTTTTTTTACTCTTTTCATTTTGGTTTGAAAAGTTTCCAATGATAAATTTTAAGCTTACTGATTTTTCCCTTGTCCATGCCCAGTCTTCACAGGAACCCATCAAAGGCATTCTCCAACTCTGTTACAATGAGTTTGATTTCTAGTATTGCCTTTTGTTTCAGTTTTTGAGTCCCTTTTCATAACCCATTGGTTCTTTTTCCATTAGATCCCTTAATATATTAATCATACCAATGTTAATTTCTCTGTCTGATATTTCTAACACATTATGTCTGAGCCTGGTTCTAGTGATTTTTTTTTCCTCTTCAAATAGTTTCTTCTTCCTTTATTGCATGCCTTATGATGTTGAATGGACTATAGCACTTAATGCAAGTTTTTATATTAATCTTTCCTGTCAATTTGCTGAGTACAATACGTTCTGCTACAGTATGTTCCAGAGGACTCCGATTCTTCTAGTGTTTTTTGTTTGTTTGTTTGTTTGTTTGTTTTTTTGAGACAGAGTCTCACTCTGTCACCCAGGCTGGAGTGCAGTGGCACAATCTCAGCTCACTGAAAGCTCTGCCTCCCAGGTTCACATTATTCTCCTGCCTCAGCTTCCCGAGTAGCTGGGACTACAGGTGCCCACCACCATGTCCAGCTAATTTTTTTGTATTTTTAGTAGAGACGGGGTTTCATCATGTTAGCCAGGGTGGTCTCAGTCTCCTGACCTTGTGATCCACCTGCCTCAGCCTCCCAAAATGCTGGGAGTACAGGTGTGAGCCACTGCTCCTGGCCATGTTTTTGTTTTTGTTTCCTCTTTTGATGTTTGGCTTTCTCGACTCCTCCTCCTCATAAAGTATCTGAGAATGACAGCTCTTTCCACTGCAATCCATTGCTATTCTGAGTCCTATTGGTGTGGCAGTAAGGTGTGGAAAGAGTTAACACTCTGTAATCTTAGGATTCCATCCAAGCCTTTGAGTGATCCTTCATAAAAGGTCCTGCAGTGGTGTATTCCACTTACCTCTAGGCCAAACCTTAAGGCTAATGGGGAAGGAATTGGGCTGGAGTTCCTGCAGATGAGATAAAGGACTTCTTGTAAAGTCCTTTCCCCTGAAGAGTAGTCCTTTGTTATAGAAAAAACTCTGGGCACATTTCACAGTGATTACTTTTCCCCTGGCAAAAGCCAGTAGGTGTCTTTCTTAGAGCTTTACTGTGAAAATCTGATGGAATGCCTGGTGGTTGAACCCACAGTGTGAGGACCTCCCTCAGACTTTGGACTCCAGTTTTGTTCTCCACCACACTATTCCATGTTCAGCTCCAGTAATTCTTCATTATCATTCAAGTCTTCCTGAGAGTTTGTAGTCTAGCAGCTCCAGGTCAGCAATCTCAGCTATGATTCTCTTGATTCGCCTCTCTCCCCAGATTGTGGAAGAATGATTTGCTCTATGACATCATTTCCCCAATGGGCCCAAGAAGAATTGCTGTTTATCTTCTTATTCACATTTGTTTGTTTGTTTGTTTACTTATTGATTGATGTTATGAGCATGTGGTGTCACATTTCAGTCTCTTTAAATGTCAAAGCTGAAACCAGGAGACTACAATTTTTGTGCCAAAAGTTTCAAGGATTATTTGCATCACTGTAACTCTATAATGGGAACATTGCTTTTTATTAAAGAATAATTCCTTTCATTTTGTCTTTACTTCACCATTTAAAAAAACCTTAATGATATGCAACATTCACATATTTCACAATAACAAACTTATATCTCTAAAGGCAGTCTTTTTAATTGTATTTCTCACAGGTGTTATAATTTTCTGCTTAACACTGTATTTAGTAAGGCATCAAATTTTCTCTAGGTTACAGGTAGCTTTATTTCATCAAAAATCAATTTGCAGTTTTAATGTAGGCACATTTTCCCCACAATAACAACTTCATGTTGTGAAGCAGAATGAAAAAGAATAATTTAATTATGTGCGTTAAGGCCTCAAATTTTGAATCTAATTGTTTGTATGCAGAAGCATAGTTTATGAACTGTTAGTCTTATTTTTATGGTGAGATTTGGGCTCGCGGTTATGGTGAATGGTTTCTTCATTTAATGGACTTAAATATTATCTCTCAAGCTGCCAAATAACTTGTGGACATGCATTATCATTCTGTGCATGTGCCCTAGAAAGAAACAAATGTAAAAGGGCTACGTGTTAAGTGTTCAGCAGAGAAAAGTAAACATCATCCCCTAAAATGCAATTATGTAAAATCATCTCTCAGAAATATAAGAAGCACTTTTATTTGAATTGAAAAAATTCATCAAATAATGTAGAGTTTAGACATAACCGTTTGATAATAATTTGTTGCTTCATCCAAATTTTAAAATAGCAGCAATGACTATAGAATAACCATGCAAAGTTCTGCATTCTGAAACTATCCATCACACAGTATATTTTAGCCAAGGTGTTTCTGATTTCACACGCTTGTAAATACATGTGGGAGATCAAAGGCTTTTCTAAACTGTAAAAACAAAAAGATATAAGGCTATTACTTTTTTATTTTTGTTTCTTACATGTGTAATTCTCAGCAGAATTGGAAATTTAAAGCTTTTCTAAATAAACAGGTTTGTACCTTTACACCCTTGTCACCCAGCGAATTGGCCATGCTCATTTACAGGGACATATAACTAACACAATGTTAGGAACAAAGAAAGTTTGAGCTTGAGAAAATGTCACAAAGAGACATCAGTAAGAACCATTTCAAAAATTTGGAGACTTGAATTATAAATGAAATTGGAAGCACGGCCTTCCTCAGATAGTAGGAATTTTATTTAGATCCTAGCATGTATGCTTAATTGGTTAACTGGAGAATTTGTTAAGAATCACAGCAGAATATTTTAGCTAGTCACAAATCCTTGTAAATGCCTTACTTATATTGCCTATATATCTGGCCTTTTGAAAATGATCAATATATTTTTCTTTGACCTTAGCATACACTTGTCTTCTTTCTTCTTTTCTAAAGAGCACTCATTGCAAAAACATCATGGCTTCTTCATTCATCATGTTTTCAATGCACGTTATAGCTTGGATGCTCAAATCTGGAATATCTCTATGATATCATTATTTCTTTAAATATAGAAAACCCAAAATGAATCAAGACACTGCTGAGGTTTAGCCTTCTACAAATTATTGAGATTCTATTACTTCTTTCTGTACTGTATGTAAAAGAATTGTATTAGTCAGTGTTCTCCCAAGAACTAGAACCAGTAAGATATATATAGTCCCATGATCTGTTGTCTGCAAACTGGAGATCCAGGAAAATTGATGGTGTAGTTCCAATCTGAATCTGAAGGCCTGAGAGCCAGGGTGACAATTATATAAATCCCAGTCCAAGAGCAAGAGAAGACTGAAGTTCCAGGTCAAGCAGCAGGCAGACAGGGAGTGAATTCTCCCTTCTGCCTTTTTTTCTATTCATGACTTGAACTGATTGAAAGAGGCCCACTCCACTGAGGAGGGCAATCTAATTTACTGAGTCCACTAATTCAAATGCTAATTTCTTGTGGAAACACCCTCACAGACACACACAGAAATGAACTCTAATCTACACAACTGCGGTTCAGTAGACTTAACATAAAATTAACCATCACAAGAGTTAACCTACCAGGCCAAACTGCTTATTCTTAAAATGTCCTGCTTACAAGGTTGGCCCTCTGGTGGTGTCCAGGAACTTGGATTTTCAGGGCAATTCCTGCTACTCTCAGAACAGATTGGAGTGGCTCGCTATGCCTTACTGAACAAATCGTATGGTTTCTGCTGAACACACTTTCCTCGTGGATTCCTGGCATTCTGGTATGTGTCAGGCAGACAATGCCTATATAACCAGCCCCTGGTAAAAACCCTGGGCACTAAGTCCCTGGTGAATTTCTACCAACCCTGGTGTCTCCACTGGGATAGGACTCAAAGCCTGAGCCTGATTTCTTCCAGACTTCACCCCCCACACATTTTTCCTCTGTTGAATTTATTTTACATCCTTTTGCTGTAGTCAATCCTAGCCATGGGTATGCTGTATGCTGGGTCCTGTGAGTTCTGGACAATCACAGGATCTGAAGCTGGTCTTGGAGTTCCTGAACATATCTACATTCTAAGCTTTTATTGATTTTGTCTAGAACAACACCAGCTGTCTCACTATATCAAATTGCTACCTCCTACACAGCTTTACTTTATGTTATTTCAACAATATATTTAATCCATTTGATTCTGGGATAGATATTTTTGCTTTTCTTCTAACTAGTTTGAGGTAATAAATAAATAAAGACACCTCTTAAAATCATAATTTATAAACCTGCATATGAAAGAATGAATCTATAAGGCCCCTTTTTTAATAGTCTGGAAATATTGGGGATATTCTGTGTTGATCTTGTTGGGATGTGTCTTGTCTTTTTTATGGCATAATATTAAAAGCATAAAATGTCAATTTAAATGTAAATATTTTCTTTGTACCTTATCTTACCCTATTGGCATACTAAATGTTGACTGTATTGTTGTTGTTCTGTCAGCTGGAGTGCCTGGGCTGCGAGTACTAGATTACCTGAAGCAGAATTCAATGTCTTAAACAATGAAGAGTTTAATATCACGAACAACAAGACATCCTGGAAAATGTGATTCTAAGATCAGTTAATTAAGTACCACCCAACACCACCAAGGACCAAAGTGCCATTTATATTTCTGTTTTGTGTCCTCAGCAGTTGAAATGTGTCTTCAGTCTTGCCCTCTGATGACTGAAAGATCATTTCCACAACTCCTGATATCTGATTCTCACAATCTCAATCAAAATACAAAACGAAAAGTATCTCCAAGCACAATTTTTTTTAATCAAGGAAAAGAATATTTTTCTTACACAAATACCTGAAGATATATATATAATGTATAATTTTTATTTTTAAAAGACAGGGTGTCTCTGTGTCACACAGGCTGTGTCATGATCATAGGTCATTGTAGCCTCAAACTCCTAGGTTCAAGCAATCCTCCTGCTTCAATCTCCTGAGTAGCTGGGTTTATAGGCATGTGTCAACATGCCTGGCTAATTTTTGTATTTTTGTAGAAATGAGGTCTCACTATGTTGCCTAGGCTGGTCTTGAACTCCTGTCTTCAGTGATCCTCCTGCTTTGGGCTCCCAAAATGCTAGGATTACATGTGTGAGCCACTATGACTGGCCAACCTTTATATATTTTGTTGGCCACTGTGCTAATTACATTGACAAACCTTGGCAAAACCATTCTCTGTCAAGATAAAGAGAATTATCATAATTTTATTTAGATTGGGCAAAAACTACATATTGTGGCTAGGAAGGGACCAATACCCATGAGTACATGAGAAGATGAACATGAGAAGAAAAGTTCCAACATCTTCCAGGGAGGGAAGAGGAAGAATGGCAACAGGATAGACCATCAATTCTATCTGCCACTGAGCTTCCATCCAACAAGCTTCCTCTCCATTTCAGACCCTAACAGCATGGCATGTACAAGAAGTAACTACTCAGATATCAAACAGGAAAGGTTGTGAACAAATCATCTGTTGTTGTTTTTCTTAATTTTACCCAAACTGTTTACTTTTCATTGTTTCCATATTGAGTAAAATTGGATTTAAGGAACATGAGCATTTGCAATACCATTCACTCATTTTCTTTTTGTTGAAAGTCTCCTCTTTGTTTTTAAGATAATCCACTTTAAATGCAATTTCATATGCATTCATCTAATTGCTGAAAATTTCAACTTCATCTACAATGCTGCTTGTTTCTTGGATCTTAGAGCAGTTTTTTCTGCTCTTCATGAAAACTGTCATCTGGGAAAACTATATGTTCTCTCATCTGCTTCTGTTATTTACATTTACAACACTTTTCAATAGTTTATTGGATCCAAGAGGTCAACGATCATATCATGTTCTTTCATTGTACTTGCATCTGTTAAGAATTAGCTAAGAATTCAAAAAACTTTTGACAGGGCATAATACTTTTTTATTTTTATTTATATATTTTTTTGAGACAGAGTCTCGCTGTGTTGCCCAGGCTGGAGTGCAGTGGCACGATCTCTGCTCACTGCAACTCCACCTCCTGGGTTCAGGCCATTCTCCTGCCTCAGCCTCCCGAGTAGCTGGGACTACAGGTGCCCGCCACCACTGCCAGCTAATTTTTTTTTTTTGTATTTTTAGTAGCGATGGGGTTTCGCTGTGTTAGCCAGGAGGGTCTCGATATCCTGACCTCGTGATCCACCCGCCTTGGCCTCCCAAAGTGCTGGGATCACAGGCATGAGCCACTGCTCCCAGCTGACAGGGATAATACTTTTTATGATTTATTTATTTTTTAGTTTTTTGGCTTTCCTATTTATAATTCAGAATATAGTATCATCTATTATAGTTATACCTATACATTTCTGACAATATTTCCTATTTTTTTATTTTCCAATTTTATAAACAATACTTCCATTTGATTCCAGTCCATAAACTATTTCTACATAACAATTAATAATACCATTTCTACAAATGTCACGTGCCGTATACATGGCATGGCGTATGCATATAGTTTTGTGTTCTATGTTTTGTTATATAACCTACATTGAGTTAAATTTTGTGGAGTGTGCAAACTCTGTGTCTAGTTTCAACTTGTTTCTTTTTTTAATATGTGGATGTTCTGTTGTTCTGGCACCATTGGTTAAAAAGACTTTCTCTGTTGAATTGTCTTTGTTCCTTTGTCAAAGCTGAGTTGATTATATTTCTGTGGGTCAATTTCTGGGCTCTCTACTCTGTTCCATTGATCTATTTGTACTTGTTGTTTGTTTGTTTCCAATAACACAGTCTTAATTACTGTAGCTTTGCAGTAAGTGTTGAAGTCAGGTAGTTTCAGTTCTCCAACTTTATTATTCTGATTCAATATTGTATTGGCTATTCTGAGTCTTCGGTGTCTCTATATAAACTTTAGAATCAGCCTGTCAGTATTCACAAAGCAACTTCCTAAGATTTTGATTGAAATTTTATTGGATCTGTAAAGTTGGGAAGAACTGACAGATTGGCAATATTGAATCTTTCTATCCATGAGCATAGAATATCTCTTCGTTTATTTAGTTCTTTGATTTATGTCATCAGATTTTTATAGTTTTCCTTGTGTTGATCTTGTATATATTTCATTAGATTTATAGCTAAGTATGTCATTTTTTGTGTGCTAATGTAAATGGTACTGTGTTTTTAATCTGAAATTCCACTTGTTCATTGCTAGTATGTTGGAAAGCAATTGATTTGTGTATATTATATTAAACTTGTAAACGCAACTTTGCTGTAGTCACTTATTAGTTCCAGGAGGGTTTTTTTGTTGATTCTTTCATGTTTTCTGCATAGCTAATCATGCCATCTGCAAGCAGAACAGATTTATTTATTTCCTCCCAGTCTTTGTATTTATTTCTTTTTCTTGTCTCATCAGATTAGGCAGGATTCTTAGTACAATATAGAAAAGGAGTGGTAAAAGGATGTATTTTTGCCTTTTTCCTGACCATAGTAAGAAAGCTTCAAGTTTCTCAGCATTGCAGTGTTAGCTGTATGTTTTTTGTAATTTTTTTACCAAGTCTAGGAAATTCCCCTTTGTTCCTAATTTGTTGAGATATCTATATATATATATTTAATTTCAACCATGATATCCTTATCTTTTTCTTGCTTACAGGAAAAATGTTTCAATATTTTTTGAGAATAAGGTAAGCTGTAGGTTTTTTAATAAACTTAAGACTCAATAAGTTTTCTTATGGCTCTTTTAATAATAGTTCTTTTTTACAATCATTCAAAGATGTTGAATTTTGTAAAAAAAGTGTTTTTTAAACTTCTGAGATTTTTTCTTCTCTTTTGTTTACTGATAAATTTATTACTGATACTAATTTATTTTAGAATATAAATAATTACAGATATTAATTTATCTTAGAATATAAAATAAATTATTGATATTAATTTATTTTAGAATATAAAATAATCTTTACATTTCTGAAATGAATCTTATTTGGTCCTTTTATATATTGATGAATTCATTTTGAGAATATTTTATTGATGCATTTTTGCATCTATGTTTAAAAATTTTGTATCTATATTATTTTATCATAATGTCTTCATCAGATTTTGGTATCAAATATATGTTGGCCTCATTAAAAGAGTTGAGAAATGTTTTTGCTTTATTCTCTAGAAGAGTTTGAGCAATATTTCTGTAATCACCTTCATAAACATTTCTTTAAAAATCACTAATTAATTTATTTTTCCTAAGGTCTTTAAAAGTGACACGATCAAATTTTTAATTTGGTTCTCCCACGTCTTTGATAAGTTACATTTTTTAACATATTGGTAAATTTTATCATACTTGTCAAACAATAGGTCATAACATAGTCAATATTTTTACAAATAAGTAATGTAAATTAGTTCATAATATAATCTTAATGTATACTAAATCTGAAATGATGTAACCTTTATCATTGCTGATATTCGTTTCACAAATTACTCCTTCCTCTTTGTTCTGATTGACCTCTTGAATGGTTAGAGTTTGTTTAAAAAATGTTTGAGTTTGGCAGCATTTTAAAAACAATTTGAAGTGCACTTAATTTTTAGAATTGTGTAGAACTTTCACTATCTTTTCATCATGAGCATTCATTTTGTTTAACCTGATGCCAGTCTAATTTTTTTTCCCTTGCAGAATTACAGTTTCTTCTTCCATGCCTAAATAATTACTTATCTTCAAATTCCAGTCATTAGCCATGATATATATCACCTTTTGATAATTGAATTCTGTCTTTATTGAATGGGAAATACCCCATATTTTATATGTAACTGCATTACTTTCATTTTCAAAATCCCCTATATTTTTAATATTCTCTATTGTGTGTCATCAATTTTTCTTGCACTTTGCATTATTATTTTTCCTAATTTCTATAATCTTTTTTCATGAATGTTTTAATGTCTTGTATTTTAACTGTGTGAAGTGAACTGTATGTCAACTGCACGTCATCTGAATAATTTAGTGAAAATGTCTGTTCATTCAAAGCTACTGAAATTTTTCACAAAGTGTTTGGTCTGAATTCTGCTTTAATATGAAAAACTCCTCACTGGCAGAGGGATCCTACACTCTTTCGATGCAACAATCCAGGAGAATTCTGAGACAAAGTCCTCACTAGACGAATGTCTTCACTAGAGTGAGACAACAAAGGCAGGTGACAGATTCTCAGCATATTGAATGCTCTGATACCTTAAGTCTCATATCTTTCTGGGATCTGGAAGCCACTCAGTTATATGAAGAATATAATTACTATAATGTGATTTAATAGCTTTGGTTTAGAAGAGAATGATAAGTGAATTGTCAGATTTGCATTTTTTTCTTAAAAAATTGCTATATTTTCTCTGACTTTGGGGAAAAATTAATGTGCAGGAACTACTAATAATTATTGTTTGGGCTGGGTGCAGTGGCTCTTGCCTGTTATCCCAGCACTTTGGGAGGCCGAGGTGGGTGGATCACCTGAGGTCAGGAGTTCGAGACCAGCCTGACCAATATGGTGAAACCCTGTCTCTACTAAAAATACAAAATTAGCCGGGCTTGGTGGCATATGCCCAGGCAGGAGAATTGCTTGCTCGGGAGGCAGAGGTTGTGTTGAGCTGAGATCACGCCATTGCACTCTAGCCTGGGAAGCAAGAGTGAAAATCCGTCTCAAAAAAAAAGAAATTAGCAAAATATAATTTTTAAATTGCGCAATATTCCAGAGATAGTTTTTTATTACCTATTAGAATGTTCCCAGAGAAATAATACTGTAGGCGAGTCAACTAAAGATGAACACCTTATTCCTCTCTCTACCTCCTGTAACCCCTGACACCATGTTCTCTGTGGGCCCATTTCAAAGTTATTTGGGGTTAAGACACTTGGGGTGGAAGTGTTTGTGAGAGTTTAGCTTTGCTCCATGAATATGGCCTGGAGTTGGGAGTGGAAGGCACAGACAGCAGGTCTGTCACCACACACACACCTAGCCTTTCATGATGATCATGTGGACACTCAGCTCACCTCATCTCATAAGCCAGGCAATACAACTCAGGGCCAGAAGCAGGCAAGTTACATTCCAAGATCTAGAACTAACAGCACATAATTTCACCACCAAAGTTCATCTTCCAAAAACTGACCGGATTATAATAGCAACCTACTTTGGCATCAGGAGTGAGAAATGAGATAAGAAACCATTAATACTACTATTGATAAATTTTGTGTATTCCTTTTCCAGAAAACATCAATAAATATCCATTCTTTGTTCTTTTGATGCTTGAAGGTGGGAAAAACAAAAAGATTATGTAAACTGCTGGGCAGAGATGCATTCAAAACACTTCCTCACACTTCTATATCTGTCACTTTTAATGTCTGAAATGCATTCTCTTCCATACCTTCCCATAATTCTACTTGAATTTTAGTTTCCTGCTGCTCATTCTGACAATCCATTTAAATGTCTCTTCTGGATCTTTTGTAGGCTGTAAGTAAAGTCTCCCTACTCTTCAGCAATTTTTGGTAAATGAATTCACTTCATATTGATTGACTACCTACTATGCCAGTATCCAGGAATCTCCAACTATATTCTTGGCCTAACTAATATAATTCTCTCTTGTAACACTTTTACATGTTGTATATACCACTGGATGCCTTTCTTTTAGTTCTAATTGCGACTGTTATATCATTACTCTTCTATCAAATAGCTTCATTCATTTGTAGGTAGCTAGAAATATTTTTTTCTTTATTTTGCTGCTAACACATCTGGAAATGGTTCTGAAAAAATGTATTTTTTAATTTATATATTACACATTCAACATTTGTAAAAGATTAGTTGTGCTTGTTTATATTGATGTATTGTGAATGTAAAATCACAGTATTGACAAAGAAAGAGTCATTTGCTTGTTTTTTAAGTATGAATATAGAATTTTGCCATGTTTAATTTAAGATGTTAGGAAAGGCACAAAATGTAAATAAATATTTTATGACTTCTAGGACTTCCAGTTCTGGGGGTACCTGGCCCCCCACTCCTGCCTGCCAGAGAACAACCCCTCTTTTTCCCTTACCTACCCAAATCCTATAAAACGCCCCATCCCTATCTCCCTTCGCTGACTCTCTCTTCGGACTCAGCCCGCCTGCACCCAGGTGAAATAAACAGCCATGTTGCTCACACAAAGCCTGTTTGGTGGTCTCTTCACATGACCACGCATGAAAGGGACTCTCTCTGGAATTTCCTGAGGTGATCAAGAAATCTTCTTCCCCAAAACACCAATTATCATAAAAATTACTATCAAAATTGCAGATATGCTACCGACTCAGTCGCCAAGGTTAACTTCCCTCTAAGTACGTTTAGAGGGCCCTGACATTTAGTTTTCTTTTACAGTGACACAAGTCAGCACTAGTTATTATGGGAGAAGACTACATAAAAAGTCATGAATACCAACAGGCAAGAATCACAGAGCTATTGTGAATCTGGGAACCATAATTTGAGTCATCTTTTCCAGATGTTTCCTTTATTTCTCCAACTTTCCTGATTTCTTCCAGAGCCATTACCTCCATTGCAACCTTCCCAAATGGTGACACCACTCCCAGTCCATTTTTAATTCCCTTTTCAAAACTTGCACCAATTATAAAGTTGATTAGTTGGTACAAGTCCCTGCTCTTCATTTCTGCTTCCAGACAACTACCTCTCTCATGTCCTTACAAAAAGAACAAAGCTATTCTAGTTCTTGTCATCAACTGACATGTCAGTCACACCCCATCTTTCATCAATTTCTGTCATCTGCAATACAGTCTTTCATTCCGCATCAGCCCTACTACCATTTTGTCTGAGGACAGCAAAAAATCTCCCTTCTCACTACTTTAACTTTCTAGTCTCCAAATGAGTGAATCCATTTTACTTAAGCAACCGATTCACATTACAACTCAGAATTCCAAAATTAGCCAGTATTCTCCCAATTTACTCTTATTTAAAAATATACAAACTAGTTTTTATTTTGGGGTAATTTTACATTTACAAAAATGTGGTAAAGGTATTACAGAAAATTTTCACATATGCCACACTCAATTTGGGTTTATATAATGTTATCATCTTAAGTCGTTGTGATAATCTGTCAAAACTAAGAAACCCACTCTGGCTCTTTGTTACTAATTAAATTCCAATCTTCATTTGGATTCCACCAGTTTTTCATTAATGTCCATCTTCTGTTCTAGGATGCAATCCACTACCATATTGCATTTACTCATCATTTCCTTAGTCTCCAGGAGACTGTGACACTGTTTCAGTCTTTTTGTTTGTTTGTTTTTATTTTTTGTTATTGTTGTTCATGATCTTAGCAATTTTGAGTGCTGGCCAGGAATTTTGTAGAATATTCCACCATTTGAGTTGTATAAACATTTTTCTTATGATTAGACAAGTTTTGCGGAATTCTGCAAAGAATATTGTAAAGCTGAAATGCCCTTCTACCACATCATGTCTGGAGGTACATGGCATCCACATGACAATACTGTTGAAGGTAATAATTATTACTGACACAGGGTCATAAAGTAGTATTTGTCTGCAGTTCAAAGTTATTGTCTTTCCCTTCCCATACTGTATTCTTCGGGATTAAGTAACTAAATTCAGTCCACATTTAGCGGGTGTGAAATTAAGCAGCACCTCTAGTAGGGTAGAGTATTTTGTATATTATTTAAAATTTTTTGCAAGAAATTTTAGTCTATACTCCCCCATTGCTGTATGTATGTGTGTATGATGTATGTTTTTATAAAATTATAGACATTATAAACTCATGTATTATTTTTTACACTTAGGGCTATAACCCTCTTAGCTACATTTTTAACTATGCCAAATACTACCATTCTTTAATATAATGGATCCTTCCAATCCATTGAATCTTTTACTTTTGTCTTTAATCTATAAGCTGTCTCCCTTTTCTGGAGATTCTATGGTCCATCACTTCACTAAATTTTTACAAGCATCTCAGTTCCTCTTACTATATATCTTTTGTGTTACCTCTATTGTTATATTCACAGGCCTAAATGATTTCTGTCTTCTTTCGTTGTATTAAACCTCACTCATAGCAAATAAATTAAGAATTATATAAGAAGATACTGAAAAATGCCACAAATTATTACCAAACAAAAATGGACTGTCAAAACTTGTGAATAATCCTACTAAGTTACTCTAAGTTGACCCAAGCAATCACTATTTTAAAACAAATAGACATATTTTTAGAGAAATTTTAGGCTTACAATAACTTGTATAAAAAATGTGAAGACTTCACATATCATCTCTCCTTTCATCTCTCACAGAATTTCTCCTATTATTGCTTTCTTGCATTACTGTGGTAAATTTGCTACAATTGAAGAACAAATATTTATGTATTATTATTACCAAAGGTCCATAGCTTACAGAGTGTTGTACACTTCTATGGGTTTGCTAAATGCATATTATCATGTATTCACCATAACAGTATTACATAAAATAGTTTCAGTGTCCAAAATAGTCCCTGTACTTCACCTATTCACATTTTTTTTTATCCCTCTCCCTAAACTTCTGACATGGATTGATCTTTTTATTGCCTTCAGAGTTGTGCCTTTTTCAGAAGTCATATACAGTCGTCCCTTGGTATACACAAGGGATTGGTTCCAGGACCCTGGTATATAACAAAATCCAAGCATACTCAGGTCTGGTAGTCAGCCCCTTCAAACCTGTGTATATGAAAAGCTGGCTCCCATATATGTGGGTTTTGCATTTCACAATAATGTGTTTTACACCAAGTTTGTTTGTAAAAGATACGTGTATTTTTTGAACCTGTTCAAACCCATATTGTTCAAGGGTAAACTGTAGTTAGAATCACTCATTTAGTCTTTTCGGGCTGGCTTTGTCACCTAGCAAAATGCTTTTAAGATTTCTCTATGTCGTTTTGTAGCTTGATAGTGTATTCCTCTTTATTACTGAATGATAATCAATTATGTAAACGTACTTCGGTTTGTTTATCAGTTTACCTATTGATGGGCAGCTTGTTTGCACCTAATTCTTGGCAGTTATGAATAAAGTGCTATAAATAATTGTCAGTAGGCTTTTGTATGGTCCTAAGCTTTTGTTTCATTTAATAAATACCTAGAAACATAAATGGGAGTTGCCATTGCTTTCTGTCCTCATCCTCATCAGCATTTGATGTTGTCAGTGTTTGGGATTTTAGTCATTCTAATGAGTGTACTGGCATCTCACTGTTACTTGAGTTTACAATTCCCTGATGACATATGCTGTGTGCATCTTTTCATATGTTTCTTTGCCATCTATATATCTTCTTTGATGTGATGTCTGTTCAGATCTTTTGCCCATTTGGTAATTGGATTGTTTTTTGTTGCTTAATTTAAAATAGTTTTTGTGTACTTTTATACTAATCTCTTTTTAGGTATATATTTTTGCAAAGATTTTATTTCTGTCTGTGATTTGTCTTTTCATTATTTTTACAGTGTCTTTTGAAGAGCATAAGTTTTTAATTTTAATGAAATCCATATGATCAACCTTTTTCCTACAGATCATGTTTTTGGTGCTATATCTAAAAAGTCATCACCCAACCCTATGTCGTCTAGACTTTCTTTTATGATATCTTCTAGAAGTTGTCTAATTTGGCATTTTACATTTAGGTCTATGATCCATTTTTGTGAAAAGTGTAAGAGCTGTTTATAGAGTCATGTGGATGTACAATTGTTCTAGCACCAAATATTGAAAAGAATGTTCTTTTTTTCCACTGAATCACCTATTGTCTTTTGTCAAACATTCATTGACTGTATTTTGTGGGTTTATTTCTGAGCTTGCTCTTCTGTCCATTGAACAATTTGTCTATTACTTACATAACAACACACTATTTTGATCGCTGTAACTTTATAGTAGGTCTTGAAGTAGGTAGTTCCTCAACTTTTTTCTGAAGTATTATGTTGGCTATTCTGGGTCTTTTACCTTTCCTTATAAACTTTAGAATCAATTTGTTAATATTGACAAAATAACTTGCTAGGATTTTGAATAGTATTAGCTTGAATTTATAGATCAATTAGAGGAGAACTGACATTTTGTATAATAAATCTAATAAATCTATCCAAGAACATGATAAAACATCCATTTATTTAGATCTCACTTGATTTCTTTCATCAGAGTTATGCAGTTTTATGAATATGGATCCTATTGATATGATGTTAGGCTTATATGTTTTCTATGCTAATGTAAATCATGTTATTTCAAAAATCTATTTCTGGTATATGGGAAAGCAATTAAATATTACTTATTAGCATATATTCTATGACTTTGTTATAATTGCTTTTTATTTCCAGGAGGGCTTTTTGGTCACCTTTTCGTATTTTCTAAATTAATACAATTATATCCTCTGTGACATAATTTTATTTTTCCCTTTCCAATCTGTATATCTTTTATTTCCTTTTTTAACTTATTGTATTGGCTTGTATTTTTAATAATCGAATACGATTGGTTGGTGAGAGGGGACATTCTTGCTTGCTTTTGGTTTTAGGTGAAACAAATATAGTTTTTCACTATTATGAATAATGTTAGCTAGAGGTTTTTGTAGATGTTCTTTATGAAGTTGTGGGAGTTCCCCTCTAATTCTAATTTTTTTTTGTCATGAATAGGTGCTAAGTTTTGTCACATAATTTTTCTGCATTGATTGATGTAATCTGATCATATGATTTTCTTCTTCAGCCTGATGATGTGATGAATTAATTAATCTTCAAGTGTTGACCCAGGCTTACATACCTGAATAAGTCCCAGTTAGATATGTTGTGTGTCTTAGTTTTTTGTTTGTTTGTTTTCTTTTCTGTTGCTTACAACAGAAAACTTGAAACTGGGTAATTTATAAAGAAAATGAATTTATTTCTTAAGACACTAGGAAGTCCATGGTTGAGGGGGCACATCTGATGAGAGCCTTCTCACTGGTGGGGACTGCAGTGTCTTGAAGACACATTGGGTATCACATGGAGAGGGGTTTGAGCGTGCCTGCTCCGGTCTCTCTTCCTCTTCTTAGCCACCAGTTCCACTCCCACAATAACTCATTCATCCATTAATTTATTAATCTATGAACTGATTTGATTTGCTAAAATTTTGTTGAGGATTTTGCCTCTATATTCATGAGAGATAATCTCTCAGATCTGTAATCAGCTATAATTCCCTTTCCTAGTAGTATTATTTTCTGGTTTTGGTATTATGGTGATGCTGGTCTCAGAATGAGTTAGAGAGTGTCCTCTTTATTTCCTAGAAAAGATTATACAGAATTGGTATAATTTCTTCCTTAAACATTTTATAGAATTCACAAATGAAGCCATCTATGTGACTGTTTTCTGTTTTGGAAAATTAATGATTGTTAACATAATTTATTTAATAGATGTAGACCCATTTAGATTATCTGTTCTCCTGGTGTGAGTTTTAGTATATTGAGTCTTCAAGTAATTGGTCTATTTCATTCCAGTTATCAAATTTATAGGCATCAAGTTGTTAACAGTATTTCTTCATTATTTTGTAAAGTCCATGAGATCGGTTCAAATGGCTCTTCATTCATTTCTGAAATTAGTGACATTAGCGATCTCTATCTTTCCTTTTTTTCCCTCCCCCCTTAAATTTTCCTGGCTAGAGATTTATCAATATTATTAATCTTTTCTAAGAAACAGCTCTTGGTTACAATTACTTTGATTTCTCTGTTTTTCTGTTAATTTTCTGTTTTTTACCTCTGATTTCTGTTCCAAATTTTTATTATTTCTTGTCTTTTGCTTATTTGGAATTTACTTTGTTCTTCTTTTTCTAATGTTTTAAGGTGAAAGCTTAGAATATTTACATTAATGTTTTCTCATATATGCATTCAATGTTATCAATTTCCCTCTAAGCTCTGCCTTCACTGCATCTCACAAATTTTTATAAATTGTATACCTATTTTTATTTTATTTATTATTTATAGCTTGTATGTTTTTATAGGTTGTATATTTATTTCTTGAGTTCAACACATATTTGTATCATCTCGTGTCAGTTTTCATCTGTATGTTATGTAAAAGTGTATTGTTTAATTGACAAATATTTGGGCATTTTCTAGCTATCTTTCATGTATTCATACCTAGTTTAATTTCACTGTGGTCTGAGAGCATTCTTTGTTTTTTTTTCTTTTTTTTTTTGAGACGGAGTCTCACTTTGTCACCCAGGCTGGAGTACAGTGGTGCAATCTTGGCTCACTGCAACCTCTGCCTCCCAGGTTCAAGTGATTCTCCCTGCCTCAGCCTAGTGAGTGGCTGGGATTACAGGTGCCTGCCACCACACCCGGCTAATTTTTGTATTTTAGTTGCAACAGGGTTTCATCTTGTTGGCCAGGCTGGTCTCCAAGCCCTGACCTCAGGTGATCTGCCCACCTCAACCTCCCAAAGTGCTAGGATTATAGGCATGAGCCACCACGCCCGGCTGACAGCATTCTTTACAGATTTCTCTTGTTTTATAGTGTAAAAATGTGTCTTGTGACCCAGATTCTTGGTGGATGTTTCATGTGAACTTGGGAGGAGTTTGTTTTCAGTTGTTGTTGGATGAACTTTTCTATAAATGTAAATTATACCCAATTGATTGATGTTTCTGGTCAGTTGCACTCTAACTTTACTGAATTTCTGCCTGCTGGGTCTGTCAATTAATACAAAAGGGGTATTGAGATCTCCAAGTATAGTAGTGGATTTGTCTACATCTTCTCACACTGTGTTTTTTGCCTTTTACATGCCTTGTAAATTTTTGTCAATTGACAGACACGATATACCTGGTAAAGGGAGCTGAGTTCAATAGGTGTTCAGAGTACTCTTTTATTTTTATCTGGTTAGATGTTAGGCTGTGTTGACTGTTTGCTGCACCCATCAGTGTCAGAGACTAAAATTACCTCTGGAGTCTTACTGCTGTCTCCCCTGCTGTCTTTGGTTTCCTATGAGCTTCATTTGAAGTAGGAGGCCAACCTTTGCAGTTTTTTTTCTCCTATAATCCTCTATTACTATATAGGGCCCATCTACATACCAGTAAGACATGGGGGGTAGAAAAAGTGTTCTATAGTATTGTAATTAGGTCTCAATATTTTATTGAACTTATGTCCCTGGACTGCAACCTTCACAAGCACTTCTCAGTTTTTTGTTTTAATTTGTTTTGTTTTGTTTTGTTTTGTTTATTTCAACTTTCAGGTGAAATGGGAAGGATGGAAATGGGAAGGCCCCCATATTTGAAATCTTGAGTTGGATAATTCCCTCCCCAGTATCAGTTAAACTCTTAAAATAGTTCCCACTGAGTGCAGTCCTTTCTATAGGAACACACAATGTTCCAGTCTAATTTTAAAATGCCTATTTTTCTCCTTCCCCTGCCGTAAATGTAAGGGAACTTTTCATAAGATTCACAATGAGAACGAGATAGGGCACCTAGAGGTAAAACTCTAAAACTTTAATGTTTATTTAGCCTGGGCCTCCAGAGATTTTAATCTCCCAAGCTAGCCCACCCAGTTCAGCAATTTGTCCATTACCCTATCAGCATTCTCACCCAGGGCTGGCTCCATTAGCGCTTCTGACTGGTTGGGGCTCCTGATTAGCTGTGACTTTCCGTATCCTCCTGTCTTTCCAGCTTTTTTTTAGAGACCATAGAATGTGATGAGACCTCAATTATCCGATGGATCTCAAGAGAATTGAGTTTCAGCATTTTTAGTGTTGCGAGAATCAAAGGATATGACTTCCAAGCTCTTCACATTTTGGACCGGAAGCCAGATGTCAAAATGATGTTTTCAAATGGTTTTCACACTTTTAAAATTACCAAGAGTCTAATTTCGGTCTTCTACATGTAGATATTCAATTTTCCCACTATCATTTATTGAAGACATTGCCCTTTATTCATTGTTTTCTTGGCATCTTTGTCAAAAGTCAATTTACTATAAATGTATGGGATTATTTCCGGGCTCTCTATTCTACTGGTTATACAAGTCTGTATGTTTATTTACATGTCAATACCTATGCTGTTTTGATTATTATAGCTTTGCAGTATATTTGGAAATTAGGTAATGTAATGCAGGCAGCTTTGTTGTTTTTTTCTTAAGATTGCTTTGGCTATTCAAGCTTCCTTTTCTATATATTTAGCCACATTTTTTCTGATCTAGACCAACAGCATTTACTTAAAAAAATACTATATGCTTATAAAAGGAAGTATACATAAGTGCAGTATGTATAACGTGTAATAAAATGGACCAGCATATACCCAGCATTCAGCGTAAGGAATAACAACATCAAACTTACTGAAAGCCTCTTGTCTTCTTTGATTATGCTCCCACACATGTGCCTCCAAAAAGAAAGAACCATTTGCATGCCTGTTTATCATGCTTTTGTTTCTGTTGGGGTTATAACGTGTGTGTTTTTGTATAATTTTGTATAATTTTGACTGTACATATGCTTTTGTGACCAATTTTTTTCTACTCCATATTACACTGCTGATAGTCACACACATTTTTGTGGGTAGATTTTTTTTTTCATTCTCACTAATGCATTGAATTCCATTGTGTGACTACCCATCAATTTACTTACCTAAGTTCTTCTCAATAACCTTTTCAAATATTTATAGTTTTTAATATATTTTAATAAAAATTTATTTATTTTTGTTATGACAGGTAATAAGTGGGATTTGGGGCATGGCCTCAACTTTACCAGATACATTCAAATTGTTTTCCATTGTGGTGATATCCATTTGTACTGACACTGTCAGTATGTAAGAATTTATGTTGTTTCACATTCTTAACATAACTTTAAAATGTTTTGTTCTTCTGGTGGCTGTTAAGTGTTAGCTAACTCATTATGGTTTAATATACATTTATTTGATTACAAAGAGGTTAAAAATATTTTAAATATTTTTATTGGACATTTTCTTTTCTTCTCTGAAACATTTATATCATGATTCCTATCCACTTTTCCACTGGGCTACAAGTATTTGCAATACAAATCCTGATTGAATTTGTTTGTTCACCAAACTCTCTTGTCTTCCTGAACAAGTAGCTGTGGTCTATGTGTCTGTGTGCATATATACATCTGTCTATGAATTCTTGCCTGGGCCATGAAATGTGGGTGGACATGTACTGCTCCCAAGATTTGTCCTTAAAATTCCTTTCATTCTTCTCCAAATCTTATCTGTATTATCATCCTGCAACAAAGTCTAGATCTAGTGAAGAATTTAAGGCCCCAGGTTATGGTGAGTCATTATTAAGGGACTCATTCTCTGAATCACAAGTTGGAAGGCCACAAGTCAAATGAGAAACTGGAATGAAACATGAGTGATGAATACAACTGTATTGTGTTAAGTCACTGAGATTTTTAGAGTAGTTTGTTCTTGTAGTTAGCCAACACTAATTCACCCAGCATTTTTATTTTTTCATTGTCATTCATGTATTCTGTATGCTAGACTTTTTTAGTTGATATGTGGGAAATATTTTCTGTACTTTAGACTGTCTTTCACATTCCTTATCACAGTTTTACAACAGAAGGTTTTAATTTAAAGAGACTGATGTTCGACAGTCTTTCCCTTGATGCTTTGACATATTTGCATCTTATTTAGAAATCTTCAAGATGACAGAAACATACTCATTTTCTTTCAAATATTTTAAAGTTTTACCTTTTATATTGAAGTCTTTAATCCACCTGGAATTGAATTTTTTTTGTGTGTGACAAAGTTCTAAATTTATTTACCTTTCCATATGGATAGAAAGTATCTGAGTATTATTAATTCAGTGCTACATCTTTCAGCATGACCATAATGATCAATCTATAAAATATTAGATTTCATAGACATGAGCTTTTTACTAGAGTCTCTGTCTTATGTTCCATTTATATCTATGTTTGTGTCCTTATAAACATTATTTATTTTCTGTAATTTTATATAAAGATTGAATATGTTTTATAATAATATCTTTTCAATTTTTCTTTAGGGATATCTTTTAACTGTTATTTGGTTCTCGTCTTTTCATATGAGATTCTAATTAGGATTTGAGTGGAATTGCATTTGAGACTATATACAAAACAATATGAAAAAACTAATAACACTAAGATACTGAATTTTATATCATTGAACTTGCTAAAATATTTTATTGTGATAGTTTTTTTAATGTGCATGAAAGTTTTAAAATTTTCTCTACAGCTATGTTTTATTATCCTTAGGTTTGTTGTAGTTTGATATTATAAATGCAGTTTTTTAAAATTATATTGTTCTTGCTCTTGGTATATAAAAATACATTATTTTTTATTTTTAAAGATGGTTCTTATTTTCAGCAAACTTTCAAAACTCTCTTTTTTTATTGCAATAATCCCTTAGTGAATTATTTGGGATTTGCTTGTGGAAAAAGATTAGATCAGCTTGCAATAAAAATTTTTTGCTGTTCTAGGTAGGTTCTTCAGGATGACATGGAAAAAATAGTAGATATACTTAGTATTTGTTGTCTTGTTCTTGTTTTATATATAATATTTGCTTTGGATTTTGGTAAGTACTCTTTAGCTATAAAAGAAGTTCCCTTCTGTATCATGTACTGACATTTAACTTTATCAAGCTTTCATCCCCACCTATTGATACGGCTATATTGTATGTATTGATATGGTTATGTTATGTTCACATATGTATATATTTCTCAATATATACATAATGTTTGCATATATTATATAGTACATAAATTTTTAACCTATTAATATGGCAAATTACAGTAATAGATGTTTTAGGGATATCAAACTTGATAATAAACAAAATACATTTTTTATATATTGTTGTGTTGCTTTATCAAGATTGTGTTAATATTTTTAAATTTATGAGAGTGATTGACCTATAATTGGCCTGTTTTATTCATAGTATTTTTTTTTTTTTTGAGACGGAGTCTCTCTCTGTTGCCAGGCTCGAGTGCAGTGGCATGATCTCAACTCACTGCAACCTCCCCCTCCCAGGTTCAAGTGATCAAACTCCTGGCCTCAAGTGATCTGCCCACCTTGGCCTCCCAAGGTGCTGAGATTACAGGCATGAGCCATCGTGCCTGGCTCAATTTGTTCTTTAGCTAGTCTTCTAATTTTTATGGTAGAAAATCAGCTCTTTGATTTTTACCATTTTTGTACCTCAATAAGCTTTTAAGGGTATAAAGTTTCATCTAATACAGTATTCACTTAATATTATTGCAATGCTTTATTTTAACCATTTAGTTCTAATTATATTTTTAAAATGTTATTATAATTCATGTTATTATACTAAAACCATTGAGAATTGTTTTAGATTACAAACATTGGTTTTTATTTTTTATATTAATTTTAATTTTATTGGGATTGGTGACTATGGTATGTTTTATTTTAATTTTTGAAATATCCTGAGATTTATCTCATAAGAAGTACATGGTTAATTTTTATAAATGTTTCATAGTTACTTGAAGAAATCTATAGTAATGCTTGGGTACAGGATTAATATCAATTATATTAAGCTTATACATTTGGTTATTCACATATTCTATATCTTCTACACATTTTTTCACCTTATCATTTAAAGAAAAAATTGACAATCAAGCTGACAGAATAACTAGACTAAAATATAATTTTACCACAAATGACATTAACCTAATTTAGACATGATATTAAATTTACTGCCAAGTGTAACTCAATGTCATAGGAAGGCGTTATCAAGAGGAGATATCAGTTGAAGAAAACGGTTGGAAAACACACTCTTTGGGGGGTGGAGCCAAGATGGCCGAATAGGAACAGCTCCGGTCTCCAGCTCCCAGCCCCAGCGACACAGAAGACGGGTGATTTCTGCATTTCTGCTTGAGGTACCGGTTTCATCTCACTAGGGAGTGCCTAACAGTGGGTGCAGGACAGTCGGTGAAGCGCACTGTGCGCGAACCGAAGCAGGGCGAGGCATTGCCTCACTTGGGAAGCGCAAGGGGTCAGGGAGTTCCCTTTCCTAGTCAAAGAAAGGGGAAACAGACGGCACCTGGAATATCGGGTCAGTCCCATCCTAATACTGCGCTTTTCCAACGGGCCTGGAAAACGGCACACTAGGAGATTGTATCCCGCACCTGGCTTGGAGGGTCCTATGCCCACGGAGTCTCGCTGATTGCTAGCACAGCAGTCTGAGATCAAGCTGCAAGGCAGCAGCCAGGCTGGGGGAGGGGTGCCCGCCATTGCCCAGGCTTGCTTAGGTAAACAAAGCAGCCAGGAAGCTTGAACTGGGTGGAGCCCACCACAGCTCAAGGAGGCCTGCCTGCCTCTGTAGGCTCCACCTCTGGGGGCAGGGCACAGACAAACAAAAACTCAGCAAGAACCTCCACAGACTTAAATGTCCCTGTCTGACTGACAGCTTTGAAGAGAGTAGTGGTTCTCCCAGCACGCAGCTGGAGATCTGAGAACGGACAGATTGCCTCCTAAAGTGGGTCCCTCACCCCTGAGCAGCCTAACTGGGAGGCACTCCCCCAGTAGGGACAGACTGACACCTCATTCAACCGGGTACTCCTCTGAGACAAAACTTTCAGAGGAACTATCAGACAGCTGAATTTGTGGTCTCACAAAAATCCGCTGTTCTGCAGCCACCGCTGCTGACACCCAGCCAAACAGGGTCTGGAGTGGACCTCTAGTAAACTCCAACAGACCTGCAGCTGAGGGTACTGTCTGGTAGAAGGAAAACTAACAAACAGAAAGGACATCCACACCAAAAACCCATCTGTACATCACCATCATCAAAGACCAAAAGTAGATAAAACCACAAAGATGGGGAAAAAACAGAGCAAAAAAACTGGAAACTCTAAAAAGCAGAGCACCTCTCCTCCTCCAAAGGAATGCAGTTCCTCACCAGCAACGGAACAAAGCTGGATGGAGGATGACTTTGATGAGTTGAGAGAAGAAGGCTTCAGACGATCAAACTACTCTGAGCTATGAGAGGAAATTCAAAACAATAGCAAAGAAGTTAAAAACTTTGAAAAAAAATTAGAAGAATGGATAACTAGAATAACCAATGGAGAGAAGTGCTTAAAGGAGCTGATGGAGCTGAAAGCCAAGTTTCGAGAACTACGTGAAGATTGCAGAAGCCTCAGTAGCAGATGCGATCAACTGGAAGAAAGGGTATCGCTGATGGAAGATGAAATGAATGAAATGAAGAGAGAAGGGAAGTTTAGAGAAAAAAGAATAAAAAGAAATGAATAAAGCCTCCAAGAAATTTGGGACTATGTGAAAAGACCAAACGTACGTCTGATTGGTGTACCTGAAAATGATGGGGAGAATGGAACCAAGTTGGAAAACACTCTGCAAGATATTATCCAGGAGAACTTCCCCAATCTAGCAAGGCAGGCCAGCGTTCAGATTCAGGAAATACAGAGAACGCCACAAAGATACTCCTTGAGAAGGGCAACTCCAAGACACATAATTGTCAGATTCACCAAAGTTGAAATGAAGGAAAAAATGTTAAGGGCAGCCAGAGAGAAAGGTTGGGTTACCCACAAAGGGAAGCCCATCAGACTAAGAGCTGATCTCTCGGCAGAAACTCTACAAGCCAGAAGAGAGTGGGGGCCGATATCCAACATTCTTAAAGAAAAGAATTTTCAACCCAGAATTTTCTATCCTGCCAAACTAAGCTTCATAAGTGAAGGAGAAATAAAATACTTTACAGACAAGCAAACGCTGAGTGATTTTGTTACCACCAGGCCTGCCCTAAAAGAGCTCCTGAAGGAAGCACTAACCATGGAAAGGAACAACCGGTACCAGCCACTGCAAAAACATGCCAAATTGTAAAGACCATCGAGGCTCGGAAGAAACTATAGCAACTAACGAGCAAAATAACCAACTAACATCATAATGACAGGATCAGATTCACACATAACAATATTAACGTTAAATGTAAATGGGCTAAATGCTCCAATCAAAAGACACAGACTGGCAAACTGGATAAGGAGTCAGGACCCATCAGTGTGCTGTATTCAGGAAACCCATCTCACGTGCAGAGACACACATAGACTCAAAATAAAGGGATGGAGGAAGATCTATCAAGCAACTGGAAAACAAAAAAAGGCAGGGGTTGCAATCCTAGTCTCTAATAAAATAGACTTTAAACCAACAAAGATCAAAAGAGACAAAGAAGGCCATTACATAATGGTAAAGGGATCAATTCAACAAGAAGAGATAACTATCCTAAATATATATGCACCCAACACAGGAGCACCCAGATTCATAAAGCAAGTCCTCAGTGACCTTCAAAGGGACTTAAACTCCCACACAATAATAATGGGAGATTTTAACACCCCACTGTCAGCATTAGACAGATCAATGAGACAGAAAGTTAACAAGGATATCCAGGAATTGAACTCAGCTCTATATAAAGTGGACCTAATAGACATCTACAGAACTCTCCACCCCAAGTCAACAGAATATACATTTTTTTCAGCACCACACCACACCTATTCCAAAATTGACCACATAGTTGGAAGTAAAGCTCTCCTCAGCAAATGTAAAAGAACAGAAATTATAACAAACTGTCTCTCAGACCACAGTGCAATCAAACTAGAACTCAGGATTCAGAAACTCACTCAAAACCGCTCAACTACATGGAAACTGAACAACCTGCTCCTGAATGACTATTGGGTACATAATGAAATGAAGGCAGAAATAAAGATGTTCTTTGAAACCAACGAGAACAAAGACACAACATACCAGAATCTCTGGGACACATTCAAAGCAGTATGTAGAGGGAAATTTATAGCACTAAATGCCCACAAGAGAAAGCAGGAAAGATCCAAAATTGACACCCTAACATCACAATTAAAAGAACTAGAAAAGCAAGAGCAAACACATTCAAAAGCTAGCAGAAGGCTAGAAATAACTAAAATCAGAGCAGAACTGAAGGAAATAGAGACACAAAAAACCCTTCAAAAAATTAATGAATCCAGGAGCTGGTTTTTTGAAAAGATCAACAAAATTGATGGACCGCTAGCAAGACTAATAAAGAAGAAAAGAGAGAAGAATCAAATAGATGCAATAAAAAACGAAAAAGGGGATATCACCACCAATCCCACAGAAATACAATCTACCATCAGAGAATACTACAAACACCTCTATGCAAATAAACTAGAAAATCTAGAAGAAATGGATAAATTCCTCGACAAATACACCCTCCCAAGACTAGACCAGGAAGAAGTTGAATCTCTGAATAGACCAATAACAGGTTCTGAAATTGTGGCAATAATCAATAGCTTACCAACCAAAAAGAGTCCAGGACCTGATGGATTCACAGCTGAATTCTACCAGAGGTACAAGAAGGAACTGGTACCATTCCTTCTGAAACTATTCCAATTGATAGAAAAAGAGGGAATCCTCCCTAACACATTTTATGAAGCCAGCATCGTCCTGATACCAAAACCTGGCAGAGACATAACCAAAAAAGAGAATTTCAGACCAATATCCTTGATGAACATTGATGCAAAAATCCTCAATAAAATACTGGCAAACCGAATCCAGCAGCACATCAAAAAGCTTATCCACCATGATCAAGTGGGCTTCATCCCTGGGATGCAAGGCTGGTTCAACATACGAAAATCAATAAATGTAATCCAGCATATAAACAGAACCAAAGACAAAAACCACATGATTATCTCAATAGATGCAGAAAAGGCCTTTGACAAAATTCAACAACCCTTCATGCTAAAAACTCTCAATAAATTAGGTATTGATGGGACATAACTCAAAATAATAAGAGCTATCTATGACAAACCCACAGCCAATATCATACTGAATGGGCAAAAACTGGAAGCATTCCCTCTGAAAACTGGCACAAGACAGGGATGCCCTCTCTCACCGCTCCTATTCAACATAGTGCTGGAAGTTCTGGCCAGAACAATCAGGCAGGAGAAGGAAATAAAGGGTATTCAATTAGGAAAAGAGGAAGTCAAATTGTCCCTGTTTGCAGATGACATGATTGTATATCTAGAAAACCCCATTGTCTCAGCCCAAAATCTCCTTAAGCTGATTAGCAACTTCAGCAAAGTCTCAGGATACAAAATTAATGTACAAAAATCACAAGCAGTCTTGTACACCAATCACAGACAAACAGAGAGCCAAATCATGAGTGAACTCCCATTCACAATTGCTTCAAAGAGAATAAAATACCTAGGAATCCAACTTACAAGGGATGTGAAGGACCTCTTCAAGGAGAACTACAAACCACTGCTCAATGAAATAAGAGAGGATACAAACAAATGGAAGAACATTCCATGCTCATGGGTTGGAAGAATCAATATCGTGAAAATGGCCATACTGCCCAAGGTAATTTATAGATTCAATGCCATCCCCATCAAGCTAACAATGACTTTCTTCACAGAATAGGAAAAAACGACTTTAAAGTTCATATGGAACCAAAAAAGAGCCCGCATCGTCAAGTCAATCCTAAGCCAAAAGAACAAAGCTGGAGGCATCACGCTACCTGACTTTAAACTATACTACAAGGCTACAGTAACCAAAACAGCATGGTACTGGTACCACAACAGAGACATAGATCAATGGAACAGAACAGAGCCCTCAGAAATGA